>NC_064850.1:21073075-21673075 GCF_024139225.1 Suncus etruscus
ATGTGGAAATGGAGGTCAGAGTTGTCTTAGGCCTTGTCCCTAGAAGGCCCTGTCCTCTCCCCGCAGGTTTTAGTGCCTTCTGATGTGGGATTGTGGGGAACCCCTGAAAATGCCAGAGGCATTTTCCTCTTTCAGGAAGTGCTTTCCAGTCACGTTGGAAGGAGCAGCTGGAAGAGGGAAGGGAAAAATCATGTGGTTCTCTTTTCTGGAATTTCTCTGATCTGTGGGAGCAGCAGTCCCCACCCCACCTGAGTGCCAGCAGTGGGAGCAGGTTGGAGGGAGCATCCATGGCTGTGGTCTTTGACAGTACCCCAGGAGAGAGCCTGTATTCTGCCCGCCTGACATCCTGTGTCCCTAGCCAGTGGCAGCTGCCTCAAATCCCTCTGAGCCCCAGCCCCTAATATTGGTTTCTGTTCACTCCACAGCATACCTTCAGGTGTCCTACGTGTGTATGCATGTAGGAAGTTTCCTGTAAACCAGACTGAAACCAGCAATGAGAGTGACAGAGGAGAGAACCCTACAGATAAAAGCAAAGCTTGGGAGAGGGAGTACAGGCGTTAAGGCAATTGCTTTGCATGCAGGTGACCTGGGCTCAGTTTCTAGCATCACATATGGTCCACTGAGCCTGCCAGGAATGATCCCTGAGCATCATTGGATATGGCCCCAAAAATAAAAATAAAGGAGGACTCTGTGCCCCACTCCCTGCTGGTGGCACCCAGGAGAGAGGCCACTGCCCCCTGTTTCAATGTGGTGGGATTTCTCCTGGGTGGGGTGTGAGGGCCAGAGTCAAGTCCTTCTAGGTGAACTTGCAGAACTGGACATTCATTCCCGAATCAGGTCCCCCACAGAGTGGCTGGCACTCTGCCCTCAGTTTCCCTACCTGACAGCTGGGCCTGAAAACACCTTCCTGGGAGGGTGGGAGGACTTTGGAGACGTCTCAAGTATTTATTACAGATGGGAAATATCATTCCTGGAGTGACGCCATCTGCTCTTTTCCGGGCTCTACAATCTCTGCAGAATCTGTCTCCTTCTCTGGTCAGTGTAGGCTGAAAGGGGTGAGGTGGATCCCAGTAAATCTTCCCAGCTCCCTGCAAATAGGGGCTTAGCTCTGGAGCCTCATTCTGTAAGGACTCTGCCCACTGGATGCTGGAACTCTCACGCTACAGTCTGCTCCTTCCTGGTGGAGGAACCCGGGTACCAGAGTGAAGTGTTGAGAGTTCTCTGCCCCTGGTGACAAGGTACAGCCAGCCTATGCACAAGGCAGGCCCTCAGTGTGTGCACAGGTGTTCAGGGTTCGCACAGTGTACTCATCATCCTCATAGGGCACTCAGTGTTTGTACAGGGCGGGCATTCAGTGTCCTTGTGCACTTAAGCTCAGGGCTACTCTGAACCAGGCTGGAAGGAAAGCGCTGAGGACCTGTGCAGAAACTTCCGGGAGCTCAGATCTGCAGAGGCCAGCTCTTGTCCTTCCTTCTCCCTCTCCCAGAGAGCAGCGGTTTTCAGGGCCACTGACTCCCCACCCATTAGTTTGCTGCAGCATCTTGGATCAGGAAGTACTCTCTGGGAACGGAAATGAATCCTGAGGGCCCAGGGCTGAGACTGAGCAGGCAGCTGATGATGTGATATATCTCTTTCTGTCTGGGCCCTCTGAGGGGGGCTCCTTAGGAGAGCACCTGTGGCCAGCACCAAGGCCTGTGACTTCAGGGTCAGCATGCACCCCAGCTGCCTCCCAGCACTCTGGGACTGGTACTGAAACAAACGGGGTAAAAGGAAAGGCCAGGAACTCCCCACTGTCTCTTGGGGAGAGGAACAGTCAAAGAAAGCGGGAGCTGGATGAGCTCAGAGCAGCAGGCCAGCACCCTCGGCTCCTGCCTTCTGCCCTTTCCATGCTTCACTCTGCTCAATTGCCCTGTTACCTTGAAGATGAGCAGGGGTGAGGGAAGAGCTGGCTGGGGCATAGATGTGGCGTGGCACCTGTGTGCCTGCCATAGAACATCATTTGTGCCAGGTAGGTAACCTCAAGAGATCCATGGCATCTGGACCACCAGCTTCTAGCAGGAAAGCAAGACCCATTCCTTCCCATCATGGACACCCCCTGCCAAGGATTGTGCAAAGGAAAAGGTGCCTTCTCTTCAGCTGCTGATTCTCCTCAGACAGTGACCAGCCAAAGGGTGCTGGCCTCGGGCTGCTCAGCCAGAGGCTTTTGAGGACCCTGGTGAGTGACATGGCCTGAAGCTATTGACATGGAAAGGTTGTTATTTTGGGGTCTCATGGAGTTGAGATTTATTTACTCATGGTGAATTGCCTGATTTGGCCACCAGCTGCCTATGGCACTGGGCACCCCCCAAGGTGAACCAGCTGCTCCTGCTGGGCACAGAAAACCTGGAAAGACCCAAACCCACACAGATCTATGCCATGGGGCACACATACTCTATTCATCTCCATGAGTTACTTTCCATGGGGCAAGGGCAAGGTGGAGCAGAAGGGTGCCAAGGGTATGTGTGGGCTATTTGGGAACTCCCTTACCAGGTACTCACCCATGACTGCTCTGGGTACTATGGAACTCCTGTGGAATTTCCTGCAGAGAAGGTCATATTTCTACCAGAAGGGAGCTGAGGGGGTGCCCAGGTGGGGGTGAATGACCATCAGCACAGCTCACAAGCTGTTGCTGGGACACTGGAGCCCTCCTGAGAGGGACTTTCATGTACAACAGCTCCAACTTCAGAGATGTTTTGGAGGAGGTTTTCAAGGAGGCGTTGGACAGGGTCCTGGCCTGAAGTCCTGAGTCTGGACTGTGATAGATGAGAAACTGAGGCTCAGAGGGCTGATAACAGTCACCACACATACACATATGCACACACTAATGCCCCAAAGTCAGACCCACTACAGGCTGCGCTGGCTCAGGGCAGCTCCTTCTTCCCCAGCCTTTCTGCCCACCTGCTGGGAGTTTTGCTGAAGTGGCTGAAGAACAAATGAAGCCTTGGAAGCAAGGGGCATGTGCTTTCTCAAAACCCTGACCTCCTCTCTGGGCAGGGTGCCCAGTGCCAGGTGCTGCTTGAAGGACAGCAGGGGAAAATGGAAGAGGAGAATTGAGCTTTCCTCAACAGGGGGCTAAGGAGGAGCAGGCCTTGCAGGACTCAGTGCCCAGCAATGTGCCTGCTAGTTGGGGTCTTATCTTTGAGTCCAGCTCTGACCTCATTTCCTTTGTCTGAGCCCACCAGGGAGCCTCCCTGTGGAGTAGCCCCCAATTCCCCTTCCAATCTGAAATTTTTGTTTATTTATTTTTTTGCCACATTCAATGGCACTCAGGGGTTGATTACTCCTGACTCTGTGCTCAGGGATCATTCCTGGCAGTGCTCAGGGACCACATGGGATGTTGGGTATCTAATTTGTGTCAGCCTCCTGCAAGACTCTGTGCTATCCTTATCCACTGTGCTATCACTCTGGCCCCTCCAATCTGGCCTTCTTTTCTGCTTCTCCAGCTTTCCTTCAACCTGCTCTTCTTTCTGCCTTTTCCCTACCCTTCACTCAGGTATTTCCTGCACAATACCAGGGATTAGTGGGTCACCTTAAAGTTTTTACCAATTCCTTGCACCCAAACATCAACACTCTTAAAAAAATGTCTTAAAATTTTTTTGTCTGGAATTTCTTCCTCCTTCCAACCTAATCCACCTTTATTCCTAGCCTTACCTATTTATTCTCCTAGCTCAGATCCCACTTCCTCCATAAAGTCTTTCCTGGATGCCAGCCAGAGAGTCTCATAGTCTTTAAGGCATTTGTCCCATTTGCATGGGTCGCTCCTGCTAGACAGTGAGCTCATCCTTTCCTTTTGCGAGTTGGCCAGTCACACACACGTGCCCTGTGATAATTCTCTGGAAAGGGGCCAATGAGTGAGACAACACATAATGACAACAGCTTTAGAAATATTTCAATTAGGCAGAACAGAGTGCTGGGAACCAGGTGGTGGTGGTGCCGGGAAGTCAGTGGTTAAGCACACACTGAGGCTGTGGGGTTATTTTTTGTTTTGGTTTTTGGTTTGGGGGCCACACTCGGTGATGCTCAGGGGTCACTCTTGGCTCTGCACTCAGGAATCACTCCTGGTGGTGCTTGTGAGACCAGGTGGGTACGTCACATGCAAGGCAAACACAGTACCCGCTGTATCATCCATCCAACTCCATGTGTTTTTTTTTAATTTACTTTATTTAAAGAATGTATATCACTTAGTTAACATAGTTGATCATAATACCTTTGTTTCCAGATGTGAGAGCAAAATTATTTAAAATAAAGAATAGAAAGAAAACAAGAATAAGGGCCCGGAGAGATAGCACAGCGGTGCTTGCCTTGCAAGCAGCCGATCCAGGACCAAAGGTGATTGGTTCGAATCCCGGTGTCCCATATGGTCCCCCGTGCCTGCCAGGAGCTATTTCTGAGCAGACAGCCAGGAGTAACCCCTGAGCACTGCTGGGTGTGACCCAAAAACCAAAAAAAAAAAAAAAAAGAAAACAAGAATAAAAAAAAAGTACAGTGACAAGCAAATTTGTGAAAATTATTGTATCTCCTATGAGGTCATTAAATCATTGTCAGAAGGTTTAGTAAACTCTTGTTGCTAGCTGACTACTTTGTTATTTCATTTGTTTCTGAACATTAGGTGATTTCAGCTACACATTGGTATCTAAATTATGGGCAAGACAGTCTTAAACAAAAATGAAGTTTTGTTTAGCTGTGAATGTGTCCATGTGGTTCAAGATCTCAAAGCACTGTTACTGATACTTCATCTTTTGTGGACATGATTTTGGTTGCCAGGTCTTCTGGAAGTACAAGAAATTGGGAGTGAGGAGTGGGAGTGGTTGACTCCAAAAAATTCCTGGTGATATCAGCCTACATACTGGCATACCTGGAGTTTGGTCAGATTTATGTCTCTGCAGAGAATAGTAGAGAAGTGGTGAAGTAGGCCATATACAAAGTGGTGATTTTGGGTAATGGATATAGCAGGCATGGCTTCAGTAAGGCATGGGCTTGGCCTGTCCTGTCCTCCCAGAATTGCCAGCTTTCATACAATGTGGTCTGTGTATTTATGATTTTTCATGGTTTGGATTATGTCTTTTCAAGAACAGAGTGAGTCTGTGGGGCTGGCCTAGTGCAGACATGACAACGATGCTCAGGATCACTCCTCGTGGGTTTAGGGAACCTAAGGGTGGGGGTTATAATTGCTTGCCTTTCGGAGGCTATGGTTTTGATCCCCAGTACTGCATAGAGCTGGGGACACCTTGGCGATGACACTTAAAACTAAATATGTGGGGCCGGGCGGTGGCGCTGGAGGTAAGGTGCCTGCCTTGCCTGCGCTAGCCTAGGACGGACCGTGGTTCGATCCCCCGGCGCCCCATATGGTCCCCCAAGAAGCCAGGAGCAACTTCTGAGCGCATAGCCAGGAGTAACCCCTGAGCGTCACAGGGTGTGGCCCCCAAAAAAAAAACAAAAACAAAACAAAACAAAAAAAAAACTAAATATGTGTGGGGCCAGAGAGATAGCATGGAGGTAAGGCTTTTGCCTTTCATGCAGGAGGTCATCAGTTCGAATCCCGGTGCCCCATATGGTCCCCCGTGCCTGCCAGGAGCAATTTCTGAGCCTGGAGCCAGGAATAACCCCTGAGCACTGCTGGGTGTGACCCAAAAACCACAAAAAAAAAAAAAAAAAAAACTAAATGTGTGCTTTATAACCAACGCTTTCACATTTTGGTGCCAGGCAAATTTAAGCAGTGTGCTGAGACAACTTCAGGTTCTTGGGCATGATTGCTGAAAGTCACAAAGGCAGTTTTAATCTCCTCATCTTCAAATTCTATAATTATAAAATAACTAAAGACAGTGGTTCACAGTAGTTAGAATATATATAATCAGGGGCCAGAGAAATATTACAATGAGTAAGGTGTTTGCCTTACACACAATTGACCCAGGTTTGATCCCTGGAACCTCATATGGCTCCTTGAACACCATTAGGAATGATTCCCTGAGTGTAAATTCAAGAGTAAGCCTTGGGGCCGGAGTGATATCACAGCGATAGGGCATTTGCCTTGCACGCAACCAAGTCTGGACAGACCCTGGTTCAATTCCTGGCATCCTATATGGTCCCCTGAACATGCCAGGAGCAATTTCTGAGCACAGAGCCAGGAGTAACCCCTGAATGCCTCTGGGTGTGACCCAAATTCTCCCCCAAAAGAGTAAACCTTGAGGCACTGCCAGGTGTACCTAAAGGTAAAATATATTTTTGATTTATATAATTGATTATGTAAATTAAACCTTGATAAAACCAATATAGATATATTTACATATCCATACACACATATTGTATTATTATGAATAAATCTCAGAAAAGTTTCTTAATAAAGGAAAGTGTAGAATAATACCACTAGTGAATAATAAAATTTATTTTATTTATTAATTTTGGTTTTGAGTCACATCCAGTGATGCTCAGGGCTTACAACTGACTGTGCTCAGGATCATTCCTGATGGGCTTAGAGAATCTTAGGTACTGGATCATGTGCAAGGCAAACACCTTGTTTATTGTATTATCATTTTGGCTCAGGACAATTATATTTTAAAGTCACATATTTTCTATGACTTATTTTGTCAGCATTTCCTACTAAGTTCATATTTGGGGGTCTAAAGTGGGGGGAGAAGAAACCAAGTTGGGGGCAAGGAAGGAAGACTTCTGATTTATTGGTACTCCATGTCAACAAAATGATGGAATGCTGACATTTTAAAATTCAGCTGGCTGTATTCTTTTAGACTTCTATTTGTTTCATCTGCTCCAAGTTGAAGAAATAATCTGTGTACTAGAGAGATGGTTCAGTGGGCTCATTGTAGTCTTTGTATGCAGGGGGCCTGGCTTTCATTTTCTGCCATTGCATGATCCCAAGAGCACCACCAGTAGTGAGCACTCTGAGCATTGACCCAGGAGCAACCCCTGAGAACCACGACTTGTATTTCAAAAGGCATTAAAAAAATACAAAGAAATCTGAATGCTGGAAGCAGGGCTCCAATTCCTCTCTAGGAGATGGAGGAATGGAAGGTTCTAGAGCAGGAGGCTGCTGGGTGTTAAAGGGGCCAGCTGGTGAGTGGCACAGAGTGTTGGCATGTTAAAGCCAGGCGATATTTGTGCAGGCACTCTATACTTTTTTGTTTTGGGGTCACACATAATAGTGCTTGGGGCTTACTCCTGGCTCTGTGCTCAGGGATCACTCCTGAAAGACTTGGGGGATAACATGGGGTACTGGAGATTGAACCTAGGTCAGCTGTGTGCAAGGCAATCACCTTTCCTGTTGTTCTCTCTCTCTCTCTCTCTCTCTCTCTCTCTCTCTCTCTCTCTCTCTCTCTCTCACTCTCTCTCTCTCTCTAGCCCCCACTACTTTTAATTACTTCTCCCTTTTCTCTGTTCTTTGTTGTTGTGATATTTGGGGGTTGGTTGCAAATGTTTGATTCATGTTCTCACTGAGGGGTGCACCTGAATGTAGTGTGCTCACTCTTAGCTGCAGTGCTTGTTTGTTTACCCCAATACCCCAGTATTGGGGTATGCACACTGGTTGGTGGGACAGTGCTCCAAAGGGATCACCTGTGGAGTGAATATGGGGCTGAATTTGTAGATAGATCTCATGCTTATGAAGTCTGAGGCATTGCTGCCTGCCTTTCCAGGCTTTTCCACTGGTTGTTGAGTGACTTGTGTTTCTTAAGCTGCCCTCACCCTCTTTGTTCCTCATCGTCTTCCCTGATTCCAACTCCTCTATTTCTGAGCTAGTCCATAGAAAAGAGACCTCAGAAAAAACAAAAACCACACATTTTAGGATTTGATTGTTTAGATGATCTTAGGTAGTTTCAAAGAGGAATGGATCAAGTATATGAACTGGAACATTAAAACATGAAAGCTAGGGGCTAGAGAAATAAAAAGCATACTTCATTGCAAGTCAGCCAACCTCAGTTTGATCCCTGGTACCATAAAAGGTTCTCTGAAGGATCACTTCTGAATACAAGCCAAATACAACCCCTTTTTGATCATTGCTGGCTGTGGCCCACCCCTCCCAATAAATAAACCAAAATCAATAAAATAGGAAAATTGGACACTGATGTAGAGAAAAGAAAAATAAATTGGGATTGGACCCGGAGAGATAGCACAGCGGCGTTTGCCTTGCAAGCAGCCGATCCAGGACCAAAGGTGGTTGGTTCGAATCCCGGTGTCCCATATGTTCCCCCGTGCCTGCCAGGTGCTATTTCTGAGCAGACAGCCAGGAGTAACCCCTGAGCAATGCTGGGTCTGGCCCAAAAACCAAAACCAAAACCAAAAAAACAAAAAAACAAACAAACAAAAAAAAAGAAATTTGGGAGGAGGAAAATAGTAGGCACAATTATATGTAGATTTACCTGAAAAAAAATTTTTTGTAACCCTCCCCGATTTACCTGAAATTTTAATGATTTTAAATTTTATTTTTGTGAGGGGGCAGTAGTTGAGCATATGAGCAGTGTTCAGGAGCTATGTACTCAGGGGTCACTCCTGGTGGTGCTCCAGGAATGATGTGCAGTATTAGGGCTTGGCTGCATACAAGGCAAGTGTCATAACTACTGTCCTTTGTCTCTGGTTCCATTAAAATTTTTCTTTCCAGGGGAGCACAGCCAGCAGTACTCAGGGCTTACCATGGCTCTGTAAAAATGAATCACTCCTTAAGGTACACAGGGATGGGAAGCCAGAGATGGAACCCAGGTTGGCCTAATGCAAGAAAAGTGCCTTACTCGATATTTCTCTGGTTCTGTCTGACTTCAATTTTCTAAGAAATCATCAATTAGACTCAAGAACTAGAAAGCCTCACAGAGAGCTGAGTGTTGATAGGACTGACCTTGCCTCGAGAGTCTTCAAGAAACATATCCTTCCATGTCAATTAACTGTACCAATTGTGCCAGATTGGAACAAAAAGATTCCTCATTGTTCTAACGAGCCAGCACAATGTTAAGAGAACACAACAAAGAAAAATAACTTTAAAAAATCTCATATGTGAGGGGCCAGAGTGAAAATACAACTGGAAGGCTGATTGCCTTGCAGGTATCCAACCTGGGCTCTGTCACTGGTGTCCCATATGGTCACCCAAGCACTGAGAGTAATTCTTGAGAACAGAGACAGGAATAAACCCTGAGTGGGTGTGACTAAAAATTAGAAAGAGAAAAAAAACTCTCGAGTATCAGTGTAAAAAATGATAAATCAGTAGCAACAAAGGAGTGGGGAAATAGTTCAGAGGTCAAGGTACTTGCCTTGCATGAAGGTCACCCTGGTTTGATCCTCACCACCTCATGTAGTCCTGCTAGCACTGTCAGTACTGATCCCTGTGCACATCTTCAAGGTTTAAGCCCTGAGCACAGTCAGGTGTGACTCCCCCAAAACCAAAATCACAAAAATAAATGATCAATAAATAGAACCATACTTTATATATTATATTTAATAATATGAATATGCTATAAGTAAGTGGGATTACATCCCGAATTAGAGATTCAATATTAGAGAAATGATTGATTCTAGTTGAACAAACCTAGTTCAAAGGAAAATTTAAAACATCACATAAAAAGCTCCATGAATGCAAAAATGCCTTCAAGGCATTTGACAAATTTCAATGTTTGTCTCTGATTTCAACTCTTGTTTGATAAGACTAGATGGATGTGACTTAACATGGTTTAATGTATGTGCGGTGTGTGTGTGTGTGTGTGTGTGTGTGTGTGTGTGTGTGTGTGTGTGTCGTGCTCACAGACACAAGACCTAAAAGGGGGAAATGTGGACTGGAGCAGTAGAAGAGTGGAGAGGACACTTGCCTTACACAGAACTGACCCTAGTTCAACCCTCAAAGGCCACATATGGTTCCCTGAACCCTGCCAAGAGTGATCCCTGAATGCAGAGCCAGGAGCAATTTTTAGACACTGCCAGATGTGTTTGCCCCAGATTAAACAGGCAAAAAAACCCAGCAGACTTTACCTTCTAAACAAACAAACTGCACCACCGAGGGGAAAGAAAACAAACTAGTAGAAATAAAACACAAAGATGGCTGTTAATCCATATTACCCAAAAAAATGTATACCATTTCTACATGTAAGCTTTATCCATTAAAAAAATTTGTGGGGTTGGAGAGATAGCACAGTGGTAGGATGTTTGCTTTACATGTGGCCGACTGGGATGGGACCCAGTTTGATTCCTGGCATCCCATATGGTCCCCCAGCCTGCCAGGGGCAACTTCTGAGTGCAGAGCAAGGAGTAACCCCTGGTTGTTGGGTGTGGCCCACCAACCAACCAATCAATTAATTAAAAAAGTTTAAAAATTAAAATATATCATGGAAGGAAGCATTTACAGTATTAGTCAGAAGTGCTAAAAAAAAAAAAAAAGATAGTAAATTTAAGCAGAGTGGTGAAAGCTTGAAATCACTGCTGGGTCCCAGCACCTAGAATAGGGTCTGTTATCTCCTGTCTGCTGGGCCCTGGAAGGGACTTGGAGAGGAATAAGGCAGAAACTATATCTGGATATATATATATATATATATATATATATATATATATATATATATATGGACAAACTATAGCTGGCCCAGGCCCCTGTGCCAGGCAATGGTGGTATAGGAATGACCAGTGTGGTGGAGGATTTAGATGTTTAGTTTGGTGGTAAGTTTCAGACACTCACCATACCCCACACCTGCAGCCTAGCCCCTAAATCTTGGCACTGGAGAAGGTCTCTGGGCACTTGAAAAGAACTTGAGTTGTTGTTGTGTGTGATATATGCTATTTGTTGGTCCAGTTAGTCTCTAGTATTGAATATGTTCAAGTTTTGTTTCCGTATTCATCAGTCTGGTGGTAGCCATGGCTCAACATGGCTGACTGAAATCTGTCACTGTGTGGGGGTTTTCCCACTGCAACTCTCAGCTTCTCTGCTGTTATGTGCCCCTGCGTTCTTCATTGAAATGTTTCATCATTAGAGAATTGCCCGTGGCAGTTTCTGATTGAAAGTCTGTTTTGCCTGATCCAAGCAGTTGCCTTTGCCTCAACTGTCTTCTATTGGTTTACTTGCAGTTTCTGTGTCTTTGAATGGAAAGTGAGGCCAGACAGCACAGTTGTATTTTTTTTTACACCCTTTGCCTGAAATTACTTGTCTTCATTCCTTCATAATAGCTCTCCGCCCACGGCTCTGTTCTGATCCATGGTTAGATCTGGAAACTGAGGCACAGGGAAGTTTGCTAATTGTTCATAAATCCCATGAAGCTGACCTTTGCCATGCTTATTATCCTTATCCTCAAACATAGTTGAACCTAGATTTTGAATGTGGGGGCAGTGTGGGTAGGAAATGGATGATGAAAGTAGAAAGTTCAGGGTTGGTGAGATGGTTTTGCAGGTAAGGTGTTTACCTGACATGCAGCTGACCTGGGTTTGGTTCTTGGCATGACACATAGGGCTCCTCACCCCAGTCTCTCAGGAGTGATCCCTGAGCAGAGCCAGGAGTAAGCCCTGAACACGAACTTTTCTCCCATTTTCTCCTTTTCTTTTTTATTCTTCTCCATCCTTTTTTCCCTTTCCTTCCCCCCTTTCTTCTAATAGCTTTAGATTTTTCCTCCTTAATCTTTTCTTTCTAGAACTACTTTGGTATAAGCAGTAATGATAAGAATGTTTCTTTTCAAGGGGTACAGAGTTCTTGGGGGGGGGGTCACACTCAGCAGTGCTCAGGAGTTACTCTTGGTATCACTCCTGGTGGGCTCAGGGGACCATATGGGATGTTGGGGATTGAACCAGGTCTGTGCATGCAAGGCAAGTGCCTTACCCACTTTACTATTGCTTCTGGCCCCAGGGGCTACAGGGACTAAAGTCACTTCTGAGTAATTTATTTCTCCTTTAGGAGATGACCCAGTGACTTCTGAGAAGATATTTTGTTGTCTGAGGCTTTTTAAAGTGGGGAGTAAGGGAAGCATCTTTGAGAAAAGAGCTTTCTGCTCTATGCCCCTCTCCACCAGGGAAATGGCTGGCATGGTCAGGGCTGTTCCAGGCACCTACAGAACAGGGACACTCATGTACAGCCACATGAGATTGTCAAACTGTCCCTAAAGTCCACCGGTTCTGCACAGTGTGGGAGGTAATCCCTGCCCACCAATATTTTTGTGGGGGAGTTGTGGTTCAGACTGGAAGAAGAATTGCTCTTTGCAGGAAAGGAAAATCTCTTTGTTTTTTCCTTTAAAAAAATGTTGGGTCACACCTGTTATGATCAGGGCCTACTACTGGCTCTGCACTTAGGGATCACTCCTAATGGACTTAGAGGACTATAGAGGGTGCCAGGGATCGAACCTGGGTCAGCCATACGTGAGGCAAGTGCTTTTCCCACTGAACTCTCTCCAGCCCTCAAGGAAATAGTCATCTAAATACATTAGCCAATTTTTTCCCCTGTGTACTGGAGATGGAACCCAAGGCCTCGCATATGCAAAGGTACTGCTGAACCACATCCTTGAGCTTTCTTTTTTAAAATTTATTTCTCAATGGGTTTGCATCTCCATTTTAAATCTGAAATGTCCATGGAATGAACCATCACTAATATCCCTTTTATCTGTGAGGGAAACAAGAATGAGAGATGTTCCAGTAAGCTAAGAAGGGGGCGGTATCCTCTGGCCAGTTTTTCCACAGACACTGGGTTCCTGTGAAGCTGCTCTCAGGAAAGAGATGAATAAACCTTTATGTAGGGGATACAAGGGTCATCCTCAGACACAGGTGCTATTTTCTGGTCTTTCATCTGGTCCATTGTCACAGGAATCCACATAGGGCCCATTCACAAGGGAATCCACCAGTCCATCAATGCAAGAATCCACGGGGTCCATCTATATGGGAATCCATACAGGTCAATCCACAAGAGAATCCACAAGTCCATCCATATACGAATTCACAGGGTCTATCCACAAGAGTCCACAGGATCCATACTCTTAAGGTCCATCCACACATTCACATAGTCTATTCAGTGCACTCACACTAGAAACCTGTTAACATGTAGATTCCCAGTCACCTTCCCAGAGATTCTGGTAGGGGTAGGCTTGGGCCCTATCACTGTGTTGTTATGAGGTCCTGTCCCACAACAATTCTGAAATCACTTGATGGTTATGTTGCCCCTGGAATGCTCTAGCTTAGTCCTGTTGGCACTGTCTAGGCTGAATAGCAGAGTCAACTCAGTTGTGTTTTTTCCTTCCATTTGGTTTTTGAATTTCTTTTTATTTTTTGGCTTTTGAACCACACCTGGCAGTGCTCAGGGCTTACTCCTTGCGACCCCCGGGGACCCCGGCCCGCAGGGTGGATGAGGGTCACGAAGTTATTCGTGAGTCACGAAGAGAATTCCGACCTGGAAAATAAGAGAGCTGGGAAAATTGATGGACTCAAGACGAAAATCTGATCAAGAGTCCAAGTTTATTGAAAAGGGGGCTAGTTTTTATAGCAAGCATGAGAATGTTTTCAGACAAAAGAGGGGAAGGGGTGGTTTAGTACTTTTCCATCATAACATTCCCATACATCACATATTTTCAGGGGGGTTATTAGTGAGTTATACATTTACTAGCAGTGATCCTACTTTTACTATACCTCTACTATAAGTGATTCTGTTATACATTAATTATAAGTGATCCTGGGATGCTCTGTTCTGTTAACAATGCTACAGATCTAATCTCAACTTGTAGCCTTTACATAGCATGTTTGTTCTTTTTAGGTTCATGGGGGAAGCACCACCAGTAACCTGTCACGTACACAGACTTTTTGTCTTCTCAGGCATCAGAGACTCCATTTTGCTCTCGTTAAAGGGCCTCCAACAACTCCTGGCTCTGCACGTAGGGATCACTCCTGATAGAACCTGGGGGACTGTATGGGATGCCAGAGATTGAACTTGGGTTAGTTGCATGCAGAGCAAGCAGTACTATTTTGGTTCCTCTATTTATTTTTTGTGTTGCTGTTTATTTCTTGGGGGAGGGGCATACTCAGCAGTGTTATAAGCCTATCTCCTGGCTCAGTGCTCAGAGAACAAGCCCCCCTCCTCCTATTTTTGGCCCCCACCTGCTGGTGGCTCAGGGGTTATTCCTGACTGCACTGAGGAATTAATCCTGGTGGTGCTCAGGAGACATTATGGAATGCTGGGGCTTGAACTCAGATCAGCAATGTACATGGCAAATGCTTTATATACCAGGGGTGGTGAACAAGTTCAACACAAAGAGCCAAAATTTTAAACTGAGAGAGTCAGAGAGCCACACCACGCATGACCTGCCAAAACAGACAAACACACAAATGCATATAATTTTAACAATAACCTATGAAGCACATATTGCATTTTTGCCATTTTGAGTGAGGTTCAAAAATCCTGTTAGGCACCTCTGCTATATACTATCACTCCAGGTCTCTGCTCCCTCTCTGCTCCCCTTCCCCCTTTTTGCTGTGATGACTAGGAACTGTGTCCACACTTAGTTGTTCTTGCCTGGGGCTGTACACTTTTAACTATGGTATTTTCACACTTGAGTGGAATTTTCACAGTTGAGGGGGTGTAATTGCATTCTTTTTCTTTTCTTTTTTTTTTTATTATTGAAGTAGGCTTACCTAGGAAATCTGAGAACATAGGCAAGAGAGAGGTAAAAAAGAAATCAAAAATAGAGCAATAATACCCTCCATGTTGGAATGTGGGGGCTGACCTGCAGAATGGAGCACTGAGGTTGCACACATGCATGTGTGGTAGAGATCACATACTCTTCTGGGGCCAGGGGTTCCAGATAACAGAGCTACAGGGATCATGCTTGATGCATATCAGCTACATTGGGGATCAAACTCGAAGCTTCCTGCTTTACAAGGCAGCATTATTTGCTGCTGAGTCTCTTCCCAGGCAGCCCCACTTATGGTGCTTGGCCCATGGCCTTCCTCCCCTCAAACAGTGCTCACCTGGAATGAAGGGTAGTTTTGGGGATCACTCATCCAGGGTGAAGTGGGGAAAAAGGGTTGGGGCTGGGATATAGACAAGTTACTGAAAGTGGTCTCAGCTGTGGACTGGTGTGTTGGAACTGGAAGGGTCTGGTCTATTGGGTATGGGGAGGAGTCATGGGTGGACAGAGGAGTCCTGGACCCCTCAGTTCCCTGTCCTGAGTGTCCTCTCTTGTCCTGGTGCCACAGAACCTTGGAGGAGCCACCCCGTGGCCAGGAGTCATCTGGGCCACTTCACTCACCAGAAGCCCCTTTCCTAAGGGCAGATCCAGAGGAGAGAGCCCCAGAGTGCTCCGTGCTCACCACCCCAGGTAGGTGTTCCCCTGTCTGCTAAGACTGAGCTGCTTGTCGTCCCAGGGCCATGCCCTAACCCAGTCTACAACCTGTCTCTTCAGAGGTCACTCTCCCGGGGAAGCTGGTTCCTGAGCTTCAGAAAGAGATCCCTTGTCTCTGTGGCCTTAATAGCACCCCATACCTCCTAGCTAGCTGCTGGCTGCCTACTTTGTGACTGTGGAGTCACAAACCTGGTTTATGACAGGCTGGAGCCCCACTAGTAATGGTCTCCTGAGTGGTCTCCTGGCTTGTTCCATACTCTCCTCAGGCAGGGATCAGGACTGGAAGCATCTCCCTCAGAAGTTTCATATCGTTCCTCAGCATCCCTCAGAGCAAAAGTGTGGTTTAAAATGGCACTTTGGGGCATCTCAGAGCAAGTAGGGCAAACCCCATGGAGGGAGAGAGCCCAGGACACCCTGGTGTCAGGCCTCCTCTCTGGAACTCAGCTGTAGCCTCCTGCGCCCTCCTCTGCTCCCTTTCCTCAACTTCTCTTTCCCTGCTGCTCTGGCAACTCCTCTGTTCTAGTTCGGGCAGGAAGCTGTGAAAAGCAGATGTAAAAAATGAGAGGGGCCTCCTTCCCTGTGTAAGTCAATAATCAATCACAAAGAAGCAAAGAGTTGAGTGGCAACCCCTGGATATGGGTTTGATCTGAGAGGGCCGTCACATTCTCCTTCCACATGAGTGGGGACATGATCTTGCAGAGGCTGGTGCTAAACTTGGCCTTGCTTTTTATGGGGCATCTCAGGGACCAGCCAGAAAGCTCTGCTTGAGATGGGTCTCATTGTTCAGATTCAAGAACTGTGGGTTCTTGTTTCCGGGAGAAGATTCTGCTCTGGCATGGTCACAGCCAAGGGGGTGAAGGGTTCCATCTTGTCTGGATAGAGGAAGTGGCTGTACTGGACCTCAGCCCTGCTCTAGCCTCAAAGAGGGGAAGATGGGGAAATGCAGGTCCCAACTCCACCACCCACAGCCTGGTAATCTCTTTCTCTCTGACAAACAGAAATAAGAACAGCACCCCAGGTGAAGGTCAGAGTGGGCATCTGTCTGTACCTGCAACATGCATGTTAGTCCTGGTCCTTCCAATAGTCTCTTTCCTGTGCCGCTGGCTGCCTGGTTTCCCTTTGTTTGCCCTCTCCTGCTCTGAAATTATTATGACTCCCCATTATCTACTGACTGGTGAGGATCTCAGGGGCAGAAACGAGATCATTTCCCTTGTCCAAAGCCAGGAATCCATCATGTGGGCTGAGAGATAGGCATCTTTCTCTCTGCAAGGAGATGAAGTCCCAGCAAAGGAGCTGTAGCTGACCTGCTGGACACAGAGCCCAGAGCTATAGCCATGCTGCCTGAGCACGTCAAAGTGAGGACACTTGGCCACTGGCCAGAGCAGTCATGGCCGTGATCACTGATAAAGCTTCAGTCTGATGAGCTCAGCTGCAGGCAGACATGAGGCCATTGTGCTTCCTTCTCACCAGGAGTCGTCAGAATCATGTCTACTGAGCTGGGGGTGGGTTGGCGAATGGCAGAGAACACCTATGTCTTGGTGCCTGGAGGGAGAACTTGCTGAGGCAGGAGGTTGGTCCAGGACCATGGGGTTGGCACAGGACAGATTTTTTTTTGTTTTGTTTTTTTGTTTTTTGTTTTTGGGTCACATCCAGCAGTGCTCAGGGGTTACTCCTGGCTCTATGCTCAGAAATCACTCTTGGCAGGCTCAGGGGACCATATGGGATGCTGGGATTCAAACCATCAACCTTCCGCATGAAAGGCAAACACTTACCTCCATGCTATCTCTCCGACCCCACGGACAGATTGTTTTCTGAACCAGCTCCTCACCTCATGGACAACCTGGGCCTTGTTTGGGAACTCCTAGGAACCTTCTCCTCTTCCTCCTTTCTTCTGCTTCCTTCTTCTTCTACTCCTCTTTCTGCTTCTCCTCATCCTCTTCCTCCTCCTCTTCTTTTTTCTTTTCCTCCTCCTCCTCCTCCTTTTATTATTTTGGTTTTCGGGCCACACTCTGCAGTAATCAGAGTGTGCTAGTGGTCTGGCCCCATTGAATTATTTTGGGCCACACTCAAGGGATAACCAAGACTTAGTCCTGACTCTGTGCTCAGGGGTCACCATATGTGGTTGAACTTGGGTTGGCTGCATGTAAGTCAAGTGCTATAATGCTTGTACTATTTCTCTTTCCCCTCTATTTTTCTTTTCTTTTTTCCCCTCCTCCTTTTTTCGGTTTGTGGGACATTCCTGGCAGTGCTGAGGACCCATGCAGTGCCAGGACAGGAACCTGGGCCTGCAGCCTGCAAAACACATGGGCTTCAGCCCTCTGAGCTCTCTCCCTGGCTTCTATTTTGCTTTTCATAGCTGAAATTTCTTTCCGGCTTGGCGCTCACTCCCAGATGCAGGAAAGCGGTTGGTGTATTTTGGCAGCAGGGATGACAGGAGGAGCAGTTTAACCTTCCCAGGCTGCTGGCTGGGGTGAGAGGTGCCTGGGGAAGAAACAAGAGTTCTGTCTGTCTGGCTGAGATTTTTCCCATTCGTGTTGCCAAGCTGGGAAGGCAGGAGTGAAGTGACAGGAAGGGGCAAACCGCAGTGGGCTGATACGTGCAGGCTGGCATTTTCTCCCAAGTCGTTGAACAAATAAGTGATTTGTTAGAATGCCAGGCACTGGCATCAGTCAGCAGTAAGAAATCAGACCAAGTTGCTGCCTTTAGGGATTTCACTGTAAGTTGGGGATGGAAGGTAGACAGAAAGCGGGCATGAAGGGAAATACCATGGGAAGCAGAGCAGGGCCACCAGGACAAGCCATACTTCACAGGGTGAGTATGAGATGCCAGTTGTCTGCTCCCTGGGTTGTTCCCGCAAAGAAACCCAGGATCTCAGAATAAGGACCAGGAACCTTTCCTGAGACCTGAGGATAGAAGCAAAAATCTAGAAGTCCTCCTAGTTCCAGTCTGAAACCTCTTGGTCAGCGCCCAGCAAGTCATTCACTTGGAGATTCAGGACCTCTAGGTCTGGCCACATCCTGCCTTACCCTTTCCCCTCCTCTCTGCAGTCTGTCTGCCCTTCTGAAATACTCTGCCCTCTGCTCACCTCCTTTTCTCATTTGTCTTTTTTTGCCCCAACTCTCCCTGCCCTATGGGTTTCTGTCAACCCATACAGGCCACCTAAGGACCTCTCTGAAGCTGAACCTAACGCCCAGAACTATGGCCTTTGAGTCCCCTGATGCAAGCCCTGGACCTCCCTCTACCAGGGGCCTTCCATGCTGGTGAAAAATGACCTTTCACCCTATGGCCATCAAGCTCACTGGAAGTGCCATTGGCAAGGCAACTGGAGGGAGGAGCAAGTGGAGAGTATTCCTAGCATGTCCTGTGCTCCCCCAGACACTCACTGCAAGGAGAGTGGTCTCTTCAGTGGCCCTGCCCACCTGCTTCCTGTTATCTGATAGGAGCACTGACCATTGCTCTGTTCAGGGCAGCTCTACCTGCAGGGTCCGAGTGACTTTTTTGACCACCCCACCCAGGGTGCCAAGTGAGGCAGGTCTCTTTTCTGGGGCATGGGCTCAGAGGAGACCCACAATCCAGGAGCCACATGGAGTGGAGGAAAGAGTGTGGTGGTCATGGTAGTGTCCAGAGTTTATCTAGCCCTCTCTTCAAGGTGAATCATCAGGCTGGACATACAGAGGTATAAGACATTCACTTACCTTCCATGACACATCCAGGACTCAGGCTTGAATCCTACCAGGATGATCTCTCCGCACCAACTCCCCAAGTTCAGTGCAAGCCAGGAATAGCCCCTGAGTGCCCCCAGATGTCAGAATCCCACCCTCCCAAAGAAAGACTAACCATCATCCACAAATCTGTAACAAAAGCCCCACCAGGGCCCTCTATGACACTCTGGCCCTTTGGGACTTGGGACCCCTTGGATCCTAGGTCCTGTAAAGTCACATGACCCAAACAGCCCTCAGTGGCTGCCATAGGGTCTCCAGCACTGCTGGGACATCTGTAACTCCAGAGCCTCTCATCTGTTTGCCGTGTAGTGTGCCTGGCTCTGGCTCTCTAGACAGATGGAACTAAGCCCAGTGTCCTCCCATCTCGTCCCACTCCTGAAGGGAAATTGCTTTAACAACAGGGGGACTCCAACTCCCACAGGGATGAGTCTCTGTGCCATCATTTGGGAGAGTCTTGCTCCCTCTTCTCAACCCTTCTCTGCCACACCTGCTGGCTTGCTCTCCTTCCCCAAGTCCCAAACATCCTGTCTCACCCCTGCCTTCTTACCAGCAGTTGCACTTAGAATGAGAATTTGATTGTCAGGGCCTATAGCTCCTTTAATCACAGTAATTCTTATCTCATTCCGGGATGTGGAACAGTAGTTGAACACTAATCTTGGTTCAATCCGCAGGACCACACAAAATTCTGGTTAATAAAAATTAATTAAATTAAAATCTTAATAATTTAATTAATTAAAAAATAAGCAGATATAATAGTTTCCCTCTTAAGGTAGTGGTAAAGGTTAAAAGAGGCTCAGGGCTGGAGAGATTGTGCAGCAGGGAAGTTTGCCTTGTACATCTGACCCAGATTCAATCCCAGTCACCCCAAATGGTCCCCTGAGCCCTCCAAGAGTTAGCCCTGAGTCCTGAGAGATTACTCTCAGAGGAGTAACCTCAGAGCGTCACTGAGTCTATCTCAGAATACCCCCTCCAACCAAGTAAGTAGGCTTCAATGTGGTCACTGCTGTCCATCCTTCTTTTTAAATTTATTTAAAGAAAATATATCACATAGTTTCATAGCTGAACACAATATGTTTATTTCCAGAGAAGTGAGAGCAAAGTTATTATTAAAAGTAGAATAGAAAGAAAAAAATAAAAAGGAAAAAAAAAGAGAAGAAATAAAATACAAGAAGTACAGTAGCAAGCACATTTGTGAAAATTATTGTATCTCCAATGAATTCAATGAATACAATAGCAGAAGGTTTAGTAAGCTCTTGTTAGTTTTCTGTTAGGTTACATTGGTGTGTTCCTATAGGGATGACAGCATAGGACAAATGAAGTTGTCCAGAAATTCAAAGCATTATTATTGATACTACAACTTTTAGAGGTGTGTATTCAGCTGCCAGGCTTCCTAAAAGAAGGAACATACAGGGGGGATGGTGCCTGCACTTGCTTCAAAAAACCCGGGGGATATCAACTCCCAAACCATCACATTTAAAGTTTGGTCAAATTGGTTTCCTTGAAGGGAATTGTAGATGGTCACAGATGAGGCAGGGCCATCAGGGAAATGTGATGCTGAGTGATGAAGGCAGCAGATGTGGCTCTGGCAGGGTGGGGGTTTGGCCCACCTTCTTCTCCCAAGATGGCCAGACTTCTGCTGAGCAGCCAATGTACCCTTGATTTTTCACAGCTTGATTTACATCTCTTTTGAGAAAAGAATGGGTCATCGAGCTGGCCCTGTGTGACCATGGTCCACTGTCCACTGTCCATTTTTGTTTTGTTTTGTTTTTGTTTTTGGGTCATACTTGGTGGCATTCAGGGGTTACTCCTGGCTCTCTGCTCAGAAATCCCTCCTGGCAGGCACAGTGGACCATATGGGAAGCCGAGATTTAAACCACCATCCTTGTGCATGCAAGGTAAACACCCTACCTCCATGCTATCTCTCCGGACCCCAACTGTCCATTCTTTAAGAGCTGCCCTGGCAGTTCCTCTCCAGGCAGCCTTTGGGGATTATCTAGGATGAATCAGGGTTAATCTGATGCTTTTTCTCTGGGCTTTCAGCACCTCCTCACCAGTTTTGAATAACCATCAGAATCTTTTTTGTTTTGTTTTGTTTTTGTTTTTGGGACACACCCGGCAGCGCTCAGGGGTTACTCCTGGCTCTGCTCAGAAACCGCTCCTGGCAGGCTCAGGGGACCATATGGGATGCCAACATTCCAACCACCGACCTTCTGCATGCAAGGCAAATACCTTACCTCCATACTATCTCTCTAGCCCCACCATCAGAATCTTGTGCCTGAACTCTAAGATGATCTGATGCGGGGTACAGGGGTAACCCCATTTCTGCTGAATTGAGAGCAAAGTGCTTCTCTAAAACGCAGGTGGGTATCATAGAGACTAACAGGGGAGGGGGTTGCCAGGTCTGACTTTTTCAGGGCCTGCTCTGAGAGCTCAGACTTCCAGTACTGAGGTCCCAGAGGAGGAAGAAGGGGATCCTGAGACACATTCCCCAACATACACACATAGACACAACACACATAGCTGGACACACATTATAGATACGCATGTAGAGACCCACTATTTCTTTCCTGTAATATACCCACAGGTGACTTCACACTGCTCTGGCAGTGGTCCTCAAACTTTTTAAACAGGGGGCCAGTTTACTGTCACTCAGACCATTGGAGGGCTAGACTATAGTAAAAACATAAACTCTGAACAAATTCCTATGCACACTGCATATATTTTATTTTGAAGTGAAGAAACAAAACAGGAACAAATATAATAGTGGCCCATGGGCCTTAGTCTGAGGACCACTGCTTTAGAGTCTATAAATGTAAAACTGAGTTGAATTATGGAGCTGAGGGACTGAACTTGTTCTCATGTATACAAGGCAGCTTATTACCATGAAACAATGCCAGTCCCTGTACCCTCTCTGGGTCTTTATTCAATAGGTATCACTGTGGCTTTCTTGGTCTCCAGTCAAGGGGCAAGAGCAAGATCCTGTGAGAGGCAGGTGTTTCAATTAAGGAGACCAGGGACCCCTAGAAATAGAGAGACCTTGTGGAATACAAAGTGCTGGTTGGATCATGCTTCCTTCCCCTGCCCACCCTCATTGTTCTATGCAGAGCCATTGATGCTTTTTCTTTACTCTGGTGGGTGTTGATAGCCTCCCACTTTCCTTAGCTTGCAGCCACATCCCTCCTGTCTCAACCTGGTTTTCACAAGGTTGGCTTCCCCGAGTGCCCATATCACCACTCCCAAGGACCCTAGTCATTGGACTGTGGACCTTCATTTAATGTCTAGGAGAACCTCATATATTTTTTTAGCTCACTACAGCTGCTGAGATTATTTCTAAATGAGGTGATATTTGGTGGTTCTAGAGAGACATGACTTTCTAGAGAACCCAGAACTTACTTCCTAGGATCCAAAGTGTCTGGTTATGGGAACAGACAGACAAACCCCTCACAATGAGCACTGGGGCCCTAAGGGAGAACAAGTACCAATGTCAGCCACCTGTCCATCTGCTCTTCCCCCAAATAGATTTCTCCTATCCTTCTATTCAAGCAGCCATTCTGCTTGGTTTCACTTCTTCTGGGTTTTGATTGATTAGTTTGATTTGATTTGTACAGAGGCAGGAATCTAACTACCATGAAAAGCTCATCTTCCTCTGCCTGTGCCTACCTCCTCTCCCCTAGGGAACTGAAGTCCATATGCCAGAGCCCCTGGAGCTGCTCTCTCTGCATGCGCCCACACTTCCATCTGCTCTCCAGTACTCATCCTCCACCCTTACAGTGCTCAGACTCCTCACACCAGGTTGACTCTGTGTTCCCTGAGGGCATCAGCTGCAGCTTATTTCTGGGCTCCAGATCTCAACCTGCTCTGCCTACATATTAGCATCTCAGCCATACCAGGTTGGCTCTGTGTAGGGCTAACCTCCGGTTCAGCCTCATTCTGACCATGGGAGAAGGGCTTAGGGACAGAACCTTTGACCTTACATCCTTAAAATGGGACACCATCCCCTCACAAACTCATCTTGGGGACCCAAGAAGCTGGGGTGCCATCACACCAGGCAGCTTGCTGGTTCTGGGTGGGGGCTGAGTCTGGGTATTCTCTGATGGGGAGACCCCTCCCCTGCCTGTGTATTGTTCTCCCGCTCCCTGGATGGTCAGGATCAGGTTGGGAGAGAACATGGGAATGGGGGGGCTACCCGGCACCCCAGCAGGCTTTGCTACCAGACGGCTCTGTTCAGACTGGTTTCCACGGAGACAGGAATCAGCCGCTCCTGGGGGGGGGAACTGAAGTCTGTAGCTTTACCCAGTTGGGGTGGGAAATGCCTGTGCCAGCTCGTTTTAGATAAAATGAGCCACTTTTTCCCCCCTCGATCTAAACAGAGAGGAATGTTTGGGTCCGGATTTTAATGGACACCCCAATCTGCTGCTAGGGCAGAGCCTGGAAAAGCTGGGCAGCACTCAGAAGGCCAGGGAACGGTCAGCCAGCAACTCCCTCTTGCACCTCTGTGCCCCAGGGCTCGGCTGGCAATTTGCATCTTCTCAGCCCAGACACTGTGGACATGATCTTGGGTTCTGGATGGGAGCCTGAGCTTGCTGCCAGGAGCAGCGTCACAGCACCAGGGAGATGGGGAACACAGGAGCCAGCTGTTTGCTGTGTCATGCCCTAGAGTGATGGGTGTTCTCAGCACTGTATGGCCAGGAGGCAGCACACCACTGGGTGAACCACGCTCAGTGCCAGGCTATGCTCTGTGCAACGCCAACGCGCTGTGTGGTGTCATGGAAAAGGGCTCACATGCTGTGTGACCTGCTGCTCTTCGTCCATGTCCCTGAGGTTTCAGGCTGGGCAATGACAGCAAATATATTTTGTGCCTGAAAGGAAATGTGCAATGGTGGACTTGGAAACTTCTTATTTCTCTTTGCTTCCTTCACCATGAGAATCTTGGTTTGGACCAACTGAAATTCGCTTTTGATACTGACTGATGGTGGTAGGAAGAGTGGGGAGAGAAGGTCTCAAGGTGACAAGGCCAGCTCGTCTCTGTAGATCTGTCACTGCTGTGTAAGGAAGGCCCCCAGTCTCTCCCTGGCAGTGCCCCAGCTCTCAGTTCTGAGGTCCAGAGGCCCAGGGCTGCTTTGAGGAGATATTGATCTAGGGATGGAGATATGAGGGCCTTGGGGAGCCGCCTTGGCCTTGACCTTCCTGCCCCTGACTCTGAGGGGAGAGGGGAGAGGTGGCTACACAGAAGCCATAGACCTCTTCCCCTGGAAATGGGAGCTGATCACATGGAGAGTGCTAGGAAATGAGAAACAGGACTTGAACAGAGGAAAGAGGAGGAAAGCTGGTCACATACACAGACCTTCCTTCCTTCTCAGTGTTTATTTCTTGGAGGTGCAGCTGCCTAAGTGTGTTCTGGGGGTGCAGAGGCAACTCCCAGTGGTTCTTAGGCAGCTGTGTAAGAGGTTCTCCACTTACCTCCTGTAATCAATGGGGCTTCATCTCTGTGTTTATTTGGGTGGAATATAGAATAGCGGTGTGGATTAGATGCCCTGGGATCAGGTCCCTCTGCCTCTGACTGATCAATCTATGCCAGTAATTCTTCATCCAGAAGCTGAGATAATAGAATTCCCCCCACCCCAATACAAGTCTTTGCACAAGGAGGAAAAATCACTCTAGGAACTTTAAGGAAAACAATAATGAGAGGAATGACAGAGCCAACTGGGTTCACCAAGAGGGTCTTCAGAGCAGTACTGAGTCTCCAGACTTTATACCCCTTACCTATAATCAGGGATTGGGGAACCCTGACTTCTTACCTCCCAGCCCCAGAAGCAAGATATAGCCCCAGGCTGCTGTTAGAAGGCCTTCCTCCCTCAGTCTCACTCTCAGCGGAACACAGCTCTGATTCGAATGAGAAGGTGCTGCCTCCCTGCTTGGGCCATAAGTATCTCCCTTAACTGAGGTTTTATTGAGAAGTGATAGTACAGCGATTAGGGCACTTGCTTTGCACACAACTGATGCGGGTTTAATCCCTGGCATCCCAATGGTCCTCCTGAGCCCACAGAATTATTTTTGAGTGCAGAGCCAAGAGTACCCTTGAGCATTGCCAGGTGTGCCCCTCCCCCCCCCAAAAAAAACCCAAGTCTCCCTTATTTGTACCAAGATTCCCGGCTTGTGTTGGGAATGGTGCTTTTTACTTCCAGCTTCTGAAGAGGTTCTCCTTTTACAGTGGGACTGTGCCATAGAAGAAGGTGGAAAAGGATGCTGAAATCTTTGGATTATCCACCCTGCAGGCTTATTGGATCTGTTAGAGACTTGGCACAGTGTTTGGCATAGAGAACCCATTCATAGCTTTAGTGTTCCTGGTTAAGCCTGGGACACCACTCCTGCCTGGATCTGTAAAGCCCTAGCAGTGAGACTGGCGCTATTTATGGTTCTTAGCATCCTTCTGTCAACCCCAGCCAGAGGTTGCCTCATTATTTTAGCAGCAGTCAGTCTTCAGATTTATTTCTTTGGGATATAACTCTTTGTAATAATTGTAACCTCATTTGTTTATTTTATGTACTGTTAAAGCACTGAATACATTTTTGAACTTAAAACAAATTAGGCAAAATTTAGGAGTACATATTCACAGATACAGCCACACAAAAACACAATCGGGGACTCAAGAGAACATAAAGGTTAAGGTACATGTTTCTGGGGCCGGAGAGATAGCATGGAGGTAAGGTGTTTGCCTTTCATGCAGGAGGTCATCAGTTCGAATCCCGGCGTCCCATATGGTCCCCCGTGCCTGCCAGGAGCAATTTCTGAGCGTGAAGCTAGAAATAACCCCTGAGCACTGCCGGGTGTGAGCCAAAAACCACAAAAAAAAAAAAAAAGGTACATGTTTCTTTTTTTTTCTTTTTTTCTTTATTTTAACATGCACATTTACTTTGTCCCTCGAGCCCCCAGATTGTAGTACATTATAATATTTCTTACACAAAGCAATCCAAAGCCACAAAATTAACATTAAAAGCTGTAGTATTGTTGACACAATTGATCATAATACAATAATTCATTCAGAATTAGTCAAAGGAGCACAGCAAAGACTGTGTTAGTGTGGAAATTGTTTGCATAGGCCCAGCAAAATATAGGGGACATGGAAAGAAAAGGGTACATGTTTCTTATAGCCAACCTTAGTTTGATTCCCAGAATCATATAGTTTCCCAAATAGGCCAGGTGAAGCCCTGCTTCTGACACAAGAGTGGCCTAGGTAATTCCTGGCGCCAAAGGACCCATGGAGCACCAGATCATCAGCCCTTATATTTAGCCATCAGACCATCTGGCTGAAAATCTTTAGGAGGAGAACCCAGGTCTCCTAAGCACTCCTTGAGAGCCCCCCAAAAATAAAAAACCAAATCAGTCCCACATCATAGCTAAGTAACTTATTTTTTGTTTTGGGGCCACTTAGTGCTTAGAGATCACTCCTGGCATGTTCAGGAACTATCTGGGTTGCCAGGGATTGAACACAGGTCCTCTGAGTGCAAGGCAAGTGGTCTATCTGCTATATTATCATATCAGCCACCTAGTTTAGTAAGTCTGATGTGGTCATTTCCAACACAAAGGATTCCTTTGACCGTTTGAAAAGTAGTTGGAGGGGAAATCAAGTGGTACTCCTCTGCATTCACCTCCTGCTGAGCATCAGAGATGATTGAAGGAGGCAGAAAACAGTTTGTGGAGTCCAAGGCCACAATCCACTTGGCTATTGCTCATCCTTTACACAGAGGTCTCTGGGCACTTGCTCTGCCCTAATGCTGACCCTGGCAGAAGGATTCTTTTATATATCTTATAGAAGAGGAAGCTTTGAGAAGGTGAAAATTCAGAGGTAAATGAACACCCTACTTTCTGCTATCAGATCACAGGCTTCCTTTACTTCATTCTATGGCCCTAGGGAGTGAGATGAGGACCCTAGGAATATGGGACTGCTACTGAGTGAGCAAGTCAGTGCTATCAGCATCCTATCCACCCATGCAAATCACCCCAGTTTCTCTCTGTGTGTGGCCTTTGGAAAGAATCACCAGTTCTTTGAGGATGATGCCATGCTAGCATTGAGAGGAATGGAAAAAGGCTCAAGTGAGAACCCCAGTTAATTTGGATATTTATTCTTTCAGGCCACACCTGTCATTTTTCAAGCATGACTTCTGGTCGGGTGCTCGGTGGTCATTTCTGGTGGTGCTCAAGGGACCATCTGCAGTGCTGTGGATCCAACCAGGGTCCCCAGCGTACAGAGCACATTCTTGAGCTCACTAGCTGTTCTCTTGTGCCCTAAGCAAGCTGGTTCTGAGATGGGAAGTGCTTATCAAAAAATAGAAGTTATTAATAAGATTGGCCCCTGTCCAGAACTTCCCAGACCACCACGCCCATCTGACTTGACCCCGAATGTCCAGGGGACAGTGCTGACCTGGCTGTTGACTGTAGCTGGACCTAGGCCAGAAGCCTGGATGGAAGCCCTGGGCCAGCACAGTGAGGATTCTCTTCAAAGGCTGAGTGTGACCTTTACACAGAACTTTGCTTGTGCTGCCATGCCTCCAAGCTTTGCTAGCCACGGCAGGCCAGGATGAGGGAGATTTGATATAGTGTACTGACCCTGTTGGCAGGCAAGGGTCAACTTCTTTTCCCCAGTGCATTCAGAACCAAGGGCTTTTCCACCAGCTGTTGACCAGGAAAGAACACCTCCCAGGCTGATGACCAGAGAGATTTTATTCCATTCCTACAATGCTTATATAGGACAAGAGGAACAGGGATATGTGCAGGTTCGCAGGAATTACCAGGGCAATTGCAGTGCCTGGGAGAAGAGAAGCATAAACATTGGAGTGTAGGAATAGCTCAGGAGCAACACAGTATTGATACATAACTTCTCCTTTAACCAGAGTTCTCTCTCTATGAGAACAGCCTGGACTCAAGCCCAGTTAGGAACCAGTAACCATGGAGGGGAATGGCTCCCTTCTGGGCTGTTCTTCCCCACATCTCTGGAACAGTGTTTCTGAGACTTTCACCTCAAGGATAATTCCTGGAACAGTTACTTTAAGGGGTTCCATCTGCCAGGCGGTTCAGGAACAGTGTCACAGGGGGATCCAATAGTATAGGATGGAAGAAAGACCCAGATTCCCCATTTGGTGTTGTGTGCAGATGGGATCCAGACTCACAGCCAGAGAGGCCAGATGATAGTACAGTGGATAACTTTCATGCCCCCAATTTGAGTTCAATCCCTGTCATCCCATATGGTTTCCCAAGCTAGGGGCAGGGGAGCACTTCCTTCATATTTGTGGCCCAGTTGAGCCTGCACCGAGCCCGCCCTGTTACATGGACCCTACTCTTCTCCAGATTTGGCTTGTAGCAGGGGCTTTTCCAGACAGCAGCAGCAGCAGCCTGGGCCATTTTTCTGACAACAACTCTCTCCCCAGATCCTCAAAGGCCACCACCTCCCTGGGGAGGCCCCGCGGGTTAGTCATTGCAGGGCCTGAGCGAGGCTTTCCACAAACGCTCAGCCCTTCTTGATGGCAGGAGCAAAGAGAGAGAGAGGGTGGACAGCCAAGATGCTTGGGGTGAGTGAGAAGTAAGAGCAGGACTTGAGTGGCAAAGAGAAGCCTCCAGAACCTTCTCAGAGCTGCATGGTGGTGAGGCCTGGTCACAGCTAGGACCCACCCTTTCATTTTCCTACACTAAACCATGAGGTCACAGCACTCTGTGGCCTCACCAAATCTTTCCCATTCTCATACAGCTATGGCCAGCTGCTAAAAATCCTGTCCTTGTTTTGAAGGTTTGGTGTTGTACTCTTCTTCAGAAGATGCACGTAGACCCTCATCTCTAATCTGTGCAGACCCTCACCTCACACCACACAGACACATAGCTTGGCACAGGTCAGAGATGTATACAGAGGGTTCCATGGCAAACTTTCCAGAAGGGTGCACAGAACAGCTTTTAAGATCTTTCAGAGGGCCTAGGGCTGAGGAGACAACTCAGAGGGCAGAACTGGGAGCCCCAGGTTTAATCCTCAGCACACCTGGTCTGGGGGGGGGGGTTCTGCTGGAAGTGGTCTTCCAGCACTACCAGTTATGAAAAGTCTCCTTTAAAAATCTGCAGTTGGGTTTGATCCCATATGATCTCCCAAGCCTTAATAATTTCTAAGTGCTGAGCCAGGAGTAATCCCTCTGCATTGGGTGTGGCCACAAAAGAATTAAAAAAAAAATCTGAGGGTAGGACAGAGCAGTCGTACAGCTGCTAGGGTACTTGCCCTGCATGCAATTGACCTAGGTTCAACCTCATGAGTTTTTTTCAAAGTTTAGGTTTTGGCACCTGCAAGGAACCTGTGAGGGAAAATGGAAAACCAAGCCACAGACAGAAATATGAGGGATCTCTTGAGTCAAAACATGGAGAAGGAGCCCCATGAATTGATGCTGCCAGATAGAAGGGCCTGATTGCAATATCCTGTGATTTCTCTACTATCTCTGTTCTTTTTTTTTTTTTTTTTTTGGTTTTTGGGCCACACCCGGTGACACTCAGGGGTTACTCCTGGCTATGCGCTCAGAAGTCGCTCCTGGCTTGGGGGACCATATGGGACGCCGGGGGATTGAACCGAGGTCCGTCCGAGGCTAGCGCAGGCAAGCAGGCACCTTACCTCCAGCGCCACCGCCCGGCCCCTATCTCTGTTCTTTTTGTTTGTGAGCCATACTTGGTGGTACTGGCCCTGCACTCAGAGATCACTCCTGGCATTGCTCAGGGGACCATATGGGAAACCAGGGATCCAACTCAGGTTGACTGTGTTCGAGACAAGCACCCTACCCACTGTGCTATCTCTCTGGTTCCAGCTCTGCTGCCTCTATTCCTTTATAGCAACTGAGATCTGGCTTGAACCCGTGTGAGAGAACTCAGTCTTAGTAGGAGAAATCAAGATCTACTGGACCTAAGTCTCTGCCCTTTCCCCATCACAGCACCTGCTCCCCACCCCTAAGTCCTCCAGCTGTTTTCCCCCATCCCTCCTCACTGACCAAGTTCCTGGACTCTGCCTGCAGTGCTTGTCCCTTCCCCTCAAGCTCTCTGTTCTATTTTTTCTCTCTGAGGCTTTGCTCAAATGTCACCTTCTCAGAAAGGGCCCCTTTACAGTTTGAGTCTTGTCCTCCTCTCTGCATCTGGTACCCGCTGGAATCCCAGAGGGCTGATTTGTCTTGTTTTCTGATGTGTCTCCAATTTGGATCTGTGCATCACAGTTGCTCAGCAAATATTTGTTGAAGTTTCTCTGGAACAGGAGCAGAGACTTTCTAGGGTAGGAAAAAGCCTGGAGCATCATAGAGGGAACTCTTATAGTCAGAACCACCTTAGGCTAAACCGACAAATACCCCTGTGTCCACCTTTCTTTCTCTTTCTTTCCTTTTTCCTTCCTTCCTTCCTTCCTTCCTTCCTTCCTTCCTTCCTTCCTTCCTTCCTTCCTTCCTTCCTTCTTCCTTCCTTCCTTTCTTCTTCCTTCCTTCCTTTCTCCTTCCTTCCTTTCTTTCTTCCTTTTTCTTTTCTTTTTTTTTTTTTTTTTTTTGGTGGGGTCATACCCAGTGGTGTTCAGAGGTTGCAGCCCCTCTGTCTGCATTCAGGAATTTCTCCTGACAGTGCTCAGAGCACCATATGGGATGCTGGAGATCAAACCTGGGTTGGCCACATGCAAGGCAAGCACCTACCTTTTATACTTTCTCTCCAGCCCTACTTATTATCCACTCTTCTTCCTCTGAAGACTCTCCTTTCCTTTTCCTTTTTCTCTTTATTCCCTTTCCTCTTTCCTTTTCTTTTTCCTTTCCTTTCTTTCCTCCCTTCCCTTCTCTAATTTTTGACAGGGGCAGTAGGGCAGGGATCTCTCAAGCAGTGCTCAGGAGATCACTCAGGGCCCCCTGTGGGGCCCATCAACAATTCTCAGTCACCTGGGCCAGTGGTTCAGAGCAAGAGCCCAAGTAGGCAGTGCTGCTCATTTTTAGACTCAGGGACAAACCGGCACCATTCTTCAGTGCTCCGGGTCTCCAGGGCCATACCCATTGATGCTTGGGTGCTGGGGATGGAATCCAGGTTTGCATGCACCCTAACCCCTGCCCTAGAACCTTGGCTCTGAAGAATCTCATATGCATGAGCATTTGAGTCTCCCCCAAAAGCCCAGACTCCTGGGGGTGGCCTCAGGTTCTAGAGCAGGTGCAGAACTTCTTGGATCAAGTTCAGATTTGGACAGTGGTGTTCACTAACTCCTACTTGTGCCAGGCACATCTTCTATCTTATCCTCATTTCAAGCCATGGTCTATCTTGCAAGCTGGAGCTGAGAGTCGCAGCTGATAGAAATGATCATCTTGAAAGACATTCTTGCAATAATTTTCAGAGACAAAAGAGAGGAGGGCTGGAAGGTTCAGCTCATGGCATTGAAGCTCACCACAAAGCGTGATGAGTGCAGTTAGAGAAATAACTACATTGAGAACTATCCTAACAATATGAATGAATGAGGGAGGTAGAAAGCCTGTCTAGAGTACAGGCGGGGTGGGGTGGGGAGGAAGGATATTTGGGACATTGATGATGGAAATGTTGCACCAGTGAAGGGGGGTGATCTTTACATGACTGAAACCCAACCACAGTCATGTTTGTATTCAAGGGGTTTAAATAATGATATTAATTTAAAAATAAAAGAAAAAGAAATGATCATCTGTGCAGTCATGTGTCTCCAAGACCTGAGATGCCCACTTGGAGACCTAAACTACTGCTGGGGATTGGGTTTGTATTTAAACACATAGGGTTCAAATAGCCCAACTTAGGAAGAGGCACTGGGATGTGTGTTTCACAGTTTAGGGTAAAGTAAGGGACACAGAGGCATGGTTTCCCAGGAAGTTTGTGTGGCTGAGGCTGAAGGAGCTGAGGGTGCATGTTGGGCTGCCTGTCCTGCCTGCTGAGCTCTGCACTGATGCAGAGATGTTACACTCAGGCACCTTCTCCCAGAGCATGTAGGGTCTGCCATGGGGGTCGGGAACCTGCTTCTGACCTGGAGGCCTCTGTACCCAACAGGCAGGCAGCCTCCCAGGATGACAGACTCTGTGGACTTGATGGGAAAGACCTCGAACACCACTGTAGGACAATGCTTCAATTCCCAGAGCACAGTCCTGGAGGGCCAGCCCTTCGGGGGTATCCCCACCGTGCTGATCATCAACATATTTTTGTGGCTGGTAAGTTCTGGGCACTGCGGGAAGCAGGTGGTGAGACTGCAGCCAGGACAGATGGTTCGAACGTGTACGAATGATGCGGTGGTGGCAGTTGTCCAAACAGCCACCAGATGCCTGGTGAGAGCCAGTGAGGATGTTACAACTGCTGGGGACAGCTTGAAGGGGCTTCAAAGCAGAGAGTGCTGCAGAGGCGGGCAGGAATCCCAGGATCAGATCCCAAGGCCCATCTGGAAGCTCTTGAAGTTCCTTCCCTCCTCCATTGCCAATTTTTCCTGGGTTGTCTTTATCCCTTTGACTGTTACCATGTCCCTCAGCTACTGTCAGAGCCTCCATTGAGGTCTGGGAGGCTGCTGAGGACTGGGAAACTGCTTAAAAAAATACATGACCCCTTCCCCAACAAGCACCCCAAAGAGCACCTTATAAGTCATGTGGGAATGTAGGGGGTGACCCAGGAAAAGGCACCCCTCTTTTGGGGGGTTTGGGCCACACCTAGAAATACTCAGGGCTCGGTGCTCAGGGATCACTCCTGGCAGGCTCAGAGGATCACCTGGGATGCTGGGGATCAAGTCCAGTTTAACTGCATGCAAGGCAAGTGCCCTTCCCACTGTGTTATTACTCCACCCCACTGCTGGCTTCTCTTACCCTGTCTCTTTTTTTCTGGCTGTAGCTCATCATTGTGGCTTACTCCTTCCTCCGAAAAGCCGCCTGGGACTATGGGCGCCTGGGACTACTGATACACAATGATAGGTGAGGGGAAGCTGGGGTCGGCATCGCCCGTCATGTCCCAGGGGAAGCTGCTGTGACAGGCACCCATGGCGGGGCTGGCATGGTCTCTGTCCCTAGTGTCTCTGTCATCACTGAGGTGGTGGGGAGGCAGTCCCTACTGGCCCCCGTTTGCTCACATCTTAACTCTCTGGGATGCTGACCCCCAAACCCCGAGGTGCATGTCCTCCTGGGAGTGGAGGGCGTAGAGCCTGTGTGCAGCCCAGGAGTGGGGACATGGCTGTTTCGGGGTGGCATGCGGCCTGTGGCCCTGGGCCCTGTGTGTGTGCGTTTGGCTTCGTGGATGAGATCAAGACCCAGCCCTGAGACTTCACCTCTCCTTTCCTGCCTCTGTACCTCCTCTTGGCCACAGCCTCACGTCTCTGGTTTTTGGGGATCAGAGTGAGAGATCGTCTCCCTCCGATGTGTCCCTGGAGATGGAGCACAAGGACAAGGTAAGTATAGGTGGGGAGAGGCGGGTAACAGCTGTGGGTGTGAAGGGAGGAGGGTGCTCATCTTTGAGGGGAGGGTCTCAGGTTGGCCAGCAGACCCACCCATGAGAACATGAGCCAGGCACTTTCCTCACTGAGCCTCAGTTTCCCCAGTAGAAAGGTGGAGCTATTCACCGTCTAGGGTCCGCACAGTAATATTTCAGAGGGATTTGCCTCTCCTCAGAAGAGCGCATTGTATTTCCAAGCCTGTAGCCCTGCAGCCTGAGTAGCTGACGGACTATTCTCCTGCCATGTTTTGCTGTGATTGTCTGTTGCTCCAAGCTATGCCAATCTAAATTTTCATTCCTTGGTCACGGGGAAGTATAACTGAGGGAAGGGACCCCAGACTTCCCTTGTCTCCCCTCACCCCAATTGCCCAGCTCCCTCACCCCATCCTAGCAAAACTCCTGAGAGAATGTCTCTGCTTCCCACTCTTCAGACCTTCAGATGTAGCCATCACCCCATCACCATGTCCAGATCCCCCCTCCAGGTTACCGAACCCTCTGCTATGATGTCCTAGGACCTTTGCTCAACGTCCACTTCAGACACTTCTGCCCCACCGATTCTTCTGGCTGCTCCTTCTGAGTTGCCCTGTCTCTGCTTCTCCTGCACCCCTTTTCCTAGCATCTGCAGTAACCCATAGTTGACCCATCTGTATCTCCTCTGCACTCCTCTGGGTCCCCTGACCTCCACACCCACAGGCCTGTGGTCTTCCAGTAAATTCTAGGACCCAAGTCCAGTATGAGTGTATGCAGGCAGGCTGGGGTTCTGGGAACTCAGCTCTGATTGGCTACCCCCCATACCCTTTAGCTGTTCACAGCTCCCATCCCAGCAGTCTCCATGCCTGACCAGGGCAGGAGTGGAGCACTGGATGGAGGCTTCACCTCAACTGCTGCCACATCCTTCTGAGTAGCTACTGCCTCAGGCCCTGACTCAAAGCTTCCTTCAGAGGTCAGGTGCCCCTGGGAAGTCCATTTGTTCCAGAGTCTCTGAGGCCCCTGATCCCTTCTCATGAATTTGCTTCCTTGGGTTTTCTAAGAGAAGCCCCTCAGAGGCTCGCTCAGGAGTGCAGGTTGGGAGATAGGGGTGGATGAGGCTGCCATGCCCTCCTGAGTGTACCCCCTGCACCTCCACCTGCTCACCTGGAAACTCCCCTTTGGGTCTTAAAGAGGCTTCCTCTCTCTGCTCAGTAGGCACCTTGCAAAGCATCTGTTTTGGCAGCTTCTCTGGAATGAGAAATCAGAACTGTCATCTCTCTTTTTTTCTCCTCCTCCTCCTCCTCTTTCTTCTTCTTCTTCTTCTTCTTCTTCTTCTTCTTCTTCTTCTTCTTCTTCTTCTTCTTCTTCTTCTTCTTCTTCTTCCTCCTCCTTCTCCTCTTCTCCTTTCTTCTTCTTTTCTTCCTCTTCCTCTCTTCTTCTTTCCTTTCTCCTCCTTTCCTTCTTTCTTCCTCTTCCTTCTCTTCTGCTTCTTCTGCTTCTCTGCTTCTTCTCCTCCTCCTCCTCTTCTTCCTTCTCCTTCTCCTCTTCCTCTACCTTCTCCTTTTCCTCTTCCTCCTTCCCTTCTTTCTCATCTTCCCCTCCTCCTTCTCCTCCTTCTCTTTCTCCTTTTCTCTTCCTTCTTCTATTCCTCCTTCTCCTCTTCCATCCTCTTCCTCCTCCTCTTCTTTTTCCTCCTCCTCCTCCTCCCCCTCCTCTCTTTCTCCCTGCTGTGTTTTTGCTCTTTTGGTGGAGTTGGGGACTATGCTTTGGGCCATACCCAGTGGTTCCAGGGCTTACTCTGGCTCTGTACTGAAGGATAACCCCCAGCAGTGCTGAGGGGGAATCATATACTTAGGGGGTACCAGGAATTGAGCTGCTGAGGTTAGCCCAGTGTAAGGCAAGTGCTTTACCTGCTGCACTATTTCTCCATCCCATGACTTTGTGTTTGGAAACATCACTTTGGTCATTTATTTGGATTTTTTAAAAAATACAGTAGCAAAAATCTACTTGTATTTTCTTTACAAAATTTAAGGAGGAAAATCTTTTTTTTTTTTTTCACAGATGGAATGTTCAAAGGGAAAAGGGTTGAGTAGGGTATAGAGGGAGGCGGGTGCAGGCAGGCCCTTGTATGCATGCAGCCAAGATTGGGGGCCTCCATTTGGAGAATAGTAGAGGTGAAACAACGGGGTCTTCCCATCATGCCCAGGCAGTTCAAAGCAGGTATTAGGCCCATGCAGTATGAGTAGAAAGGATGGAACCACTGAGACAGGGCTCTAGGCAAAAGCATAACCAAATAACAACAGGATAACTAAATTGAAAAGAGGGACTTTATTGCCATGTAAACAACCAGAGTTGGGATTATGTCTACCGGCGTGGGCTGGAGAAAAAGCTTCTGAGAGAGGGAGTAGGGGGTCTGGCTTTCTGCCCAGCAGAGATGGAGTGATGTAACAGCTCATACATATTCTAGTTGTTTTTCAAGAAACTCATACATACTCATGAGGGACAAGAGTGAGCATCTGAGCATGTGCAGTTGAGGAGCAGGCCAGGCGCGCATATGGCGTGCATAGGGAATCGTGGAGAACTATTTGGGTGTTCTTTAGAATGGTGGTGAAGAAGGAGGTGAATAGAGGCACCACATATTCTCCACTGGCTGTTACTGCTGGTGAGGACGCCCACCTTTACTCCCAGGTCCTAATCTGTACAAAAAAATCTGTCTTGGGCAATAAGAACCTAGGTAAAAAACCAGGAAGCTTCTCCAAGAGAGACAGTTGCACCTTCCACACTGTCCCAGAGTAGCCTGGTCCAGCTTCTTCTAACCCAGAGAGTCCCAGATTTTCTGGGGGGGGGGGCGGGGAAAGAAGGGGAGAAAGGGGCAATGTTCCAAAATGCTTTGACACTGTGATTTGCAAATCAGCCACTGTCACTCGGTATTGTGAGTCAGCTGAGGTGACTCCTGGGATCTTAAGTTCGTTTGCTGCAGGGGTTGGGGTTAGTGGGGTTGGATAGCAGCTGCTTCTCGGCCCACTCTTGAGTGCAGAAGTGTTCACAATTGAGGTGTCTCAGAGCCACAATGAATATGCTAAGGATGAAGAGGGTGAACGAATGAATGTGAGTGTATGAATGACTGTAAATTTGAGTATGACTATGTTTGTATATATGTGTGAGGGTATAAATGAATATGCATGAGGAGAGAGAGAACGAGTGAACGAGAGAGAGAGAAAGAGAGAGAGAGCGCTACAGAACAGATGCTCCCTACCGTGCCCTAGAAGAGAGGAAGTGAGTCTCGGAGGGTGTTTTATACTGTCAGAGACCATCATATACTTATTTATATGCTTAGTTGAATGTCACCCCATTGCCCAAAGGTGGGGGGGGGACAAAGAAGGAATGACTTCACCATCTACCCCACTGGAGACATTCCCAGTCACTATCCCCTTCTTTGTGTTGCGGCTTTCATCCAACTCCTCCCAGAACATCTGGCCTTCTTTCAGTCCCTTGGGATGTCGCTGGGGCAGCGCCCCCAAGTGGACACTGCCTGAGTGGCCATCCCACTGGCAGCCAGGCACAGGATGGGTCTTAATCAGAAAAGGTGCAAGGAATTAGCTTCTGGCGCTCACTCTTCCTCCCAGAAAGCCCCCTTTCCTACTCCGTGTGGACTGTGAGGCAGTGATGCATATCACATGCCCTGTGAGCTGCATCAGGAGCTGCAGCTTTTCCTAAGGTTTTGCCCAGTTGCATGGAGATCCCAGAAGGAAGCAAGACCATAGAAACCCACAGCTGGGCCTGGAGTGATAGCACAGTGGCGTTTGCCTTGCAAGCAGCCGATCCAGGACCAAAGGTGGTTGGTTCGAATCCCAGTGTCCCATATGGTCCCCCGTGCCTGCCAGGAGCTATTTCTGAGCAGCCAGCCAGGAGTAACCCCTGAGCAACACCGGGTGTGGCCCAAAACACACACACACACACACACACACACACACAAGAAACCCACAGCTGCTGGGAATGGTAGTCCAGTCCACCCTCCCTCATACTCTCCTCAAGAAAATTGCCTCTCGGGGCCGGCAAGGTGGCGCTAGAGGTAAGGTGTCTGCCTTGCAAGCGCTAGCCAAGGAAGGACCAAGGAAGGACCGCTGTTAGATCCCCCGGCATCCCATATAGTCCCCCCAAGCCAGGGGTGATTTCTGAGCGTTTAGCCAGGAGTAGGCCCTGAGCATCAAATGGGTGTGGCCCGAAAAACCAAAAAAAAAAAAATTAAAAATTTAAAAAATTTTAAAAAAAAGAAAAGAAAATTGCCTCTCTAGCTCCTGAGTCCCTGTGGTCCAAGGCACCTCTTCCTATCACCCAGAAACTTCAGACAGTAAGCCCCCCGCCCAAGGCCTCCATATTCCACAGGACCCATAGATGCAAAAGAAGAAAAGTGACTTAGACTAGCATTACAACAAAAGGGGACAGAGACACTGAGGTAGGAGAAGTGCTTGTAGCAAGAGCTAGAACCCTCCTTGAAGCACTCTCTTTCCTCATACAGGCACTTAACAGGTGGCATTCAAAAGGACATTGAGGCAGGGGACATGCAAAGTGGTTGAGTACTTGGTTAGCAAGTGTGAGGACCTAAACCGAGTCCCTGGCATTCCCCTGTTTCAGAACCACTGCTGAGAATTACTCTGGTGGCCTTAGAGCACTGCCAGCCTCCTGTTGGATGTAGCACCTATAGAAAACAGTGTCCCCGGCCACAACACTTTCCTTTCTGGCATTTGTCATGTATGGGAACTCAGAAGGAGGGAGACCCACACTCTCCATACCCTCATAACTTTCATTCAGAATTGCCACTGGTGGGAGACACATACTTGAGGGACATGAGGGAGAGGCACTTCCTGAAAAGAAGTCACTACGGCTGTTACCAAAAGAGCCCTTCAGTACACACACACACACACACACACACACACACACACACACACACACACACACACACCTCACTTCTGGTGCAGGGATGAGTTGGGGATTTGCGTCTTCCGTAGTGCCACCTGATTCCAGGCTTCCCTCCGAGTGTTCTCGCCTTCTCTTGTCTGGAAAGAATTGCATGTGGACACTGACCTGTGTGGCCCTGGCAGCCTCTCCCCAAGTTGGGAAGGATAGACCTGTCTGAGCTTTCTCACACTTTCTCTTTTCCCTTAGGGCTTCTGTTCCTGGATCTTCAACTCCCTCAGCATGAGGTGAGTGCCTGAGTGTGCGCACAGCAGAGGCTTTCCCTATCCATCCTTGAAAAGGGGTGCAGCCAGTTTGTGTGGGGTCAAGCCTAGGAGAGAGGCTTTTGGAGTGGATATTTTTATTTCCTGGCACCTTCCCTAATTTTTGCTTGATTAGGTTTGAAAACATATAAGGAGTAGGCACCTTTTTTTTTTTTTTTTGGTTTCTGGGCCACATCTGGTGATGCTCAGGGGTTACTCCTGGCTTTGGGGGACCATATGGGATGCCAGGGATGGAACCCAGGTTCATCCTGGATCAATCATGTGCAAAGCAAATGTCATAACACTGCACTATCACAAAAATAAATAAATAAATAATACCAAAAAAAGGGAAAAAAGAAAGAAAGAAAAAGAAAAAAAAAAGAAAAGAAAAGAAACACTGCGCTATCACTCCAGCCTATGGGCACCTGTTTCTTTTCATAAAAATAAACATAAACCTCTACCTACACTTATCCAGGAGCCTTTGTTCACGGCCATCCAACAGGGCCACCATTTCCAGGGACAGCATGTTTTAGTTCTCACATACAGTTTCGATCGTTAAAAAATAACCAATGGTGTGAATGAACACTTGGGGGGTGGAATGAGGTTTGGTCTTACACATGGGTTGAGGCAGTTCATGAATCATGCACAGGGTGAGGAGGCAAAGTACCAGCTACACACGTGTGGTAGAGGGAAAGAAGCTGGCCTGAGGGGGTAACCCCTGCAACCACAGCCTCCAGCGTGGGACAGAGATAATCTTAGGGGCATTTGAGATCGACTTCCTGGACTTCCACCTAGGTGCTGCAAGACAGGAGAGAATGTGTGTTGGGTGGAGGAAGTACAGGGTATGTGCAAACATAACGGAACTTCAGACCATCAATGTCTATGTCTGCTTGGGAGTGTGAAATGAAAGATGCAACTCAGAGGTCTGGAATGGGTAGTTCTCTTCCCTTGCATGCAACTAACCCGGGTTTGATTCCTGGCACCCCAAATGGTTCCCTGAGCATTGCTAGGAGTAATTTCTGAGTGCAGAGGCAGAAGTAACCTAAGCATCACCAGGTATGGCCCCCAAACGAATAAATAACCAAAAAAATAAAGATGCATATTGTAGCTAGCTGCACAGTTGACTCATGCCAGTGCCTGGGCTTGCTATTCTATGTGTGGTCACTGTACACAGCCTGTATCTGTGAGAACCTGTCCTCTCTCTTGGCCCATTCACACTGTCAGTGAGGACCTCTCCATGGGATGTGTCACTGTGCAAGGATGTGTTGCAGCATGCATTCTGCACCCTTTAAGAACAGAGTCCAGAATGAGTCTTGCATCCTAGTGGCGCCCTCTAGGGGTGAACTCTGTGTACTAGGATTGTTGATGGATTGATTGCACATTCTCTCTCTCTCTCTCTCTCTCTCTCTCTCTCTCTCTCTCTCTCTCTCTCTCTCTCTCTCTCTCTCTCCCCTCTATCTTTCTTTCCCCTCTCTCTCCTCTCTCTATCTTTCTCTCCCCTATCTCTCCTCTCTCTCCTCTCTCTTTCTCTCTCTCCTCTCCACCCTCTCTCCTCTCTCTCTGTCTCTCCTCTCTGTCTCTCCTCTCTGTCTCTCTTTCACACACACACACACACACACACACACACACACACACACACACACACACACACACACACACACACACGGTTGTGATGCTCTCTGGGGACCATCTGGTGGTGCTGACATTTGAACCCAAGCCTCCCACATGCAAAGCATATACTCAGCCTGTTAAATTATCCCTCCCGCCTCCAGAACAGGAAGTTGTTTAATTGCTTGCGGTGTAAAAACTTGGAATCGGGGCTGGAGAGATAGCGCAGAGTGTAGAGCACTTGCATTACATGGGGCCAGCTCAGGTTCCATCCCCAGTAGTCATATGGTTCCTTAAGCCCCACTAAGAGTGATCATCATTGAATACAGAATCATGAATAAGCGATGAGTAGTGCCAGGTGTGTCTCACAAAACAAATACAACAACAACAGACAAAAATAAAAGCAAAATAAGTGAGGAGATTGGAAATGTAACTCAGTGAGCTGAATGTAGGCTTTGCTTTAAGGAGGCCCACTACAACTGCTCGGTCATTCTGTACTACAGGAAGCGACCTGAGCACAGAGCTAGGAGCAAGTTTCAAATGCAGAGCCAGGAGCAAAAACACAAAAAAGAAATAAGGAACCAGAGAGATTGTACAGGGTTTGAAGTGCTTGTCTTACACTCATCCTATCCCACTTTGATCCTCAGCCCCACATATAGTACCCCAACTACTTATAGGAGTGACTCTTGAGTGCCACTGAGGATAACCCCAAAGATGGTGCAAACATACAACCCAATAATAAAATTAAATTAGAGTGAATCCAAAGTAATGCATGTGCATGATGTGTATGAAGCTTTTGACTGGTTCCTGGGTCCCACCTCTCCCCCCCAAGACCTCACAGTATTGAGAGAAAGAAAAATCAAACTGGAGTCTTGGGCTGGCCACTGCATGTTAAATACAGCTTCCTTACCTGGCCTGAGGGCAGCCACTAATGGCGAGGCAGGCCAGATAGGTCTGGATAGGTCACACTTCCTCACCTTCACCTTGCCTGTTACACAACTATTCAGGGGTTCTCAAACTTTTTAAACAGGGAGCCAGTTCACTGTCCCTCAGACCATTGGAGGGTCTGACTATAGTAAAAACAAAATTTATGAACGAATTCTTATGCACACTGCATGTATCTTATTTTGCAACGAAGAAACAAAACAGATACAAATACAATATGTGGCCCGCGACCATAGTTTGAGGACCACTGAAAGACACTCAAACTGGGGACCAGGGCTGGAGTAATAGCACAGTAGTAGGGAGTTTGCCTTAAGTGGCCAACCCAGGACTGACCCGGGTTCAATACCCAGCATTCTATATGGTCCCTCGAGCCTTCTAGGAGTGATTTCTGAGCATAGAGCCAGGAGTAACCCTAAGCACTGCCAGGTGTGGCTCAAAAACAAAAACAAAAAAATCAAACTGGGGAGCCAGAGAAATAGTAGAGCAGTTAGGTCCCTTGCCTTGCACATAGCTGACAGGAGTTGATCCTTAACTTTCATATGGTCCCAAGCACCACCAGGAGCGATCCTTCAGTGCAGAGCCAGGAATAACCCCTGAGCATCACCGGGTATGATACAAACAAAACAAAAATAAACTCAATCAAGCTATATCTATTTTAGGGCCACCCCAGCAATGCTTGGGGTGCTGATTTCAGCTTGTTGCTCTCTCTCTCTAGGGGTCTGTGCAGTGCCTGGGATCAAACCCAAGCTACTAGCATGCAAAGCATGCTTCAACCTTTTGAGCTACCTCTCTGGCCCAGAAAAAAATGTCAAAGGTCAAAAATGTTCCGGGGCCAGAGCAATAGCACAGTGGTAGGGTGGTTTGCCTTGCATGCAGCCAATCTGGAAGGACCCCGGTTTGATTCCCACCATCTCATATGGTCCCCTGAGCTTACCAAAAGCTATTTCTGAGCACAGAGCAAGGAGTAACTCCTGTGCACCATTGGATGTGACCCAAACCCCTCCCAAAAATGTTCTGATTAAATGCTGAGTCAGAGAAGCCAAACATCAAGAGCTTTAAGTATAACAGTCATCCCATTAAGAAACCAAAGGAAATAAATGCACAGGCTTAAAACCATTATCTGAGGGGGCTGAGTTGGCATGAAAAAAAAAATAGTGTCCAACTCAGTGATCATGTCACTTTACAAGAAATGGTACAACGGCCATCCTGAGACTTAGAATATTATCAAAGCCCCAGGACCCTCTCCCTCCCAGTCCCTGTCACCTTCCCCTCTTCAAAGATAACCAGTGTCCTGACTTCTCTGTCTGGAGTTAATTGTCACCTATTTTCAGCTTTTTTATTTTCTGGCCCCCAGAAAAAAAATTTTTTTGGTTTTTGGGCCACACACAGTAATGCTCAGGGGTTACTCCTGGCTATGAGAGATCATATGGAATACCAGGGGATCGAACCAAGGTTCGTCCTAGGTTAGTGCATGCAAGGCACTTACTGCTTGCACCACCACTCCGACTCAGAAAAAAAATTGTTCTCTCTCTCTCTCTCTCTCTCTCTCTCTCTCTCTCTCTCTCTCTCTCTCTCTCTCTCTCTCTCTCTCTCTCTCATTTTTGAGTCACACCCGGCAGCGCTTAGGGGTTAGTCCTGGCTACACTCAGAAATCACTCCTGGCAGGCTCGGGGGACCATATAGGATGCCGGGATTCAAACCACTGACCTTCTGCATGCAAGGCAAACATCTTATATCCATGCTATCTCTCCGGCCCCTCTTTGGGAAGGGCTATACCCAGGGATGCTCAGGGGTAACTCTGGGCTCTGCACTTAGGAAACATTCCTATTGGTGTTCTGGAGATCATATAGGATGCTGGGAATTGACCTGAGTTGGCCAATTGCAAGTAAATAGTGTCTTACCTACTGTACTATCTCTCCAGCCCCCAAACAACTTTCTTAAAAATAGGATGCATCTTGGTATCACCAATCATGCCTGGTACCCACAATAACATTCACGGTGACTAGGCAATCACGAAAGACCTCCCAAGTGCTTGCTTCCAGCAGCACTCTGGTTCGTTTTTTTTTTGCGGGGGGGTCCACACCCGACAGCACTCAGGGGTTACTCCTGGCTCCACACCCAGAAATTGCTCCTGCCAGTCTCAGGAGACCATATGGGATGCCAAGATTCGAACCACCAACTTTCTACATGCAAGGCAAATGCCTTACCTCCATGAGCACTTCTGGTTCTTATTGCTCCATCACCCAAGCCGTTTCAAACATGCCTTTGAAGTCCAATGAAATGTGTTTCAGGCATGATGCACCAGGAGGTAGATCAGAAGAAATAGGACCTGGAAGTAGCATCATCCCCCCTCTCCCTTTCCTCTGCCTGCCAAGTTTGGCCAGCTCCTGAGAGAGGTGTTTGTCTTTGTGACTCTTCCAGGAACCAAGATCTGATCAACCGGTGTGGTGAAGACGCCAGAATCTACATGACATTCCAGTACCATCTCATTTTCTTCATGCTCCTCCTCTGCATCCCCTCAATGGGCGTCATTTTGCCCATCAACTACTTGGGACCTGTTCTGGGTAGGCAGAGCTCAGTGGGGCCCTGGGCCTGGTGAGTAGGACAGAGCTTGGGTATTGGGTTTCTAGGAACCTAGATTTGAATATCATTTCTTCAAGTCACTTGACGTGTGACTTAAAGCAACTTGTGTCTCCCCCTCCATGTGGTGCCTAAACTGTTCCTTTTCTGGTACAAAGGAGAGGTGTTTCCCTTCTTCCCCCATCCCTTCCTACCCCCAGTCTGGCACACAGCAAGCCTGGGGTTAGTATTCAGCCTGGAGTATGTAGTTGTAACCTCACTCTCCCTGGCTGAGTGTCCCAGAGGATCTTTTCTAATGGGAACCCACAGCAGTGGCCCCTGAACCTGATTTTCCAGCCTGTACCTGCAGAATATGTCTGCTGGATAGCTGTGCACAGGGCAAGTTTTGCTGGCCAAGGAGGACTAGGCGTGGCCAAAACTGGGCTGAGAGAAAAATCTTGGCTTCTAGTCTTGACCCATGTCTGCGTCCTGGAAAATACCTTTGCCTTATCCAGGCAGTTCTTTATTCATATGGTCAGCAAACCAATCTCCCCAGGCCCAGGTTCTTTTTACTGCCAGGGGGCCACAGATTAGGGCAATGAAGGTCTGACACCAAAAAGGGTTGTGACCCTCCAGTTTTACCAATTTCCCTTATCAATCCAAAACTGGTCCAGCTGTTTGCCACTGGACCTTATACACTTGGTTGGCCAGCTTTCCTCGGATTTCTCTGTCTCTTGTCCAGAGGTAGATTTAGATTTCAAATCATTAAGTTTAATGCATAGAATGTCTATGCCACCAGATCCTACCCCTTGAGTCAATAGATTTTAGGCCCTGTCTTCAGATGGTGTGTGACACCAGTGACATCAATCACTGGGTTTCTAGATTTGATTTATGGAGTATGGAGAGGTGGTCCTGACAGATGGCACTTCGCCAGAAGGGCTTTGCCTGTCTCTGTGAGGTTTCTGAGCTCTGGTGATCACTCCCAGTGGTAACCTCGTGGTACCTCGGCTTGCAGCACAGGTCCTTAATGCATTGGCCAGGGGTCAGGGGTCCCCTAAGTTCACTGAGGAGGCCATATAAGACTCAGGCTCACCATGAAAATAAGGTTCTCCAATGAGCAGACTCAGCGGCAGGATTCTATACTGTTGGTGTTGAAAGTTGGGGAACTTGAAGGAAGAGCAAGATGTAGACAAGAGCTTAGAGAGCCTAGGTACCCCCAGCACCCGAGAGCTGGATCTGGCAGCCATCAAGATGCCGGGCTTGCAATCAACCATTTGCTTCTCTTTCAGAAAGGAAAAGTCACTTTGGCCGGACCACCATCGTCAACGTCTCCCCAGAGTAGGTACCAGCTTCTCTACCTGCCATTCTGCTAAAGATGCAGTGGGGAGAGAAGCCTTCGATGTGGGTTGCTCTTGTGTGCATCACTGGATGGATCAAGTTTTCCGAGGGGAGTGGGGCTCAGGGTGACATGAGGGGACAGGACTGTTAGTGCATCGTCTTGGGAAAGAACCTCCCCCCACCCAAGGTGGCTGTTCCCCAAGTCTTGGAAAGGCGGCAGGCTTTAGCTCGACTCAGCAAGGCTATTAGTCCTAGGGCAGAGGCAGGAGGTCTTGTTTCTAATTGCAAAGTCATTGAGGTGACACTCCTGCAGCCCATGACAGCCTGACCCAGATCCCAGGAGAGCAGGAGAGTCTGAACTGTATCCTGCCACAGGTAGCCCTGAGCGGGGCACCCTGCCATCCTTCTGAGCCTCATCAGGTGTGGTGGGAGAAAATCAGGAGGACAGCAAATCCCTGAGTACTGAGCCAAGCTGGGGTGGGCCTGCTGCCACCTGCCTGCTCGGAGGCTTCTTGATGGGCAGAGGTTTGCCCTCTTGTATGCTGGGGAGGTGCTGCCCCTCTTGGGGCCTACTGGGAGCGACATGAGCAGGGAATCTTGAATCCCTATGTAGGGCTTCCTCCCAGCCTCATCCCCTCTCTGGCTCTGTCTCCTTCCTTTGCAAAGCACAGACAGTCTGTGAGTGTCAGACATGGAGCCTCTGACCTCCACCCCACTCCCTCTGGGCACCTAGTGCTGGAGGCTCTAGATCAGGGGTCTCAAACTCACGGCCTGCGGGCCGTTTGCAGCCCTCCGTACAACATTTTGTGGCCCGTGGCTGACCTTCAAATATCGCAGTTTCGCGATTATTCGCTTACCGAATAATCACAATAAAAATCGCATTAGTAAGAAAAAAATCACATTAAACATTCGCATACCCCGAGCAGTTCCATTCAGGGTATGCAAATGTTTAATGTGATTTTTTGCGATTTTTTTTCTTACTAATGCGATTTTTATTGCGAATATTCGGTAAGGGAATAATCGTGAATACATTGCGCCTAGCGCAAAAGTCATTTTCGCTGCTTCTCCCCGCTGTCCCTTGCATTATCAGAGGCCTAAGGGAGAGAAGGGGGAGAAGGGAGAGAAGTTTATTACAGAATAAGATTTTGTCATACCTTCATGACTTCATCAAAGCCTGCAGTGAAGAGAAGGATTGATGACGAGCACAGACAATTTCAGGAAAAGTGGGAGATGCGGTATTTCTTTGTTGAACACAGGGGCATCCCCACGTCTTATTTGCTCAGAGAAAGTTGCAGCGCACAAGGCATACAACTTGAAATGCCATTATTCAACTAAACATGCTGAGGAATGTGCAAAATAGCAAGGAAATGAGAGAACCAAGCGGGTTGCCAGTCTTAAAGCATGTCTAATGAGGCAACAAGATTTCTTCAAGAAAGCAACCAGAGAGAATGTTGCATCAGTCGAAGCTAGTTACGGGTTAGTGAGATGATTGCTAAGGCAGGGAAACCATTCACAGAAGGAGAGTTTGTTAAAAAAAAATGCATGTTACAAGCTGCAAGTATTATCTGTCTGGAAAAGAAAGGTCAGTTTAGCAAAATCAGCCTTTCTGCCAACACTGTGGCAGAGCACATTTCTGACATGGCAAGTGACATTTATCTTCAACTGTGTGAGAAAGCAAAATGTTTTGATGCATACTCAGTTGCTCTTGGGGGCACAGATATAACAGACACTGCGCAGCTCACAATTTATGTCCGTGGTGTTGATTGCAATTTTGAATTGACAGAGGAGCTGCTCACAATAATTTAATGCATGGCCAGACCACCGCTAATGAGATATTTCAGCATCTGTGTGATGCCATTGAGAATGCAGGTTTGCCATGGAAGAGGTTTGTTGTAATAATAACCGATGGAGCACCATCGATGACAGGGAGGAAAAATGGACTGGTGGCACTTGTTCAAAAAAAAACTTGAAGAGGAGGGTGTAGAGAAGGCCATTGCTCTTCACTGCATTATCCATCAGCAGGCCCTTTGCAGTAAATGCCTGTCATGTGACAATGTGATGTCTGTTGTTGTGAAATGCATCAACCAAATCAGATCCAGGGGCTTAAAGCACAGGAGGTTCCGTGCTTTTTGAGAGGAAATGGAGTCAGAATATGGAGATGTGCTCTATTTCACTGAGGTACGTTGGCTCAGCAGGGGAAATATCCTGAAAAGATTTTTTTGAGTTGAGAGAAGAAGTGAAAGCCTTCATAGAGAAGGATGGGAATGCTGTTTCTGAGTTGAGTGATCACAAATGGCTCATGGACTTAGCTTTTCTTGTTGACATCACATTTAAGCTGAATGTACTAAACAAGATGTTACAAGGCCCGGGGCAGCTTATCACTGCTGCCTATGACAATGTGAGAGCATTCTCCACAAAACTTGTGTTATGGAAATCCCAGCTCTCTCAGACAAACCTTTGTCATTTCCCAGCATGCAAGAAACTTGTGGATGCAGGCATACCATTCAGTGGTGAGAAATATGTTGATGCTATTTTTAAGCTAGAGAAGGAATTTGATCTCAGATTTGCAGACTTCAAAAAGCACAGAGCCGGGGCCGGAGAGATAGCATGGAGGTAAAGCGGTTGCCTTTCATGCAGGAGGTCATCGGTTTGAATCCCGGCATCCCATATGGTCCCCCGTGCCTGCCAGGAGCAATTTCTGAGCCTGGAGCCAGGAATAACCCCTGAGCACTGCCGGGTGTGACCCAAAAACCAAAAAAAAAAAAAAAAAAAAAGCACAGAGCCACTTTCCAAATTTTTGTGGACTCCTTTTCCTTTGATGTGCAAGATGCCCCTCCTGTGCTTCAAATGGAGCTCATTGACCTGCAATGCAACTCTGATCTCAAAGCCAAGTTCAGGGAGATTAGTGGAAAAGCAGACATGTATGGGCAATTTTTGAGAGAATTGCCCCCCAGCTTCCCTGAGCTTTCCTGAATGTTCAAGCGCACCATGTGCCTTTTTGGGAGCACATATTTGTGTGAAAAGTTATTCTCCACATTGAACTTCAATAAGTCAAAGTACAGGTCTAGACTTAATGATGATCATCTTCAAGCCATACTGAGGGTCTCACGTTCAGAAGAAATAATTAAAATTGTTAATAATGGGGGCCGGGAAGGTGGTGCTAGAGGTAAGGTGTCTGCCTTACAAGCGCTAGCCAAGGAAAGGACCGTGGTTCGATCCTCCGGCGTCCCATATGGTCCCCCCGAGCCAGGGGCGATTTCTGAGCACATAGCCAGGAGTAACCCCTGAGCATCAAATGGGTGTGGCCCAAAAAACCAAAAAAAAATTGTTAATAATGACATTTGAGGACTTTTTTTGTGAAATCCCTTATGTGGCCCTGCCTCACCCTGACTTTGCCTCCTGCAGCCCCCAGGTAAATTGAGTTTGAGACCCCTGCTCTAGATGATGCTGGAGGTTGGGAGAACCCTGGTTCAGGGTGCCGGGAGTATCTAGGGACACTGAGGGAGGAGGTGAGTGGGGAGCCTGTGGTCACCCGGCTTTGTTTCTCAGGAGCAAGTTCCTGTGGCTGCATTGCTTCTTCTCTTTCTTCTACTTCATCATCAATGTCCTCTTCATGGCTCACCACTGCTTGAGCTTCCTGCCCAGGAAGAGCTACAAGGTGAGCAAGTGAGCCCTGCCAACTGCCCTCTGCTCCCTAGAGCCTTCCCCCGTGAGTCCTCACCTGACACCCCTAGGAGAAGACACCTAGCGGCCTCCACATGGAAACCCTCCCGGTCTCCCATTTACACTCCCCCCACTCTGTCCCTCTCTCCCAGAACCTCCACCATCACCTGTCACCTGCAGCTTAGTACCCCTGGACCCCTACATGTCCTGTGCCCCTGCTGCTGATCTCTAGATAAGCCCTGCTCTCTTGACCTGCCCTCCCTGCCTTTTGGAGGCCAGGAACCACCATACCCCCCCCCTCCCTTGGTTCCAGGTATCTCCACCCCACCTCCCAAGTGTCCCATGACAAGGATTTGAGTAATATTTACTTGTTTGGTTAGTTTGTTTCAAGACACACACCACCAGTGGTAGATTTCCCAGGGTGTCCGTAATAATTCTGCCCAAAGATACACCTGGGAGTCCCGGGGGTGTTCAGACACCTCCAGGGCCACACCTAGCCATGCTCAGAGGACCATGCAGTGCTGGGAATCAAACCAGGGTTGGCCTTGTCACAGTTAGCACCTTAACCTCTGTACTATCTCCAGCCTGCTGCTTACTAGCCTGGGGATTGATCTTAGGGAAGGTCATGTGAGGGGTAGGCACAGGGTCACCCATTAGGCTTGTTAGAGGGTGCAGCGGAGTCTGCCTGGAGCAGGGGCTGCTTCCTGGTCTGTGGATGAGGCTGAGCCAGTCAGGCTCTCTTCTTGCTCTTCAGGGGGAACTGAACAGAAGTCAGGAGAACCCCCAAGCCAAATTGGGGTTCCAAATATCAACACGAAGCTGGAGAGATAGTACAGTGGGTAGGGCACTTGCCTTGAGTGCAACCTATCTGGGTTTAAGCCCCGATGCCCCAGATAGTTCTTTGTGTACTGTATCATTCAAAAGTAATTCCTGAATACAGAGCTAGGAGTAATCCCTGAGCATGCCAGGTATAGCCCAAAAAACCAGATGTGCAAGACTTTGGGGGCTTAGGATGAGAGTTAGGGATGCCATGGGGGTGGAGGCCGGTGTTGCTTCCTGTTTTGGGCAGCCTGGAGGAAGAGAAAGGTTTGGGGGTAAGGACCCCTGAAGATGAACATCCTAGTACCTCCTGCTCCAGTCTCAGCTTTTTTTTTTTCTTCTCTTTTCTTATTTTTTGTGTTTGTTTTGGAGTCACACCCGGCAGCACTCAGGGGTTACTCCTGTCCCTGTGCTCAGAAATTGTTCCTAGCAGTCATGGGGGACCATATGGGATGCCAGGATTTAAACCACCATCCAGCCTGGATTGGCTGCTTGCAGGGCAAATGCCCTACCACTGTGCTATCTTTCTGGCTCCTCCAGTCTCAGCCTTTCAGAGGTTTAGGGGAAGGAACTCACTCTTACCTGGCCATCATCTGAGAAGAGACTTGGGCACCCTTCACCAGTCTCACCAAGCCTTTTACGTTCTCTTTGCTGTCCTCTCTACCAATCTCAGGCTGCACTCAAAGTACAAAACCAGAATATACCCATTTCCAGAGTTAAAGAGGATTTGGAGGGGTTTTCTCACCTCCACCCAGCACTGTTCCCACTCTGCTTCAGGGGCCTCCTGGTGATGTGGGGCTACCTATGGGTTTTGGGGGGAACAGGGTCAACAGCAGGAGAACAGGGCTGCCCTCACAGACTGGGCTGCCCTCGACAGACAACCTTAGCCCTCTACCACACTTTCTCTTTTTCCTCTCTTTACCAAGTGCTAGGGCAAATTGGGGCTGAGTGGGAAGAAGATACAGAAAATAGTGAATGAGGGGCCAGAGTAATAGCACAGTGGGTAGGGCATTTGCCTTGCACATGGTCTACCCAAATTTGATCCCTGACATCCCCTATGGTCCCTGCTGACAAAAGTAACTCCTGAGTGTAGAGCCCTGAATATTGCCAAGTATGGCCCTCAAACAAATCAAACAAAACAACCCCCCCCCCCAAAGTCAATGCATATAAGCCAAATGCTTCAATGTACCCCTCCTGCTGGCCTTAGGGACTCCACCCAGGCATCTAGAACATTCTCTGTCCTGTCCCCTTCCTACCTAGACAACCAGGACGTTAATGATCACCTACGTCCCCAAGACTATCCAGGACCCCGACATCATCACCAGGCATTTCCAGTGAGTGACCCCCTATGGCCATGATGCCCAGCTGTTGGCTGCCCTCCACTCAGGTTGGGGGCACCTCTCAGATGAGAGAACCTGGCTTCAGCTCCAGGGTCAGGGCTTGGGTGGAAAGGTGTGTCTAGATTGTTCTTTTCCCCTCATCCTGGAACACAGCAATGTCCTGGACACAGCTTCTACAACTGCTCATCTGTTTTTATAGTTCTTTTTTACAATTTGGGGGGCATATTTAGTAGTGTTCTGTATTTAGAGGTCACTCCTGATACTGCTCAGAGAACCTACGATGTCAGGGGTCAAACCTGAGCCTTCTCAATGCACATCCCATGTTCTGCACACTGAACTAACTCCCAGCTCCTAGAATAGTGGGACTCGAGGCCTCCTCTGACCCAGGCTCTTAGGCCTGGGAAACTAAGGATTGGGGCACTCTGTGTGTCCAATCCTGGCTCGAGTGGGTGTATATGGGAAGTGGCAGACCTCAGATGACCAAACCAAAGTTTGACTTTTGAAGCAAGGATTAATTCTTCATCTGGGAACTGGGAACTAGCCACTGAGTGACCAAACCCTGGGAGCTGAGCTGAAGGACACTATACAGGAATTGGGGTAGGGGCATCTGCCAGGCCCTCCTGGTGAGCTAAGCATTCTTGTCTGTAATAACAGTGAGGCCTATCCAGGCTGCGTCGTGACCAAAGTCCACTTCTGCTACGACGTCAGGAACCTGATCGATTTGGATGATCAGAGGTGAGCTGCGTGGGGTTGGGGGTGGAGTTGGGGAGGCCTCTGGACTGGCACCGTCACATCCTGACTTGGCGCCTGCCCCACAGGCGCCACGCGATGCGGGGCCGGCTCTACTACACCGCCAAGGCCAAGAAAAAAGGGAAGCAGATGATCAAGATTCACCCCTGCTCCCGCCTTTTTTTCTGCAAGTGCTGTGTTTGCTTCAAAGAGGTAAAGCACCTTCAGAGAGGGGAAATGGGACATAGGTGATGGGAAATGTGCACTGGTGAAGGGTGTTGTCTGTTGCATCATTAAAACTTAATTTCTTTCTTTCTTCCTTTCTTTCTTTCTTTCTTTCTTTCTTTCTTTCTTTCTTTCTTTCTTTCTTTCTTTCTTTCTTTCTTTCTTTCTTTCTTTCTTTCTTTCTTTCTTTCTTTCTTTCTTTCTTTCTCTCTCTCTCTCTCTCTTCCTTCCTTCCTTCCTTCCTTCCTTCCTTTCTTTTCTTTTTTTTTTTTTTGGAGTTTTGGGTCACACCCAGCAGTGATCAGGGGCTACTCCTAGCTCTACACTCAGAAATCGCCCCTGGCAGGCTCGGGGGACCATATGGGATGCCGGGATTCCAACCACCGTCCTTTTGCATGGAAGGCAATTACCTCCATGCTATCTCGCTGGCCCCAATTATGAATGAATTTGTACCTGTTTAAAAAAATTATAACTATTATGAACAGCCTTATATCCATGATGTTTAAGTAAAGCAATTAATACAACAACAACAAAAACAATGATGTAGAGCTGCACGGTGGGTGGTGCAAACAGCAGAGGCTAGGCAGTGCATACTTCAGAAAATGGGTGTATGTAGCAAAGGGTGGGCGGAGCATGCAGCAGAGGGTGGGTGGCTCTGTCTCCAGGTCTGCACAATATATATGTCAATACCCTCCAGCCCAGGTCTCATTCAGGTGCACTTCAGGGCTGCAGCCCCAATTCCTCCCTCCCTTTTCACCTTGCCCCAGCTCTAGTGCAGACATAGATATGCTCAAACCTTTGGGGGCCAAACAGGAAACTACAAGCTGCTGTCAGCTGCCAGGGATCACCTTCTTGTCAACCCCCCAAGGGTAACTAAAGAAGACCCCCAGGAGTGTACATCTGTCCCATGCAGCTTGGGTCCTCAGCTTACTTTAGGCAAGGGTTAGCCACCTTGAATGAAAATGCTGCCATGTTGGGGCCGGAGCGATGGGGCATTTGCCTTGCACATGGCTGACCTGAGATAGACCCGAATTTGATTCCTTGCATCTCATATGGAACCCCAAGCCTGCCAGAGTGATTTCTGAGCACAGAGCCAGGAGTAATCCCTGAGCACCACAGCGTGTGCCTTTGTCCCCCCACCAAAAAAGAAAAGAAAATGCTGCCATGTGGGGCTGGAGAGAGTACAGCACATAGGGTGGTCTCCTGGCAAGGCAAACTTGAGTTTGATCCTGCAGTACCACATAAGGTTCTGACATAAGCACTGTCAGAAATGACCCCTGAGGCAGAGCCAGAAGTTAGTCCTGAAACCCCAAAACTGAAATGAAAAAATACAACGCACTGCCAGAACATTCTGTCATTCCTCAGGCATCACCCACCAGTCCAAAGACCCCCTCTTTAATGTGGGTGTCTCTCTCTCTTGATCTCAAAGTACAAGTTCTGGCAAGCTTGGCCTCCTCCTTTCCCAGAGCCCATCAGCATCCCAAGCTATCAGGGCTTTGGGAGGGTTTTTTCCTGAGCTTCCCCACCTCTGAAGGCCACTTCTCATGCCAGGTAGACGCAGAGCAGTATTACAGTGAGCTGGAGGAGCAGCTGACAGATGAGTTCAATGCTGAGTTCAGCCGCGTCCGGCTGAGACGACTGGATCTGATGTTTGTCACCTTCCAGAATGTCAAGATGGCACGGCGGTGAGTGCCCAGGCCCTGGCTTGGACCTGTGCTTCTCGGAATCCTTTGGCTCCCCCTCATGGGGAGTAGGGGGAGAGAGCCTCGTTGGCCCAAACTTGCCCACAGGCCACTACCATCTCACTTCCTAGAGCAGTGGTCCTCAAACTATGGCCCGAGGGCCACATATTGTATTTGTATCTGTTTTGTTTCTTCATTGCAAAATAAGATATATGCAGTGTGCATAAGAATTCGTTCATACATTTTGTTTTTACTATAGTCAGACCCTCCAATGGTCTGAGGGACAGTGAACTGGCCCCCTGTTTAAAAAGTTTGAGGACCCCTGTCCTAGAGCATGACCACATCTGTTTCTGCCCAGGAGCCAGGCTCAGCTGTGCCCAACCTGCACATCCTTACTTCAACGCAGAGCTGGACCATTGCCTCTGAGCTCATGACTTTTCTTCTGGGCTTTGACTTTGGCTTTTTCCTTTCTCTGTACTGTGTCTCTTTTTCCCACCACCCATGACAGGATGAGAGCTGGCCTCACCGTTCCCCTTGCTGCAGCCTCCCTGACCTCTCTCTCAGCCTCTACATTTTTCTACTCTGACAGTCAGTGGTTTAAAATTTATTCTGGGTGTTCTGAATGGATCCTTGGGACTGGATTAAAGAGACTCAAGCCCCAGAATTGTCTCTTGAGGATTATGAAGGCCCTTCTTTCCTGGGCCACAATACTTAGTCCTTAACCACCTAACCAGCTAAAGCTGGGCTCCAAATTTTGATCTGCCGAGGACATTTATCTGGCTCTTCAGGACTTTCTGTCCTGCTTAGCAGCTGACTCTTTCAGAGCCATAGTGTGCATGTGTAAACTGTGTGCCTCATTCTTTGATTCCCCTCCTCTCTGTCTCTTTACTTCTCCCAGTCTTGGGCAGGGATCCTCAAACTATAGCCCACGGGCCACTATTGTTCATAGTTTTTTTCTTAAACTATAGTCCAGCCCTCCAATGGTTTTAGGGACAGTGAACTGGCCCCTGTTTAAACATTTTGAGGACTCTTGTTTTAAAGGGATGATAGAACAGTCCAGAATTTTGTTGTTCACCCACCCATAGCATTGTACAAATGCATTCTTCTTTTCAGTTTCTAAACTGTTAATGCCAGTTCTCTTTCCCCCATCCATCTCCCCTTGTGTTAAAGACACAGTTTGAGTCTGTGTGTTCCAAGAAACACCCAGGGAAGTGGTTTCTGAGCATGGTGGCTTGCAGACAGCAGGTTTCATGTGACAGGTCTGGGGCTGCCCCCCCCCCCTCTGATTGGGACTTCAACCACCTCGGACTCAGTCCTTGGGAGCTGCTGAGGTTAACATTAGTGACACCCCCTACCTGCCCTCAACCTCCAAGGAAGGGCGTGTCTTACCAAGAATCTTGTGTATCATCTACCCCAGGCCCCACCTTTTGGGCACCATCTCAGCTTCCTTCCTGTAGCAACAAGGTCTTTGGAGCTGCCTGCCTCTCAGATCCTGGGGGACAGATTCTCCATTCCCTGAAAGTGAATGAGTCCCCCTGAAATGATCAACCATAGTGACCCCAGTACCTTGACATGTGAGACCCTCCCAAACATGTTGCCCTCTCCCCCAGACCTCTGTCCCTTCCCCTTGTCTCTGCAGTGTTCGAGACGATTACAAGTGGGTGGCCTGCCGCAAATACCCACAGCAGTCCTCCATGACCAACAGCATTAAATCCAACAAGTGGAGGGTCAACTTCGCGTCCCATCCCAAGGACATTATCTGGTAAGCCCGTCTGCATCACTCAGACTGGGGATGACCACAAGAAGGGGACAGAACATGCAGCTCCCTCTTTCAGGTTCATCTGAAATCCAGCCCTGGTCTAGGGGTGAGAGACGCCAAGCCCCTTGAGAAAAGTCCATCAGTCTGGCCCACTGGTGGCATCTGTGACTTATGATGTGTCAAGGTGTCTGGCTTAGAAGTGCCTTTCTCAGCATGTAGCCCTGTGAGATCTGTGCCATTTAGTGCCAGGCCAGCATGTGGGGCTTTGTGGGGCTCTCTCTGGGGCTGACACCCTGGTGAGCATGTCTCCTTTCTCCAACCCTCCCTAGGAAGCACCTGGCCACTCCCCGCTTTGAGTGGTGGGCCCGGTTTATCACCATCAACACCTTCCTCTTCCTGCTTTTCTTCTTCCTCACTACGCCCTCCATCATCATGAATACCATTGACAAGTACAATGTCACCCGCCCCATCGAGAAGCTGAAGGTGATGCCTTTACTTGGGCCAGGCATGGGGGGTCCTGGAGGGTAAAGGAGGCCCAGGGGCAAGGGGAGAGGGTTTGGGAATGTGGCACCAGGGCCTCTGAGCTACCCTTATGGGAGTGGCAGCCAGCCCCAGCATATGGGGTCTTCTTTGTTCTAAACAGGGGGCAGAGTGCTACCATAGAGGGTACAGCTCAATCTCAACAGGATATTTGTAGAGACTAGGTGATTTGGATGGTCATGGGCCACAAAGACTTGTTTGTGTTTCTTAATTTTGTGTGTGTGACTGAGTGAGTGAGTGAGTGAGTGAGTGAGTGAGTGAGTGAGTGAGCGAGCAAGCGAGAGTGGTGCTATAGATTGATCCTAGGGCCTCCCATGTGCTCTGCCTCTGAACCAACCTTCTCTATGTCAGGCCATGCTTGGCCAATGAGAGGCATAATGAGAGGGTGACAAGTTTGGCTGTTCCCACACCTCTAAAGCTTTGGCCTGCGTAAGAGTGAGCCTTTTGGTAGAAGTGGGACCCTTCAGCAGTCCACAGAGCTCTACACCAGTCATCATGGATGCCTGATAGAGGTGTAGGGGAACTGAACTGAATCCTTCTAAAATTCTGCAGCCTCAGGGATTGCATTAGCTCTTTATTTCCCTATTCCAGCAACACACACACTAATATATACACACACCTGCTTACAATAACACAACACTACTCCTGTGTACTTCCATGCACTCACCACCTAGAGGCAGATGGAGACACATACAAACACATTCTTATGTGGTTATACCCACAAATACACATATCACAAATAGACCTCAGGTATATGCACAGACACATACATGCATATCTGCATACACTATATCTACAAGCATACTTAGCAGGCATATACACCCACACTTGATACACACACATGTACAAACACACATACGCACACACCTGCTGGCTTCTATACCCTTTGTCTAATTTCTTTGAGTACCAATGTTTTCTCTCATCCTCCCCGTCTCTGCATTTGTTATCCAAGGTGACAAGAAAGGCTCTGACCTCTCATGGAGGTCACTCTGAGACAAGAGAGGGCTGGAGCAACAGCACAGTGGCAAGGGGCACTTGCCAAGCACACTGCTGACCTGGGTTTGATTTCCAGCATCTTATATGGTTTCCTGACTCTGCCAGAAATAATTTCTGAGTGCAGAGCCAAGAGTAACCATCACTAGGTATGGCTCAAAACAAAACAAAATGAAACAAACAAAAGAGTGGCAGCAGTGAACACTGGCTTGAGGAGGATGCCATCAGTACAAAGCTGGGCTGACCAGATAGGGCTTATGCCCTTTGGGATATCCCTTGACCTTGGAGTGCCTACCTCTGCCTGCTGGCCCTCAGTCAGCCAGCCTCATGTCTGGGAAGATGGGGAGACATGCCAGGCAGGTCCACTGGGCAGCATCCAGGAGAGCCGACAGGTGGCCTGGAAGGGATAGGGCTGCCTCGGCACTGACATCTCTGCCCGTCTCTGCTTCACCCTTACAGAGCCCAGTGCTGACCCAGTTCTTCCCCTCCGTCCTGCTCTGGGCCTTCACAGTGATCTTGCCCATGTTGGTCTACTACTCCGCCTTCCTCGAGGCCCACTGGACCAAGTGAGTAGACTGTGGCCCTGGTGGCTTCTCGCAGCCACAGCCCCAGTGTGGTGATAGCACCCTTATCTGGCCTAAGAAATGAAGTGGACATGGGTTGGCTTTGACTCTCTGAACCAACCCCAAGACTAATGGGTATTTTCCCTTCATCACAGGGCACTGGAGGTGTCAACTCTGGCTATAAAGATGCTGACATGAAGCATCTATGCCCCATGGGGAGCTGAAGATAGTGCTCAAACCTGCCTCAGGGGAGCTTCAGGCTCCCCACTTCTTCAGCCCTGCATTGAGGGGATGGAGCTAGAGGCAGTGAAGGGCCTTGCAAGCAGTCCTAGGGAGGGCACCTGAGGGACAAGAGTGAAGCATTTGGGGGCCAGAGCAATAGCACAGCGGATAGGGCATTTGCCTTGTACACGACTAATCCAGGTTGGATCCCTGGCATCCCATATGGTTCCCCCGAGCCTGCCAGGAGTGATTTCTGAGTGGAGAGCTAGGAGTCACCTCTGAGCACAACTGGGTGTGGCCCAAAAACAAACAAACAAACAAAAAAAACCCAGAAAAAAGCGTGAGGCACTCGTTTGGAAATCTCAGGAGGGCCACTGTGTTCACAGCAGGGGATCCATGAACTCCAGGTGGCTGGGTATGCTGGAGTCCTGAAGCCCACACAAGAACCACATCTGCTGCCACTGGCACTTTCTTCCGGTATACCTTCTCCATCTTCCATGATGGAGACTCATTAGATGAAAGTACTTAATGCTTCCCCTAAAGAACCTAAAGACTGAGGCGGGGAATCATAAGATCTTTCCTGGAATGATATCATCCCATATGCCCCTCCCCAGAGCATTTCCAGGAGTAATTCCTGAATGCAGAGCCAAGAATAACCCCAGAGCACCTCTGGGTGTGCCCTCTCCCAGAAAAGATCTTTCCTGCATCCAGCTTTCCTGATAGGCAGTAAATCAAGAGGTTGCTTGTAACAAATCCTTGGTGGTTTTATCTCTGCTCAAGAATGACACTTTGTGCCAATGGTAGAAACTCAGCAAAGATTTTGTGTCTCACTGTCTCAATGACGCAGAGCTATTAAGTCAGAGAGCTAGGACAGCGGTTAAGTCACTTGCCGTGCACTCAGCTTCCCTGAGTTTGAATCCCAGCACCACATATGGTCTCCTGAGCACCATCTGGAGTGATCCTTGAGCACAGAGCCAGGACTAAGTCTGAACACCAATTGTGTCCTTAAAACCAATCCAGCCAGGGGTCGGAGAGATAGCATAGAGGTACAGCATTTGCCTTACATGCAGAAGGACGGTGGTTTGAATCCCGGCATCCCATATGGTCCCCCGAACCTGCCAGGAGTGATTTCTGAGTGTAGAGCCAGGAGGAACCCCTGAGCGCTGCTGGGTGTGACCCAAAAACCAAAAACCAGCCAACCAACCAAACAAACAAACAGAAAAGCCAATCCAGCCAACCCACAGAGCTGTTTTCCCACCTTGCCCTTCCTGTGCCCAGGGAAGACATGACTAGTTTCTCAGGCCCTTTTTCACAGCTGCTCAACTGCAGTTTTTTGGACACAGCAATAAGCATGAACAATTAAACCAGAGTTCCAGGTTGATGTCTGACTCTCTCCTCATTCACAGTGAGGTCTTGGATTTTGACCCTGCCTCTCATTAGTGACTGTGTCTCTGTTGCCTTCTAGCTCGAGTCAGAATCTGTTTGTGATGCACAAGTGCTACATCTTCCTGGTGTTCATGGCCCTCATTCTGCCCTCCATGGGACTGACCAGGTACTCCTCCTCTCAGCCAGGCTCTCCTAGAGTTGGAAGCTCCTCTTCCAGACATGACAGATCTTCCTGCAAAGCTCCACATCCTTTTCTCACATGGCAGTCTGTCAGTCATGCACCTCACCTGAGCCAAGTACCACACAGACTCTTAGGTGGCAGCTGTGGAAGCCATGAGCTCTGCCCTCAGAGACCTTGTCCTCTAGCTGGAGAGACCCACCAGGCATACTGGATGCCCCTTAGTCCTGGTAGAATAAGAACAGGCATTGATCAGAGGGAATGGGGGAGAAAAGCGAGCACTGGGGGGGGGGGGCAATCGATAGTCCAGTGGAAAGCATTTGCCCTGCATGTAGCCCTCCCAGGTTTGATCCCCAGCATCCCATATGGTCCCCTGTGAATTTCCAGGAGTGATCATTGAGTGCAGAGCCAGGAGTAACCCCTGACAATTGCTGGGCATGGCCCAGAAACCAAATTAAAAAAAAAAAAAGAGCAATCCCTGGGGAAGAAATGGCTGGCAATGGTTGACAACGGTTTGCTGGCTGGGCAGTAAGTGTTAGAGGCAAAGCGGCCCAGAATTCCAAAGGAAAAGGGCAATGGAGCCTAGTGAGCCTAGTGGAGCCTAGCATCTTTGGGCATGGAGGAGAAGCGGGAAGGTCACTTTCTGAGAGAAAGTGGACCCTAGACCTTAGCACCTCAATTTGTTAACTGGAGAGCCTATCTCGATTGCTTCTAGTTTGAACATCTTTCTACACTGGCTCTTTGACGTCTACTATTTGGGACAGACATCCATCAAGTTCCAGTGAGTACTGGGGTACAGGTGTCACATGGGCACATGGGGGTCCCCAGGTCTACGCTAGCAGGTGCCACTGCATGGGTCCCCTTCCCTTACTCAGCTTCACCTTTTCTTGAATGCCTCCTCTCTGAAGATTGTTGACATGATTATAAATTCTTAGGAACTTGTCTCCTGACATCTCCTCGGTAATCTTCATCCAGTTTACCCCAGTGGGTAAACTTGCCATAACTAACAATATACAATAGCTAGTTAGAGATGGAAATGGACATTGATACAACCTACAGATTTTATTCACATTTTGGGGACTCATCTGGCAGTGCTCAAGACTTGATTTTGTGCTCAGGGATTACAACTGGTGGTGCTCAGGGAACCGTTTGTGGTTCAAGGATCAAACTGGGTCAGCCGCATACAAGGCAAGCACCTTACATCTTCTACAATCTCTCTAGTCTCCTTCAGATTTAACCAGTTTTTCATAGTTCCAAATAATTGACAAAAACACCCAGATTTCAGGGCCGGAGCAATAGCACAGCAGATAGGGCATTTGCTTTGCATGTGGTTAACCCAAGTTCAACCTCTGGCATCCTGTATGGTCCCCCAAGCCTGACAGGAGTGATTTCTGAGTGAAGAGTCAGGAGTAAACCCTGACTACTGTCGGGTAAGGCACCCCAAAAAACAAAGAAACAAAAAATACCCACCAATACCTAGATTTCAATAAAATCTATTTTACAAAAATACTTTTAAAAATTGAATTTGTAGAAATTTCTATTAATACATTTAAAAACCACAAATGCATTTTAAATAGAGGAGAGGCAATGTTCCTTTGTATTACTTTAAGGCTCTTCATGTCAATCTGAGACACAGCTAGAAAAATTAAACTGGGGAAGGGTTGATCTTAGACAGCATCCAGTGATATATGCAGGTATTTTTAGGGTTAAACCTGTTGAAAATCCTATTTTTCAAAAATAAAATGTTGTGAATGAGACAAGTAAGTTTTCATAACTTGCTCTCTGGAACAAACACTAGAATTCTTCAAGATTTCAGCACCTTAGACTATAGTTGTAACTATATTATGTAAGTTGTATTTCTCTCCCCAAATGAAGTGCATATAATTTTTTTTGGCTAGATCAATATCTTCAGTACAATTCTTATATGGGGAAAAAAGAGTATGAGTTCATCTTTGATATTATCAAGAATGAAGAGAACTGGAGAGATAGTACAGTGGGTAGGACACTTATATTGCACATGGCTGATCCAGTTTTGATTCCTGGCACAGAATATGGTTGCCTGATCCCTGCCAGGACCAATCCCTGAACAGAGAGCCAGGAGTAAAACCTGAGCATAGCTAGGGATGACTCAATCTCCCCTGTTCCCCCCCCCAAATGAAAGCAAAAAAGAAAGAACAGGTGTAGCTTAGTAACTTGGAATATTTGTCATGCAAACATGCAGTCAGGGAGGCCTAGAAGTTGATCCCCAACACCACCCCAATGACCAACTTCAACCACAAGTGTCTCTGTTATTTGGGGTCCAGGGGGTCACCACAAAGAGTTTGCATCTTTAGCTAGGTGTGTATGCATAGCACAACTAAAGTGTGAGTATTGTAACCAGGTGTGTGTCCTTGACCCCCTCCCCCCAATCCTCATAGAAAAGCTCATAGAAGGAAGTTAGAGGGTGGGAAGAAGAATTTTAGGAGGAATTCTGAAATACAAAAAAGAATTGTTACATTCTGAGGAGGTGACAGGGGTCTCAAACTCAATTTACCTGGGGGCCGCAGGAGGCAAAGTCAGGGTGATCCTTGAGTGCAAAGTCAGTAGTAAGCCTTGAACATTGGGGGGTGTGACCCAAACAATTAAAACAAAATAAAACAAAAAAAGATTCCTTTAGGGCAGGGCCACAAAATGTTGTACGAAGGGCCATTTGCGGCCCATGGGCCTCGAGTTTGAGACCCTGGTAGAAGAAGGGCCTAGAGCAGGGGTCTTCAAACTACGGCCTGAGGGCCACATTCGGCCCGCAGAGGAGTCTGATCTGGCCCGCCAGCAGTGAGAGCTGTTTGGTTGCCAAGATACCTGCCAGCATATACACTCAGTGTATATCCAAATATCAGGAACCAGGCACTCAAAATGGTAACCATCTTTGGTAGCACTTATGCCTGTGAACAGACTTTTTCAAGAATGAAACATCTGAAATCTCCAACCAGATCAAGATTAACTGATGCCCACTTGTATCACTTGTTACGGCTGGCAGTGACAAATATGGAACTGGACATTGACCATCTCTTTAGCCAAAAGCAGGCCCACAGTTCCCATTAAAATACTGGTGCATGATCTGTTTATTTATAAAGTTTTCATTTTATTTATATAAGGTATGTGCAGTGTGAGTAGGAATTAGTAGCTTAGATAGTCTGGCCCTCCAGCTCTCTAAGGAACCGTAATCCGGCCCCCACTTTAAAAAGTTTGAAGACCCCTGGCCTAGAGAGTGACAGAGATGACAGTTCAGTGTAACCACAGGTCCTCAGATAGCTGAATGACTGGCCTGCGCCATCACCACCATGTCTGCAGAGGGACCGTTTTAGTCCTGTGTGATCTAGTGGCATTTGTGGCATCTGCTCTCCTCGGGAAGTGGCACTAAGCCCCAAGGGCTATTGCCTGAGCTCAAGCGGTTCCCCTGGCAGCCCCAAGGTCCAGCTGGATTGTTGTGAGAGGTTGGCAGAAATAAAGGAGTCATTTTCACACATCTCCTTACACATGCCCATGGATACCAACATCGTCCTCCATCTACCTTGCCTCTTTTCTTCTCCCTCTGCCTCCCCTGGCCTCTTCAATTTCTGTCTCCCCTACTGCTGCCCCATGCCCAGGTGTGTGTTTCTGCCAGACAACGGCGCCTTCTTTGTCAACTATGTCATCACATCCGCCTTGATGGGCACAGCCACGGAGCTACTGCGGATCGGCTCACTCTTCTATTACTGCTTCCGCCTCATCTTCTCCACGTCAGAGCCAGAGCGAGTTCATATCAGGAAGGTGAGAAGGGCCCACAGCCCTGCATGCTTCCTGTGAAGGTTCTGTGGGGGAGGACCCTCACCTCCAGCACCTGGGGCTTCCAGGTAGGAGGCCTGGGGCGGCAGTGTGGAGCTCCTGGTGTCCAGGCCTGCATGGCAGGCTGCCTCCATCTCCTTGTCCCAGGAGATGGACAAGGGGCCACAGCGGCAGCCAAGCCAAGATGAGATCGGGCCACTGTAGGGTGACCCCGCCTTCTGCCCCAGGACCAGGCCATGGACTTCCAGTATGGGCGCGAGTACGCGTGGATGCTAAATGTCTTCACGGTGGTAGTCGCGTACAGCGTGACATGCCCGATCATTGTCCCTTTCGGTGAGTCACATGGGAACTCTGGGAACCCCTGGGAGGGAGATCAGGGCAGGAGCCCATTTAGGGGCCAATGCTGATGTTTGCTTGCCAGAATGAATAACTTCAGTCAGATGGCGAGGTGAAGTCTAGGGAGTCTGGGTGGAAGTCCCCCAACCCTAACCTGTCTAGGGACCATGCTGATCCTGAATGTGGAACTTACCCTGAGATACCTCCATGTCTGGGGCCCAGGACTGCTGTACCTGTTTATGAAGCACATCACTGACCGCTACAATATGTACTACTCCTACGTGCCCACCACGCTCAACGAGCAGATTCACAGAGCGGCCATCACCCAAGCCATAGTTGCGCCCATCGTGGGGCTCCTCTGGATGTTCTTCTTCTCCCTCCTGCGGTTAGGTAGGTCTGGACTGGCCTGGTCACTCCTCACAGCCCCTCATTTCAACTGTGTGCAAGCAGAAAAAAGCCAGGAGGAGTAGGACTCAGCCAGCACAGCCTGGGACCACCGCTAATGCTTCTGATGTGGCTGAGCTCAGAAATCTTCCTGCTTCTGGTTTACAATGCCAAGGTCCTGAGATGCCGTGTTCCTTTCTTCTCACTTATTTTAGTAGTTATTTTTGTTGTTGTTCTATTTGTTTTGGTTTGGAGGCCACATCTAGTGGTACTCAGAACTTACTCCTGGCTCTGTGCTCAGGAATCTCTCTTGGTGGGACTCTAAGGACCATATGGGGTTCCCAGGATCAAACTGAGGTCAGCTGCATGCAAGACAAGTAAGTATACTACCTGCTGTACTATCTCTGCAGTTCCAAGCTAGTTTTTAATATTTACCTAATACTGTTCCATTCAAAAGTCATCAACATTTGGGACCAGAGTGATAGCACAGCAGTAGGGTGTTTGCCTTTCATGCAGCTGATCCAGGACAGACCTTGGTTTGATCCCCGGCATCCCATATGGTCCCCCAAGCCAGGAGCAATTTCTGAGCGCATAGCTGAGCAAACCAGGTGTGCCCCCCGAAAAAAATGTCATCAACATTTGGAATAATATAAATAAAGCACAATGGGTAGGATGCTTGCCACATGTGCAGCTGGCCTGGTTTGATCACCAAGCAGCCCCATAGGGTCCCCTGATTTCCACCAGGAGTGATTCTTAAGCACAGAGTCAGAAATAAGCCTGAGCATAGCTAGGCATGTGCCCTAAACAAAATAAGAGATCTATTTCACAGCAGGTTTGTGCACAGGTCACAGAAATCAGGAGGCCCACAGTTAGTGGGTCCCTAAGCACATATGTAAAATCCACTCATTTTTTTTTATCAAGGTCACTTTTAAGGGGCCAGAATGATAGCACAGAAGTAGGGCATTTGACTTGCATGCAGCCAACTCAGGATGAACCCAGGTTTGATCCCCGGCATCCTTTATGGTCCCACATGCCTGCCAAAAGAGATTTCTGAGTGCAGGTCCAGGAGTAAGCCCTGAGCCCTACTGGGTGTAGCCCAAAAACAAAATCAAAGCAAAAAGGTCAGATTTAAGCTTGTTAATAACACAGAGGTATGCTGTCCTTGTGCCAGACACATGGGGTCCAGTTATTAGCAGGGAAATGGGGTGACCCTGGCTCTGATCCCCTGTAGTGATGTGGAGTATTCCCAAAGATCTGCCCATAGGGTGGCATCTCAGTGGGGATCTGCTGCCCACTGCTGCAGCCTGACAGCACCAGGCCCCTCAACGTTTTCTTCTCTTCTTCCTTCTTTCTTCTTTCCTTCTTTCTTCTCTTTCTTCCTTCTCTTCACAGGCAAGTCCCACATCCTAACCATCATGTCCATGAACCTCCTCATCCTGTCCATAATAATTGCTGCCAGCAGCACTTGCATGGGGAAGATTCGCAATGCATCTGTTGCTGGGAGGGTGAGTTGTCTGTCTGCTTTTCTTAATTTGTCCCAGGTGGGGAGAGGTGTGGGTAACCCAGTAGACCACGAAACAAGTGGCTTTGACCTTACATTCTCTGATTTTGAGGTGTGAGGGCCCCCTGTTTGCCTGGTCATGGCTCAGTGGGTCCCACCCCTGACTGGGAACATTTAAAAATCCTCTCCCCTGGGCCTGGAGAGATAGCACAGTGACATTTGCCTTGCAAGCAGCCGATCCAGGACCAAAGATGGTTGGTTCAAATCTCGGTGTCCCATATGGTCCCCCGTGCCTGCCAGGAGCTATTTCTGAGCAGACAGCCAGGAGTAACCCCTGAGCATTGCCAGGTGTGGCCCAAAAACCAAAAAAAAAAAAAAAAATCCTCTCCCCTTAACTTTTGAGCAGCCTCCTCCAGTGCCCTGACCTCCTCCAGTGAGGCCCATCTAGCCATGGCTACTGGGAGCTCTCTCATAGGGTAGAGAGTTGAATTTGGAGTAAACATGGGGAGGAAAAGAAGCAGTCTTTTGTGGTTAACAGCCGGAGAGATAGCACAGCAGTAGGGCATTTGCCTAGCATGCAGTCAACCCAGGATGGTAGATGGTTTGAATTCCAGCATTCCATATGGTCCCCAGAGTCTGCCAGGAGTGATTTCTGAGTGCAGAGCCAGGAGTAATTCCTGAGCACTTCCAAGTGTAACCCCAACCCCGGCCCCCCACAAAAAACAAACCAATCCCTTATTCTTGGGCCCCAAGCACAGCAGACAGGGCATTTGCTCTGCATATGGTTCAATCCCCAACACCCTAGATAATTTGCCTGTGCCCCTTCAGGAGGGATCCCTGAGTATAGAACAAGGTGTGAGCACAACTGGGTATGCCCCCAAAACAAAACAAAAGAATCTCTCACCATGGAGCAGAGTGGTCCTTCCACTGCTAGTCCTCAGACCCTGTGCTGGTCTGCAAGTATAGACAGCTTGAAAACCTCTGGTCTATGGCTTCAGTTACAATTGCAGGTCAGATCTGTGGGCCTGTATGCAGTCAGCTGCCAGTCTGTAGGTGAAAAACCAGCTCCAGATTATAAAAATGGGAGGGGGTGAGACCCCATTAAGGTCACTTAACTCCAGATCTTGACAGGAAATGGAGAGAAGGAGAGTTGAAGTCAAGGCTTTCTGTAAAATTTGGGGAGTTGGATGTTTTTACTGAATTAATATTAGTTAATCAAATATTTAAATGAAATAATTTAATGATAAATATCAAATAATTGTATTAAATTAAATAATCAAATATTTGATTAATATGATTTTAATTCCACAAATTTGTTGATATAATCAGTATTTTCAGCATCACTAAAATTTTTCTCCTATTGTGCTAATGAATTTCCTTATGTTTCCAGAGAGTTTTGGTTTATATATTTGAAACTATATTACCCAATGTGTAAAAACATATTCTTGTTGCATTTGCTTGGTAAATTGGGAAAGAATAGTTTGTTTTTTGGGGAGTGGGGGCACATCCAGTGATGCTCAGGGGTCACTCCTGGTAGTGCCTGAATAACTAAATGGGATGACAGGCAACAAACCCAGGTTGGCTGTGTGCAAGGCAAACACCTTACCTGTTGCTCTATCGCTCTGGCTCCCAAGTAATTTAACTTTTGAGCCTCCCTCCCAATTCTGCATATACTCCTTCATGACCCATGAAAATGGAACTTACTAGAAGGGTCTCTCTCTCTCCCATTCTAGTCATGTCTTTGTCCCCCTGGACTTCAGCCCCTGCCAAGTCGACTGCAGTCTGGTAAAGCAGAGGACAAGCTACATTCTAGACCTCTATACACAGAGTCCAAGCAACTCAGAGCAGGGAACAGGGAGCAGAGGGATGTGTTCCCCACAGTCTATGACCTTTTGCATGTGTCCCCCCCCACAGCAGGCCCCGGAGGAGATGGAGACTGTGTTCGACTTGGAGCCGAGCAGTGTTGCGTCCACACCCACGTCTCTTGTGAGTCAGTGTTGCCTTTCCCTGGGAGCGGGTGGCACTGTGAAAAGGAGCACCAGCTCATAGGGCCTGCCCTGGGGAGTGGGGAAAAGATAGCAGCCCCCCAGGCACCCTCCTCTGACACAGCAGGACTTGGCCCAGGTCACCTTGCTGCCATGGCCCTGGCTGAAGAACCAGGAAGATAGAAGAAGAAACAAGATTTTGAAGACAGACTCTAAAAGGAACTCAATAAAGGAAAAAAAGGTCAGGGCATAGCCGGCAGAGTGAGCCCGGCGGACAGAGGCAAGGGCTTGCTGGGACTCCCCGTCTCAGGAGCCAGGCAGTCTTTGAGGTCACAAGCTCCACTCAGACTAGCCCAGGTTGAGCGTCAGAAAGCTCTTGGAGGTCAAGGTGGACCCTGAGCAGAGCACTCAGCAGAGAGCAGTGAAATGAAACCAGAACCAGAGTGCAGGGACTTAAAGATAGGCATAACCTCTCTCACCAGGGTTCACCCCAACACAGACTACACGGGTAAAGGCAGAGTCACCAGTGCACTGATCTGGGTCCTAAGTCAGCCTATATCCCTATGCCAGGGTGCCTTGCAGAAGCACTGAGAGAGAGAGAGCACTAGCCCTGGTTATTTAGGAAGATTTCCCGGACATTTAGGAAGACATTTAGGAAGATTTCCCGGACAGGGTGGATGGTACTCAAATTCAATTCTAATACTAGATTTGCCAGGTGGAATAAGGTTTGGGAAAGAGCAGTCAAAGAAGAGCTGTTGCCTGTACCCAGGACTGGAAGACAGGGCCGGGGGCCTTGGTACAATGGGTAGGGCTCTTGGTCTGTATGCAGCCAACCTAGGTTTGATCTCTGGCACCCCATGGTCTCTCAAGAGGGCAGAGGTAGGAGCAACATGGGGTGGGGCCCAAAAGCAAACAAAGTTAATCCTAGGCTAGAAGAGAGATACTGGAATGTCTGGACAACAAAAGAGTGTTTTCTTTTTCTTTTTTTGGTTTTTGGGTCACACCCGGCAGTGCTCAGGGGTTACTCCTGGCTCAATGCTTAGAAATCACTCCTGGCAGGCACAGGGGACCATATGGGATGCCACGATTTGAACCAATGACCTTCTGCATGAAAGGCAAATGCCTTACCTCCATGCTATCTCTCTGGCCCCAGAAGAGAATTTTCTTTCTTTTTCTTTCTTTCTTTCTTTCTTTCTTTCTTTCTTTCTTTCTTTCTTTCTTTCTTTCTTTCTTTCTTTCTTTCTTTCTTTCTTTCTTTCTTTCTTTCTTTCTTTCTTTCTTTCTTTCTTTCTTCCTTCCTTCCTTCCTTCCTTCCTTCCTTCCTTCCTTCCTTCCTTCCTTCCTTCCTTCCTTCCTTCCTTCCTTCCTTCCTTCCTTCCTTCCTTCCTTCCTTCCTTCCTTCCTTCCTTCCTTCCTTCCTTCCTTCCTTCCTTCCTTCCTTCCTTCCTTCCTTCCTTCCTTCCTTCCTTCCTTCCTTTCTTTCTTTCTTTCTTTCTTTCTTTTTTTGGTTTTTGGGCCACACCCGGCAATGCTCAGGGGTTACTCCTGGCTGTCTGCTCAGAAATAGCTCCTGGCAGGCACAGGGGACCACATGGGACACCAGGATTTGAACCAACCACCTTTGGTCCTGGATCGGCTGCTTGCAAGGCAAACGCCGCTGTGCTATCTCTCCGGGCCCCAGAAGAGAGTTTTCAATGCAGCATAAATGCAGTGGATGCAGGTGCTGGAGGAAAGAATTCAGACACACATAGGCACGTGCCCACACCACCATGCAGAGCCAGAGCCCTGCTGCACTTGGACAGCACCCTGTGTAGAGGGACAGAAGGCTGCTGTGAGGTGCAAGGGAGAAGGAATTTCACTTCTCAAGGCTACAAGGCTTCACAAAGGAAACATTCCCATAGCATCTCCTGGGGCCCTTTAAAAAGCCCACTTAACAATGGAGGCATTGAAAGCTTCCTTCAAACCTGACTTACTGACCCGCTTGCTCTTTGTCCTCCTGATAAACTGACTCAAAAGGAGTTTTCATCTCATCTTACAGTTGGGAAACTGAAGGCTCAGAAAGGTGAACATAGACCCCAGGTGGCCAAAGAGATAGCACAGCATTAGGGCATTTGCCTTGCATATGGCTGACCAGGAATAGAAACAGGTTTGATTCCCAGCATCCCATATGGTACCCTGAGCCTGCCAGGAGTGATTTCTGAGTGTAGAGCCAGGAGTAACCCCTGAGTACTGCCAGGTGTGGCAAAAAAAAACCCAAACAAACAAACAAACAAAAAAACATAGACTAAGAAGGGAAGTGGCAGAACAGGGTTTGATCACTGGAACTGACTTCTGTGATTTGTTTCTAGTACAACAATCACATGTGAAAATTGTAGATGAGGACAAGAACAGGGGAGGAAAAAAATAAGGAAATAACAGTCCCTATTTCCACCAGCCAGAGATGACCACTGATGCCTTAGTATATTTTCTTCCAGAGAGAAGAGACTTCCATGTCATTTTTGCTAAAATGAAATATGATAGACTGTCTAGTTTGATAATTTGAAATATTTAACTAACAATTATCTTTCCGGGTATATACAATTTTACCTTTTTGAATACTTGATTTATATGTCCTAAGTGTTTTAGAAATATCTTTCATGGGCCAGAAAAATAGCACAGCAGTAGGGTGTTTGCCTTGCATGCAGCCGATCCAGAATGAACAGTGATTCAAATTCTAGCACCCAATATGGTTCCCTGTACCTGCCAGAAGTGATTTCTGACCACAGAGCCAGGAGTGACCCCTGACCCACCGGTTGTGACCCAAAAACTAAACCCCCCCCCAAAAAAAAGAAATATCTTTCACAGCTCTTCCAACTCAATATCCAGCCCAGCTCCATACATGTCCCTTCATTTTAGCACATGTTTCTTTCCTTTCCTTAAGATTTTGGTTTGGGGGTTACACTCTCTCGTACTCAGAACTTACTCCTGAAAGAGCTTGGGAATCATATGGGATGCTGGGGATCAAATCCAGGTTAGATGTATGCATAGCAAGTGACCTTCCCACTGTGCTGTCTCTCTAGCCCTAGTGATAGATTTTGATTTGAATTCCCCTAATCATTGTTCTCATGTGCATGAAGGCCTTCTATATATCTTTATTTGGGAAGGATCTCCAAGTCTGCTAAATTTCTGACTGAACTGTGTGGTTACTGAATCATTTCAGTTATTTCAATAGCACCCCTTGTTGGATGTATAAATAACCTCTCCAGGGCAGAGATTTCCCTTGGGGTTTCTTTTGCTATTGCACATGCTTTTTCAGTTTGATGTACTCTTATTTTTCACATTTGGCCTTTGCTTTTTTTGGGGGGGTCAGGCTGTTATTCAGGTGATCTGACAGTAGGTCTCACTGTCTCTCATAGTTTCTGGAAACCAGACCCTACTTCAACTGCATAGGGTCAGGGTTAACATGGGGCTGGGACAGACACATCATGCAGATGACGAGTACTTCTCTACCATAATTAACGAAAATTTGGCCTCCTGGTTAAGGAGTCAGTTGGATCCTTCCATTGCCCCATTGTTTTTTCCTTATGAAACAAATGGTCTTCCTTGGGGCTACTTGGGCATTATGCAAACACCTAGATTCTTTCAGAAGAACTGTGCTCCCTCACTTGATAGGACGATTTGCTTCCACTAAAATGAACCCCTACAGAGAAAGTTCTATCTCAATTCTCAGTTTGGGGAAGGAGGAGTTAGAGAAAGAGACACTTCCAAGGACATTTCTGGTGCAAAAGCTCTAGAATTGCCCATTCTCCGTACTGTCCTGGAGACCATGTCTGTGTCTGTCTGTCCCTGCTATCCCAAAGACTGTGTCTGTGCCTGTCTGTCCCTGCTGACCTGGAGACTGTGCCTGTGTCTGTCTGTCCCTGTCTGTGTCTGTCCCTGCTGTCCCAGAGTCCTTATCTGTCTGCCTCTCCCTGCTATCTCAGAGACTGTCTCTTTACTGTGTCTTTACTCTTCCCAGAGTCAGATCTAGATCTCACAGATCTTCAGAGAGCTGAGACTGTCCTTGTGCCTCTGGACAGTACTAGAAGGCCCTCTCACTCAGAAACGGGGTCTCTCCAGACCCCGCTGCAGTCACCTGCAGTCACCTTGCCTAGGTTCAACCCACGCCTGACCTGAGAATGACTGAGCGGAAGATGTGTGGCAGGCAGGGTGGGCCTCGGGGCAGGCCAGCTGTGCTCAGGAACCTGGGAGCACTGAGTTGTTGGCACAGATCCGAAGTCATTGGGCAGATAGGGTGGACGGGCCTCAGGCTGCTGGGGCAGTAGGAAGGAGGCCTGACTTAGAGGGACAGACACTCTAGGGGTCAGAAAAGGCCTGGTGCCTCAACCCAGTTGTGGCCTCGCCCTCATCTCTCCTCTTTTCTCAAGCAGCTGTATGAGGCCAGTGTGCTGCATGAGCCGGAGATGACCCCCGCACCGTCCCCCGGCCGCCAGAGCTATGGTAGCATGAACAGACCACACGACATGGAAGAAGAAAACAACGAGATCTCTCCAGAGGAGATAGACACAGCTTCATTTGAGCCAAGACTGGAACTGGAGAACCAGAAGCAGTGACTGTGACTGGACCTCTACCTGGCAACTCCTGCAGGGAGTGGAGGCCAGGAGAGGTCTAGCAGGGGGAGGTAGGGGACAGCCTTAACCTCCCAACCATCTCCAGCTGACTTTGGGAAGGCCCAGTCCAGACATCTGTGGGCCCTGAGTGGAGGCTTCGACCTGCCAAGCAGCTAGAATGAGAGAGGCAGGCCAGTACCCAGGGACCCTGGCAAAGGATGGAGGAGACATTCTGGCACGGCATCTTAGGAGAAGCGGATGAAGCCCTGGGTGAGCTCACCCTGAGGGCTCATCTCAGGGTGGAGATGGAACCAGTTGGTTGTGGGGGGTGGACATGCAATAGGAAGGAGGCAGGAGGGAACCACCCCAAGACCACCTTGGAGGACTTGCCACCCTCCCATAGCTGCCCTACTCCACCTGGGGCCTTGTGGATCAGACGGTCCTGCCCCCTGCCAGGGTCCCTGCAGAGAAGCTGCTATAGCCACATGAATGCCAGCCAGGGTCCCTCGTCGGCTGCCCACCACTATATGTCCCTGGGACCAATGGGGGGGGGGAGACCATCTCCTTTCTAGTCTTGTGAGGGCATCACATGCCTGCATCCCCCAGCTCATTAAACGAAACTTGTGTGTTCCAGTGAGGCCGCCTCTGCGGGCTCGTACAAATTGGGTGGGGAGGGGCTGAGAATTCATGGAGAGGGGTGTCTTGTCCCAAAATTTGGGGTGGTGGGAAACAACCTATTAGGCCTAGGACCTAATGAGAATTCTCTGCTAAGGCCAGGCCTGCCCACTGCAGAGCCCGGAGGTCCCCCCACTAGCTGTGATTCAGGGAACCCTAGCTTCACAAGGAAGTCACCTTGACTCCTGGTCCCAAAAAGGAGCTTCCTCTGGTCTCAGGACCGCCTGGACTCCCAGAAGACACAGCTTGGAGGGCTTCAAGGGGGCTGCTTCCTCCACTGAGAACCTGCTGCCTCCCCTGGGTCTAAAGGACCCTTGCCCTTTGGGGATGACCCCCAGTCATCCAAGAGACCAGCTGGGGCCTCGGTGCACCAAGGCTAATGCGCTCCCTGATGAGTCCATTCTAGAGATCGCGCCTGAGTGTCACCCCTCACAGGACTGGACTCACCACCATGGTTCCTTAAGGAGCCCAAGACCATGAGTGTCCCTGAGCCTGGGCCTCTTGTCATCTCCTTCTCTGCCCACACCCCCACTCCAGGCTTCACCCCCAAAAGAAACTAGCCCTGGCAGGCCAGACATTGCCATGCTGTGAATTTGGTCTGGGCTCTTGGCACGAGGGACGGTTCTGAAGTGCCTGGGTCAGTGCAGAAGGAGTTGGTCTTGCCCACATGCTGCCTGGCTTAGAATGAGGAAGAAATTGTGCCCATAACCCCTTACAAACCAGCCCTGCTCACCCTCTGCCCACCCCCAAGCATTTCACCTCTCACAAAGGGTTGATTCATTGGGAGTGTTAGGAGCCCCCTCCACAGAACTCTGCCCACCATCAGGGGCTGACCTGGCACCCCGCGTCTCTATTGTGTGGCCTTGGAGTATAAGTAGGGGGTCCTGCTGGAAGCTGGCTGACCTCTGCCCCAGGGACTCTGCAGCTCCTGTTGAGTTGCCACTGACCCTTCTCCTGCTGTTTCTTGAATTAGGGTCAAGCCTGGTTCTGGGGAAGGTGATTTGAGTCCTGGGAGTCCCATAGTCCACTCACAGCCCTGCTCTTCCCTCCCAGAGTCACTCACATGGTGATGGATCTGGGGGTATTCTTTGGCCACAACATTCTGCACCCAGCACCTCCCCTCTGCTTTCACCATGGCCCTCACCGCCATCATATCCACTTGCCCTTCTGTCCACCGAAAGACCTCTCTCAAATGCCACCCTTTCTAGGTGGAGCCCCCTAGACCCAACTGACACCATGGCCCAGCTCCTGCCAGAAGGTCCCATTTGGTCTCAAGCAGCTCCACCCCTGCCTGCCTCTTCCTCAGAAGCTTCTGGAAGCAAAGTGCCTATCAGCAGCATTGCCTCCTCTGGGAACCCCGGTGAGGGACGTGGCACCACAGTGGAAGAATGTGCCAGAATGCCTGACCTTCTTGTTATTAATGCTATGACTGTGCCTTGAATAAACACATCCTCCCAACGTCTGCCAGCCCACGCCTCTGTTCGCCACCCATGGGCCCTGCAAGGTGCCAGAGCTGCCTGGAGAAGGCCAAACCCCACATTGCAGTGAGGCTGTGTCCCTGGAACTAAAGCTGCCCCTGAGGCCTTTCTTGGCTTCGACTTGGTAGGACCTGGCAGGACTGTGGGAGAGACCAAAAGTGAAACTCCCTCTGCTGTGGGTACAAATTGTCACTAGGGCAAACTTTCTGGTCCCTGAGAAGCCCAGGGAGCCATCAGGGTAGCCAGCCCCAGACAACAGAGACTGGTGAGTGGTGACCCATGAAGAGGCGAATGGCAGGAGGGCTTGGGCCTGGGGCAGTAATAAGTGACAAGGTGAACCTCAGGGAGTTATGTAGGCTACTAGGTCATGACCTCCAGCAAAGGTCAGGCCCCTGTCTACTGCCACCCAGGCCCCAAGGAGACACTGTCCTGCCTGGAATGGGTCCTGGCCTGGAAGTTGGGGGTCTCGGTCAGTTCTGGGAGTACAGGCTGGCACCTAATCTGGAAAGTCTAGAACTGCCAACTCTGCCTTATTACTGACTAGAGCAGACCTAGTAGTAAGGCTAGAAGTGAGTCCACCTCCCACCTACTCCCCCTGAGGACAAGGGATGACAATCTAGGGAGGGAGCAGATTGCCTGAGGGTCACTTGCTGTCCTTTTCTGCTGTCTGTGACTGGATCATTCTTAACCCTCAGTCTCCCCTTTGTCTACCAGCACAGGGGCTCCCAGCCTCTACCCAGTGAATGGCTTCAGTTGGGATCTGTGGAGTGGCGGAACCATAAGGGTTCCCCAAATGGATGACGGTTTCCTGCCTTGTGTCTCCTGCCAACTTCTCCAGGGAGAGGCCTGCATGCAGATGTGAGGAGCAATGCACATTTGATGAATGGGCAGTCCCCCAAGGAGCTATTGGACCCAAGCTCCTTCCACCTTGTAGCTCTGCCATGTTCCACACACAGCCCTCTAGGCCTCTGGGAAGTCTGTAGAGAGCCAGCAGAAGGATTGTGGAGAAGTGGGAAGTGTGGGCCAGGTCTGAATGGGACACACAAGTCGACACATTTCAGTGGCCAGAATCAGTCATATACACACACCCTCCCCAGTTGCAAAGTTGGCTGAGAATTGTAGTCTGTCTGTGAACCAGGAGGAAGAGAAACTAATCAGGGTCAGTGGCCCCCCAGGCCTCTCCCTTCTTTTCACTTCCTTTGGTCCTGTCCCTCTCTATCCTATCCTCTGCTGCTGCCCTTAAGCTATTCTGGGGTTCCTCTGGTATAAACCAACACCCAAGAAAAACAGTTCCCAGGGTTAATGAAACACAGGTATAAGTTTATTCCTCGTGAGTTTACAAGACCACAGCACAGAGCAGAAAGGTCAGATGTGGGGCTGGAGAGATAGCACAGAGGTGTTTGCCTTGCAAGCAGCGGATCCAGGACCAAAGGTGGTTGGTTCGAATCCTGGCGTTCCATATGGTCCCCCGTGCCTGCCAGGAGCTATTTCTGAGCAGACAGCCAGGAGTAACCCCTGAGCACCGCCGGGTGTGGCTCAAAAACCTCAAAAAAAAAATATATATATATATATATATAGCCTTGGATAGACCGAGGTTCGATCCCCCGGCATCCTATATGGTCCCCCAAGCCAGGAGCGACTTCTGAGCGCATAGCCAGGAGTAACCCCTGAGCGTCACCAGGTGTGACCCAAAAACCAAAAAAAAAAAAAAGGTCAGATGCGGGAGGTTCAGGTCTTGCTGGACAGGGGGTGGGGGTGAGAAAGAGCCAGGAACTTGGATCTCAGGAGAAATTCACCCCCTTTCCCCTACCCCTCAGTTCCCCTAGGCTTACGAGGATACTAATCCAGAGTACAACTCTCGGTGACCTCTTGGGGGCACCAGTGAGCCACATAGCAGATTCTACCATGATGCTAATGCAAAGAATGACTCTAGTAGCCTCTAGGGGACACCACTGAGTCCCATGGCAGATCCAAGTCACGAGTACCTTACAACCCAGAAGGTTCAAGTTTCTACTGCGGAGTTGGAGAACAGCAAAGGTCCCTGGCAGAGTACTGACAGGCAGGATGGGAAAGGGTCTACAGCTCAGCCAGCCCACCCCAGCTTGACCTATCACCAGAGAAAAGGTGACAAGAGAGTGCCAATAACTTTCTGATCCTGCACCATCTTTGCTACTGAAAGGTGCATCTCACAGTAGAAAATAGGGTGCTGTCAGGATGCGGAGCAGACAGGGAAAAGGCTGCTGGGATTTCTGGAAATCCAGAAGCCCCTTCCAAAAGTCAAAGCCAGCTGGGGACTGATGGATTTGGACTAAGCCTGGCTCCTCTCTGGGGGATGGCCAAGAGGACAAATACAAGATGCTGAAGGATAGGGGGGCTTAGGGGAGCCTGAGCAACAGAACAACACACAGACCAATGGGCCCAGGCCACCTCTCACTCGCTGTCCCAGCCACGACTCATGGCTTGCACCACGGCCCCATAGAGCTGGCTCCAGGCGGTGCGCATGGCAGGCGTGAAGGCAGGGCCCAGGCACTTCTCCAGCATGTAGAGCAGAGACTCACCCACTGTCTGAGGAGGCAATGGCACCTGGTCATTTGGGAGGAAGAGCATCACCTGGTTCCACAGTGCTGGGGCTGGTGAGGGCTCCAGGCTTTTTCTCTGATGCCCCCCCACCAGGCTTTCATATCGTACCCACCTCCCCTCTCTCCAGTGGGAAGCTTCATGGTGAGCTGAGCACTTTACTCTGCTCCCAAGCTGGCCACCACAGAACAAGGCATGGCCTGAGACAAACACACACCCCCCTTGTTTGGATCAAGCAAAACCCTACCCTCACCACACCCCCAGCTCCAGTATCTGCATCTGCAAAAATGAGGTTCTCACCCAGGCTCTGGAACCTGGAATACCTGAGTTCACTCCCTGAGACTCCTATGAATTGAGCAATCTGGGACAAGTTGTGGGGCCACTCTGATCCCCTAGTAATTCCTGGGTGAGACTGAGTCCAACACAGTTCGAGCTCTGAGTTAGACATGATGAAACAAGATCAGATGCTCAACGTGATATTATTCACCAAAAAAGGAGGTGCATGTCTCCCAAAAATACTCTAGGACCTGGGATGGAAAGGAAACAGACACATTCTTTCTTCTTTTCTTTGGGTAGGGGGTCACACCCACAGTGCTCAGGGTTTACTCCTGGCTCTATGCTAAGAAATTGTTCCTGGCAGGCTCAGGGGACCATATGGGATGCCAGGGTTCGAACCACCGTCCTTCTGCATGCAAGGCAAATGCCTTACCTCCATGCTATCTCTCAGGCCCCCACATTCTCTCTTCATCTGGTAAAGTGATTGGAATGGTAGGAAACTGTCATGTCACTCCTTTGTTTTGTTTTTCATTTTGGGCCACCCGGTGACACTCAGAGGTTACTCCTAGCTATGCACTCAGAAATTGCTCCTGGCTTGGGGGAATCATATGGGATACTGGGGATCAAACCCAGGTCCATTCTGGATCAGCTGCATGCAAAGCAAACACCCTACCATTATGCTATTGCTCCAGCCCCTCAAGACCACTCCTAAGGGCTCTCCCACTATGACCCTGGGCTTCAACTTGAGGACTGGCTTTGGCCCACTGGACAAGATAGAGGAAGCAGAGGCTGGAAGAGCTATTGCATGCTGGGCTTAAGTCATGACTGTGCCCTTTGGTGGACCCCTGGTCGCTCTAAAGAAACTGGACTAGACTGTAGGGCAAGGCTTCCAGGGACAAGGGCTTCCAGGGACAAGCACTCTGGACAGTCCAGTCCTGAGTGAGCTCCCAAGTAGACACAGTGAATGAGAATCCAGATGCACCTGTGGTCAGAGGAACTGCCCCACTGAGCCCAGAAAAAAAAAACAGAAATCATTGATTTCAAACAATTCATTTGGGAAAGTTGATATGTAACAATCAAAACTCCGGGCAGTCTGTGAGACTGGAGAGATCCAGTGGGTAAGGCACTTGCCTTATAATTAGCTAACCTGGGTATGATCCCTGACACATGGTCTCCTGAGCACAAAGCCAGGAGTAAGCTCTGAGCATTGCCAGGAGCAGCACCCCCCCCCCTCAAATAAAACAAAACAAAAACTGAGCATCCTAGCTACTTTCAAAGGCTCCTTAACTTTCTTTGGCTCTAAGACAAGTCATAGCAGAAAAAGGAAATGCAAGGCCAGGCCGGGTTATACAGCTGGTTATAGTTGCTGACCTCTAGCTGGGTCTGGGGAGTGGGAGCGAGAGCAGGTGGCCCTAAGAAAGGAATGAGGGGCAGGAATATACCCTGACCCACCGAGAAAGAGCTGAGCTTCACGCCCACTGTACGGTGCTTCCTGCCCAGGCCGGCCAGGTACTCCTCCAGCGAGGACAGTGTCTCCACGTTGGTCACTGCAGCATCAATCACCAGCATCACCTGCCATGGCAGGAATTGGAGTGAGACAGAGAAGCCAAAGGACCCCAGGTGAGGATCACAGCCTGGAATGGAGTCACCAGGGCATTCAATGTTCTAGGCCCTGAGATGACCAAGGTTTGTGTCCTGAAGGAGTCCACAGGTCATAACTATTCCTCTGAGAGTCCGCAGGTCCCCATCTGCCCTCTGGACAGTGCTATCTGCCTGGCACAAGGGGAAACTGAGGCCCCAGGGAGTGAGTGGATCAGTTTCTGAGACTGACCAGCTTGGTTTTTAGAGGTAGAGGACCCCATCATGGGTCAGCACCAACACCATCTATGGGAGCTCAAGGTCCAGGGCAAGACCAGAGTGGGGACCAGCTGGTCAAGTACAGAATTGGGGAGAAGTCTGGTCCCAGCACTCCACAGAAAAGAGAGGCAGAAAAAAGCCACAGGCCCCATCGCACTTCCCTCTGCTCTGCCCAGGAGCCGCCCTCACCTTTCTTTTTTTTTTGGGGGGGGGGTAGTCACACCCGGCGGTGCTCAGGGGTTACTCCTGGCTGTCTGCTCAGAAATAGCTCCTGGCAGGCAAGGGGGACCATATGGGACACCGGGATTCAAACCAACCACCTTTGGTCCTGGATTGGCTGCTTGCAAGGCAAACGCCGCTGTGCTATCTCTCCGGGCCCTCACCTTTCTGATGTGGTCCAGGAACTCTGGGGAGGAAAGGCAGTCCTCGGGGCTCGAGAGCTGGCGGCAGCTGTACTGGAAGAGGGGCAGCAGGTCGGGCTCCAGTTCAAAAAGCCTGTGGAGGAGACACGTGAGCCCTGGCTGCCCCATGAAGTTGGGGTAGGTGAGGGTTCGAGTACAAATTATTGTACCTTCTCCAGCCTGGGCTCTGTGGTGACCCACTTTCTCCAAACACACCTTTCCACCCAGCCTCTGACCTGGCATCTCCAACGAGATATTGAGTGTGTGTGTGTGTGTGTGTGTGTGTGTGTGTGTTTGTGTGTTATTTGTTTTTGGACCACAAAGCAGTGCTCAGATCCCAAGCTCTGTGCTCAAGGATCACTCCTGGCAGGTTTAAGGGTCGTAGGTGGTGCTAAGATCAAATCTGACTATGCAAGGCCAGAGCTTAACTTAACTCCTTATATTCTCTCTGGCCCAGGACACTGATTTTTTTTGGGGGGGGGGAGTTATACTAGATAGTGCTCAGGGGTTACTCCTGGCTCTGTGCTATGAAATCGCTTCTGGTAGGCTCAGGAGACCATATAAGATGCTGGGATCAAACCTGGGTCCCTCCGGGTCTGCCACGTGCAAGGCAAATGCCCTACCTCTGTGCTGTTGCTCCAGCCCCCCCAGGACACTGATTGTTAACTGGCTTTGCAGGCAACTCCCTTCTCCCTCTCTCACAGGTGCTGGGGACCATCCTGGAAGGAGCAGTGTGTGCCTAGCATGTCACAGCCCCACTGCACAGTAGGGCAGGTATGGACTGAAACAGGAAGGGGTTCTTGACAGAAAATCCCCCCCTCCCCACTCCGCATCTCCTAGCCCCACTCCTGTCAGTGGTAGCAATAATATTCAACAATTCACATATTCCTGAGTATCGAGGACATTCTGCACTTTTCTCACAATCCTAAACGGACGTGGATAGAGAAAGAAACAAGCCCAGAGTGGTGGTGCATCCTGCCTGGGTTCACACAGCTTGGGAGCTGGACATCCACAGCAAGTAGGAGAGTCCTAGCTGTCTTCAGGAAAAAGAAGGACACGTGGGCGAAGGGTCCTGGGTTGTTTTTCTCTCTCTCTCTTTTTGCCACTGTGCTTTATTCCTTTATTTGGGGGGGGGTGGGGGGGGGGAAGAAGCTTTGCAAAATGCATAGAACCGGCAAGCTTAGAGAGGCCAGGCTCCTGAAAAACCAGGGTAAAGGGGGTGCTGTCCCCCAAGGTGAGGGCAGCAGAGATGCTGAAGTGAAAGCTGCCTGGTGGGACACCCCCTCACCCCAATCCGGAAGAGGAGACTTTGGGGGAAAAGGGGTCTGTCCAAATGTGGCTGCTTGCAAGTGCGCGCGCCTGGGACCTGGCCCCCTGTTTGGCGCACCAGTCTCCCCTGGCACATCCTCACCGGGCAGAACCCAAGGGGGGGATCCCAATCTCTTCATATTAGTGGAGATCAAAAACCCCATTAAAAAACACCCGCGGGAAGCTTCAGCTGGGGAAGAAGTGCAGCGCACTATAGTCGCCTCCCCCGATCGGGGATCCCGGTGAGCCCAGCGGGAAGGGGCTTAGGCCCGACCCAGCACCCCGGGGGTTCAGCTCTGCCTCACCTGGTGAACAGGACGGTGCCGTGCTCCAGCGGGTTGCGGCTCACCTCCCGCCAGCTCTGCCGGATCAGCTCGGGTTCGGGGCCCTCCATCCTCTCCGGGCGGGGGAATGCAGGATGCGCGGACACCTGTCACGGCACCTGCAGAGCCATGTCCGCGCCCCGCAGGGTGGCAGGGAGGGGGCCCGGGTGGGTGACGCTGTTGTTGCCGGGGACCCTCGGAAAAGCGCCCCGAGTCGCCCTGATCGCGGAGTTTTAAAGCATCGGCGGCCCCGCCCCCCGAGTGCTCTGCCAGCTTGCTCAGACCGTGGCAGTGGCACAAGGATCGGGGAGCCCCTTGGAATCTCAGTGTCGCATCTGGAAACTGCAAAGTGGGGTCACTCTTGCTAGGTAGGGACCCCAGTTGCATTTGATCCATCGCCTAAGGACTTGGCAAGTCGCCCCGCTGCAACAAAGCCTGTCTGAAACTGCCTGGGTCACACCTGGTCTTCCCCAAGCCTTGCAAGGGTGGGTTCCAGGGTGGGCCTGCCAAGTTGGGGGAAGTAGCAGCAAGGTTCTACCATCTTCCCATCCTGCCCCCTTTCTGGGCAGACTTTTAAAATAAATCACAAGTTCAGTTTTTGCTTGTTTGGGAGGGGTTACTCATGCTTAGTGAGGCTCCAGGGCTACTCCTAGTTCGGTGCTCCCAGCAGTATCCTGGGAATCATATGCAGTGTGATGGGGTAGGGGGTAAGAAGAGGCACAGGTGGGATGGAATCTGGGATTCTTGCATGCAGAGCTTCAACCATTGAGCTCTCCCTCCCCACTCCCCCAGAAGTATTGTTTATGTACTGGGGTGGGGGAGAGCACTAAGAAGTGCTTGGGGGCTCTGGGCCACTCCTGGTGCTACTCCACCAATCAAGTTTAATGCTGTTAAGGAGTCAGCCAAGGGAGTCCTACTGTGTGGTGCAGGGATCCAATATGGGTCCTTGAACATGCAAGGAGTGTGCCACTGACCCCTAGTTAACTTATCTCTTGCCCTGGCCCCTATTTATGTCTTTAAGTAGGAGATCAGGTGGCAGGAGATGATTGTTTTGCCTTTGGGACATGAGATTGGTCACAGAGCAATTTAGACCTCTTCTCTTTGAAACATGGAAGCTCCTCTGGCACACCCACTTTAATGGTTTTCAGCCTCGTTTATTTGGCATTGTAGCGTCTCGGAGCCTATCCATTGGCAGCAGTCAAGCCTTTCTAATTTCCTCAGGTACTGGAAAAGGGGCTTGGGAGGTGAGGTCTCCAGGGAACTCCCAGCCTCTTTACTTGGCTCCAAGTATACAAGGGTCTTGAGCTATCTGTTACCTTTGTTCATTTTTTTTTCTTTTTTTTTGGGGGGGGGTTTGGGCCACATCCGTTTGACGTTCAGGGGTTACTATGCGCTCAGAAATCGCCCCTGGCTTGGGGGGACCATATGGGACACCGGGGGATCGAACCTCGGTCCGTCCTACGCTAGCACTTGCAAGACAGACACCTTACCTCTAGCTCCACCTTCCCGGCCCCTTCTTTTTGTTTTTAAGGCCAAGTGGCACTCAGAGGCTCCTGGCTCTGGCTCTCAGATATTACTCCTAGCAGGCTCAGGAGGCATATGGGATGTTGAGGATTGAACCTGGGACAGCTGTGCTCAAGGCAAATGCCCTACCTGCTGTGCTGTCACTCTAGACCTTCTACTCATTTTTGGAGCCACATGAATTGTGTTCAGGGCCTACTTCTGGGGATCATTCCCAGCAGTGTTCAGGGAGGGTTAGGGCTTGAAAATGGGGTTCCTGCATGCAACATAGATGCTCCAGTCTTTTGAGTCATTACAAAGGTCCAAACACTTATTTTTATATTTGTTAGAGTTTTAGGGATACAGCAGAAATACTTGAGACTATTTTTAGCTCTGTGCTCATTGGTCATTTCCTAGGAGTTCACGAGGTGCTGGGTTGGTACTTAGGGATCTTGCATACAAATCATGAGCTTCAGCCCCTTGAACCTTCTTCCTGGCCTTGGCCATTAGCAAAGAATGTCTAGCCCGGTGGAGTGCTGAGTTCTTGCCTTCAAGAACTTTTTTTTTTTTGGTCACACCCGCAGCACTCAGGGGTTACTCCTGGCTCTGAGCTCAGAAATTGGTCCTGGAAGGCTCAGGGGACCATATGGGATGCCAGGATTCGAACCACTGTCCTTCTACATGCAAGGCAAATGCCCTACCTCCATGCTATCTCTCCAGCCCGCCTTCAAGAACTTCTAAACCCAAATAAGTCTGATACCCCAGTAGAACTCTTCCGTTTCCCTTGGAGCTCAGTGAATCCATCCAGTTGGGTTCCCTCTTTTAAGTACTCAGGACTATGGAGTGTCTCCATTCCCTCTCGGGAGCTCCTGTCTGAAGTAGGAAGCAGTTTGGCTGTGTCTGAGAGATTTGCAAGCAAGAGTATGAATAGACAGAGGGTGGGGGGAGGAAGAAAAGGAGAAGGAAAGAGTGGTCAGGGCCCTCAGGAACTAGATTTCTGACCTACTATCCTATGGTCCTGCTGCTGTGAGTAGGTCATAGAGAAGACCATGGGACTCTAGTTACGTTTACTTTCCAGTGTCTAGACACCCAACTGGCTCTTCTAGGAACATCAATTTTGCCTTCTTTCTCCTTCAGCATGGGGTCCAGGGTTATGCCCTGGCTATTTAGTGGCACTGTCAGCTCACATTTTTAGAGCCACAAGTTAGAGTTAATTACACACTAATCTGTGCTCTGTACTAGTGCCTGAGCCAACATATGAAGAACTAGGAAGGATCACAAGAGCTCCTCCTTGACTGGCATCTGCCCAGAGCTCAAGTCAGAGGCTCTTATCTAGGAGAGTTCAGGCCTGTTCTGCAGCTAGTCTTTGTGATAATAAAGAATAAGCATTTGCTGAACAGTCAAGCCCAGGACTGTGTACTGAGACAACTTCATTCTCACAATTATGCTGTGAAGGTGCCACTTTCTACAGGTAGAAGCAGAGGTTAACTAATTAATTAGCCCAAGTTGCTGTTGAAGGAGACAGGACAGGACTTCAGGTCTGACTCTGGCCCATCTATATTTTTTAGTTTTTATATTGGGGCCACACTCAGTGATACTCAGGGGTCACTCCTGGCTCTGCACTCAGGAATTACTCTGCTGGTGCCCAGAACCATATAAGATGCTGGTTATAGAAAATGGGTTGGATGTGTACAAGGCAAACACCATATTCCTTGTACTATCACCCCAGCCCCAGGCCCATCTTGTTGGTCTCCACATTCTACAGGTCTACCTTCTATCTCCCACTTTAATGGACTGTCACTAAGAGCTGTGTCCACGGTTTAGACATAGCCAGTCTTGGCTGGAGTGAAAGTACAGTGGGTAGGGCATTTGCCTTGCACATACACAACTGACCTAAGTTCTATCTCCACATCACATATGATCCCTTGAATACTTCTAGGGTGTGATTCCTGAGCAGAGCAAGGAATAACCCCTGACCACTTGCAGGTATGACCCCAAAACAAAGAATAACAGACCTACTCAGTCTCTGGGAATGGATTGGCAGAGTATAGGATCAACTCGTAGATGACTTGAGACACCACTTTTTCTCATCACTCCAACTCCTCACTCAGTGACATGGGCTTGGAAGCTTGAAATAGGTGACGGTGGTGAGAATAGGCAAATGCTATTAGCCAGGGCCTTTTTCCTCTTAGAAACTACTGGTTTTGGTGTACCAAAAAAAAAAAAAAAAATCACCCAGTTCTAGAGTAGTTTTAAGCAAAATGTACAAAAGAACATACTGGGACTGGAAACTGCTGAGCTGAGACCCAGGTATTCCCTTAGAGGTTCACAGCTAAGTTGTTCTGGGAAAATATCTGTTCCAACGCTGGAAAAGCAGAACATCTCAACTTGGTACTGTCCTGGCTCTACTACCAGCTGACTGTCAAATTCTGGCAATAAATGGTCTCTCATGGATAGAGTGAGAACAAAAACAGCATTGGCTGCACCTTGACAATAGTGTCACAGAGGTGTCAAGATGAGGTAAACAAAGCAGTACTTGGTTCTTTTCCCATCTGCCGTCCTCTGCATTCACCATCTTCTGAAGATAGGCATGACCCATTCCCTCCTCCATTAAGTCCTGATCTTGGGCAGAAATGGAAACAAGCAACTCAGAAGAGCCCCAAATTCATCAAGCAATGTTACCCTTCCTCCCCAACTACTTATCCAACATTGAAGCTCTTACTCACCTCCCTCACACCCTACACATCTTCCTGCAGCTGACTCCCATGGCGGACAGCTGTCTCCAAAGTGGGCAGCTGTTTCTTTTTCTATTGTGAGGGCCTCTGAAGAGGAAAATGAGGCCTGGAGTTGGAGTCTTGCACACTTTGGGTGTTTAAGTAAATTCAATTACTAACTGACCTACCCCATTACCATGCCCCCATGAAAACCCAAAGGATGGAGCTCCCTTGTCCAGCTCAGGGTCTCTGCTGGAATCCTGCTGGCCTCAATACAAGATGGTGGAATGGTGGTGCACTCAGACATTCTTCCTGGGAGCCAGAGGGCATGTCATATTCAATTAAGTACAAGAACAACACGGCATTCAAAACAAGAGTTATTTATTACAAAAGTAAATGGTCTCTGATTATCTCTGGAAAAAGAATTTAATAGAAAACGTGGCTCAAGAAGCTGGCTGGAAGTTGGGCTAACTAGAAAATCTTTTTGTTCTCCCCTAGCAAGTGTGGGAAGCATCACATTTCTGCTTTCTCCTGGGCCCCCTTCAGAGCGTCCCTCTGTTCTCTCCAGCATCTCCTGACAACAGGACCTGAGATCTGTCCCCAGAGAAGTGCTCGTCAGCCAGGTGTAGGAGGCAGAGAAGTGTGCAGATTCTTCCCCCACAGGTGGGAAGCAGGGGAGAGACAGAGGAATCTTGGTCTCTACTGGGGCCACATTGGAAGGGAGCAGGAAGCTGCCAGGGCTTTTGCCTTCAGCCCTCTGCTCCTTGCGAGTTCCTCTCTTCTAGCAAGTTCCTATTAGGAAAGAAGGTCCAAGGGGACGTCTGCCACCTCCTGGCTGTCATTGGGGACACCTGCCATCTCCTGGCTGTCTTTGGTGGGGGGATAGTGTTCTCTGCTGAGAGTGAAGCACAGAATTCTGCCTTCCACCTCCAGGAAAATGCACCCTCAAGGCTGCCCCCACGCAGCTAGGAAACCACCCAGCTGTGGGGAGGAAGGATGTGCTCCCTGCTGGCCCCCTTCCTTTCTGAAATGCAATTAGACCGGCAGCCCAGACTCAGCACCCAGGCTGCGCTTCCTGCTGGAGGAAGTCGCAAGGGCTGTATCCTGGGAGAAGAGAGGCCATCAAGCCGCAGATCTAATTAGTGACCTTGCTTTGCTCTAACCATGCCATCGCTGCATTTCCTCTATTAGCATTAATGACAGTGGGTCTGAAGACCCGAGCAGGACCAGAAGCTTCCTTCCCTGCCACCCGCTAGGTAGCACAGATTGTCCCTGGTACCAATTTCCAGTCTCCGTGGCAACTGCCTGTGGAAGATGCTCTGAAGAGTGGGCACTGACCCTGTCTGTGCTGGCGGGGGCTCGGAGGGAAGAAAGACCATGTGACAATATCATCTAGAGGCACAGGGTTCACAGGGACAAAGGGACCTGTCAGACTCTTGGTGCTGGGGTGGGCGGCAGTAGGCTGGCCTTGGGCTGCTTTCATTCCGATCCCTTTCGTTTGGGGAGGAAGAGAGGTGGTGAAGCAGTTCTGGAGTTCTGGGGGGAAACCCAGCCTGGTGACATGTGACATGAGGGAGGGAAACAAAATGTAGTGGTGGTGGGCTCTGGCAGGGGGTGATACATAAGTAAAAATGGGACCACCATCAGTGACACTAGTATCTGCCCAGTCAGGCTAAAGTGCCCCACTGGCACCCCTGGGCTCTGCTGTTTCACCTCCTTGGCTGCAAAAGAGAGGCTCTCTCAGTGACTGGGCAGGCACCTGCCCTCTTGACCAAGAAGGATGACAGGGGTTGAGCAGGGCAGAGAGCAGTGCCTTAGGCACAGGACAGGGACCGTCAGTCTCCTCAACATCCAGAAGCATCATTCTCAGAGATCCAGGAACAGGGGCTGAGAGAAATGCTGGTGAGGTGATTGCCTGCCCGCACCGGGGCCTGTCCTCTGTGCCCACTGCAGGCAGGGCATGCGGCCCCTCGCAGCCAGTGTTACATCTGGGCACCTCTGTGTCTGCTGGTTCAGGGAAGGAACCCGTGGCTCTGCTGCTATTGACTCTGCCCTTGCAAAGTTTCATTGGCTGTGCTCTACCCTCCAGCCCTTCTTGGAGGTCAGAGAATTTGTGACGAATCTTACTTAAAAACCAAATCCAGTGTGAAAAAATACCAGAAAATATCACAGTATTGCGAGTTTATAACGCAGCTGGCTCCAAGCAGGCTTACATTCCATCAGGATCTCACACTCACATACATCCACACTCACACACATACACACATTTTACATACTCCTTGTGTCGTACAAGGTAATGGGCCTGAGGGTTGTGTCCGCTGCTTAACTGTCTGTAGCCAGGGACGGTCAGAGCCTCCTGTCTGCTGGTGGTGGATGGCTACTGGGGCTGCACCCACAGAGGCTCCTGGGAGGCAGCAGGAAGCTGCAGGCTCTTCGGCCTTGTCTTCCAGAGCTGGGACAGTCCAGGGACAGGCTCCACAGCTGGCTTTCCTGGGAAGTCCCTGCACTTACGCTGGAGTCCTTGCAGTGGCCTCAAAATTCCCATGATTCCAGCCACTTGAGTCCTGCCATGGGACTTCTGGGGTCTTGGGCGAGGGGACCCACCATTCCATAAGCCAGAGGGTGAAAGAGGTAAAAGCTGCAAGAGAATTCAGGGTGGGCAGTTGGTGTCCAGCGGACATATGATAAGGCCTAAGGATCCCCAAAACTCCTACTGGAGTTCTGAGCACCTGCCCACTCTGCAGAAACATTCCAAGGGCTAGGGGATGCGGACTCAGGGCAGGGACATTAGAGGGAGGGGTTCTGCCCTAGAGGCCCCAGGCCAGTGCCACCACCTCAAAAGGCCTGTGATTCTTTTTTTTTTTTTTTTGGTTTTTCGGGCCACACCCGTTAGATGGTCAGGGGTTACTCCTGGCTACGCGCTCAGAAATTGCCCCTGGCTTGGGGGGACCATATGGGACGCCGGGGGATCGAACCTCGGTCCTTTCCTTGGCTAGGGCTTGCAAGGCAGACACCTTACCTGTAGCGCCACCTTGCCGGCCCCAGGCCTGTGATTCTTTTTTTTTTTTTTGGTTTTTTGGGCCACACCCAGTAATGCTCAGGGGTTACTCCTGGCTATGTGCTCAGAAGTTGCTCCTGGCTTGGGGGACCATATGGGACACCGGGGGATCGAACCGCGGTCCATCCAAGGCTAGCACAGGCAAGGCAGGCACCTTACCTTTAGCGCCACCGCCCGGCCCTGGCCTGTGATTCTTTTTTTTTTTTTTTTTTGATTTTTGGGCCACACCCGGTAATGCTCAGGGGTTACTCTTGGCTATATGCTCAGAAGTTGCTCCTGGCTTGGGGGACCATATGGGACACCAGGGGATCGAACTGCGGTCCGTCCAAGGCTAGCGCAGGCAAGGCAGGCACCTTACCTTTAGCGCCACCGCCCGGCCCCGGCCTGTGATTCTTTTTTTTTTGTTTTTGTTTTTTTTTTGTTTTTTTTTTGGCTTTTGGGCCACACCCGGTAACGCTCAGGGGTTACTCCTGGCTATGCGCTCAGAAGTTGCCCCTGGCTTGGGGGACCATATGGGACACCGGGGGATCGAACCGCGGTCCGTCCAAGGCTAGCGCAGGCAAGGCAGGCACCTTACCTTTAGCGCCACCGCCCGGCCCCCGGCCTGTGATTCTTAAGAATCACAATCACAATCAAAAAAGGCAAGAAGGTGGGAGTGGGGGTGGGGCGGAACAGCTGCCCAACCTCCCAGCACTGGGTTATTCCAGAAAGAAGGACCGTCTCTGTGCCTCTCCCCTGATGCTGTTCCACTGTGAGTAAGGAGAGGAGCCCTCCCAGGTGGACTGGGTGAGGAGTGAGAGAGGAGCAAGTCCTGGCTAGCTTTTTCACAGCAGGATCACTGGAACTTCTGCAGTGAACTGGGCCCATCTGAATGAGAATTCTGGAGAAGGCTTGGGAGCCAGCATGGGAAATGCCCCTGGAATGCTGGCATCACTGCACCAATGCATGTTTGTACGGGAGTTTACCTGTAAGCAGTTCCCAGGAGCAGGCCCACAATTCCTGCCATATGGATGCCATAAGATGGAAGTAAGGCGGCCAGGCTCCAGGCACCCAGGCGCAGAAGAGTGTCCCACAGCAAGCCTGGTGAGAGGAAGAAGCCCCTAGTTCAGCAGCAGACTAGACTGGCATGCAGGAGAAAGGAAGTGCCCAGTCCATGTACCCTCAGCCCTGCTGCCTGGGCTGCTGCCTCCCTGCCCATTCAGGCCCCGGGTGCACTGCTGACCTGTCAACATGCTGGAGAAGAGCATGGCTGGAAAGTAGTGGTGGAAATAGAGGATCCGGCCCATCAGGAAGAATGGGAAGTAATGGAGCACCCAGCCTAGCAGGAACTGGCCTCCGCCTCGCAGCAGGACCTGGGAGAGCCCTGGACCCCAGCAGGGCAGAGAAGCCCAGTCAGCAGGTATAGACAGAGACTGAGCTCAAGCCGGCTCTGCCCTTCCCTGCTGTTCCTCGATTAAGCTGCCTTTCCTTCATCTTACTGAGCTTCCCTCCCAGCCCAAGCCCAACAACCCCACCCAGGGTGGCTTTGAAGGACATGGAGCAATGGCTCCTGAGTCCTGTTCATTCCTGGGGTATGCCAAGCCAGAAGGAGGCAGTCCAGCTTTTACAGAGACCAGGGTCCTGTGCCCTCTCTGTTCCCTCATCTGTGCTCATGGCGGAGGAGAGGCTGGTGATGAGGAAGGAGATTGGAGGGAGGGAGATCTGGAGTTACAGCAGCAGAGGGCAGAGGCTCAGAACTGCAGCAGCAAAGGAGTCTGTATGAGGTCTCAGAGGATATGTTTGTGCACTGCTTGGCTGAGAACCTGGCTGTGCTTCCCACAGGAGCACCAGCTTCGCCTCCTCTCTGGCTGCAGAGAGCAGAGGTTAGAGAGGAGGGTCTGAGGTCAGATTTCTGGGCTGCACCTCAGTTCTGTGACGAGTGAGCTACAGGCACCAGGACATGTTCTTAAGCCCCCTGCATTGTCATTTCCTGATCCCTAAAATGGGGAATAATATCCGCCCCTCCAGGATGGCTGGGATCATGTCAAGTATCTAACACAACACTGGGTGACTGGTGACAGGCAAAGGTGACGGGCAAAGTGTGGAGCAGGTGGGTAAGCCGCTGCCAGTGTCCGGTCAACAGCAGGAGCCCAAGGGACCTGACCTTCCACCTCAGCAGGCAACCGCACCCCTCTCTGCAGGGCCACTGCAAAGATGCTCCCAGAGAGGAGGTAGAGGATGATACTCAGCAGGTTCAACCACCACACCACCTGTTTGTGATAGAGACAGAGGTGAGGGAGGTGAGGGAGATGATGCACAAACAGGCGCAGCTCTAGACTGGCCAGATTGGGTAGGCACTCACCGGATTGCCGAGCAGATAGACTCGGAAGTCCGTGTCATTGCTCCCGGAGAAGCGCAAGCCCTGAGAAACAAAGGACACACCACTGACCGACCCAGTTCCTTAAGTATCAGATGACCGGGTCAGGGGTGGGGGCACCTCTGTCTAAGACATGGTCTCACAGACCCTCTGGAAGCTGATTTCAGCAGCAGAGCAGCCAACATCCCCATCTCTCCCCCAGTCATGCAGCCTACTTCCACTGTCACCAGGGGCTCTTTCTTAGGCCCATTTTCTGGGAGATCAGCTTCAGCCCTACCTGATAGTTGATGGGCCAGTGCCAGGGTTTTGAGGTAAACTCATTATTCTTGGGTTTCAGACCATTGTTCCCCTGTGGGAGAGAAGCAAATGTGAGTGAGGGCCAGCAAAAACTGAGGCACACACAGCTCTGACAAAGGGCACATGTCCAGAGAAGCACCACTCCACATACACCTGCCTCCCTTACAGGCAATAGTCAGGGTTCTGTTCTCAATCTAACCATCTTCACTTCTCGAAGAAACCAGTCCCCGCATTTCCTACCATCCAGGCCAACAATAAGGTGTCAAGCTATCTCTATGTGGCAAATATGACCTCTACTACAACAAGAAGGAAATAGATCAGGAAACCAGATACTAACTGCCCACCCTGGTGTCAGCTACCCATCAAGACACACTGTAACAGGTGAGAGGAGCAAGGGTTGGATGAGGGCAAGTTTTCCTGGCCTCTCACAGCTGACATTAGGACCTGGCTCTGCTTTGGGGTGAAGAGGAGGACCTTTAGTATTTCTGGTCAGCACTCACTAGATGCCAAGAGCACCCCCACCCTTCAGGTGGAATGACTAGAAATGTCTCTAGATATTGCCAAACAGTCCTAGGAGGCAAAATCATGCTCTGTGGTCCAAGCAGACCAAAAGGTCCAGTGACCCAACACTCAGTATCTGACTAGTGCAACTCCCAGAGGGGCTGAGTGTTTGCAGACCTCCCTGTGGTGGATGAATCTCTCTTACATCTCCTAAACTGCTTCAGTCCGCTGAAGGGCCTCTAAATGAGAGATGGATCATTCTAGCGCTCTGAAGTAGTTATGGAGAGAAGTCAATTCCTTCAAACCCACAGAACACAGTTCCAATCTGGGCACAAACCAGAGCTGTGACAAATCAAAGGCACTCTCTTCACTGCATTAAATCCCAAGTAAAACATGATACAAAAGGAATAAAACAGGCACTGTGTGCTCTGCTATGTGCTAAGACAGCCCACCTTGCCAGGCCACAAAGCCAACTCTGGCCCCTCAGTCAGCAGAAGCATCCCTGCCCTGAAGTTTCTGTCAACTGAACTTGCTATTTAGCTCACTCTCCTCATTCTGGTGCTATAGCAGCTAAAGCGGAAGATCCCAATGTCCCTCATCTGCTTTAACTCTGCCTCTCAGATAATGAAGAAACTATTCAGACTGAGTCTTAAAATCCTACCCAGACCTAGACTGTTATTTTGACTGACAGGCACCTGCTCACAAGAGCTCTGCCATCAGGCCACAGTGACAGCTACATGCAGAGAGCAGAAGAGATGTGACCCAGAGACTGCCGAATGTCAGTTCAGCGCCTTCCCAAGGTGCAGAAATGACACAACTGGAATATTAAAGTGGAATCTGGTAAAGTAAGTCAACTCTGTTTACTGAGAACTGCTTTCATAATCACGTCAGAAAAAGTTCACTTGACAGCAGCTCGCCAGAGGGACAAATAACAATGAGCTTGTTTCTCCTAAAGCCTGTGAAGAGTGACTGCCACAAAGCCAGTGTAAAACAGAACAGTTCTTACAGTTACCTTGCAACACCCATGCCCACAAACTACAGTGGTCTCCTCTACCCTGGCCCTATTGGGGCTATGTTAAGGGACTGGCTTGAATTTTCTCAATATAAGCATTTCCTCTCTCAATTGTTTTGCACCTTTGACACTACAACTGCTGCTGGTTGCTGATAAAGCAGGCAGGCAATGAATCTCGGAAAGTTCCTTAAAAAGAGTCAATCATAGCCCTCCAACTTCAGCCCCCTGAAGCACTGTATTTCTGCCTGGGCATGAGCCAGTGCTGGTGGCTGGGAGTTCATGCTATATCTAGCAGCCCACTCAGAGCTGAATGCCAGCTCCATGTGATGGTGAACGGCCAGTCTCCCACCAGCTTTAGCCAGAAACACTGTCATTTCCAGGGACTCTGACACTTGAACAGACCTTATATATATATATATATATTTGTTTGTTTTTGTTTGCTCTTTTAGGCCACACCAAGTGATACTCAGAAATCACTCCTGGCAGGCTCGGAGAATTATATAGCATGCCAGGAATTGAACCCGAATCCGTCCCAGGTTGGCCGCATGCAAGGCAAATGTCCTATCACTGTGCATCTCTCTGTGTATCGTTCAAGGCCCCACTTGAATGGATTTGAGAGATTAAGGAAGTCAGTGGCAACTAGAACTGACACCAAAAACCCATCAGCAGCTTGCTGTGAGGCCTGGATCCACTTCTCATATTCATCTGAGACTCTGGACAAGTTTATAAACTTCTCTGTACCTCAACTCTTAGTTCATTTATAAACTGGGAGTAATTATTGCCATGGATGTAGTAAACAGTAAGTTAATAGATAAATGAAGCTTAGACTAGAGCCTGAGTACATCCCGACATCATGCTGTTACTGTCACCATCACCTCCAGGGAAGGGGATGCAGTACCAGGATCATCACCATGTGAGACTCCATCAAGATCTCAGAAAAGGTAGGCTGCAGCACGTCCAGGCTGATGTTTGGTACTAGAAAAAAGAAATGACAGAGGAAAACATCTTTGTCAGAGTCTCTCACATCTGTCCACAGTATCCATACTGCTGCCAGAGACCTGTGGAGCCTTTTAGAAAGCTGGCTAGTAAGTAAGTGAGAGAGCAGAGAAGGTGGGAGGAATCTTGGCAGGGGTTTGATGGTTCACTCAGCTGCTCTGAGCACTCATCAGGCACCTGAGAAATACCCAGTTCTGACTTAAAGCTGCTGCTCTGCTATACAAAAGGTCTATGGGGACAGGGATTAGTTGTCCTCATTCCCAACACATCTGGGTTCCACACAATTCTAGAGTCCTCCATGAAGAGACGCTGAATTAAATGGCTTGTTGACTAAATCAGGAAGGGATGAAGTGGGAAGTGCAGAGAGCAAAAATCAAGCAGAAGCTTCAAGGGTTTAGGAGCACAGGCACACTGACTTGAGTTGATACCAAATGGAAATGAAAAAGAGCCTGGAAATCTATACAAGCATCTTCAACCATTTGCCACTTACAGACAGGTATCTTTCCTCAATAATGGTTAAGACCAGCAGTTATAATCAAGGTGGCAGATCAGTGGTTTTCAATTCTTTTATACCTGTATATAGACAGTGTCCTGTGGTCCCGTGATTGAAGACCATTGGCCTATCCTACAGGGATAAGATCATGGGCTGGAAAAGCACTGACTGATGTAATAAGGCATGAAAGGAAAGCAACAGGCAGCTCTGAGTGTGTAAGGAGAGGACATGGAATAGCAGCTAGAGAAGCCCAAAAAAAGAGATGAGGCAGATGAAGCGGCAAAGTCAAATCCAATAGGAGGCAAGGGAGTGAGAAAAGGTAGCAGCTCCAATCAGGCACTTGGCTGCCTCAGGGAACAGTTTAAGGATGGAAAGGATGGGAAGAAAACAGTTACCTAACTTGCTGCAGAGAGAAATCAAGTGGCTGACCAATAATATAAAGTTAGCACAGGAGTCCATGAGAATTTGTTTTGCTGAGACAGGAATTACTTTGAAATGTTTCCCTTACAGTCAGTCAGCTCAGGAAGGGACTTTACTCACATTTGGGGTTGATATGGTCCTCCACATTCCACAAGGAGTTGGGTGTTTCCTTTATGTATGGATTGCAAGTAACTTCCAACTGCTCCCAGCCCCTGTGAAAAGAAATTGCAGCTATCAGAGAACTTGAAACCACCAGAAAGGAGCATGTCAGCTGCCACTAAATTCATATAACCCCTCTCCATTTCAACCCACTGGCATGCTGCTTTCAAGCCCCCATCTTTTTTCTTTTTGCCACACCCAGCAATGCTCAGGGGTTATACCTGAATTCAGGAATTACTCCTTCACAGCCCTGGGAGACCATAAGGGATGCCAGGGATCAAACTCAAGTTAGCTGCAGGCAAGGAGAATGCCCTCCCCACAGTATTGTTGCTCCAGCTCCCTCAGGTTCCCATTTTATTTGTTTTGTTCTTTTGGCTACACCAGTGACACTCAGGGATTACTCCTGGCTATACACTCAGAAATCACCCCTGGGGGACCACATAAGGCACAGGGGGATCCAATCGTGGTCCGTCCTAGGCTAGAGCGTGCAAGGCAGATGCCTTATTGCTTGCGTCAAGGTCCATTTTTATATCCTCTCTCAGGAGATTGCTCTCCCAGGAGACTGCTGCCATACCTTGGTAGTGTGAGTGAGACCAGGGCAGGAAGCCCCAAAGACTCACCACTTGGGCAAGCTCTTCCCTGAAGAACTCAGCACACAACCTGTGGCCATATGGATGAAGCGAATTTGACTTCTCAGCACTTTGATTCGGTTTCCAAATTTTCTGTTTATAACTTCAATTCGCCAGAAATCATTTGAGTCCCCTGTCCCATTCTGTCACAAAAATTAAGAAAAAAAATTAAGAGGACATTAGAGAAACATATCCTATGAGCAAAATGACCACTGTTTCAGATGCCACATCCCAAAGACATGTCCAAGATGGGAAAAGGCTATGGGAATAGCCCAACTATAGCCCCTGCCCTAGCACTATGAGATTCACAAAAAGATGAGCAACTCCTGAAACCCATTCTAATCTTTAGAGAAAGTCCCATTCTAATCTTTAGAGAACTAGAGTTTAGATCCTAAACAAATACAGTTACCTTGAAGTTATCTTTAAACCAAACTCAAGATATACACCTGGGCCAACAGAGATCAATTGGGCCCTTTTTACAATCACTTCTGGAAGAAGATGAGGCAGTCAGTTTAGCAGTTTTGCCAATGTGGGATAAGCAAATAAAAAAAAAAGGGCTGTGTAAAACAGGGCATATTGATTCTCTGTTCAAAATTATTTTAAGAGTACCAACTATTATTTGTGTTTGGCATTCATTAAGTATCAGACATATAAGTGGCAAGGTACATACATACAGATATATGTACATTCATACATACATACATACATACATACATTCATATCTGTATGTATGTAGATATTTAGAATAACTGGATGAGGAAATGTAATGTAGTAAATGGGGGAGGGGAGATTACATAAATGATTCTTTTTTTTGTGGGGGGGGGCACACCCGGCGGTGCTCAGGGAGTGGCAGGCATGGCGAACCATATGGGACACCGGAATTCAAACCAACCACCTTTGGTCCTGGATTGGCTGCTTGCAAGGCAAATGCCGCTGTGCTATCTCTCCGGGCTTCTGGGCCTGCATAAATGATTCTTGACTCCCAGAGCTTAGAAAGGATAAGATGATCATGTACAAAGGTAAAATCCAAATGGATTAAAGACCTCGATATCAGCCCCAAAACCATAAGATATATAGAACAGCACATAGGCAAAACACTCCAGGACATTACAGGCATCTTCAAGGAGGAAACTGCACTCTCCAAGCAAGTGAAAGCAGAGATTAACAGATGGGAATATATTAAGCTGAGAAGCTTCTGCACCTCAAAGGAAATAGTGCCCAGGATACAAGAGCCACCCACTGAGTGGGAGAAACTATTCACCCAATACCCATCAGATAAGGGGCTAATCTCCAAAATATACAAGGCACTGACAGAACTTTACAAGAAAAAAACATCTAACCCCATCAAAAAATGGGGAGAAGAAATGAACAGACACTTTGACAAAGAAGAAATACGCATGGCCAAAAGACACATGAAAAAATGTTCCACATCACTAATCATCAGGGAGATGCAAATCAAAACAACGATGAGATACCACCTCACACCCCAGAGAATGGCACACATCACAAAGAATGAGAATAAACAGTGTTGGCGGGGATGTGGAGAGAAAGGAACTCTTATCCACTGCTGGTGGGAATGCTGTCTAGTTCAACCTTTATGGAAAGCGATATGGAGATTCCTCCAAAAACTGGAAATCGAGCTCCCATACGATCCAGCTATACCACTCCTAGGAATATACCCTAGGAACACAAAAATACAATACAAAAACCCCTTCCTTACACCTATATTCATTGCAGCTCTATTTACCATAGCAAGACTCTGGAAACAACCAAGATGCCCTTCAACAGATGAATGGCTAAAGAAACTGTGGTACATATACACAATGGAATATTATGCAGCTGTCAGGAGAGATGAAGTCATGAAATTTTCCTATACATGGATGTACATGGAATCTATTATGCTGAGTGAAATAAGTCAGAGAGAGAGAGAAAAACGCAGAATGGTCTCACTCATCTATGGGTTTTAAGAAAAATGAAAGACACCCTTGTAATAATAATTTTCAGACACAAAAGAGAAAAGAGCTGGAAGTTCCAGCTCACCTCAGGAAGCTCACCACAAAGAGTGATGAGTTTAGTTAGAGAAATAACTACATTTTGAACTGTCCTAATATTGAGAATGTATGAGGGAAATGTAGAGCCTGTTTAGGGTACAGGCGGGGGTTGGGTGGGGAGGAGGGTGATTTGGGACTTGGGTGATGGGAATGTTGCACTGGTGATGGGTGGTGTTCCTTTTATGACTGAAACCCAAACACAATCATGTATGTAATCAAGGTGTTTAAATAAAAAAAAAATAAAAAAAAAAATAAAAAATAAAAAAAAAAAAAAAAAAAGAAATTGAGATTCAACATTCAAAAAAAAAAAAAAAAAAGAAAGGATAAGATGGACAGAGAAGAGACTCTGCTGGGCCCCTTAAGCTCGGCAGACATTTTGGGGCTTCTCCTGGCTTGCTTCAACCTGGGAACTTTGATCTTCTCTGGCATTCATTCCCTGATGGCTTGCCTCGGCTGAGGTGAGTCTTTCCGGGCCGGAGTTGTGGATAAAGCTGACTCTGCTGGCCCCCTTAAGCCCACCTATAAGGGATCGAAGCAGAGGAGCGCAGCCGATCCACCTAGCCATTGAATACCACCACAATATGTAGAAAAACCCACAGCATAAGCGTGACAATGGGGAAACTACACAGACCAACTTCAGCCATAGAGAATGAAGATGGAAACTCTGATGACCCAACAATGGCCAACCACCTAAGCAGTCTTTCAGAAATGGAGTTTAGAGAAGAAATATGGAGGATGCTCACAGAACTCAAAGAAAGTATAGATCAGAACACTAACAAAAATCAAGAGAATGTGAAGATAGAAATCAGAAAACTCCAAACTGAAATATCAGGTCAAATAACAGGTCTGAAAAACTCAGTAGACGAATTGAAGAACATAATGGATGAGCTTTCCAACAGGTTAAAAGCAGGTGAGGATAGAATTAGTGCGCTGGAAGATGCGATGCATAACAACTTTACACAGCAGAAGAGATTGGAAAAAAGCCTCAAATCAAATGATCAGACAATGAAAAAATTACTCAAAAATATGAGCAGATGAAAATAGAAGTCTTTGATAAGCTCAACAGAAACAACTTTAGAATCATTGGAGTCCCAGAGGCCCAAGAAGAAAATCTCCAGGAAGAATCAACAGTCAAGAACATCATCACAAAGAAACTACCAGAGCTAAAGAAAACATGTGACCAAATCCTGCATGCCCGAAGAGTACCAGCTAAAAAAGACCCCAGGAGAAACACCCCAAGACACATCCTAGTCACAATGATGAATCCCACAGATAGATAGAATACTGCAAGCAGCAAGATCAAAAAGGGAAATTACATTCCAGGGAGCATCCTTGAAATTTACAGCAGACCTGTCACCAGAAACACTCAAGGCCAGAAGGCAGTGGTGGGATATAGTGACAAAACTCAACGAAATAAATGTTTCACCAAGAATACTGCACTCAGCAAAACTCACTTCCAGGTTTGAAGGAAGTATACATGGCTTCACAGGTAAACAACAGCTCAAAAACTTTACAGACTCAAAGCCAGCCTTAAAAGAAAAACTGAAAGATATATTCTAAAGACAAGACAGAACAAAAACACACCAAACTTCTACACAAAGATGGCAATAAATCCCATGACAATTATTTCTCTCAATGTCAATGGACTAAATGCACCCATTAAGAGGCACAGAGTGGTGAAATGGATCAAAAAACTGAAGCCAACCTTCTGCTGCCTACAAGAAACACACCTGAATAGTCAGAATAAACATAGACTCAAAATCAAAGGCTGGAGGAAAATCATTCAGGCAAACAATACCCTTAAAAAAGTGGGGGTGGCCATAATATCAGATAACACAAACTTTATACTCAGAAAAGTTGTAAGGGACAAAGACGGATATTATGTACTAATCAAGGGATATGTACAGCAGGAAGAAATCACTCTCCTAAACATATACGCATCCAATGAGGGACCAGCAAAGTATTTAATACAATTGTTGACAAATCTGAAAAAGGGTATCAATAATAACACAATAATTGTGGGAGACCTCAACACAGGTTTGTCAATACTTGATAGGTCAACCAAATGGAAACCCAACAAAAATATACTAGACCTGAAAAGAAAAATGGAAGAAAGAGGCCTAGTAGATAGATATAGGACACTCCATCCTCAGAAACCTGGATACACATTCTTTTCCAACGTACATGGGTCATTCTCCAGGATAGACCACATGCTGGCACATAAAACATACCTCCATAAAATCAAGAAGATAGAAATTTTGCAGGCTACCTTTGCTGACCACAAGGCTCTGAAGTTAGATGTTAACTACAAAGGGACACAGAAGAAAAAATTTAACACCTGGAAATTAGTCTACTACTGAACAATCAGTGGGTCTGAGATGAAATCAAAGAAGAAATCAAAAATTTCCTGGAAACAAACGACAATGAAAACACAAACTATTAGAACCTATGGGATACAGCAAAAGCAGTACTGAGAGGAAAATTTATAGCTTTGCAAGCATACATCAGGAAGGAAGAAGGAGCATACATGAATAGCTTAATGATGCAGCTTATAGAATTAGAAAATGATCAACAAAAGAAACTAAAAATAGGGAAACAGAAGGAAATAACAAAGCTGAGAGCAAAAATCAATGAAATGGAAACCCAAAAAACAATCCGAAAGATCAACGAAAGCAGAAGTTGGTTCTTTGAAAAAATAAACAAGATTGATAGACCATTGGCAAAACTCACAAAGCAAAAGAGAGAAAGAAACTTGATAACACGTATTAGAAATGAAAAGGGGGGGGCCTGGAGAGATAGCACAGCGGTGTTTGCCTTGCAAGCAGCTGATCCAGGACCAAAGGTGGTTGGTTCAAATCCCGGTGTCCCATATGGTCCCCCGTGCCTGCCAGGAGCTATTTCTGAGCAGACAGCCAGGAGTAACCCCTGAGCATTGCCGGGTGTGCCCCCCCCCCAAAAAAAAAAGAAAAGAAATGAAAAGGGGAGATCACTATAGATACCGCAGAGATTCAAAGGATATTCAGAGAATACTTTGAGAAACTCTACGCCACTAAATATGAGAACCTGGACGAAATGGATAAATTTTTGAACTCATATAACCTTCCACAGTTGAATAAAGAATATGTAGTATATCTAAACACCCCCATCACTATTGAGGAAATTAAAACCATAAAAAAAAAATTTGCCAAAAAACAAAAGCCCAGGCCCTGATGGATTCACGAATGAATTCTTTCAAACCTTTCAAGAGGAACTACTACCAATCCTGGCCAGGCTCTTTTATGAAATCGAAAAAACAGGAACACTTCCAAATAGCTTTTATGAAGCCAACATCATCTTAATACCAAAACCAGATAGAGATGCTGCCAAAAAAGAAAATTACAGACCAATATCCGTGAAGAACACAGATGTAAATCTCCTCAACAAAATCCTGGCGAACAGGATCCAGTGCCTCATCAAGAAGATCATTCACTTTGATCAAGTAGGTTTCATCCCAGGAATGCAAGGATGGTTTAACATCCATAAATCTATCAACATAATACACAACATAAACAACAAGAAAAATAAAAATCACATGGTCATATCAATAGATGCAGAAAAAGCATTTGATAAGGTTCAACACCCATTCTTGATGAAAACTCTCAGCAAGATAGGAATAAAAGGAACCTTTCTCAATATAGTTAAAGCCATCTACCACAAGCCAGTGGCAAATATTATCCTCAATGGAGAAAAACTAAAAGCCTTCCCCCTAAATTCTGGCACAAGACAAGGCTGTCCTCTCTCACCACTCCTATTCAACATAGTACTGGAAGTACTTGCTATAGCAATTAGGCAAGAAAAAGATATCAAGGGAATCTAGATAGAAAAGGAAGAAGTCAAGCTCTCACTGTTTGCAGATGACATGATACTCTACTTAGAAAACCCCAAAGACTATCAAAAAGCTTCTAGAAATAATATATTCATATAGCAAAGTGGAAGGTTACAAAATTAACACACAAAAATCAATGGCCTTTTTATACACTAGTAATGATAGGGAAGAAATGGACATTAAGAGAACAATCCCATTCACATTAGTGCCACACAAACTCAAATATCTTGAAGTCAACCTGACTAAAGATGTGAAGGATCAATACAAAGAAAACTATAAAACACTGCTCCAAGTAATAAGAGAGGACACGCGGAAATGGAAACACATACCCTGCTCATGGATTGGCAGGATCAACATCATTAAAATGGCAATACTTCCAAAAGCATTGTACAGATTTAACGTGATTCCTCTAAAGATACCCATGACATTCTTCAAAGAAGTGGATCAAACACTTTTGAAATTCATTTGGAACAATAAACAACCTCGAATAGCTAAAGCACTCCTTGGGAAAAGGAATATGGGAAGCATTACTTTCCCTAATTTTAAGCTGTATTACAAAGCAATAGTTATAAAAACAGCATGGTATTAGAATAAAAACAGACCCTCAGATCAGTGGAATAGGCTTGAGTACTCAGAGAATGTTCCTCAGACATATAACCACCTAGTTTTTGATAAAGGAGCAGGAAATCATAAATGGAGCAAGGAAAGCTTATTCAACAAGTGGTGTTGGCACAACTGGTTAGCCACTTGCAAAAAAGCAAACTCAGACCCCCAGCTAACACCATGTACAAAGGTAAAATCCAAATGGATTAAATACCTTGATATCAGATCTGAAACTATAAGGTATATAGAACAACATGTAGGTGAAACACTCCAGGACACTGAGACTAAAGGAGGAGACAGCACTCTCCAAACAAGTGGAAGCAGAGATAAACAGATGGGACTAGATTAAGCTGAGAAACTTCTGCATTTCAAAGGAGATAGTGCCCAGAATACAAAGGCCACCCACTGAGTGGGAGAAATTATTCACCCAATACTCATCAGATAAAGGACTAATATCCAAAATTTACAAGGTACTGACAGAACTATACAAGAAAAAAACAACTAACCCCATCAAAAAATGGGGAGAAGAAATGAACAGACACTTTGAAAAAGAAGAAAGGTTGCCTATCTTGAATACAGGCAGAGGATAGGAAGGGGGTAGGGGGTAATGTTACACTGGTGAAGGGGGTGTTCTGGTTATGACTGTAACCCAAATATGATCATGTTACTTAAATAAAAAATATATTAAAAAAAAAGAAGAAAGGCAAATGGCCAAAAGGCACATGAAAAGATGCTCAACATCACTAATTGTCAGGGAGATGCAAATCAAAACTACTATGAGGTACCACCTCACGCCACTGAGATTGGCACACATCACAAAAAAGGAAAACAAGCAGTGCTGGTGAGGATGTAGAGAGAAAGGAACTCTTTTTCACTGCTGGTGGGAATGCCGTCTAGTACAACCTTTATGGAAAGCGATATGGAGATTCTTCACAAACTGGAAATTGAGCTTCCATATGATCCAGCTATACCACTCCTAGGAATATACCCGAGAAACACAAAAACACAATACAAAAATCCCTTCCTTACACCTATATTCATTGCAGTGCTATTTACAATAGCTAGACTCTGGAAACAACTAAGGTGCCCTTCAACAGATGAGTAGCTAAAGAAACTGTGGTACATATACATAATAGAATACTATGCAGCTGTCAGGAGAGATGAAGTAATGAAATTTTCCTATACATGGATGTACATGGAATCTATTATGCTGAGTTGAAATAAGTCAGAGGGAGAAAGAAAGACGCAGAATGGTTTCACTCATCTATGGGTTTTAAGAAAAATGAAAGACATTTTTAATAGTATCTCAGAGACAAGAGAGATGAGGGCTGGTAGGTGCAGCTCATGACATGAAGCTCATCACATAGAGTGATGAGTGCAGTTGGAGAGATGACTACACTGAAAACTATCATAACAATGTGAATGAATGAGGAAAGTAGAAAGCCTGTCTCAAGTACAGGTGTGGGGAGGAGGGAGATCTGGGAAATTGGTGGTGGGAATGTTGCATTGGTGAAGGGGGGGTGTTGTTTACATGACTGTAATCATACAACTATAATCATATTTGTAATCATGGTGTTTAAATAAAGATAATTATAAAAGATGGACAGAGAAGAAAATAAATCAAGGTCTAAGGAAGAATATGAGAATGGGAAATAATGGGGGACCAATGTTAGAGACTTTGGTTATATTGGGTATGTGGAAAGTGGTATAGCTATACACCCAAAGCACACTCTAAACAATAATGAAAACATGAGGTCTAAGCTGAAATCATCGAACTCTGTAATATGCCTGCCAAGGAGGCAGGTAGGGGAGAGGGATAATGAAGTATGTTAGCCTGTAATGGGAGATGACACAGGTGGTGGGATTGGTGTTGAAAGATATATTCAACAATATATATATTCAACAATCAATAACTTTGTAAGCCATTTTTTTTTTTTTTTTTGGTAAATGGCAAGGTTCTAATGGGAGGAGAGGTAAAGACAAAGATTTCATAGACTACTTTTCCCATGGCAAGGCTAGCTGCAAAGGTCCTAAATATTAAAAAGAATTTTTCAGTAGCTTCCATTCCGTAGGAGCATTCTAGGATTCTGGGATGAACGTTCTCTGCCATGTGGCCCTCCCTGATTCAGCAGGCCCTACATGACAGATGGCGACTTACTATGCCATAGCCAGTGACCTGATAGTGTTTCCGGGTCAGAGGTGCCTCATGAAAGTGACTGTGCAAGTTCCGAGAGGTTCTATAAGAAAGAAAAAGGTCATTATCTTGGGAAAAGGAGAGATTTCATTTTTTCCCTTTTTTTTTTGTTTTTGTTTTTTTTGATTTTGTGTCATACCCAGCAGCACTCAGGGGCTACTCTGGGCTCCACACTCAGAAATCGCCCCTGGCAGACTTGGGGGACCATATGGGAAGCCGGGATTCAAACCACTGTCCTGCATGCAAGGCAAACGCCCTACTGCTGTGCTATTTCTCTAGCCTTCCCCCATTTTCCCCCATTTTTTAACGGTTCTTCAGGGTTATTCCTGGCTCTGTGCTCAGAAATTATTCCTGTCAGGTTCAGGGGAACATATGGGATACAAGAATCAAAGTGGGGTTGGCTGTGTGCAAGGCAAACACCCTGCCTGCTGTATCTCCAGCCCCATTGTTTCTTCTCTGAGAAAACAAATAAAAATGAGAGTTATATAACTCATCAGGAACTTGTGTGTGCGCACGTGTGTGTGTGTGTGTGTGTGTGTGTGCGTGTGCGTGTGATACCTGATGGCGCTAGGGGTTACTCCTGGCTCTACGCTCAGAAATCGCTCCTGGCAGGATTGTGTGACCATATGGGATGCCGAGATTCGACTGTCCTTCTGCATGCAAGACAAATGCCCTACCTCCATACTATCTCTCCGGCCCCAACTTTTTTTTAATTACTCAGAAAAAATATAAGGAGAAATGAAAGACTACCCAAACCAGACAGGAAAAATGGTAAAAGTGTAAGAGTGGACACCATCAGAGAGTCTACTTCAAGTAGGGGGTGGCAACCTGTAAAGAAGCACTTAGCCTGCCTGACTAATGAGGTAGGTGTGGAGAGAAGAAAGTTTAAACTTGTAATCACATATATCCAAGAGAGGTAAACTTCCTTCTTCCCATGAATTCTCTCTATTCCCATCAGTAGCTTTTTTTTTTTTTCCATCACTAGTTTTTTGAAGTAAGAATCTGTGAGGGAACAAGGGATTTAATTTTGTTTTATTTATTTTGTACCTTTAAAACATAATAGTCTAAACCAGTGGTCCTTAAACTATGGCCCGCGGGCCACATATTGTATTTGCATCTGTTTTGTTTCTTCATTGCAAAATAATATATATGAAGTGTGCATAAGAATTCGTTCATAAGTTTTTTTTTTTACTGTAGTCAGACCCTCCAATGGTCTGAGGGACAGTGAACTGGCCCCCTTTTTGAAAAGTTTGAGGACCCCTGGTAAACTGTAATAATCATCAAGTTCATTATAAAGAGTTTAGGAAGGGCTAAGGAGATAGATCAACAGTGCGAGCCCTTGGTTTGAGCCCCATCACCACAGAAGTGATGCCTGAGCACTGAGCCACACCTCTGTGTGTGGTCCTCAAAATAAATAAGAGCAGAATTTAATATACCAACAAATGTTAAGCATTCATAACTCTAATTAGAAAAAATATCACTGGCCATTATTTCTCTATATACACTCTTAAAATATTTTTTAATTTTTTGTTAAAAAATTTTAATTTGTTAAATCTGTCTATTTGGAAGAGATAGAAGCAGAGTTGCTTTCTGTTTCCTACTGTTTCTGTTGGTTCTTGTACATAGCGCCCTATTTTTTCTACACTATTTTTTTTATTGTGTACTGCTCACTGTCACAAAAAAAAAACCTGTTTATGGGGCTGGATGGCAATGCCTTTCCTGAGACAAGATGTGTTTCACTTTGGACACACAACAGTCTAGGAGCATTTCCATTTAAATTGTGGCTTAAAAATGTTGAGCCCATTCAACATGGGCTTGGGAGTTCAATGAATTTGAGGTCCAATCCATGACAGACAGGGTTGACTTATAACAGCCCAGAAAACAGTGTCCCCATCTGTGCACCTGGCCCCTGCTGCACATTCTGCTGGTACCAAAGTCAGTTTCCTGGGTAGAGGGGAACAGGGAAAGGCTTACCATTACCCTAAAGCTTTAGGATTCCAAAATTATGTGACCACTAAATAAATATGTGACAATGGATTAACCTAAAGTTTTGACTTAAAATTCCATTTTTTCAAGAGGTAAATTCAATGATTAAACCTCAAGATTTGGGGGCAGGAAAAAAAATCTCAAGATTGAAATGTACTAAAATAGCCTGCAGTGTCCCCCCAAAAGTTCTTGGATACCTCTTTCACTTGACTTTGGTCTGCTAAGTTCTTACTCTGGACAACTCTAGGATGCTTTTAAGATGTTTTTTTCCATCACTCTTAGTCATTTTCAGAGAGAACATTGGTTAAATATACTAGTTTACCATATTCTCAGAGACTCCCACATCTTTCTAAAGACAGACATTTAAGCCGCAGCTTTAGGCAACTCATTTTTCCCTCTAGGAGAAAGGAAAGCTGGAGGTTCTCTTCAAGCCCCTCTGAAATCAAGTCCCCTATGCAAAGGCGATGATATTTATTTTATCAATCTTACCAAATGATTCATCCCATCTAGCACAAGTGTTGTGGCATTTACTAGGTCCTCATCCAAATAAGGTTGCTGCCTACTTTTCGCTGAAAAGGAATTCTGCCTTTGGTGCCCAAGCCATTCAATTAGGTGAAAGAGTAAATACACTTACTCTTTGTGCTCCAGTCGAACGAGGTCTCCGTGTCTTACAAACTCAACCGGGAATGATGAGTTCAGGGGACCTGCAAGAAGAAACAAGTCCTGATATTTGAAATCAATTACACTTTAGGCCAGTATTAATGGGGTAACAGGTAAAGAATCACAGTGCAACAAGGTTCAGAGTTAGTAACTGTGCTATGACATCAAAGGGTAATACTTGAAAAGACTCTCAAAGTTACCAGGTGAACAAATGGAGAAAAGACACAGAAACATAGAAGAAGAACAAGTTCACCTGGTCCATGGCAAATGGTTGAATAGGCAGGAAGGAGGATCAGAAAGGAAGAGGGTCTAAATAAGCAGGGCCAGACTGTGTGCAAGGCTTGGAAATGAGGGTATTATCTACCACACTGAAGACCCAACTGGAACATTTTTTAGTGAAGAAGCAAAGTGATTTTGCTTCAAAAGGAGAAAATTAGCTTTTCCCCTTTTAGTAGTACAAAAAGCATTACTTCCAAATCTAACTCCATGCAAATGATGGTTTTGCCCAATTTTCCTCAAAAGATGTTGCTAAAGCCTATCAAATTTCCTAGTGATTTTCTTATCTTGGCAAGAGACTTAATTAAGTAGGAGGCTTAAAGTAGGAGGCTTTTAAAGGAACTGAAGATGTGATCAACAAAGGGTACTATTTTGATAGCATCAAGGCCAGAAAACTGAAAACAGAAAAAACAAAGGTGGTAGCATAAAGCACTCTTGCAAATTTCTTCCCCAAATAGTGACTTATTAGCACTCAAGGCCAAAAAATGTAATTTGCTGAACAAATCACTAACTCTTATGAGAAAGTACCTTTGCTGCTCTCTTAAACCCAACTACAATCAAGGTGCTTAAATAAAAATTTTATTTAAGGAAAAAAAAAGAAATAGCAAACATGTTTTTTTATTTAAGAAAAAAAAAAGAAATACCAAACATGTTTCTGGAGTGTTTACCCCCCCCCCAAATTAATTAGCAAGATGACAAATCAAACACATCCATGGAACGGGGCGTTTTATTTACAAAAAATTGGGGGGAAGGACTGGCAATCATCACAAGCACCGAGATTGACTTTATACAAATCACATCCCTAGTGCAACCATATCAGCAGAAGTCACACAGAGTTGACCAGAGATGGTCACATCCTATAAAGGTAGTCTTTCAGAGCCCATTGTGGCCCTACTGGCTAAAATGTAATACCATATAGATACAAAAACAGACAGTCCATGTTGTCTTAATTTACTTTACATAAGAATCATGTTTCTAGACTAAAACTATGTCACTCAGAAGAGGTGTTGAAAGAACATGACAGCAAATAGATAAGCAACCTTCTACTTTCTCCAAAATGCTAAGGCAGAGCTGAAGGGCATATTGACAAAACAGGTTGAGCAAGATGGCATTTTCTGAGGAGATGCAGAGGACACCTGTGGCTTCTGACAACCAGTGAGAGTAAGACACCTCTATTCTCCATCGATGTAAGCTCACTTCTCTCACCAAAGAAAAAAAGATGCCTATATAGCCCTGTCCCTGTCCCAAAACTGTGAGGGTCTGTGAGGTGCTCTTTGAAACAGCTTTGCCCAGGCTAGTTTCCCCAGATCTCAGCCTGGACAAACCTAACTGATGCCCTCACATCTCCAAATGACTGATGTCTCCCACAGAGCAAACAATGGCACCAGTACCCTGGCATGTTAAGGAAGCCTGAGGTGTACATAAGCTGGGATTTGCAAGCAGCTAACAGGCATTTTTGGTTGAGGCTACTCAGGAAACATTTCCCAAGTAACTTCTTATGGATTCAGTCTAAGCCTTGTTTGGCTCTGTTCTCTGGCTTCACAATGACAGCTCTAGAGGCAAATTGGATGTTTTGCTCACTGCTGATCCCTTATGCCACAGTGAGACAGATAACTGCTGAGACAACATTACAGATCACAGAGATCAGAAAAAGATGTTATGAAAGAATGTGCAGACAAGTCCCTCTTGGTCCCGTTCATTTAGAGGTAAAAAAAAAAAACATGAAGGAGGGTTCAAAGTCAGTACCACAAGAACCATCTTCCCTAATATATTACCTGAATCTGTGTTATGTTTCTTGATAATCCACAAGTTGTTGAGATCCTTGTGCAAATAGGTGGTGACCTACATGGGTTTGGGAGGGAGAATACCATCACATAGCTTACAAGACAATCAACTAAAACCAACATGAATCATTCCAACTTCTTCCAGCCAACAACCCCAGAGGCTACATTTTGGAACAGTCATGTCTACAAATGGCATAGTAGGTACAGATAATCTAGCATAATTATCAGTGTATGCTACATTTCATACATCATCCACTGTGCCAGGCATTACACTGGAGTCTTCTGGGAGCAAGGAAATGTTAGGAGGGCAGTGTTTACAATCCAGGAGGCCAGGAATCCCACAGGTCTGTAAAGGGTGCCTGCCTAGCTCAGTAGCAGGTAGAGAGGGGCCATGCTGTTGAGGGGGAAAGCCAGAGAAGAGTAGTAGGAGGGTAGGAGAAGAGTGTTTCAGGGGAGGGAAGCATCATATGCCAAGGAGGTGAAGTAGAAAGTGACTGGCTGGCTCGGTTCTGGCTGCAGTGTGGGGCAGTAGCAACACAAGGATGTCAGGGCTCACTGACCTGCTGCTGGCGGGCGCCAATGCCCTCGGGATAGAGGTGTGGGTGGGAGTGGAGATAGCCAATGGCCATCTGTAGGTTCTTCACTGTAATCACAGAGCCGTAGGCCAGATCTGGGAGGAAGGAAGACAGTGGAGGAGTGAACTGGCATAGGGGTCGAGGCTGGCCCTCATGGGCAGGGGCGCAGAAACCATAGGATACACTAAGCCCATCCCTGGGCTGCCTTCTCATTCTAATGAGTGAACTCAGATGGAGCTCACAACCGTCTCAAGTACTTGTCCTTCCCTCCTGAGGGCTTGAAAAAAAGTTGGGTCTTAATGCTACTAATAAACCACTGTAAAGCCACTGTGAAATTAGGAACAGTTTCTCCTTTAATACAGGTTCTCCCCTGTGGATTGAAGAAGCACCATTCTTCTCATCTGGAATGTTCTACAGCAAATAATGTCAGACTGACAAAACAGACTTTTCTATACCTTTATGCCATTGGATCTGTAACTACATGAAGTTCCATACTAGTTGGTTTTAGTTTTGTTTTTTAACAATGAATTAAAATAGCAAATAGGGCAACTACTTTTTACAAGTTCATCCCACTCCTCCTGCGACTCCAGGTTACTGAGAAGCCTCTTTTCCACTGACTGTCTCACTTGACAATACCCTGTAAGCTTGCTGCCCACTTCAGCTCATTCTCTACTCCCCAGAATCAGTCCTCCCTCTAAAGAGAAGCCGAAACCTATTCTCTTTAGTGGGTCCATTTGGCCAAAAGAATGTAAAGATTACACAAAGGATGCAAAGGTAACGGACAGCTGACTGAAACCTTGAAAAGCCCATTCCTGGGAAGTGTAATTTGGGATGAATTTCTATCCAAGGACTATGGGGAGGATGACTTCGTAGAAGAGATCATAACTGAGAGGGGCCTTTTGGGGAAAGGAGGGGAGACACACCCTAGTGGTGCTCAAGGCTTATTCCTAGCTCTTAGCTCAGGGATCATTCCTGGCAGCTTGGGGGATCATATGGAGTGCTGGAGATAGAAAAACCCAGGTAAGCTGTGTGCAAATTAAGTGCTGTACTGTTACTCCAGCCCAAGATGGGCCTTTTAAATAACAAGTGGAAATCTGCTAATTTCACCAATCAGCTTAATTTTTCTAAGATTTCATGCAGACTAATATCTATAGCTCCATACACTGCTGACTACCTCTGCTTATAAAAATTCTTCCTGTCCCCCTTTATTAACCCTACACTCCCTGGTAGCCTGCTCCTCCTTAACCTCCTTCCTGAATTTCTTATTTGCTTGCATTTCCAACTCCCTGACCTCAGCCCTGTTCTCTTGTCTTCTTGTTCCCTGACACATCACAGACGTACCTGTGAAACCTTCCCTCAGCACCCCAGCAGAAGTATTATCTCACACCCTTTTATCCACACAGCTCCATAACTGTAGAGTTTACTCTGGGGGGCACCCAAACAACTTCAAACATGGCTAGCACTTGCTCAGTTCTTTCTATTAGAAAATGGATGTGCAGGGGGCTGAGAGACAGTACAGAGATTAAGGTGCTTTTCTTACAAGTGGTAGGACTGGGTTTGATCTCCAGCATCTCTCATGGTCATCTGAGCCCACCAAGAGTGATTCCTGAGTCTATGTAGAGCCAGAAATAATCTCTGAGCACTGCTGAGTATGTCCCACAATTACATTTTTTTTAAAAAAGAAAAAGTGGATGTTATCCACAGAACAACCTGGTGGAAAGTGACCCCCCCAGCCCTTAAGGATCTGGTCTTTTCACCAGTCTCTTTCTGCCTGACTTCACAAGTTTACAATAGTATTAGCATTTCTGGTTTTGATGCACACAGCTACCTCACCCCCACACACACACACATACTAAAACCCTTCACAATGCCCTGAGATTACTTCCAGCCCAATTCTTCACTGCTTGTTAACCTCAGTTCTATAATCTAGAGCCTTGTCATCATTCAATACTGCTTATTCCCTTGCTTGGAGTTTCTATTTGCCACAGATAAGTGAGCTCATTGGTACTTTCTTTCAGAGTAGCTGCTCTTTAGGGTGAAAGAACTTACTGTTCAAGAACATGTTTCTTGGGACACCCCATGTTCCAAGTCATTCTCGAGTATACAGATCATGTCTATCTTTTACTATTCTTTTCTTTTCTTTTAATGGAAGAGTTGGGTCACATCCATAGTGCCAGGGACTGAAGCATCACCCTCATGTTCTCTCTCATAGACCCCTCTAGATGAATCTCTCTCCCATCCTGTCCCTTATATTGTCAAGTTACACATTCTGTCAGATTTGCCTGGCAATTTAAAACCAGGATGACCTTCTACCCTACCATCCGTGAAAAGGACAAGGGTACTCACATTCTGGGATAGAAGCATTGTAAAGGTTGTTTCCTGAAAGGCGGGCCTGGAAGGCAGAACTGAAGAAGCCATCACCAGGACCACTGTGGGAAGACCCGCACAGAATCAAATTAATGTGATAAAAATTGTGATTTCCCAGGGGCCCTAGAACTGAACTTTGTTCAGTTTAAAAGTACCAGTGATTGGGCCCGGAGAGATAGCACAGTGGCGTTTGCCTTGCAAGCAGCCGGTCCAGGACCAAAGGTGGTTGGTTCAAATCCCGGTGTCCCATATGGTCCCCCGTGCCTGCCAGGAGCTATTTCTGAGCAGACAGCCAGGAGTAACCCCTGAGCACCGCCGGGTGTGGCCCAAAAACCAAAAAAAAAAAAAAAAAAAAGAAAAAGAAAAGAATAAAAAAAGGTACCAGTGATTGAGCTGGAAAGATTGTACACTAGGTAGGCATTTACTTTGTACATGGCCAATCTGGAATTGGTCCCTGGTATCCCACATGATCCCCCTCAGCCCACCAGGAGTAATTAGTGAGTGCAGAGCCAAGAGTAAGCCCTGAGCAACATTAAGTGTGGCCCCAAACAAACAAACAAATTAAAAACCAAAGAAGTACCAGTGAAACAACCCTGAGGAAGAACAGATGACTAGATAAAGAAACTATGGTATCTGTGCACAGTTGAGTACTACTGGGCAATAAGAGAAGATTAAATCATGCAATTTGTTGCTACAAGGTTTGAAGTGGAGGGAACCAGAGGCGAGGACAGATACAGAGTGATCATTCTCATATGTGGTATGTAAGGATCATAGTGTAGGAATAACAATGATTAAAGACAATAGAACTTGAGAATCGTTTTATAGAATGGAGGAGGAGGGATACTTGGGTGTCTGGGAGGAGACCCTGAGACTATGGCAGAGGGTGTGGTATTTGGAATGCTGTAGGCAGGATGCCTGCCACTAACAGTATTATAAAGCCTGTCATTAACAGTATTATAAAGCACAACACTTCAGGAAAAAAGTGTGGAAGCAATGAGGTATCATCAGTCACAGAGATAGTATGGGGTGGGAGTGGGGATAAAGAATAGTTTGGCTATTAGGGTTTTTTTCTCTTTCTTCAGGCCAGGCCTTCTGAGTCCTTTGGAACCTACAAGATAGTTCAACAGACTTATGCACATGTTTTGTATGCAGGAGGCCTGGCTTTGATTCCTGACACTACATATGGTTCCCTGAGCACTGCCAAAAGCATCAAGCTGAAAATAGTGCCTAAGTACTGCTATGTGTGGCCCTCAAACAAACAAATAAAATATAGGAAGAAACAAAGAGGTTAAACAAACAAACAAATAAAACCGCGGATTCCCTCTCTCCTGTCTGCCCATCCTCAGAAAATCAGTGCCTGCATGGTTTAGAGGCAAGGAGAAGAGTAACCCTGAGCTAATAGGAAGCCTGGCCATACCTTTTATTCAGCACCAGAAAGTGGATGGCAAAGGTGGCCATGTAGATCACCAGGGGCAGGACTATGAGACACAGGATGCGCGCCATGAGGTGTTTCCACATAGTCACCTGCAAACAGAGCATGTAGGGTGCTGAACAGGTGGGCCTTTGCTTTTCTTATACCTTATATGTGCCTTAGAGAGCCACTTTCACTTATAAGACAATTATAAAATGTGGAAAAGCTCATGACCACAAGAAAGAAGAAAATGTTTCTTCTTTCCATAACTACCACCCACCCAGCCCTACAAGATGGCTAACACAGAACAGCCCATCTTCACTCCCAGGGTTATGGCTATTACTGTAGACAGGCACAGCTGGCACTCCCAACCTCTGCTTCTCTGTCATGCAGCCACTCTGAACTCCTTGCCCTGGATCCCACTTCTGGGATCCTGCAGTCTCACTATCTCACAAGGAAATGCTCCTCCCAACTTCAGAACCTTACCGCAGCTCATGGACTGGGTTGGCACCCCTCAGGATCTCAAAGCGTCTGGTGACCTGATGCTGTCTCTGAGCTCCTGCCCACTTAGTCCCCCATCTCTACTTTCTTTAGAAGGCAGGAATCCTGTTTACTCATCTAGATACTCTGAGTTTCACACTTAGTGGATGGTTTGACACTAGTCTATAAATAAATGATCTAATTTTCTGAACATTGGTGCCGAAGTGGTGGTGAAGCACCTAGTGTACTTGTTTGGGTCTGGTGCTAGCCTCACTGAAATCTGAGTCCTATATCCACTGCTTGTTTTGGAAACATTATACTTTCATTGTACTATATGGCTATAGTTCTGCCAACATTTCTGCACTGTAAAGAAAGAGCAATAACTACCACCCTTGTAGGATTGTTCCAAGGAATAAATGAGCACATGCAGGTAAAGCATTTAGCATCATACCTGGCACAGTTCTTTTTTTTTTTTTTTTTTTTTTTTTTTGTCACACCTGGCGGTGCTGATTCTGTACTCAGAAATCATTCCTGGCTGGCTCAGGGGACCATATGGGATGCCGGGATTCAACAACCTTCTGTCCCGGGTTGGCTGTGTGCAAAAACGCCCTACTGCTATGCTATCTCTTTGATGCCCTTTGGCACAGGTTTTTTTAATTTATTTTTTTGGTTTTTGAGTCACACCCGACAGTGCTCAGGCATTATGCCTGGCTCTATGCTAAGAAATCGCTTCTGGCAGGCTCAGGGGACCATATGGGATGCCAGGATTTGAACCACTGTCCTTCTGCATGCAAGGCAAATGACTTACCTCCATGCTATCTCTCCAGTCCCTTGGCACAGTTCTTAATAAATAATATTTTAATAAATCCTACAAAGCTCTAATAACACAAAAGTTGGGGACCCTGAGAGAAGAAAGGAAAATTGCTCCTTTAGAACATCATCCCACCCATATGACCTACAATCCATGTAATCTACCATGCAACTGAACTGAGTCCAGCTGGACAAAATCCCCTATCTGGGAGTTTATAGAGTATTTTAAGCCCTAAAGAGAAGTCCCTGCATGTTAGTCTATCCTCCTTCATAGTTCTCTCTCAGTCCTCAGCCCAGCTTCCCAGTCCTGGTTCATCCCCTGTGCCCTACAGAGAAGGGTAGCCAGATCCAGAACTAGCACTCAGCTGCCAACAGAGGCAGAGAAAGGCCATAAGCTCTGCTGAATAAAACCAAGATACAAAGACACTTTTACAAGTTCTTGAGTTCTTACCAGTGAAAGACTGAGGTCTCCAAATAGGTGCCACAGGTCAGAAATGGTGTTCCAACCAACTTGCAGGATGATAAAGAGGCCAACAAACTTGACCCCTAAAGCCCCAGCCAGATTAATGCCAGTAAGACTGAGCCAGAACCACCAGGGGGCAGAGAAGGGCCTGAAAACCACAAGATAACAGTATTCAGTTTGGCAGCTGGAGTCAGGCAAACTCATAAGTAGCAAAGGACAAGGGCAGAGGTGGCATTGGGAGGCTTGCAGTGCTCTATTAGGAGGCCTCCCACTTCAGGGGACCATGGCATGGCTCCAGAAGCAAGTGCTGGTGACATGCCTGGAACTTGAGGAAGCATAGTGTGAGGAATGAAAGGGATTTTTCTGGGGAGAGAGACCAATTTTTCTTGGCTAAGTATAGGGCTTAAAGTAAGCAAGAGGTGATACTTCAGCAACCAGTCCAGTGGACAAATAAGGAAAAGCTAGAGAAGTCTCTCCTGTAAAAGCCACTAGGGTCCTTAAAACACCAGTATTTATTATATATTTATAATATGCTAGACACTGTTTCAGGTATTGCAAGTATTAATGTTTAACTCCCTGAAAGCCCAGCAGTCATCTCTCATTAGTCTTTTTTTTTTTTTTTCTTGTTTTTTTGGGCCACACCCGGTGACACTCAGGGGTTATTCCTGGCTACGCACTTAGAAATCACTCCTGGCTTGGGGGACCATATGGGTCGCCGGGGGATTGAACCGTGGTCCATCTTAGGTCAGCCGCATGCAAGGCAAACGCCCTACCGCTGCTCCACTGCTCTGAATATTTATTAGTCTCTTCCTACAACAGAATCAATGTACAGATTGGTAAGCAATCCAGCTAGCCATGTTGGAGCATGGTTCTAACCTGGCAGCAGGCTCTAGGCTTGCAATGTTTGTAATAATACTCGTCCTCAAGGGACACTTTCCTGGTTATCTGGCTGCTTCTGCTGACAGTGGATGCTCCTCAACAGCTCAGCGTGAGGTGCCTTGGGACTGCCCTGTGGTACACAATTTATTGCCCAGGTGGCAGTGATGTGGCAAAGCGAAGAAAAGGCTTGCAGTCACTGGGCTGAGTTGATTAGTACAAATAGTTGAATGAGCTTGGCTATGGGAGAAACCGAATTGACATCTGGAAAAGCCTACAAGGAACTAAGTCATTTAGTTTGAATAGGATGAATTGCTTCTCTACTTTCCCAGAAATAGGATGGCAACTATTCATAAGAAAAGCCAAGTCAACCTAAACACGTTTAGAACCATCCAGGCACACAGGGATCTTTCTGACGGTAGAGGCCACTCAGCTAACTTTTATATTCTTCATTGGAGTTGGAACTAATGAGGGCAGGGACAAAGTGATTTATGTAGCATCTACCCTGGTGTCCTCCCCATTTAGAATGGACTAGAATGGACTAGAGAGAAGGAGGAAAGGACAAAGGTCTCCAAAACAGCATCAGCACTGAGAATTTGTTTATAAGTAGTGCAGCAGAAAAAGGGATCCCTATAATATTCATGGATATCTTCTAAATCTAACCCAACAATAAAAATAATGGTAATATGGGCTAGAGTAGGGGTGGCGAACATGCGGCTCTCGAGCCACATGCGGCTCCCGGCCCAAATGAATATGGCTCTTTGCCTCTTATCATTATTTTGTATACTGTGGCTCTTTGCCCAGTTTGGATTTTGTTCTGCTGCTTCTGAGGAGGGACCTCTGAGGAGAGATCTCCAAGTGTGTAGTCCCGCCCCCAGGCTGCGTCATCCCATCTCCCATCCCTTGGAAACAACTGCACGGGCCATAGAGCGGGGGGACCTGTGTGTCACATGTTGGGTCACATCTTGCTGTGAGTTCTTTTTTTTTTTTTTTTTTTTTTGGTTTTTGGGCCACACCCGGCGATGCTCAGGGGTTACTCCTGGCTGTCTGCTCAGAAATAGCTCCTGGCAGGCACAGGGGACCATATGGAACACTGGGATTTGAACCAACCACCTTTGGTCCTGGATCGGCTGCTTGCAAGGCAAACGCCGCTGTGCTATCTCTCCGGGCCCTTGCTGTGAATTCTTAGTGTGAAGGACGCAGCACACCCTCATCATCACTGCAGGATTTTTACCCTCACTCAAAATGGCAAAATGCAATATGTGTTTAATAGATTATTGTTAAAATTAATTTTTTTTTTTTTTTTTGGTTTTTGGGCCACACCCGTTTGATGCTCAGGGGTTACTCCTGGCTAAGTGCTCAGAAATTGCCCCTGGCTTGGGGGGACCATATGGGACGCCGGGGGATCGAACCGCGGTCCGTTCCTTGGCTAGCACTTACAAGGCAGACACCTTATCTCTAGCGCCACCTTCCCGGCCCCAGATTATTGTTAAAATTAGATGCTTTTGTGTGAGTGTTTGTCTGTTTTGGCAGGTCACTGCGTGGTGTGGCTCTTTGACTCTCACAGTTTAAAATTGTGGCTCTTTGTGTCGAACTTGTTCGCCATCCCTGGGCTCGAGAGATGGGTAAGGCATTCTCCTTACATACAACCAACATGGGTTCAAGCCCTGGCACCCCATATGGTACCTCTGGCTCTTCCAGGAGTGATCCCTGTATTCAGAATCAGGAGTAATCCCTGAGTACAACCCGGTGTGACCCAAAAAATCAAAAATAAAGAAACAAGTAATACTATTTTTTTTAAACTGGCCTCTTTTTGTTTTCTTTGGCCACAGATGGGGGGGGGGGGGGAGAATGAGATGAAAATTAAGGATACCAGTGGCAGGAAATGTGTATAGGTGAAAGTTGTTATACACTGTATGACTGAAATTCAATCATGAACAACTTATGACTGTATCTCATGGTGATTCAATGAAAGCATTATTTTCTAAAAACCTGACATTTTTGGAGGGGCCACACCTGGCTATAGTCAGTGATTACTCCTGGCTCCACTCTCAGGAATCCCTCCTAGCAGACTCATGGGGCCATATGGGTTGCCAAGGATCAGATCTGGGTTGGGCAAATGCGAATGCAAGGGAAGTGACCTACCTACTGTCCCTATTGATCTGGTCCCCCAAAACTTGACATTTTTGGTCTTACATAAAAAGCAAAAGTTTAAGTGTATATAGAAAATATTCTAAAATCTATTTTTGGGGGGCTGGGAGATAATTCAGTGGTTAGGGCAAAATCCTGGCATGCATGTAAATTGGGTTCCATTTCCAATACCACATGATACCAAATCCACTGACAGTGGTCCTAGAGGAACTTGGCACCAGCAGGGTGGCCTATGTATCCCCGGGAACCACAAAGCCTAAGTAACATCGCATCCTTAGTTGTACTGAACCACTGGCCTGGTTGGCTGAGAACTGCGAGTAGTACCCAGGATCTCCTGAGCATCATTTGGATGCCCCAGTTGAAAACAGATTTAAAAATCTACTTTTGGGGCCGGAGAGATAGCATGGAGGTAGGGCATTTGCCTTGCATGCAGAAGGATGGTGTGTTCAAATCCCGGCATCCCATATGGTCCCTCGAGCCTGCCAGGAGCAATTTCTGAGCATAGAGCCAGGAGTAACCCCTAAGAGCTGCTGGGTATAAACCAAAAATCAAAACAAAACAAAACAAAAATCTACTTTTATTGGGACTAAAGAGATAGTACAGTGGGTAAGGCCCTTGGCATACCATATGATCCCTCTAGCATCACTAGGAGTAATTCCTGAGTGCAGAGCTAGATTTAAGTCCTGAACATTGCCAGTATAATATGATATAATATATAATAATATACAATAAATATATAATATCATATAATGTAATTTTACAAAGCCATATGTAAGACCTCAGCATTGACAGGTATATGGATATATAATAACATAATATAATGATATGATATAATATAACATAGCATAGCATAGCATAATATAATATATAACATATGTTTTTATCATGGAAAACAGACCATTTAAGTTTTTTTAAAAAGTATTGCTATAAGCTCAGCCTTAAGACAAGTTTTCAGGGTACCCACCCTGAATCCTCAATCCTTAACAAGCCCTGGGACTGCCAATTTCTGATGGCCTTCCTCCCACAGATGGGGTTCCTGACCTGTTGGTGTAGGAGTTGTACTTGACCATGCTCAGCAAGGAGGCCATAATGAAGAACATCAAGATGGGATCAAGGAGAATGTACTGGGACAGAGTGAGGCAGCCGGTGTCTGAAAAATATGAGGTCAGAGGTCAAACAGTAAGTTAGAGAAGCCACCCAGAGGGGAGACGTAAGAAATAGTCCCTCTAGCAATTGGCACTACAGACAATGACCTGGATTGGGCAAACTAGTTTGCCTGGAGCCTAGAGTTGGTCTTATGCTAGGAAACTTCAGGGATAGGGTCTCCTTGTATTTAGGCCAAGGCTTTTCCTTTCCATGTCCCCCATATTTTGGTGGGCCTATGCAAATGATAATTGCCACTCTAACACCGTTTTTACTGTTCTCCTTTGACTCTAAACCTTAAAAAAAAAACCCACTTAAACTTTTGAGGTTAACTTAAACTAATATGCATGTGCATGGAATTGTAAAAAAATACTATGCCTTCAAGTTTAAGGAGTTACATAAATTTTATGGCTTTAGATTGCTTGATGTACAGCTAAGAAATGTTATAATGTACTACAATCTGCAGACTTGAGGGACAAAGTAATTGTACATGGGTTCTGTTTTATTTTTCTTTTTTTTTGTTTTATTTTTCTTAATGTCCTTTGACTGTAAGTTCAAAATTAAGGTGGCAGCAGGGGGATTTCTTTTTTTTTTTTTTTTTTTTTTTTTTTTGGTTTTTTGGGCCACACCCTGTGACGCTCAGGGGTTACTCCTGGCTATGTGCTCAGAAGTTGCTCCTGGCTTCTTGGGGGACCATATGGGACGCCGGGGGATCGAACCGCGGTCCGTCCTAGGCTAGCGCAGGCAAGGCAGGCACCTTACCTCCAGCGCCACCGCCCGGCCCCAGCAGGGGGATTTCTGAGAACTCTGTTTTTGGGTGATTGTCCTTCCACTGTAACTTTACCTTGTCCTCTTTCTTTGCATCATTGTTCACATAATTAAAAAATAAATAAAGGAAGTATATCATTGTTAGAGCCAAAAAAAAAAAAAAGAAAAGAAATAATTCCTCTAGCACTTAGCTGCATTAGTATTTGTTCTATCTAAGCTACTTAGTTATCACTGAGTTATTCAGGAGATTAAAGGCTATAGTTCTGCCAAACTCCATAGTCTAATAATAAGAAACAAGATTTTGAAGGCAGAGAAATGAGTGCGATTTGGTAAGGTCTTGCATAAATCAGATTTGATCCTCAGTACAACATCTGAGTCCCTGAACACAACCAATGTGTGATCCCTGAGCACCACACCAAGAATTTCACACACAAGAATAAGCCCAGTGCACAATCAGGTGTCCTCTCACCAAAAAGAAAGAAAAGAGACACACTGCTTCAAGAACACTGTTCCCAAAAGGATTGTGCAACTCACCCAGAGCAGTGATTCTCATAATTTTTCTTCTCAGTCCTTATTTCTTTCCTGTATCCTACCACCATTTTAGTAGTTGGCTTTTATCTCATGCCAAACCCTCACCGAGATCTCAACAAGAACACTGTCATCAATCAACCCCTCAGAGGACATGTCGGCCAAGAGAAGATGCTCAAAAAATAGTTGAGAGGAGAGCTAGCATATTAAAATGAGCACCTACTCTGCTTTTGGAGGCCCCATCACATCCCCTGAGAACTGCCAGGAGTAATTCCCAAGCACAAAGCAAGGAGTAAGCCCTAAGCACAATCAAGTGTGTTATGTCCCCGCCCCCCAAAAAAAAGTTTACAAATGAAACTAAATAAATAACTAAACAGGGGAACTCAAGACACAACAATAAAAAATAGCAGTCTCCCAGAGATTATAATCTTGCAACATATTTGTCAAAAACTCCAAAATCACTCCAAAAATGTCCACCAAGCCACCTAAATTTATCTAGATTTCTTTCATTAAGCTTTATCATGTCATAAGTATGTTTTCAGAAGAACAAGGTTAACAACAGAATCCGTTTTTGCGGGGGAGATGGGGAAGAAGAGTCAGGGCAAAAACCTGGCTGTGCTCAGTACTTACTCGTTGCTCTGCACTTGAGGATAACTCCTGGCAGGCTTGGGGACCATATGGGCCAGTGGTGTAGCCTGGGGCTGGCTTCATGCAAGGAAAATGCCCTACCTGCTGCATTATAGCTCCAACCTCAAGATTAGTTTCTATGGATCAGTTCTCAAGCATCCATGTGAAGAATATCCATGGAAAATATCCAAATTAATATTTTCTATGTCCTACTATCCAGCTATTTCTTTATTTCTTTTTATCCAGCATTTCTTTTTTTTTTGATTTTTGGTCTACACCCGGTGGTGCTCAGGGGTTACTCCTGGCTGTCTGCTCAGAAATAGCTCCTGGCAGGCACAGGGGACCATATGGGACACTGGGATTCAAACCAACCACCTTTGGTGCTGGATCGGCTGCTTGCAAGGCAAACGCTGCTGTGCTTGCAAGGCAAACGCTGCTGTGCTATCTCTCCAGGCCCTTATCCAGCATTTCTAAAGCATCTGTCTTTATTATTCATTCAGCTAAAAGTATTTAAGAAATGCAAAGTAGGGGCCGGAGAGATAGCATGGAGGTAAGATGTTTGCCTTGCATGCAGAAGGATGGTGGTTCAAATCCTGGCATCCCATATGATCCCCCGAGCCTGCTAGGAGTGATTTCTGAGCTCATAGTCAGGAGTAACCCCTGAGTGCTGCTGGGTGTGACCCAAAAACCAAAAAAAAAAAAAAATGCAAAGCAATCTTTTATTTTATTTTTTTAGCTTTTTGGGTCACACCTGGCAACACTCTGTGCAGTAGGAGTCACTCTTGATGGTTCTCAAGGAACCAAATGGGATGCCTAGGATCAAACCCAGATCAGACATGTGCAAGGCAAGCATTGTACTATTGCTGTATTATCATTCTGGCCCCTGCAAATTAATCTTGGTAGTAATCTAAAGAAAAAGCAGAATTAGATATTCAAGCCTCTATCAAACATACTCACACACACAAATCACTATCTTATTATCATTTCAAACTCAGATGTGGCCCACTCTGAGCAAGTCTATGTTTTGGGATGACTCACACTCTTCCCTCCAATAATTTGGAACACACAGGTAGTAATACAAATAAATACTGCTGGTGAATAAAAAGAGACTTAAAAAACATTTATCAAATCCTAAAGTTTCTAGGAGGTGGGCCCGTAACAGAACTCCACATGCAATCACATTGACAATCTCCCCAGAGGTATGAATATAAAACAACCTACCAAAGATGAGGAGGGCAGCAGTGAGCAGGGCTGCTGAGAGGGACTTGGACAGTTCCAAAACAGTGAGGTAGGCTAAGGGGATCAGCAAGGAACCCAGAAATGCACAGAACTAGGAACAGAAAAGATAAACAAATAAATAAATAAAAAATAAACAACCAAGCTAGATATCAGACCCTCATAGTAAAAATTAAATTTTAAGATGGAGGACCCCAGCGAAGGCATGACTTGTAGTCTGAAATCACCTGGAATATGTATGGGTTAAAATGGGGTTTTCCAGAGCCAGAGCAATAGTACAGTGGGCAAGACGCTTGCCTTGAACAAGGCCAATGGTTCTTTGGAATTCCATTTGTTCCCCGAGCACCCACAAACTGATTCCTGAGTACATAGAGCCAGGAGCGTTGCTGGGTGTGGCCCCCAAGCAAAATAAAGATAAAAATAATATTTTTAAAAGGGATGTTCCTAGTAAATACCACCTTGTCCCCTAACATGAACTCAGTGAAGTTCAGTCAAGCCAGACGGCATAGTGGAATCTTGTGGCTGGATTTCCCCATTACTTCTAGCTGTGATCCTGAGAAGAACACATCTCTGTATCCCAGCTGTCTCTACCTCAAAATGTTCTCTTGATTAAATGAGCTCAAGATTTTTTAAAAACACATAGAAAGTGCTTGGTAAACATGTTTCTCCTAAGAACTGTGGTTTTGGGTTTTTTTTTTTTTTTTGGGAGGGGACACACTTGGCACACTCAGGGGTTACTCCTTGCTCTGTGCTCAGAATTTGCTCCTGGCAGGCTCAGAGGACCACATGGAATGCTGGGAATTGAACCTGGGTCAGTCCTAGGTAATCTGTGTGTAAGGCAAATGCTCTATCAATGTGCTATAGCTCTGGTCCCAGAACTATGGTTTTAAGTTGCAAAAAATCTATTGAAGGCAGTTTACTATTTTAGAGAAGTCTATTAATTTCTTCCTTGGCTCTTTTCTTCAATCACACCAGAAATTTCTATTTATTTATTTATTTGGTTTTGGGGCATAATTGGTGGTGCTCAGAGCTTATTCCTGATTCTGTACTCAGGAATCATTCATGGCAGGCTCAGAGAACCATATGTGATGGTCAAGGATTCAACCTGGACTGGCCATATGAAAGGCAAATACTTACCCACTATTCTATCTTTCCTATCCCTCAGAAATCATTTTAATCAACTAGCTGTTGTATATTTATTTGGGGGGGGGGGGGTCCACGCCCAGAAGCACTCAGGGGTTATTCCTGGCTTTGCACTCAGAAATCATCCCTGGCAGGCTCAGGGGACCATATGAGATGCAGGGGCTCAAATCCAGTTCTATCCTGGGTTAGCTGCATGCAAAACGAAGGCCTTATCACTGTGTTATTGCTATGGCCCCAGTATTTTGATTTTTTAAAAAAGGATCTGCAGGACTGTTCTTTTATTTTGTCTTGTTTTAAACTACTTCTCTTCATGGTCCTTCCTGGAACACCAAAAATAAATAGATTGATCCAAGGAAACAGCAATTCTCATATCTAAATTGTGTCTTTTATTTTTTTGTTTGTAGTCCCCACCCAGCAATACTCAGAACTTACTCCTGGATCTGTGCTTAGGAATCATTCCTGGCAAACTTTGGGGACCATATTGTAGTGCTGGGAATCAAACCCAAGTGAACTGCACGCAACAGAAGCTCCCTATTTGCTGTACTTTCATTCTGGCCCATGGATTGTCTCTTTTATTTATTCATTTTTATTTTTTTCATGTCAGAAGGGTCATGTGCTGACGTCGTAACAAGGTTGAAGGGAAGCACATATCACACAGACGTACGAAAACCCAATCATCATGCTTATGAACTGGAAAAGAATCTGAGTTGTCTCTTTTAGACAACAAAAACTAATGTGCTTACTAATGTTGTGATATTCTAAAGCCATCATTAGAAGTCACAGGATCATGTTAGAATATGGATTTTTTCGACATGGTAAGAAATGGCCACACATATCATCCAGTCATCAGCCCAACTAAGTGTGCAATATTAGGCTCAAATGCTTAGGGTTCCTCAAGAAGAATTTATGAATTCGACCTGTTCTGAGTTGAGGTCACTTTTTCAGATTTTATCTATATGGGGTTCCCCACTATTGAACTTTTAGGTACCACAAGGCTAGTGCTAGATCAGGGCAAATACATGGGCTTCCTTAAAAGATCAGAAAACCCTACATGTGTATCTGAAATCTTCAAGGGGAGAGCCAGGAACCTGGGGGTGAATGTGAAGAAGCTGACAGCTTAAGAAAAAGCCATCAGAGGCAGGCAGCATTAGATGCCTGTCAGTGCCATAAAGTCAGTGTGAGAACACTAGGGGATTCCTGGGGCCCTGGTTACTCTCCATCCTGGTGCCTTCCATGAGCAGAGGATAGTTGGGCTTGGGCTAGCTCCTAGTGTGTACTCTCGATTATTTCTGGGCTCCTCTTCCCTTCTCCATTCCAGTTCTGAATTGCTACCCCAGGGTGTTTGCGTCTAGTACCTTCTCTCCCCCTAAAGTCCCCTTCTCTACCTCTCTACCCCTGCCATCACTCCTGGGCTTCCACCTGGGACACTCTAAATGAGACTGAGGGCTTGGGCACTATTTAGTCAGGTAGCCTTACTCCTCGCATCCCTATGTAGCTGTGATGCTCATAGCTGTCCCCTGGCTTCTGGAACAAGAAGGTGCCGTCATATCCACTCAAGTAGCCAGCAAGACCTATCAGCATCTGAGGAGAGAGAGAGAACAAACAAAAAGATGAGAGATCTTGGCGAGAAGATTCCTCTGTGTCCCGCATTTCCCTCCAGCTGCCTGCGGACTCCGGCTTCCCTGACAAGTCTCAGAAGGAGCGACCAGTGTGACACTTTCTCCTGCAGCTGCTGCAGAGCAAAGGCTCTTTTGTCTACACAGTGCACTGGCTCAAACAAATGCTCTCTTGTGTTAAGGCCAAATTCTCATGAAGAGTGCAGAGTGAATCTTAGGAAGGGAAAGCTCCCACAAGCTACAAGACAGTGCCAGTGAAGGGGCCCTTCAGTCTGCTCTCCTTCACTCAAAGTGACAGACATGGGAGCCAATGGGGAGGGGTGCTCCTGGAAGGGCTGGTTCCTGAGAAATGCCTCAAAAAGAAAAATCTCGTTCTAAGTTAGAATGAAGAGGGAGGAAAGAAGAAGCTTTACAAACACTAAACAGAGAGAAGGGAAGAGGAATGATAAGCGATCATAGACATTTCTTCCAGCGGGAAAAGTCCCAGTCAGAGACTTCTTTCTCCCACCTTCCGTATTCTGAAGGCTCACCCCAACCCAGAACCAAATCACCCTTTAACAAAGAATTGGAGGCATGAATCTGCCCAACTGTTTGAAAGATTCAGTCTCTTCTATCTTCCATTAGTGTGAAGAAGTGTAAACCTCTCTTTACATGCAAGCAATGGAAAGCAGCTGTACTGTAAGCACAGTCAGCAAATACCAAGCAGCCAGAAGAGTGCTAGGCTGCCTGGGGGCCATTCGATGATGATACATTGGCTGTGTGAGAGAAAGACTCTCCCTGCCACCGCTTCGGGTTGGGCTGGAGGTGGCCTGGACTTGGACCACTAATTTGCTGCTTTCTTCTCTAAGTAGTTTTTTACATTGAGTAATTTTCTGTAGCTCCATGTGAAGGTCTACAAGCCAAAGTTTAATGGTAAATAAATATTTATAAAGCCCTGATTTCTAATTCCAAATCCCCAGGCTTCACAAGCAGCATTGGGGGTTGGGAGGGTGCGTGTCTCCAGAATGACACTTGGGCATATGCATTGAAAAAGTCTAAGGATGCAGTGTTCAATTGCATTGTTGGGGTCCACCAGGGACACATCCAGCAATGCTTGAGAGGCCATCTGCAAAGCAAAGTAATCAGATCTGGCAAGGCATGTGCCCTAACCTCAGATTCTAAAGTCTTGATTTTTGTGGGGTTTTTTTTGTTTGTTTGTTTTTGGGTCACACCTGGCAGCACTCAGGGGTTACTCCTGGCTCTATGCTCAGAAATCGCTCCTGGCAGGATCGGGGGACTATATGGGATGCTGAGATTAGAACCACTGCCTTTCTGCATGCAAGGCAAATGTCCTACCTCCATGCTATCTCTCTGGCCCCAAGCCTTGAATTTTTTAAGAAAGAAAAGTCTCAGGGTCCACAAATTCACTTAATAAAATATAAGATATAAGAAAGACAGGGCCAATCAAAGATTTAGATGCACTAAAACTGATGGTGGCCATCAAAATGGCTACCCTTGCCCACTGGACTCCAGAGACGAGCTGCTGGTCCACACTCCCAGACAACTGCTTGGGTCCAGCATGCACAGAGAGCTTAAGACCCAACGATCTCAGAGTCTGATTGTGGACAGAACATTATGTCTCTGAACTCTGGCTGATAAGCCTTCATTGCTGGGCTGTGGGAATTAGCAGTAAATGCTGTAGGTATGACCCAAGCATGTGCACTTAGTAGGCACTTACCAGGCACATGTACTTGCTTGTACTTTCTAGGCATCCAAAATGCAGTTCCCTGGGGGCCAGAGAGATAGCACAGCGGTATGGCATACCTTGCATGCAGCTGACCCAGGACTGACCGATTCAGTGCCTGGCATCCCATATGGTCTCCCGAGCTTGCCAGGAGTGATTTCTGAGCACAGAGCCAGGAGTGGCCCAAAACCCAATCAATCAATCAATCAATCAGCTGAAAAAAAAAATGCAGTTGCCTAAGCTAGTTTCCTAAGGCACTTAAATCAATAAGAAGCAACCCTAGAGAAAAAAAAAGTTTGTGGGTGAATGGGTAGGGGGTTCCTATAAAACAAAATACAAATGGCTAATAAAGATTTGTTTAAAAAATAATAATGTGGGGCCAGAGCAATGATGCAAAGCAGTAAGGCATCTGCCTTGTGCGTGCTAGCTAGGATGGACCGTAGTTCTATCCCCTGGCGACCCATATGGTCCCCCAAGCCAGGAGCGATTTCTAAGCGCATAGCCAAGAGAAACCCCTGAGAATTACTGGATGTGGCCGAAAAAACAAAACAAAACAACAACAACAATAATAATGATGTGGGGCCAGAGCGGTGGCACAAGTGGTAAGGTGTCTGCCTTACATGCGTTAACCTAGGATGGACCACAGTTCGATCCCCGGGTGTCCCATATGGTCCCCCAAGCCAGGAGCGATTTTTGAGTGCATAGCCAGGAGTGGCCCCTGAGCATCACAGGGTGTGGCCCAAAAAGCAAAAAAAAAAAATATTTTTAATATATATTATATATATTAATATAATACTAATAATGTGGGGCTGGAGTGAAAGTACAGTGAGTGGGGTGCTTATCTTGCATGCAGTTGACTAAGGTTCAATCCCTGGCTTCCCTAGAGTCCTCTGTGCCTGAAAGGAGTGATTCCTGAGCTCAGAGCCAGGAGTAACTCCTGAGCACACCAAATGTGGCCCAAAAACAAAACAATAATAATGCTCAATCTCAAAAAATGCATATTAACCTCTATTACTTTCAAATTCATAAAGTTTTAATGCCAGAGCTGATAATAGGGGAAGCAAAAATTACATTATCATTATTTTTTGTTTTTGTTTTGGGGACCATACTGGGTAATACTCAAGGGCTATTCCTGGCTCTGCACTCAAAAATCACTTCTAGAGGTGCTCAGGGATCATATGGGATGCAGCAATAGAAGCCTGCAAGTCAACTGATGCAAGATAAATGCCCTACCCACTGTAATATCACTTCAGCCCTAGTATATATTACTTTTGTTTAAGGACAATTTAACCAATAGCTAGAAAAAACTATCATTTGACTCTAGTTTAGTTGCAGAGAATCTTTCAGACACATCTGTACAACTATGAAAAAATGCATGGGGCCGGTGAGGTGGCGCTAGAGGTAAGGTGTCTGCCTTGCAAGTGCTAGCATAAGACGGACTGTGGTTCGATCCCCCGGCATCCGATATGGTCCCCCCAAGCCAGGAGCGATTTCTGAGCTCTTAGCCAGTAGTAACCCCTGAGCGTCAAATAGGTGTGGCCCCAAAACCAAAAAAAAAAAAACAAAAAACAAAAAAATGAAAAAAAAATGCATAACGATGTTCTTGCAGTATCATTTGTTTGTTTTTGTTTTGTTTTTGTTTTTGTTTTTGTTTGGTTTTTGGGCCACACCCAGTGGTGCTCAGGAGTTACTCCTGGCTGTCTGCTCAGAAATCGCTCCTGGCAGGCATGGGGGACCATATGGGACACCAGGATTTGAACCAACCACCTTAGGTCCTGGATCGGCTGCTTGCAAGGCAAACACCACTGTGCTATCTCTCCGGGCCCTTGCAGTGTCATTTGTAATGACTAAAAAGCAAAAATAATATAAATGCCCACCAATAGGAGAGGGGAAAAAAACTTCTGGCATATCTGTATAACAGAATGACAATCATTAAAAATAATTAAGTATATTTTTATGTGCTAATGTAGAAGGAACTTAAGAAATCATCACAAAAATACAAGTTACTCAGTAAAGGAAAAATAAATGGACAAAGGCAGCATATAGAACCTGAGTGTCCTGAGAGTCAATCTACAGAATAGTTTACCAATGGGGTCAAGGAGGCAAAGAGTGGATGGGAGGGGGCCTTGGGACATTGGCAGAGGAACACTGGCAATGTGGTATGGCGAGCATGTGCAAAGACCACAACTAAAAGAACAGCACTGTGGCTGTGTGCTAGAGCACGGTGACCTGATGTGCAACCCCTGGCATGCACCATGACTCTGTCATCACAACAATGAAGGGAATAGAGGTAGAGGATGGAACAAAACTTCAGAAAAGAGTTACTTTAATAATAAAATGGAATAAAAATAAAATAATAAAAAATTCTAAGAGGATATAGTAGAAACTCAAGCATGACCATGATTACCTCTGAGGAAAGTAAGGAACAGTAGCTTTTGACTCTTTGATTTGATCCTGTAAGGATCAAATGTTTTTGCCATGTGCAACTGTTTTCACTTGTTTATATGGGGCTGGAGCAATGGGGTAGTGGGTAGGGCATTTGCCTTGCATAAAGTTGACCCAGGTTCGCTCCCCCGGTCACCCCTATAGTCCCCTCAGCATGGCCAGGAGTGATGTCAGAGTGCAGAGCCAGGAGTAACCCCTGGGCATTGCTGGGTGTGGTCCCCAGTTAACCAAAACCAAAAAAAGGATGGATCTGGCTGGCTGGCAGGTGCTCAGGGCTGGGCCTAATGAGAAGTGGGCAGGCATCAGCCTCGATGTTCAGGTCACACCTCCAGCCTGTTACTTCAAGGGCCACTTTGAGTCTTCTTCACTGGCTTGGACTCCTAATTCATGAAAGCTACTTTGCTCTCTCCTAGATTTCTAACTTGCTCATCATTCTCTTTCAGCCAGACACAGCACAGTATCATCAGGATATAAATTGGGGGGCCCATGAGCCACACTGTGTGTGGCAACTTTAGAAAGAAGTGTCCAGTCTACGGCCATACCATCCTGATCTCAGAAGCTAAGCAAGGTCGGGCCTAGTTAGTACTTGGATGGGAGAACGCCTGAGAATAGCAGGTGCTGTAGGCTTTAAAAAAAAAGAAAGAAAGAAAGAAGTGTCCAATTTATTCCTTCACACAGATCAGACAGTAGTCAGGAAGGCGAAAGGACCAACACACACCTGCCTTCGTGTGCTGAGCACCAGGAGACTCCAAAGGTAGACAGGCAGTAAGTAGTCTCCAGCCAAAAGACCAGACAGGGTTTCCTATGGAAAACCTCTTCCGCTCTCCCCACCAAAAACCTCAAAACCAAAATAAACAGGTGAGCCCAGGGCAAATATTCAACTCACTGTATTGGTTAATATCCTTGGCAGTAACAGATGTAGAGTGAGTACTGAATCAAACAAGTTCAGGAGGCAACATAGTGTAATGGTTATGAGAGCAATCTTTAAGCTAGTGTGAACCTCAACACTACCACTTACTAGCAGGGATAAAACAATACCCACTTACGGAGATGGAGCAATAGTACAGCAGGTTGGGTGCTTGTTTTGCATGTGGCCTGCCCAGGTTCAATCCTTGGCACCCCAGTTGGTCCCGAGCCTGCCAGGAGTGAACCCTGAATGCAGAGCCAGGAAGAAGCCCCAACCACCCAGGTATCCTCCCCCTGCCAAAACCACCAAACAAACACACTGAGTAGGGCTGTTGTGTTCTTAAGGTGATGCATGTGAAGTGACTAGACACCACACTGCTTTAATATTACTGCTATCCTGGTAAAGGAAAGATGCACAGTTTTGTTCCTCCCCTATTCGCTCTGTTAATTCTGAAACAGGGTTCTAATGTCAATTCCTCTCTACCCCTCCCATGTTCAGAGCCTTCTCCTTCACCCCTACCCAAGTTCCAGTACCTCCCTAAGCTCACCTGCCACAGATCCCCCTCTCTCCCTATCTGTGCTTCAAGATCACTGTTTTGTCCAGGCTAATTTCTACTCTATTTGGTGCAGAAGTAGTTACTAACTTCTAACTCTGTAGTTAGGAAGAACAGGAATGAGTTGCCCACAGTTGCCTTACTTGCTTTCTCAGAGAAGTTTGTTCAAAGAGTTAAAAGAATTCTGATAGATGGAATTCTAATTGTCTTCCAATTGAGAGAAACAGGTCAAAAAGCATGTTTGCAGGAAGGGAAGGACAAAGTTTGTTCCCTAGTGGGCAACCAGCACCCCCTTAAGCTACGTGTGCTTTATGCAAGCTCATCCTTCTCCCATTTCCTAATTTCAATTGAGTGAAAACTCACATGCCTCAAAATTCACCATTTTTAGTGAGTTAATGTGACTCCACCTGGATTTAGGTGTATCTACCTGAGACCCGCCCATTTCTGGGAGGGGTCTTGGGAACCGGATATTATGTTAACCTTACCTGCAAGACCCCTCCCATTTTGGGGAGTGGTCTTGAAAGGTAATATATAAAGCTTTTGACCCAGGGGATTAGGGCCTTTTGGTATTTTGCCAGTATGGAGGTCAAAGGGAAGATGGCTGAAAGGAGTTAAGATGCAGGGCTAGCTAAGAATGGCTGAATGCTTAATAGGTTATGATGTAGGCCACACATGTGGTGGATAGGGTATGAATAAAGCTGATACTTCCTGAAGCCCGACTGTGAGTGAGATTTCTACCCGCTCACTTATGAACCTCCAAACCCGTAGGTGAAGGGAGTTGCAGAGCCAAGTGGCCTGGGATGGCAGAGAAAGGTCCCTCCATCCATCCAGCACCATCATTAATTATTTAACACTACAAGTTAACATCGGTATTTTTCAGTACAGTTACCAGTACCTAATTTTAGAACTTTTCATCATCTCAAGAAGAAATTATATACTCTTTCGTAGTCACTTCCCAACTCCTATCCTGTTCCACCCTGCCCCAGATTCTGGCAACCACTAATCTGTATTTCATCTCCATGAATTTTCCAATTCTGGAATTTCAAATACAGGGGATCACACAACATATGTCTTTTGTGTTTGATTTCTTTTACTTCGCATCCTGCTTACAAGATTCACCTGTGCTGCATATGGATCAGTACTTCATTCTTTCTACAGCTCAGTAATAATTCTACGGTATAGCTATAGCTCATTCTTATTTCTCTTCCCATTGATGGATCTACCAACCCAGAAAGAAATCCCAAACCACACTTCCCACTGCAGCCCTGGGGAGTGGTCGTGCTCACCTCACCCTCCGCTCACCTTTCCCAGAGGCGGGTGCACATCAAAGAAAAAGGTTCGGTTGATGTAGTAACTCCCCATTTTCCCAAAGTGAGTCTCGTCCCAACTATAGGAAAACAGGAGAGAGGAATAGTTTTTTTTAATTATAGTATTGTAAAACATAAGTAGCCTTAACAAAGCAAGGTAAAAGTTAGAGTTAAAATTAAAAGCTTTGAGCTTCAAGTCATTAATGAGAAAATTTGAATTTAAAGAAAAATAGCATGGGGGCTAAGTGATAGAACAACAGGTAGGGTGCTTTTCTTACACACAGCTGACCTGGGTTCAATCCCTAGCATCCTATATAGCCCCTGCATGTATTTCCAGGAGTGTTCCTTGAGCACAAGTCAGGAGTAAACCTTGAGCATAACTGGTTGTGGCCTCCAAACAAAATACCAATTAACAACAACAAAAAGTCCTCGATATAAGTAAAAGTCCTTAATCTGAGGGAGTAAGATAGCATACTGGTCACTGTCTTTCACAAGGTAACACCAACAAATATTTACCAACCAGTATTATCAAATCTAAGTTAAATCTATAATTAATCTTTGTCTTGAGCTTCTATGTACTTTGAAAGGACAAATAGTTTTCCTGTGAAATAGAAAGGATAATAGCTTCCCCAAACCAGCTCATACCTAACAGAAAATACATTATGATTACTACCACAGCTTATACTGAATCAACTTTCCAGAGACCTTTATCTCAGGTCTTATTCTAGAGGTCTGATTTTGCTCATCCACCTATAAGTAATGTGTTGGCTACAATCTTGATTTTAGAAAAAAATGAACTCATCAGGTATGAAAACTGAGGGCTTTTCAGGTGAAAAGCTTAACATCCATTTTCACTGTCCAAGTTCTTTTAGGGGCAATTATGTGATCCGAACACATTAGTTTTTCAACAGTGAGCATTCTTGTTCTCAACTACATAAACCTGTGCATGCCCTTGTGTGGGTTTCAAGGTAGCAGGCTGGTTATCCTGCAGAGCCTAGCCTTTCAAATCTGGCAGTCTCTCTCTGCAGTTCAGCAGAGGGGTAGCTTTTGAGGGACCTTCCATCCCAGGTCAACATTCAGGAACTGTTATTAACATCCTACAGCAGAAGCAAAACATGCTTTTCTAAATAGTGTTGTTGTTGTTGTTGTTGTTTTAAATATATTTTGGGTCACACCCAGCAGTGCTCTGGAGTTACTCCTGGGTCTGTACTCAGAAATTGCTCCTGGAAGGCTTGGGGGACCATGTGACATGCAGGAATTGAACACGGGTCTGTCCTGGGTCGGCCATGTGCAAGGCAAACACCCTACCGCTGTGCTATCTCTCTGGCCCCAATAGTGTTGTTTTTTAACTCAGTGGACCCAAGAAGGCATATTCTTCTTTATTCTTTCACATGGTGTCTGCCAAGCACACTGACATAAAGTAAGGACAGTGACATGACGATGTCAAAGAGACATCTACCTTCCAGGCAGGGGAACAAAGGTTTGCAGAAAGAAGAGAAATGTAAGGGCCAGAGTGATAGTACAGAGGGTAAGGCATTTGCCTTGTACGTGGCTGATTCAGGTTTGATCCCAAGTGGGTCCTAACCTATATGGTCCCCTGAGCATAGCCAGAACCACACTTGAGCACTGGGTGTGCCCCTTCCCCCAAAGAGAAGAGAAAGTAGTCCTAGCTCAACCACTTCCTACAGGGACATAACCACCTCTTTCTTAGGTACCTCGTCTCCTCACCATGAGGACAATGGTGTCCCTGTGTACCCACACTGAAACTCATAGGACTCAATTCAGATAACACATATGGGAGAACTCTGTAGTCTAAGAATGACCCACATGTGCTAGGTATTACTGAACTGTCCCAACATGTGGCTAACCTTTTGTTTTGGAACCAAAACCATGGTGATAGAAATCAAATTCCTGTGGCCCAAACGTGTGCTCACCCCTTGACCTATCTCTGACTCTATGGTTAGTTCTGATGTCTGTTTGGAAAAATACTGACAAATAGATTTTTACCACAGGAAATTTCCCAAGTAGGGGCTAAGGTTGTGGCTCTGCAGTAAAGTACTTGCCTTATATATGTGAGACTGGATGTGTGTGTGTGTGTGTGTGTGTGTGTGTGTGTGTGTGTGGGTGAGAGAGAGAGAGAGAGAGAGAGAGAGAGAGAGAGAGAGAGAGAGAGAGAGAGAGAGAGAGAAAGACAGAGAGAGAGACAGAAAGACAGAGAGACAAAGAGACCCTGGGCTAGTGTGCATGTGTGAGACCCTAGGTCAACTTGTGTGTGAGCAGTGGGTGGGTGTTTTTTCGTTTTCCTGGGTCCAGAGTGCAGCAAGCAGTTATGAGAGGATAGGCTCCCTCTTAGAACAGAGAAGTGTCTTAATCACTGCTCCCCAGATCATCTCTCTCAATGGTGAGGCAACACTAGCCTATCCTGGCATCCCTACAGACCCTGGCCATCACATGGGTCTTTGGAGGCAAAAAGAATTAATAGAAACATGTCAATGCCCATCCTGCTTGCTGCTCTGCCAGCATCCATAACAGTGACAGACTGTCTCACTAGCCTGTGAGGAGGACAAGTATTAACCTGAACCTGAGAGTCCTGGCAGCAAAGCCAGAGGGCTGACAGGGGAAGAGAGCTCTTCCCTGGCCTGGTTTGAGCTTCTGAGAAGATTTCCTGGAACACATGAGGCCAAGGAAGGGAATAAGTACTCCTAATAGTACCACTGTCAAGAAGCAGAGTGGGAAGAGGCAGGATTGAAACAGTGCCCTGGGCACTGTTTGGTGGCTTATGGGTGAAAGACAAAAGTCATGGTAAAGGACAGCAAGCCTGGCAACACCCACACCAAAAGGCAATAGGGAGAGGACTGCTGAGTCAAAGCCTATACAAAAGGAGCCTGCTGTTTAGTACACATTGGAGTAAAATGAACTTCAACTCAAGTGAATCAACCCAAGGTCACGCGTCTTGTTTAGTGGCTCAGAGCCTCGCTCTTGCTTTGAGTCCCAGGACTCCTCCCAGCTACCACAGCCTACCAGCTTTCAAGAATACCTACAGAGTAAGAGCCCAGATAATACCAAAAGGCTATCCTCACCCATCTTCAAATGACAATGGGTGCTGGGGGCTCGAGGGAAGAAGACTCAAATTCAGAGCCATGTGGGACACAAACGCCACAGCTCCAGATGACTCTTTGAGAGAAAGGGGAAGATTTTCTAGGCAGGGAAACTAAAGGTGAAGAGGACTCCACCATGACAGTGTGCCTCGAAAAAAAGACTCAGCAGGAGCTTGCTGGAGAGAAAGAGATGTCCAGTCTAGGAATGCCTAAAGGATAAGGTTCTGGCCATCCTGACATCCAGCATTTCCTACTCTACCCTAACCTCGGGCCTCTAGATTCATAAATCAAGAATGCAAAGCACTCAAATTCAGTGAATAGAATTTGAAGAACAGGTTTCTTGTGGAAAGGAAAAGGAAAGACTGTGGGACTGGGCCTAGTACTATTATTGCTGCTTCCACTACTAAATGAGTAACTGTTCCTCATCCCATACCTATCAAAGAGGATTCTGAGGCTGTTATGTGTTGAGATATGAGCCAGACTAGAGTGGGCCAGAGGAAAAAAATCATAAGAAAGAAAAGGAAATCACAACTTTAAAGACAATTACTGTCAGGATTGCTGAGTTCATTCACCCAGATAACAGGGACACCTGCAGGACCAGGCCCCAAGATCTTTTAATGGGGGACCTATCAACTACCATCAACATAACATAGCTGAAATTGAGTCCTTTCTCACACCTAGGGATTCTGGATTGATATTGTCTTGCTGGGTAGGAAGGCCTCCAGACCTTTAATGGTCAACAGAAATGGAAATTTAGGATTTAGAGGCGGGAGCAATAGCACAGTGGCTAGGTTGTTTGCTTTGCTTGTGGCCACCTGGGTTTGATTCCAGTATCCTCTATGGTCCCCTAAACATGCCAGGAGTTATTTCTGAGTGCAGAGTCAGGAGTAACCATTAAATACTACCAGGTGTGGCTCCAAAACATATATGAACACACACACACACACACACACACACAACACACACACATCATTGGGACTTAACTGCTGTTAACATCTTCTATGCTGTTCCAGTCCATTATCTAACTCTAGATATACCTTTGTGGCCCTTGAAACTTAAGCAGTCAGATTTTTAGCCCACCATACTATGAAAATTGATGGGGTGTGAGTTTAGGAGTGAGGGAAATAGCCATCTAAAAATGGGCATAGTCCAGTATCTGATGACGTTCCATAGGCCTCCCCTTTAAGGACACCTGAAATTTTCAAGCACCTAAAAGTCTCCCCCTAATTTTCTAATTTTAACTTCCCTCACCTCCATTCACACCTACCTAGTAAAATAGTTTGGTCACCTAACACAATCTTCACCAGAAAGATCTCATCTCCTCTTGGTCACCAAATGGTGATCACAGAAAGGTCAGAATTACCGAGTTTTTTTTTCTTTTGATTTTGGGCCATACCTGGCGATGAGCATTATTCCTAGAGGTTACATCAGGAATTATTAATGGTGCATGGGGGAGGGGGAATCACCTGGGATGCCAGGGATCGAATTGAATCAGGGTTGGCCACATGCAATTTAGGAATTCAGCCCCATGGCCCTCTGCCATAAACCACTCTTTCCCCTTTAACTATAGTCTGTCAGTTAACAGATTTTCCCTAATTGTGAACTGCTGCCTTGGATCAGTTGGAGGAAGCCTGGATAAGGCCCAGTTCTAGAGAGCCTGCCTGCTGATCTGAGGGAGCCTGCTCATCTGAGGGCCCAGGGCTGGCCTGTCTACCTGCCCATCTGCCAGTCAAATGCTGCAGCGAAACATCTCCAGAGAGAATCTGCATCCCTGCTTGCCTGACCGCCTGCTTAGCTGTGCTCTTGTTGCTGCTGTTGCTGTGCTGGGGGATATGTGGTTTTTCACTTGGTCTCTGACTTTCTGTGTGCATGTGTATGCGAGTGTGTGGCCCTGAAAGTCTATGGACTCATTAAATGCTACTTAGCCCCTCGCACTCTCAGTTTCTCTCTCTCGCTCTTGGTCTCAGACCCTTTTACCTGGTGATTGCTTATCCCCTACATTTATTGTGAATGAATTAGCCCTACCTGTTGTACTCTCTCTCCAGCTTGACAGATTATTTTGAAAACCATAAATTCTTTCCTGATCATTCCCGGGCATGATTTGCTTTTGTTTCTCTTAATAGCAATGCCAGATCAGTCCATCAGAGGAAGTAGGAGGGGTCTCCAGGACACCAATTTATTAATTAATGGAATACACAGACTCACTGAAAATACTTCCATCCAGGGCTCACATGGGCCAACCTGGGAACATAGTGAATGAGTCTCTGTCAATTTTCTAACCATGACTATAGCCAAAAAATCTGGCTATGAACTCAGATAACTAACTGAAGAAGTAGAGAGATGGGTTGTATAATGTAAAGCCCTAACATATAGCAATGGAAGTATAGCAATAACCCCAGTATCTGGGTGTGTAGATCTCTGAAAATGTAAAGCAATGGCAAACAAAGTCTTTTTGTCCCTTAGGCTTAGTATCCTGCCAGACAACACAAAACAACTAAGTCAAGTGACAGCTCTAGCTGACAATTTAATCAGAAAAGTACTTCAAAAGTTGGGGAAAAAAACAAAACCACATGTAGATGTGGCAGGTATAGAACTAGATCCCTATGTCTGATATCAATTCTAACTCCCCAAACAGAGAGAGAGAGAGAGAGAGAGAGAGAGAGAGAGAGAGAGAGAGAGAGAGAGAGAGAGAGAGATTGAGGTTGCAACCATGCAGTGCAACTGCCCAGATGGCTTAGCTAGTCCTCCACTGTATTGGAAGTCTAAATAAAATCTGATGATGATCCAAAGAAATATTTATTTCGTTTTGGTGCCACACTTGCCAGTGCTCAGGGGTTACTCCTGGTTCTGTGCTCAGAAATCACTCCTGGCAGGCTCAGGGGACCAAACGGGATGCTAGGGATCGAACCCAAGCCTGTCCTGGGTTGCTGCATGTAAGGCAAATGTTCTACACTCACTCCAACCCCAATTCAAAGAAACTTTAACAAAAATCTTGAACTGAAGTGAACTGCATACATCACATCATAACATCAAGAAGAATAGACCCGATCCAGGACCAAAGGTGGTTGGTTTGAATCCCGGTGTCCCATATGGTCCCCCGTGCCTGCCAGGAGCTATTTCTGAGCAGATAGCCAGGAGTAACCCCTGAACAATGCCGGGTGTGGCCCAAAAACCAAAAAAAAAAAAAAAAAAAGAATAGACCATATAGTTATCTGACAATGGCATTAAAGACCAGAGACCAATCTAAACCATTGTGCACAAGTCACAAGGGACAAGAGCGACCTTAAACTAAATTCCAATTATCGAAATAAGGCTTCCAGGATCATTCTCCACCGCACAAGGTGCTGGAATGTAAATGCCAGTTTGCCTTCATCCATTGGCTTGGAATCTTGTTCATGGTAGTCTTTTTTTTTTTTTCTTTTCTTTTCTTTTTTTGTTTTGTTTTTACCTTCTTTTATTTTTCTATTTTTTTAATTTTTCATGGTAGTCTTAATTAAAAGTTTTATGATACAAACAGAAGGTGCTCGCACCAGCCTCTTCAGTCAAGTTAGAGTAGTCAATAGAGTTGCACTTTCCCAAGGAAACTGCCAGAAGCCAAGACAGTACAGAATCAAGTACTGAAACTACTGGGAGCAATCTTCCTTGTATTCTTGTACATTCTTGTTATGATGTGATGTATGCAGTTGGGTACTTCTAGGTACATCTTCTAGGTACTTCTAGGTACATCTCAGTAGGTATGCTAACAATGCAAGTCCTGACAGCACTTTACCCTGGCCATTTCTCAGAGTTGCATTTACATCAAGCAACTTTGAACGTGAGGTAATGTCTCTATCTGGAACAAAGAGTAAGCTATTACTTACTATAAAGCAGCAGATTAAAAAACAACAACAACAACAACAAAAAGGAATTAAAAAAGGGCCAGAGAGATAGCATGAAGGTAAGGCATTTGCCTTGCATGCAGAGGGACGGCGGTTTGAATCTCAGCATCCCATAAGGTCCCCTGAGCCTGCCAGGAGTGATTTCTGAGTGAAGAGCCAGTTGTAACCCTGAGTGCTGCCAGATGTGACCCTCCCCCCCCCCCAAAAAAAAATTAAAGCAGCAGATTCCCCAAGCTTGTTCATTAGCTGCATGGCAATCCCCTGTGGATGCAACCTTCTAAACTCAATGCATCAATCCGTGGAGCATAGAGAATGGGGCCAGAAACTGATCCCAATTTCCTAAATTTTTGTTGTTGTTTTGTTTTGTTTTGGTTTGGTTTGGTTTTTGGGTCACACCCAGCAGCGTTCAGGGTTTACTCCTGGCTCTATGCTCAGAAATCACCCCTGGCAGGCACAGGGGACCATAAGGGATGCCGGGATTCGAACCACTGTCCTTCTGCATGAAAGGCAAACACCTTACTTCCATGCTATCTCTCTAGTCCCGCCAATTTCCTAATGTTAATGCTCATCTTACTGCCTGTGCCAAGAGTACTAGCTTCTCTCATCTGATACCGCAATCTCAAGAAATAACAAGATCAGAAATTAAGTTAATAAAACTTTAGCAGAACAGCCTGAATAGTATGTCAACTCGCTTGAGGAGTTTAGTTTGTTTTTCTTTAGTTGTTTGGGCCATATCCAGAGTAAAGAGAGATTTGTGGTGAAGGGGAGCAGGTGGATCTGGGGAATCAAACCTAGGGCTCCTGCATGCAAATTATGGTTACACCATAGGGCTAGGCTGGGCTTCCAAGAGTTCACTTCTAATATCCCCTTATCTTCCCTTCCTCGGCCATTCTGAGAAAACATTGCCACTTGCTGACCAAAGTAACCATTTTTCCGGATAGAACAAAAATGTTTCCTTCTTCCATCCGGAGACTTATAAAAAATAGATCTCATGATGAAAAATAAACCAAAACAAAATGACAAAACAAACATGATTCAATCGACAACCGAAGGTTTACAAAAATAAAGTCTTCATTTAAGTAAATTTCTCCTGCCGCAACAATGCTACTTTGGCTTCCCTGGCACCCTGGTCACCACTCCTCAGCACCCAAGTTGTCTCCAGTTCCTAAGGAAAGTTAAGAAGGGTCCATCTTCTCCACGGATACCTATAAATTCTATATATTAGGAACTCGGGCCTTGGGAAATTCTATGCTAATAGAATTGGGACATCAGTGATGGGAATGTTGCACTGGTGAAGGGGTGTGTTCTTTTTTTTTTTTTTTTTTTTTTTTTTGTGGTTTTTGGGTCACACCCGGCAATGCTCAGGGGTTTTTCCTGGCTCTGTGCTCAGAAATTGCTCCTGGCATGCACGGGGGACCATATGGGACGCCGGGGTTCGAACCGATGACCTTCTGCATGAAAGGTAAATGCCTTACCTCCATGCTATCTCTCCGGCCCCAGGGGTGTGTTCTTTACATGATTGAAACCCAACAACAATCATATTTGTAATCAAGGTGTTTAAATAAAGTTATTAATAAACAGAAAAAAGAAAAATAGAATAATGAATCTTGTTTAAAATATTTTCCTATGTTTTTATAATTATTTTTGTTACTATACTGAAAATAAGTTCTACACTAGATCACTACTCAACTTAATTTTCATTATATTTCCCCATTTAAACAAAGAAAAGAATTCTAGACTGAGAGATTCTATCGTGTTAACAATAAATTTTGATTAAGTGAAAAAAAAAAAAAGATAAGAAATAGAAATTCCAATAGTCCCTGGAGAATTTAAATCCCCTTTAAAACCCCAGAGGCAATCAACCAAGCATTTTCCCGCCCACCATCACCTAAGCCCCGCCCCTTCCACAGAAAGTCCCACCCCTCGGAGCCCCCAGATCCAATCAGAGCACGCGCCCTCTGCCCGGTTGCCATGGTGCCCGCGGGAGTTTCCGGTCCTCCCCTACCAGATGTGCGCCGGCTGGTCCAGACGGTGGAAGCGGGTGGCGAAGGACAGCAGCGTCACCAGGGCGACTAAGGCCCACCGGCCGGCCGCATGCCAGCGCAGGGAGCCCCACGCGGCCCGTTTGGGACTCGGCGGGGCAACCTCCGTGGCCTCGTCCGGGCTTCCGGCCTTGGCAGAGCGGCACCTCCGGGAGCGCAACTCAGACCCCGGCAGGCCTCCGCCCAGGGACGGCGACATCCTCCCCACCTCGACAGAGTCGCCTAGCGGCCCCAGCCGTCCCGCGAAGTCACCGAGCGCGGGGCTTTCTGGGAAATGTAGTTCTCGGTGCTGCCGGCGCAAAGCATGACGGGAGTGGGCAGCGGCTCCGGGAACTTCAACTCCCAGCAGCCTCAGGGGCGGGGCAGCCGGGCGGAACGAACCGGAAGTCAGTCCCAGATCAGTCTGGTCCGGAAATCCAGGCTCGGACCTACAGTCGTCGGGGAAAGCTCAGGCGCTAAAGTGGCCTAGCCTGGAAGAGAGGGGTGTCGCGTCCCAAGTGCGAGATGCCAGCGGGGAAGGTCTGTGCCCCCTCCACACACAAACACACCCCGGGAAAGTGGTGCTACTGAGAAACCGGGAGGTGGGGAGGTCGAGAGAGAGGAACTTCCAGGCCGCGCCCGCCAAGTCCGACGACAACGACTCCCGGCGTGCTGTGCGCCGCGCCTTCTCTGCGCCTGCGCAATGTTTACCCGGCGGGCTCGCGCCTGCGCAATGCCTGCGGGAACCCTGCAAGGCTTGCCCGCTATGACAACCAAATGGTTGGTTGGCTTGCGGGATCCTTGCGCTTCAAGGGTCTCTCTCTCTCTCTCTCTCTTTTTTAGCTTCCTTCCTTCCTTCCTTCCTTCCTTCCTTCCTTCCTTCCTTCCTTCCTCTTCCTTCCTTCTTTCTTTTCTTTCTCTCTCCTTCCTCTTCACTGGTCTCTTAGATTCATCTAAACTAGGATGGATCTTGGCTTCTTCCAGACCTTGAGCGAGCTCGTTCTTTCTTTCTTTCTTTCTTTCTTTCTTTCTTTCTTTCTTTCTTTCTTTCTTTCTTTCTTTCTTTCTTTCTTTCTTTCTTTCTTTCTTTCTTTCTTTCTTCCTTCCTTCCTTCCTTCCTTCCTTCCTTCCTTCCTTCCTTCCTTCCTTCCTTCCTTCTTTCTTTCTTTCTTTTCTTCTTTCTCTCTTTCTTTCTTTTTTTTTTTTTTTTTTTTTTGGTTTTTGGGCCACACCCTGTGAGGCTCAGGGGTTACTCCTGGCTATGCGCTCAGAAGTTGCTCCTGGCTTCTTGGGGGACCATATGGGACGCCGGGGGATCGAACCGCGGTCCTTCCTAGGCTAGCGCAGGCAAGGCAGGCACCTTACCTCCAGCGCCACTGCCCGGCCCCTCTCTCTTTCTCTCTTTCTTTCTTTCTTTCTTTCTTTCTTTCTTTCTTTCTTTCTTTCTTTCTTTCTTTCTTTCTTTCTTTCTTTCTTTCTTTCTTTCTTTCTCTCTCTTTCTCTTCCTTCCTTCCTTCCTTCCTTCTTTCTTTCTTTCTTTCTTTCTTTCTTTCTTTCTTTCTTTCTTTCTTTCTTTCTTTCTTTCTTTCTTTCTTTCTTTCTTTCTCTCTTTCTCTTCCTTCCTTCCTTCTTTCTTTCTTTTCCTTTCTTTCTTTCCTTCCTTTCTCTCCTTCCTTCCTTCCTTCCTTCCTTCCTTCCTTCCTTCCTTCCTTCCTTCCTTCCTCCCCCCCCCTCGTCTCTGTCTCTCTGTCTCTCTCCCTCCTCTTCACTGATCTCTTAGATCCATCTAAACTAGGATGGATCTTGGCTTCTTCCAGACCTTGGCCCTTGCAACCTTCTTTCGGTTGATTTTGCTCATTCTGGATTTTTTTTTTTTTTGATTTTTGTCTTTTAGTTGAGTCCACTCCTGACAGTGCTTACTCCTAGCTTTGTGTTTAGGAATCACTCCTGGCTTTTTGCTCAGTGATCACTTCTGGCACAGTCATGGCACAGTCGGCCACATGCACAAGCTCTTTACTTGCTATACTATCTCTTCGCCAAGCCTAACTAGTTCTGCGGGTTAAGAGAGATTCCCAGGCTGCTCCCAAGGCAAAATTATCAATTATTGGAGGAAAAGCTACAAGGGTTTGCATGTTTCATGACATTCCAGAAGACTTTTAAGCACTGAAGTTTGATAACCACCAATGATAGCTACAAGCAAGCAAACACATCTGGTTGCTGTACACGGTCACTTTATAAACCCAATTCAAGATAGTAGGTCCAAAGTATAAGGATCTTGACCTGCACATGGCAATCCCAGTTGAATCCTAGTATTAAATATGTGGCCCCACCCACAATACTACCAAGAGTGATCCTTGAACATAGAGCCAAAAGTAAGACTTGAACACTGGGTTCAAAACCAAAAAAAAAAAAAAAAAAAAAACCTTATGAGGCTGGAGATCAGCCATAGAACAAGTACCTTGCATATTGGGATCTTGGGTTTGATCCCATCACTACAAAAGATAACACTAATACACCCTTGGATTGGTCAAAACTTATATTTGAATTGGAAACAAAGTGCCTCCAAGAGTGGTGAGGAGATCTACTTTACCAGGACATAAAACTAGCCCTACAAAGGTAACAGAGTAACCCATATCTGCCACTCTACTGACCCCACCCTGCACCAATAGATCCTGTTTCACTCCTAGGAACCTCCAGACTGGTACAAAAAGGCATGATGCATCTCAATGCTGTATGAACTCCAAGCTCTTTGTTCCCAGGACACCTGCTGCCTTTCATTATGGGAGGACCTACCTTGTATGCAGGGCCAGATTCACTCTCCAGCTCTGAGCACAGGCTGGAAGAGCACAAACTAGGGAGGGGCTGAGTTTATACCTGCCCATCTCGGAGGCCTGGGGGCAGGGAGAGTGAAGGCAATTCAGGGACCAGTGTGATATGCAAGGGGAGGGAGGGAAGTTTGGGTACACATGTCCATAGTTTGGGAGACTGATCTTATGAACTTGGTTGACTTATTCCCCAGCCTTAGGGACATGTCTCTGTCTTCAGCTTTAGGGCTGTTTCTGGTGGTTCTGTCCTGGATCTTGCTCTGAAATATTGGATCTCCCGAAAACATTTGAGATTAACTTTGGAGTCTCTTTAGAGATTACACATTTAGCCTCTAGGAACCTGAAGGTAACAAAAGCAAGAGTGAAATGGGGGGATATTGTGTGTGCGGAGTGGCATAGCAGATCAGAGAGGGTAAGGCCTGATTGACAAGGGCCATTAGTTAGCTTTGATGAAGTATTGCTACTCAAGTACTCCAATTCAGGGGCCAGAGAGATAGTGTGGAGGTAGAGTGTTTGCTTTACATGCAGAAGGACAGTGATTCGAATCCTGGCATTCCATATTGTCCCTCGTGCCTGCCAGGAGTGATTTCTGAGCGTAAAGCCAGGAGTAACCCCTGAACGCTGCCGGGTGTGACACCCCCCCTCAAAACAAACACAACTCCAATCAATTCACTATGTCTGGAATTTTTTCAAAAAGAAGGGGTCAGAGCAATAATATAGCAGGTAGGGAACTTACCTTGCATGCAGCCAACCTATACCCCTGAACCTACCAGGAGTGATTTCCGAGCACAACTAGGAGTAACCCCTGAGCATTGCCAGGTATGGACCCCAAGCCTAAACAAGACGAAAAAAAAAAAAAACCCGGAAGGTTTATCTGTGAAATATCATATTCTGGTGCTGGAAGAAATGGAATCATTTTAAACTACTGTGAAACTCAACAGTACAGGGTTGCCCACTTGCTATTTCTGCTTTGGAGAAAACAGCATCTTCCCAGTTATTCCTGAGAGACCAGTTAAGCACCTAGAGGGCCCCAGAGTTAGGGCAGGGAGAAATGCTCTGAATTCCTGGTCTTTTTGGGTTTTCAGAAAACTTGGTTTTACAGCAAGAGAAACAGGGATGTTACAGGAAAGCAGAGCTAGTTTGGGCACTGTGACCCTCTGTGCACCTTCCAGTCCATTGCACACCAGATTCTGCATATCTTTCGGTGCAGCAGTAGTAATAAGGTCCTTTCCCGCCAGAGTCCAAGGTCCCCTCTGTCCAGCCAGCCCAGCCTCATTGGCTTATGGGAGCCACCCCTCTGGCCTCCTCTCCTGCTTGGGAGCTCTATTAGCAGAGACATACTCTGACAGGTCGAGGGTCACCACAGCACCATGACTGAGTCTGGCAAGGTAAGGGAGGCATTGGCAGGTTGGTAACTTCTGTGGGGGGACCCCTCAGATGTCTGGAGCACTTTATGATGAATACTATTTAGAGCCTTGAGGACAAGGGGGCCAAATGGGGCCCACTTAGCACCCCAGTGGGTTTCTGGGTGGGGACCCATCTGGCTGGGATTAATGCGCACCCTTGTCTCTCTCCTCAGCCCATTCTCTATTCCTATTTCCGAAGCTCCTGCTCATGGAGAGTTCGCATTGGTAAGCCCCCTGCCTCCTGCAGGAACCTGGGTGGGGCAGGAAGTACTGAGTGAACCGTGGTTAAGCTGAGTCTGGGGGGGGTGTAAATGGGCCTTCACCCCAGCGACCAGCATCCCTGGTCTCCAGGAGCATAGCACCAAATAGCCCCTGCACTGAGAAGTCCAGCAAGAGGGTAGGAGGTGGCAAGCAGAGAGGGTGAATTTTCCACCTGGCAGCCCAGTTCTTCCATGCTGCCCTCTAAAGCCACTTAGCAACCCCATGAAACCAGCTTTGCCATTCTGGAGGGCCTTGGAAACAGACAGGGACATTTGGCCTTCCTCCTTATCTTGTTTGGTTTAGCAGATTATTCAGAACCATCTGGCCAAGTGTTCCCCTCTCCCTGGAGGCCTCAGGCAGGCAAAACTGGGGCTGACTCTTCCCATGCAAAGTCCCCCTTTTGGGAGCCCTTGGCAAAAGTGGCAGTAGTGACTCAGACCAAGGGAACAGTGTGCTGATTGCTTTTGTATACAGTTCCCTTGAAATCTCCAGTAAACCGGGGACTAGAGAGGTAGTGCAGTAGACAAGATACTTGGCAACCGTGGTTTGATCTCTGGCATCCCAATGTTTTCCCAATCTTGCCTGAGCACTGCCAGGTGTGACCCAAAAGCTAAATAAGTAAGTAAATCTCAGTAACCCATGGCAGGCTGGAGCTTGTGCTTAAGCATGCAGAAATCCTGGGTTTGATCCCCAGTACCACAAGAATATCTTGCCAGGAGTAACCCCAAGGACCAAGTGTGGCCCCAAAACCAAAAGGAAAAAAGACACCAAGCACTTAAGTCACCCTGGGAGGTGCTCTTACTATTCCCAATAATGGGGACGCTCAGGAACCAGGAGCTTACAGACAAATTCTGTCTCTGAACTGGTCATAGTCTGATCCAGATTCTAAACCTAGCCTGGCTTCAGAGTGCCAGGTCATAACTGTTCTGCGGTGTCCCTGTGATGTTCATAGTTGAAAAAGTCCTCCTGAGAGTTCAAGGCCACACAGCTGGGAAAGGGCTATGATGAAATTTGAATCCAGGCAGTGTGTCCCCAGTGAGAAGCCAAATTCTACTTTATGACCTGTGTCATAAATGTGTCAGTTCCACAAATGCTTAGAATTTGCTCGAATCCAGAGGCTAGTGCTGCTGTCGTCATTGGGCCTGAGTGCACTGGCCCATCCCACTTTCAGCTCTTACAGTTCTGGCCCAGTGCTAGGGAGGAGCACCAGGTGTGGGGCAGTTTCATAAAGGGGTATGTCTTGCCCTCCTCCCTGCTCCCCTGAGCTAGGACTCACCAACACCCTCTTGCGGGGCACACACTTTTCTCTGCCCTATTCACTGTGCCACAGGAAGTTGACAAAAGGATCAGAGAGGGATCCAGCCTCTAGATCTAGGGCAGATCTATTGAGACCACCCAGGTGCTGGATGCCCAGCTAGATCTAGTAATTGGTTCTAAGAGCAGAGAGAGTGGATTCAGGTGGCACTCTTCCTGAAGCAGGAATACCGTCTACTCAACCTCCCCTAAGCCTTTTGAGTCCTTCAGAAAGGTATGAACATGAGTCCTCAATAAGTTCTACTGATCACAGTTGAGTAAGGGATTTAGGAGCAGAAGAGCATGTTGGATTAGGGATAGAGACCTGGAAGGTGACCAGGGAGACTATGGAGAAGGTGTCCCCCTTTGCTACCCTCTCACTCTGGTCACTACAGTCAGAGGCTGCCCCTGACTGCTGCTTGCTATCTCTCCTAGCTCTAGCCTTGAAAAACATCGACTACGAGACGGTGCCCATCAACCTCATAAAGGATGGGGGGCAGCAGGTAAGGGAGCCATCCCCAGGCCCTGCTGTGGGAGTTGGAATGATCCTGGGCAGGGAGTGAGCTCACAGGGCTGGAGCACAGGCCTTGTGTGTAGGAGGCCCTGGGTTCACTCACTGGCTGTGCAAGTCTCCCAACTCCACCAGTACCACCAGAATGGCCCTAATGGATCCTAATATGTTGGACCTGAGCAGTGTGTGTGTCTGTGATGCAAGGAGTGTGAGGTGCAAGGCACAGCAGAGTCAGTGCTTGGCACACATGTGGCTCAAGTGTCAACACTTCCTGGGAGCCCCACTGTCATAGCAGGTCCTGGAGCCAGGCCTTTGCAGGTTGGAGGTATGAGGGGTGCTGATGCTAGAACTCCCCTGCTAACCAGATCTGTGAACCAGCTCACCAGTGCCATGTCTCCACAGTTCTCAGCAGAATTCCAGGCTCTGAATCCCATGATGCAAGTGCCAGCCCTGAAGATTGATGGAACCACTATTGGTCAGTCGGTAAGTGCAAGAAGGGCTGGTGGGAGGGGGTGCTCAGGGAAGGAGGGAGGTTAGCTGCTTTAGCAAGGAAGTAAAGTGACTAAAAATGAGCCCCATTCCCAGGTAGGGGTCCCCAAAATGTCCCCTCCTTGTTGGGGACAGTCTCTTTCTTTGTAGGCTTGGAGATGAAGGTTGGAGGGTTGGTCCAGGGCTTGGTTCCTCTCCCCACCTCCCAACCCCCCTCTGTACAGTTGGCTATCATTGAGTACCTGGAAGAGACAAGGCCCACCCCAAGACTGCTGCCTCAGGACCCCAAGAAGCGGGCACACGTGCGCATGATCTCCGACCTCATTGCTGGTGGCATCCAGCCTCTGCAGGTGAGGCCAATTCATTTTCCCTGTCACTCATTTCCACTGCTCACTCACTGACCTGGCAACATCATAGCAGGGGGACAGGGAGGAATTCTCAGGGCATGGACTGTGTGCTTCTCAGGGAAGGAAGTCATCCACTCCCCTGGGTCCTCTGCTGCCCTCTGAAAAGTACTCTGGGCAGGCAGGTTCCAGTGGCAGGAAGAGGCCTCCCTTCCTGCTTTGGGGGAAGTAGGAATCCCCAGAAGATCTTTCATTAGAATTCGTGCTGGTCATGCAAACACCCAGAGACTCCAGCTGTTCCCACCTCTCTCTGCAGAGGCACTGGCCCCTGCCTGGTAAGGGAACTGCAGAGAGGCTCCCCAGGCATTGTCACACAAAGACAAGAGTCTGGAGCCCTGGCACTATCGACATTCATCCCCTGTCCCTTTGTCTTCCCTAAACCAGGAGGCAGCAGCTACATCTTCACAGTGCTCAGCTGCTTGTCTCTCAGCCACCTGAGCTCAGAAGCAAGAGACAAAACAAAAGTGATCAAACCCAGACAGATTCTCTGAGAAATGGAAAGCTCCCAAGTTGGAGGGGCCCCTGAGTGATTTCCTTCCCTTATATTTTTTCACCATGTCAAGCTTGAGGCCTGCTGGGTGGGTCTGTAAGAGGATCTTGCTGGTGCCATACATCAGATCTGGCCCTAGGACATTCTATCCATTTTTATCCTCAGAGCAAGAAAGGTTTGCTGGGCCTCATTTCCTCTGCCTCTTCCCCTTTCCCCAGTTATTTTCCAAATCAGTCCACTTGATAGCTGAGGAGAGGGAGCTTGGGGGGCCAGGCTAGAAGCAGTGCCCCAATGCCTGATACTAGTTCTGTGCACCTCTTACCACCTGGGACTTCCCACCTCACTCCTCATGGGGCTTGGCAGAAAGAAGCGTTGTATGCAGATGGCTGAGGCCTTGGGCTATGGTCACACTTCAGGCCAGCTGTGTCCTCCACCCATCTGCACAGCTCAGCCAGCATCATGATGGGAGGAGGGAGGTCATAGAGCCCAGGATGCCAGGTAGAACTGAGCTTCCTTGAGGGGCCAGCCCCAACCTGCTACTGAAACCAATCTCCAACTTTCTTGCGCCACATAGAACCTGTCTGTCCTGAAGCAAGTGGGTCAGGAGAAGCAGCTGGCCTGGGCCCAGAAGGCCATCAGCTCTGGCTTTAAGGGTGAGTTGTTTCTGCCATCAGATCCATAGCCACCTGGCCTGATGCCCAGGACCTGAACAGTTCACTCTCTGGTCTCGATGGTGAAATGGATGAGGGGAGGGAAACAGGGCTGGCAGTACCTAATCCTGGGGACATTAGTGTCCAGGTCCCCAAGCTCAAGTACCTCAATCCTCAGGCTCTCTAGCTGTGGAGCTCATGGAGCAATCTGCTTCACTGCCCACTTCAGCAAGGAAACGCTGCTACAGCTCAGCCTGTGCTAGGTCTTGTCCATGCTGGGGGAGGGAGTGGTGGGTGAGCCTGAGGAGCCCTTAGACACATCTCCTTGTTCCTACATCCCCACCAAGTATATGGTTCTGGCTGGCACAATCCTTCTAGCACCCAGCCCCACCTGCCACTCAACTCTCATTTGAGAACTGTGAGGTCAAGGCCAAATGCCCTTTCTGTGTCCAACTAAGATAATTCATGGGCCTCCCCACAGCTCTGGAGGAGATTCTTCAGCACACAGCTGGCAAGTGCTGCGTAGGAGATGAGGTAAGGACTCTCCACGGCTACTGCCTCACCTGTGCTCACCACAGGCTGCTGCCTCTGCCCCTGAATGATGTGGCCAGACGAGTCTTGAGGGTTTGGAGTCCAATCTAGGGGCAGGCTCCCATGATCTGCATGTCCCCTCAGTCTGGGACTTAGACCTGACTCCTTTATGCCTGGCCGTGGCTCCTGCAGCGTCTCCCCATGAGGTGCCATTGGTGGTGTTTTGGGACAAGCACATCCCCATCTTCTTCTTTTTTTTTTTTTTTTTGGGCCACACCCGGCAGTGCTCAGGTGTTACTCCTGGCTGTCTGCTCAGAAATAGCTCCTGGCAGGCACGGGGGACCATATGGGACACTGGGATTCGAACCAACCACCTTTGGTCCTGGATCGGTTGCTTGCAAGGCAAACGCCGCTGTGCTATCTCTCCAGGCCCACATCTCCATCTTCTAAGGCTCCTCTGGTGCCCATTGACATTAGCCCCAGCAGACAGGGAGAGGTTTGCCCTGCTCTGGAGACCTGCTCAGATAGCCAGGACAGAGAGGGGGCAGTGGGGCAGTGGTGATGGGTACAAGGAAGAGCCAGAAGTGGGAGGACCAGGGCTCTGGGGGACACACCCTGATGCAAGCCCACCCTACCTTCTTTCAGGTGACCATGGCTGATCTATGCTTGGTGCCTCAAGTGGCAAATGCAGAAAGGTAAAGAGTCTCTTCATTACCTCCTGGCTCCCCTCAGAATGCTCTGCCTATGCCCACAGACAAGCCCATCACCCACCTCACCCCTGCACATGCACAAAAACACATACACACATGCATGCATGCATGCACACTTGTGTGCATCCAGGAACCTCTGAACCAGGCCTTCCAGCCACAGTGGCCTGAGAGAAATCAGTAACTATCACTCTTGGGCCCACTCTGGCTCAGACAGCCCCTGCTCACAAAAGGAGGCTCAGCTAGTAGACACCCCTAAAAAATAACTCAAAGACCTTGCCTACTGTGCTCAGATGTGACATATCTGTGTCCTCGAAGTGAATCCCATCTCTGCTTTCCTCTATATGCCCTTTAGGGACACCTGCCTTATGTTCCCAAAAGCTTCTGCCTTCCTGACTACCAGGTCCTGACCCCAGCCTTCCTGACCACACTCAGCACAGCCTCCCTTTGCCCTGCAGTCCTTAGCTCAGGTGCTGTTTTCTACCCCAGGTACAAAGTGGACATCACTCCCTATCCCATCATCAGCCGCCTCAACAAGTCTCTGCTGGCCATGGAGGCCTTCCAAGTGTCTCACCCCTGCCGCCAGCCAGATACACCTCCTGAGCTGAGGGCTTAACTCTTAGAGAGCACCAACAGGTGGGCTGTAGGGAGAGGGGTGCAGGACCTAAAGCTGGGTGGGCCGAGGAGCCCCACCTGGAGAGGCAGGATACTAGCCTGTATACTAGCCCTGGAAGTGCCTCAACCTCCCCATCTGTCCAGTGTGGCCACTTGGAGATTGGAGGGTGGAGGGAGGAGAGAGGCATGAGCATGGACTGTGGCGGGAACAGTCTTGAAGCTGATATGAGAATCATGGTGCCTGGCAAGTTAGCTGAAAGAAGTTTGGATGCAGCCTCGCCTCCCAGCCCCACGTTGTACCTGACTCCAGAAAAATGCCACATTCTGCAAGACATTAAACTGCAAAAGGCCTCTAGGTTGTTTGGTTAAGGATGAGCCGTTTCCAGAAGATAAATACTCACTGTCTGAGAGGTCCTGGGGCCACACTAGGAGAGTCATTCTGTCACTTGCCTGCCCAACCCTAAAGAGCAGAGACCCTCTCTTTAGCAAGTGGGCCTAGGAATGGAATGAGTGTACCACAGCACCTCTCTTTGTACTATGATTGTTCTTGAGGCCAGATCCCAGAACCTGTCTCTCAGCAAGTCACTTGGGGGTTCTGGGAACAGGCTGAAGCCTCTTCCATGTATGGTGTGACCAGCTGCTGAAAAGCTAGCTCAGACTGCCTGCCAGGAAACAGCTGACCACACCTAGCACTGGTCTTCTGGAACCAGATCACCTCTTGGCAGAGGTCTAGTATTTTCTGGGCATGAAACAGTTGGCAGCCCTGTCCTGATTGTGATTTCATATCTCCTGCCTGGCTGCTATTTCAACTGAGAGTGAAGGAATTTGTGTGGTTCATCTGGAAGCTGCCTTCTCAACCATGAGACCCTTTCATCCAGCCCCAATCCTGGGGTCTAGTTCTCACTAGCATCCTGAACCTTCGTGGCTTCTCATACTGTCCTTAGATGACCTGGGGTCCAGGCTAGGGATCAAAGTGACCAACTCAGTCCCCTGATACATTTTTCTGGCAGAGCCCCCACAGGTCCTGAAAGTCTAAGAAAGGTGGCACAACAACAGTGGTGGGTGATGCCAGTGCTGCCTGCTGTCGGGCCCCTGCCTTAACCCTCAGAATTTCCTGGCAAAATCAGGCTCCCTTGGGTTTTTCAGGAAACCTTGACCTATGATCCAAGGCTGACCTCAGTCCAGGGCTCATGGACAGCACCCAACTGAAATGTGCCAAGTTGAAGATGAACTTGGGGACAAGGGGGTGGCCCTCTACTTCATCATGCTCCTCTCCTCACCCCCCCTCTCCCCCCCCCCCGTGGTAGTGTGCCCTTGCCCTTGGGATCAGGATTGGGGAGGACTAGGAGACCTCATCCTTGGCTGGGTTAGGGGGGTTTTACAGCCACTTCTCTAGAGTGGAAGCCCAGGAAATCCAAAAGGATTTCTCCATGGCTGAGGTTCCTTGCAACCCTTCGTCTTCAGTTTCTTGTCCAGGCCACAGAAGACCCAGGCTTGTGGGGAGTGAAGAAACTAAAGGGAATCCATGTTTGGGACAAGGTACAAAAGCAGAGATGACCCCTGCTCTGAATGACTCTCACAGGAATGAGATAGGGTGAGGTGGGTGAACTGGAATTGTGGAATTTCCCACAATATGACAGGTGTGCTTCAGTTAGTAGTGGGTTTCTACTTCCTCCATTCAGGCCACCAATGCTCACATAGCTGGGAGCTAGGCTGCATAACTTTGTGATGGCAGGCTTGTCTCTGCTTAGGAAGGCCCTCCACTTCCTTCTGTGAATACAGCTGGCCAGGTCTAATTCTGCTCAGCATCATGAGTCTGTGGCCTCTCAGCTGGTCCTCCGGATCCAAAGTGACTTCTAAGTCATCAAAATATCTAGTGTAGGGCCCGGAGAGATAGCACAGCAGCGTTTGCCTTGCAAGCAGCCAATCCAGGACCAAAGGTGGTTGGTTCGAATCCCGGTGTCCCATATGGTCCCCCATGCCTTCCAGGAGCTATTTCTGAGCAGACACCCAGGAGTAATCCCTGAGCACCGCTGGGTGTGGCCCCCCCCCCCCAAAAAAAAATCCAGTGTATTCCGAAACTCCTCCATGGGAAAATAAAGGAGCACAGGAAACAATGCTGTGTTCCCTAACCCACTTTCAGCACAAGTGGAAGCACAAGAAGTTGTTTACAGTTCATGGTATTTCTGGAACCCTCCTGTCTCACTTGGTTCTCCCTAAATCTAACAATTTGTCCTTCTCCACAAAGAGATGCACTTCTAGGCCAAAGAAACAGGCTTCTTTGGGAATTCCCCCAATGTCCCCCACAAAGAGCCCTATCACCTCCACAGAGGATATGCCAAACACTCTGTGGTTCTCACCTGCCTTGGATTTAGGGGGTACTAATAGCCCCTCCTGATCTCATTTTTGAAAAGGAAAAGGGAATTTGTGTGTTAATGCCAGGACCTATGCCACAGGCACTTTCCTCAGGGCAACACAAGTGCATTCTAGGAAGGTTCTGTGGCCTTCACACAAGGAGAATCTGGTCTCTTCTGGGGGCTTTCGGGCCAAGAGCTGTGAGGAAGAGGAGGCAGGAGGTATTGGGAGATGAGGTTGGGGGAGTCCACAGGCCCAGGATCACCAGGATGTGTGCTGGAGAGGAAGTGGGAGGAATAGAGGGACAACAGTGAACAGAAAGGGGAGCAGCTTAGCTAGTCGCCCCAGTTTTGAGTCATATATTCCCATGGTGGGGACTCCCTAAAGGCGTCTGTGGCTCCCTGTGCCACAGGAATGCCAAGATGTAGGATTCTGCTAACTCGAGAGACAACACAACATTCCTGGACCCTCCATCTTGAGCTCTGGAGCCTCACTTGATATCCCCACTCTGCTGTCCCAGGGTCAGACAGGATGGCAAGTCTCGAGATATGTGTGTTAAGTAGTCTTCTGGTACAACCAGGGATGGGAACCTCCTTCTCCCTGATGAGTCTCCTTGCAGGGGCTCTTTGAGCATTTTAAGTTCATGAAAGATCCAGTATTTCTCCCTGGTACTTAGACTTTTCTCTAGGGTTTAATGACCAGATAGCTCCAAGGCTTAGTAATAAATGAAATTTCTAGAAAGGGTTTTGAAAGTTACCTTTTCTGAATTCCCTTGTCTGCACAGAGGAGAGATGTAGTTCAAACAAAACTACCACCATCTGGGTGGAATTTTCCAGTTGGGACGCCTCTCTAAGGCTAGTGGGTAGCAACAGTTAAGTCCTTCATTTCCACAGTTCTGTGAGAAACAGTCAGCAGCTCCCCCTAATCTGACCTGCCATTGACCACAAGGAGACCCTACCTACAGTGGGAGTGGCCATAGTGGAAGAGCAGATGTTGGAAAATTAAAACCTTTAGGACCAGAGTGATATAGTACAGTGGTTAAAGCATTTGCCGTGCACATAGCTGACCTAGGCTTGGTCCCTGGCATCCCATATGGTCTCTTGAGTTCACCAGGAATGATTCCTGAGCACAGAGCCAGGAGTAGCCCCTAAACACCTCAGTTTTGTCTCCCCAAATCCCTCAAAATAGGTGTTGGGGTGGCCAAAAAGACTAGAAAAGGTTAAAATGACCATCTTCCATACACCATGTGTCATCAGTGACATACTGCATTCAGCATGCACAGACAAAGCTCACCAAGCTACAAAGTCTTCCAGGGATTATCTTTGTTGAATGTGCACTAGTTTGTTAGGCAGATTATATTCATGTAATTATTCAGTGCTTCCTCCTCTGTATGTTAGCTACTAACATGCTATGGAGAATTTTACAGACTTTTACAGAATTTACAGATTTTTAAGACTGTGGATATCATTGAAGAAAATAGTGAAGTATGAATAGCTTACATACTGTTTACTTACTATGAACAGTCTGACATAGTAGACTGATTTCTTTGAATGAAAGGCCTGAGTCAGATCCCCAGGGCCACATGGTCCCCCAACAATTGCCAGAAGCAGCCCCCTAGCAATACTGGGTATGATTCCCAAACTAAAAAAAATTTTTTTATGTTGAAAAGGCACTCTCCCTGCTTAGCTATCATTCCTTCTTATTCTGTAACAGACATTATAATGTACAGTTAGAGCACAGTTTATGTGGTTTTGTTGTTTTGGGACCACATTGAGCGTTCAGGGATCGTTCCTGCCAGTGTTCATTTGGAGGGTCATATATAATGCCAAGGATCAAATCTGGATTGGCTGCTTTCAAGGTAAGTGCCCTATGTGCTGTACTATCTCCTATGCCCCCAAAGACTTCAAAGGTACTTTAAATTGTTAGTATTGACACTGGTTCCAAATTCAGGCAAGTTTGTTCACTAGAAAATAAACACCAAGGGGGACCAAATATAAATATTGGCACAGAATTCAATAATGTTCTATTTATTATATGCACTCAGTGCCCTACCACTAAGCCACATTCTGGGCCCTTAATGTTCTACTTGGTAACAGCAAACCCTTAACCCTGGATTACAAAAAGATAGCACCAAGGGAAGGAAAATTAGGGGATGGATGAGGCCAACTGGATATAGCTTAATGACATAAGCCATGGATCTTGGAAACTTGATAGTAAAGGCCAAGAACCTGTGTATATCAAAATCAGGAGACAACATTATTGGACCAGAGATAAAACTGGAAGGGAGGCTCTTGCCTCTGGCTTAATCTCTGGCACTGCATACACTGAGTACTGCCAGAAGCCACTCCCAAGCAGAGTTAGGAACATCCTCTGAGCACTACTGAGTGTGGGCCCAAATTCCATATCACCACACACACAAAAGGAGAAACTTTTGTTAAGTATGTGACTCAAACTATAATAATAAATTTTTTGTTTACTTTTATGCTTTTGTTTTTAGAGTACACCAGCTGTGCTCAAGGTTTACTCAACTGAGTTAGAGATCACTTCGGCATTGCTCAGGGTGCAGTGCCAGGGATTTGACCAGGATGGCTTGTGCAATGCAAGCACCTTACCTGCTGTACTATCTCTCCAGGCCCATATGGCTATATAAAATAAAAATAAGGAGGGGTCGGGTGTTGGTTTACAACTTGGTTTTACCTAAAACAAAGATCTGCCCTGGCTTCTTTGTATTTGTTGGTTTACAAATTGGTTTCACCTAAACAAAGATTTTTCCCTACTCATCCTCTTGTTCTATATGTCAGAGCCCTATATAAGTGGGACTGGCTCAAGATAGGCCTTTTGTCCTCACTCCCCTGCCTGGGATGGTTTTGGTGCTTAATAAAACTTCTGTCTGGGGCTAGAGATATCAAGGAGATAGGGCATTTGCCTTGCATGCAGAAGGATGGTGGTTTGAATCCCGGCGTTCCATATGGTTCCCTGAGCCTGCCAGGAGCGATTTCTCAGTGTAGAACCAGAGCCCTGAGCGCTGTAGGGCATGTCCTCATAACTAAAACAACTTTAACATACAGCAAATTCATTAACATAGAACTCAAATGTTTAGGTGCATAGTGAAAAAGTTTATTTATGACAGATTTCAAAACTTGGAGAAGACAAAGAATGCACAAAAGCATCACAAAACTATTACAGAATATAAAAACACGAGAACTGAGCCACTAAAAGAGCTGGAGCTCAGGGTCTTTCATGTATCACAGCAACATGTTCAGTGCCACAGAGTGGTAAACTCTGGCACATTAAAAGGAAAACCACCCAGCAAGACGTCAAGGTTAAAGAACAATTTGGTACAGAGCTCTCAACTTACTCATCACAGAGGCTGACAGCATTTCTCATATGGAGGACTTGTCAAACAAATGGACAGAAGTGAATGAGCACTTACTTACAAGTCTAAAGACAAGACTAACCCATTCAGTGCCAGTGTGTGGTAGACCATGACAAGGAAAGCATTTGTGGTTTCCAATTGTTCAAATGTTTACCAAGAAAGCAAGATTATCTTTTAATGCAACTGGTAGATCTCAGTACATGGCATTAAAGCATGCCTTTCAGAAACATAACCGAAAGAGCTAAAGAAGTTTAGGGAATCTTTAATTATCTTTTATTTAAATTAATCTTACCCAAATCCTTCTTGCTTATCTGTCTCAACTGATTACAAGCAGGTTCTGGGAATCAAAACACAATTACTGTTTTTCCCCTTTAAAAGAAGGTGCTCCAAAGTTTTGATTTTAAGACTGTTTTTCCAAACAGACCTTACTAGATCTTGAGTGTGGCTAAATATAAATAATTCAATCTGATTAAATGGAAACATATTTGTGAAAGGAGTGTAATCTCAGGAAGGGATGTGTTTTTATATTAAATTTCTTAATATAGTATACCCATGGAACATGGAAGAATTAAGATGATAGTTTCTAAATATTTCTTGGCCTAAAGTAGCACAGCTTCATATCCTGTGTACAAAGCTACACAGTAATGAACATCCCAGGTACACACATGGAGTTTGGACTATGTGAATATTCCAATGAATTCAGTGAGAGTCATGTGAAAAAATGGTTGCTGGACTTGTGTTGGGTCTCAAACATCATTCACTTCCTACTTACTCTCCAAAGAAACACGGCACCCTGAGCACAATGGAAAACAATGAGCACAGTGTTGATCTCTAAAGAGAATGACTCCTTAACAGTTATCCTCATTGGCAACTACAAAAAAAAAAAAAAAAAAAAAGAAAAAAAAAAAGCCCCTTCTGCGGAAAGCAAAAGTTTCCCAAGCTACTTTGATCATCGAGATCCAAAAAAGGATGGTGTCCCTCTTTACCAGCAGATTCTGGTTTCCAGGAGAGCTGTACGGAGAGGTTTGTGCCTTGGTCCTGGGGAATCATGATGGCAAACTACCCTTCAGAGATTGGCCTACAGGGGGTGCCCTATCACAAACAAGAGTTGTGGCTGATCTCTTCCAAGATCAGAATAAATTTATTTCATCCCTTCTTAGTCACAGTCAAAACCCAGACTACAGGAACACAACTGGCACCCTAGCTTCTTTCTATAATTAGTTCTGTTTGTGACACTTAACTTCTGTATTCCAGAGACTACAGGGATGAACTCAATCCTCTGATCAAAAATGTATGTAGCAAAGTAGACTAATCCAAAGTATTTCTTATTCTGTTGGAAAAGATAGCCAAAGGAGGTTTGGGATTTCTCCAATGGGGCTCAGGGTTAAGTACAATTCCAACAAATAAAATGCAAGTGAAAGGGAACCAATGTGAGGATATGGACACAATACTAGGATACATTTGATAGCCTTTCTCCTTTCCTTTTAATTTACTGTAATTTTACTCCTTGCTACAAACCCAGGCAGTTCTCAAGCTACTCAAAATTGATTCATTCACTCATACTCTTCCCTAAAATAATAAATAGTGCTCTTACAAGCAAATATTTCATTTCACCAAACTCCATACCATAAAACCATGCACTTGGGCTAGAGCCTTGCATGGGGTTGACCCAGGTTCGATCCCCAGCATCCCATATAGTCCCCTGAGCACCACCAGGATTCATTTCTGAGTGCAGTACCAGGAGCAATCCCCAAGCATCACTGGGTCTGGCCCCAAACCAAACCAAAATAAGCAAACAAAAAAAAACCCCCACATACTTTAGGGCAACAGGGCTATCTTTGCAGAAACTTGGTCTTAAAGAATAAATATAAAAACACAGACTTGGGGCCGGAGAGATAGCATGGAGGTAAGATGTTTGCCTTTCATGCAGAAGGTCATTGGTTCAAATTCTAGCGTCCAACATGGTTCCCCCGTGCCTGACAGGGGCTATTTCTGAGCAGATAGCCAGGAGTAACCCCTGAGCACTGCGAGGTGTGACCCCCCCCCCAAAAAAAAAAAACAGACTTTAGGCTTGGGTGTCACCTAACTCTTTCAAAGAGACTGGGTAGAGCTTATAAAAAACATAACTCAAGTCTTTCTACGACTAATAGGTTTACAGTAATTGTCCATCCCACTCAGCAACTGAATCCAGTGAACTTTCAGACTGAACTCTTCCACAGACATATTCTTTTTTTTTTTTTTTTTCTTCAGGGGAGAGCGTGAACGCAGTCCCCCACTACCACAAATTATGCAGTCGAGTTTCCCACATTTGGGGAAACCGCAGGGCTCAGCACATCTGGAGTGCAATGGATAAGTCTCACCCTGGGAAAACCACCTTCAGACATATTCTATAAGAAAATATATACTTTAAAAAAAAACAACGGGAATTTTATTTCCTAAGCAAAATAAAAATCATAAAGAAGAAATAATGAAGACCCAGTTTCCTGTAGAGCCTACTTCCTTTCTAAAGCTATGTGCTGTTTGCGGGCTGCATTGGAACACAACAGACCCAGGCATATCAGAGCAACAGCAATAAGGTTCAATAAGAGCAATAAGAGCAGCCTCACCATTTTCCACACCTGAAATGCCAGCTAGAGCAGAAACCATGGCTGGAGGGAAGTGGAAAGAGCATGAGTTGGGAAAGATGGGAGATTCAGGCCCATTTTTAGGAGTTCTGCACCTAGGGAATTCATACTGCATAAAACAAGTCTGCTAAGACACCAAGAGCTGACTGACAACAGATAGCTGGGATCAACAGGGAACCAAGGGAATTGCACACTCGGGTCATCTTTGGTTATAAATGAAGTGCGCGATTTGAAAATCCATGTAATGGGCATAGGTATGGGTGTTTTCTATATGTTTTCTGGATGCTGAAAAAAAAAATAAACCAAAAAGCGGGGTGGGAGAATGCATACTTAAAGCATTTCTAAAAAGTGCTCTCTCTCTCAACAAAGTAGCAAAACTAGTCTAACTGAAAGCATTTTAGAACCCAGCCACTTTATTGTCTTACTAAAAAGCTTTGGCTGCCCCCCCCCATTTTTTTAAATAGAGGGCACACACAGTGGTGTGTTATTAACACTAGACCTGGCAGAGTTCAGAGAGGGGCACATGCAATACCAGGGATTAAACTCAAGACCTCCAACATGCTATACATGTGCTCTCCCACCTGAGTCATATCCCTGGCCCTATAGCACTTTCTTTTGTGGACTGTACCTTTCTTTTTGTCCGTTTTGTGATCTCAAGAACATGGGTGAGGGTATAAGAGAGCGATTTTCATTTCACACTGTGTTTACCAATTTGGCCAGGGAACCTCTTAGGAATTTTTTGGTTTTTTTTGTTTTGCTGGGCTTTGAAAGTCTCAGGAATCACCTGTGCTTCATTCAGCAAGTCTGATTTTATCCCTAAAGTTCACAATTTCATAAACTGAGTATGAGAATGGCGAGTGAACTAGACGGTGAAAAGTCCTTTTAGGTTTTTGGTAGCAATGGACAAAGGGCCCCTGATGGTGAAGGAAATGGCCACCCAGAGGAACAATGTCCTAAAATTCAAAAGTAAGCAGGAGTGCTTACCTTTGGCTCGCACCTTAAAATGCTGTATTCAAATCACTTGCTCGAGAAATGAGGACTGCACACTTGTGAGGCTCCAGGGGGAGATAGCTGGACACTGGATGCCCAGCTGTGGAATTTGGTTTTGGGTCACAACGGAATTGCTTCATATCCCATTGCCTCTAATGGGTCTCCCTGAGATGCATCCTGTCGTAGTTGCAGAGATTATGGGTCCACCTTGCCTGGATCTACATGCACTTGCAGCATCCAAGCCCTGACCAAGAACTTTCAGAAACAAGATGAGGGGGTCCCTGGAAATGGCTCCTCCCTATGGAAATATTACCATTGTTTCTCAATGACCAACTTACGGAATAAAGATCATCACCATACCACCACCACCACAACCACCAAGAAGCCTGTCAGAAATCCAGAATCCCTAGCCTCACCCCCAAATTGAATTCTGAACCGAATTGTTCCGCACTTTAACAAGATTCCCAAGTTGAGGAAATAGACTTGCAGCTTAAAGACTAACGTAGAACTATTTGAGGAAGCAGTAGAAATGACCTCTATCAATACGTCTTTTTAAATTAATATGAAATAATATTAGAATAAAATAGAATGCAGTTATCCCTGAAAAAAAAATGAGCAGGCGTAAGAGACACGGGAACAGGGCATACAGGCTTCCGAGCTGTGACAGAAGTAGGAAGCCAGAGGAACAGAGACAGAGGACTTCGCAGTAACAGAATCCCTAGTAAGTGTCATCCAGAGAACTGGGCTATGGTCTATGAGCTCCATTTTAAGATTAAAAAGCCAGAAGTTACTAATAAGCAGGAAAAAGAAACCAGGTATCAGCTGACTGGAGGACGATGTGGTAGAAAACATTTTCCCCAGGATTCTATCCAATTAAGCTAAGGCAAGATTCAACTTTGATGGGGAAAGGACAGGCCCACAGTTGTCTGATGGGATGACGAGGCCACATTTGGTGGTCATGGCTTACAGCCACTGATTGCCTCTAACCTTTTAAAAAGGCGATAAACATGGCTGCCCTTTGCGTTCGTGAACGGCTTGACAATGCACAGGGATATGAAAGGGGACAGAGGTGTGACACTCTCAGGGAGAGGCATGCTAAGGCAGCCTATTCCACAAAATCCTGCTTCCTAGGGAAAAGAAATGTGAGCTAAGAGGCCATTCATTTCCAACAAGATGCTGCTCAGGCCTATTATATGGGTCCTGGCTCCATTAGAAACCCACACTGGAAAGAAATGAGTCAAAGCAAAGAGGGTGAGTGTGACCCTTCAGAGCAAGGTAGGTGCCAGCCTGGGACCCAGCTGGGATCCAGCCCCCTTCTCTGGGAGAAGAGGCAGTGCCTCCCAAAGTGGCCTGGGGGGATGGGATGGAGGAATGGACAGCAGGGAATGTTTTCTCCTCAGTCACTGTCCTGGCTTCCATGGCACAGGGTACTACAGTGGCTCAGGACAGACTAAATGAAGCCGTCTGGGAAACAGGTGGAAACTGTTTCCGAGGCAAAATGAAATGTGCTTAAAAATATAAATAACATATAAATAAGTTGAATATTTCTCTAAGACAGTAACAAATGAATGGGACACAATCGGAAAAAAACGAGATGGTGGTGAAGGTACCTTCTGCACGCTTCTCTGCTAAGACCCCACTGCTGGGCCCATGGACAGCCCGTTAGGATCTGGGGTGGAGGGAACAGAGGAAAAGGTCATTGCTACCATAGAGAAATGCTACTCTGGCCTGGAAAAGAACAATCTAACCAGCAGCAACAGTGATGCTTCGTTATCTCCTTTCCCAAGACACTGGGAACCCCAAAAGCTTGTAGCCCTCAATGTGAGAACCTTAGATCCAGAAGTGTTGGAAATTAGATTGACTCCAAAGCAGTTTCAATAAGGCTCTGCTCTAAAGCAAAATTAACAAAAAATTAATGGTAGAGACCCTGGAGTGCTTATTTGAGTTTTCAAACCTTTTTTTCCAGATTATATACCTCCCGCTTAAATGCTGCAAAAATGATAATAATAATAATAATAATAATAAAATAATAACTTAGTAACACCTGACTTTCAAAGATGTGGCTCTGAGATCTAGCCTATGCCTAAGGGAAAGATACCTCTTAGAAGAGGAAGTGAGGGGGTGGAGAGATAGTACAGGGCTTAAGGCATTTGCCTTGCATGTGGCCTGTGGGGTTTGGTCCCCCACACCACGTGGTACTCCACACACAGCTGGGAACCCCCAACCACAGGGTGGGGAGTAGCCCCCAAGCACCGCTGGGTGTGCCTCCCACTAAAACTAAAATGAAAGAGGAAGTGACGGGGCAGTTTTCTTCTGAGAGGGTCTTCACACACACTGGTCACCACTCGAGACAGCAATGGGTGTTCTTGCTGTAATGGCAGACACAGAACTGGGGAGGGGATAAAGCAGGAAGAGGATGAGTCCAACCATGAGGGCTAAAGCACACCCCTTTGAAGGCAGTGAGGGCTCCCAGCCTGTGCTGGACACCATGAAGAACCAGCAGGCAGGAACATGGCAGTGGTGAGAGGCTGGGCAGAGCTGTCTCTGCCCAGGAAACGTGGTTCCTTCACGGACAATGTGCTTTTCCCTCTTCTGGCACTTTCAGAGAGTGAAAGGAGCGGGTGCTACTACACGCATCTGCAATAAAAGGCTCTGGGAGAAGAGAGAGCGGTGATCGGAATAATATACCTTGTGCCAAAACAAACTTATGTCAAAGCGATGGCACCCCACCTCTGGGGAGGCTTTTGCCTGATGGGTTCCTTTGCAGAAATATTTGGATGGAATCTGAAGCGAGAAGAGCATGAGTCAGGGAACCACAAAAGACGGGCACTATACCACCACCTGCAGAAGCCAAGAAGGGGGAAAAGCTACATGGGGTCAACAGTCAGGCATGCCAGGCAGGGCTTGAGGGCCTCACGCTTCCTTCTTAGCTCCTGCTGATTCAAAGCAAGAGACACCAGCTGGCAGCCTGCTCTGGCCAGCAAAGAGCCGTGCCTCAGCTTGTGAAGTAGATATGAAAGTAGAGCGTCTTGTTACGCAGCAGAGAGTAGGAATTATCAAACTTCAGCAGGTAGATGCCCTCGCCAGGGTAGTCGTGGCTGCCAGCCTGCACATTTCGGTGGCTGTCGCGCCGGTACACGGGCATCACCTCCCCATAGCGGCTCCGCAGGGAACTCCGGGAGCCTCTCTCCACGTCACCAACCGGGACAGTGTCTGCATGAACAAAACGGAAGAGTGCAGGGAACGTGAACTCAGAGAATGCATCAGGCCTATGTGGAAATGAGAAAATGGGCCCATGGCTGTCTGTCCCTGTGGGAATGTGCTCTCTCTCCTCTGGGTCCTGGGAAATACCCGTTGGTTTCTGGGCTATCTGACTGACTACTGGGTGATGCTGGCACTCAGTGTGTGGAGAAGGAGGACAGTTTTGTCAATTTTCAGGATAGTACTTGCTCAACAAAGAAATGGCCATTCCAAATACTAACTGTGCCCACTGAGAAGCACTGGTAGCCTTCGAGTCTTCCTAGTGGGAGAAGTGTTTGGACAGGGCTGGGGGGGATAAAAGAGAGTAGATTCTTTTTTTCTTTTCTTTTTTTTTTTTTGGCCACACCCATTTGATGCTTAGGGGTTACTCCTGGCTAAGCGCTCAGAAATTGCCCCTGGCTTGGGGGACCATGTGGGACGCCGGGGGATCGAACCTCAGTCCTTCCTTGGCTAGCGTTTGCAAGGCAGACACCTTACCTCTAGCGCCACCTCACCGGCCCCAAGAGAGCAGATTCTAAAAGCCTTCACTCACCAAGTGAGAGGGCAGGTGGAGGCAGAAGATGAAGAGAAGCTGGTGCTAGACCAAAGGACTTTATCCTGCCATTGAGCCTCTCAGAGAGCAGCAACCAAGATGGTGGTTCCTAAGGTTTCCTGGCAGACAAGCTTTTCCTTGCAGAGCCAGCGAAGGGGTTGTTTTAAGAGCATATAGGAAAAATGCAGAAAGATGACTAATGCTAAGACTCAAGGTTGTATTAGCTTTCCCCTGCCAAGTCTCAGCATTTCCTGAGTAAGCACAACAATACAACTGGCTGAGATGCAGGAACCATTTTAAAACTGACTTGGGTGTGCGATACAGTAGCAAATCGCTGTCAGCCAGCTGAGAAAGTGTAGTAGAGTAAGGAAGAGAATGTGTACAGGGAATAAACTGGGAACACTCTGTTTGGTTCCAGGCCAAGAGGAAACATTAAGTAGCTCAGGTTGCTCTGTGATCTGAATAATACTGGCCTCTGTCATGCAGCACTCAGCCCCTCCTTCTTTCTCCTCAGTAGCCCAGCCTTGACCCCATAGAGACTCCAGGGTCCCAATGAAAAAGAATAGATGGGGCTGGAGAGATAGTACAGTGGATAAGGTGCTTGCCTTGCATGTGTGGCCAACCCAGGTTTGATGCCCGGTATCTGCTATGGTCCCCTGAGTACTACGAGTAGTAATTCCTGAGTTCAGAGCCAAGGTAACTCCTGAGTGTTGATGGGGATAGCCCACAAGCAAACAAACAAAAAAGAACAAAAGCCTTCCATGCAAGTGTCAATAGGAAGCCATGCAAACTGCTCTCTAAACATCCAGCTCTGGCTGGCATTAGCCCCTTTGGCTCACAGTGTCAGAAGAGGGTCCTCAGCTGCATTTTTTGGAGGGGGTTTTCTGGAGCCACATCAGCAGTGCTCAGAGATTGCTCCTAGCTCAGCATCCAGGAATCAAACCTAGAGGACTCAGGGGACTATATCATATAGGAAGCCCAAGACTGAACCCAGGTCAATTCCATGTAAGCAAAGTGCCCTATATGCTGTTCTATCTCTCATTGTCCCCTTCAGTTGCATTCTAAGGTCTGATACGATTGAGGAACTAACCACTCAGAAGTAGATTCAGCCAGAAAAGAAAGGTGAAGTGAAAATGACAATTACCTTCAAGCTCTGCCTCCTCTTCATCTTCATCCTCCTCCTCACTGGAATCACTGACCTGTACAGTTATGTCAGTGGTTGTCACAGGGGTCCAGTCAAAATAGACTCCGAAGCCGATGTCATAGTCATCGGTGGCAAATTCCCAGCAGACACGCTTCCCGTCTGGATGGGTGGGCACCCGGATGGTCACCACCTCACCCCGTTTCACCACCAGGCGGTTGCCTTTCTCCCTGGTCAGCTTGTTTTTGAATTCCTTCATCTTGGCAAAGGTCCAGATGCACGGAGGTACCATCAGAGGTGGAGCCACTGGAAGGACAGGAAGGGGACTCCTGAGAAGCTGAGAGGAAGGCCACCACTGGGCAGAGAGGCCACCCTAAAGCCTGTCCTCCAGCTTCTTTCCCTTCCCCTTCTTTCTTTCCTCCATCAATCATTTCTTTTAACTCCTCCCTGGGAATAAAAACTGAATGTCCCATTTTCCACTTCCCCAAAGGTCTCACTTTTCCTGTGGTCACCCAGAAGATTTGCAGATTCCAAATCAGTGGTGAGAATGTCGATGGTTCCCGTGTGCTCAGACTGGATCATAACGATGTCCCCGGCTCTCTGGATTACGTGATACTGGGCCATCTGCAATTTAATGAGTTTGGGTTAAAGGAGGGCACAGAGTATAGAGGCTCACTGGCTTTTTTGCATAATGACTGGCAGGCCACCATTCTCCAACCTCAAAACTAACTCAACACACCTTTCTGCTCCAGGAGCAGGTTGCCAACCAGCTGGGAAGTATAACATGCCCCTTAATTCTTCAAGTCCTTGCTCACCCATGGCAGAAGCCTGAAATCTGTCCCTGAAATCATTCCAAGTCACTCATATTACTGCTCCTCTTTCATGTTATGCTGCCTTTATTTTCTTCTTCTTTCCAAACAGTAGGCAACTCAAAAAGAAGCGCACCCCCAATGCCCTCATGGAAAAAGACAGCTGTCCACTTAAGAAATTGTAGGAGTCAGAGAGCTAGTATGGTGGTAGGGCATTTGCCTTGCATGCGGCCGACCCAGGACAGACCCGGGTTCGATCCCCAGCATCCCATGTGGTCCCCTGAGCCTATGAGGAGCGATTTCTGAGTGAGAGTCAGGAGTAACCCCCAAGTGCCGCCAGGTTTTTTGTTTTGTTTTTGGTGCCACACCTGGTGGTACTCGGGCATTTATTCTTGGTTCTTAGCTCAGAGATCATTCCTGGTCGAACTGAGGGATCCATAGATGGTGCCAGGGATCAAACTAGGGCTGACTTTGAATGAGGCTAGTACCTTATCTTCTACTATCTTTCTAAGTAGCCTCTAAATTCTTTTTTTTGCCTCTAAATTCTTAGTTAAATCAGGCAAATCAAACTTTGGCGAACTTGCTTTTAAGACTTCTTTCTTTGCCAGAGGAGGAATGAACCTCATTGGGTTGTTCTCAAGAGTAAATGAACCTCAAAAGAAGCTAATGGCTGTAGATACTTCCCAGGTCTGGCTGAACCTCTGTGGCATTCTCAGAACAGGTGGGGCAGATTCCCCAAGTTTTTCTTTTTGTTTTTGTCTTTGAGCCACCCAAAGCTGCACTCAGGGTTTGCTCCTTATTCTGCACTCAGAAATCAGTCCTGGCAGGCTTGAGGACCGTATGGGATGCCAGGGATTGAACCAGGTTGGTCGTGTGCAAGACAAATGCCCTACCTGCTATTCTATCATTTGGCCCCAGATTTCTCTTACTGCATGGATTATAGCAGCCCAGTGCCACATCCTCCATCCTACAACAGAAGTGGCCCAGCTCCACAACTTAACCATATCAAACTGCCAAGGCACCTAGTTTGTTTCAGATCTTTAGTAGTGTCAGCCTCATAGTATCACAGGAAATCTGATGCGAAAGTTAAACAGATGACCAAGTTCAGCGAGCCTAAACAATAACACGGAAGGCTCAACTAGCACCAACTATTGCCCAGTAAATCCTTAGACACTGGCTTTAGCAACACCATGCAGAGATATGACAATTATTTCAAATTGACCCTTGTTGATCTAAGTTTTGGTAATTCCATTTGACTTTGTGTTGTACCCAACAATATGAAGCAAATTTGCTTGTGCCTGTAAGAGGGCAGGCCAGAATGATAGGAAATCACGGATATGAGTGAAGCCAAGGTCATACTGATGGTGGAATTGGTGTTTGAACGTTTAGTACCTAAAATGACAGTACTATGAACAGCTTGTTATATCATAGTGTTATAATAAAGACATCTTTAAGAGTAAATGATATGGGGGCCTGAGAGATAGCAAAGAGGTAAAGGCATTTGCCTTGCATGCTGAAGATCGGTGATTTGAATCCCGGCATCCCATATGGTCCCCCGAGCCTGCCAGGAGTGATTTCTGAACAGAGAGCCAGGAGTAACCCCTGAGTGCTGCCAGGTGTGACCCAAAAACTAAAAAAAAAAAAAAAGTAAATGGGGGCCAGAGAGATAGCATGGAGGTACGTCATTTGCCTTGCATGCAGAAAGACAGTGGTTCAAATCCCTGCATCCCATATGGTTCCCCAAGCCTGCCAGGAGCGATTTCTGTGCATAGAGCCAAGAGTAACCTTGAGCACTGCCAGGTGTGACCCAAAAACAAAACAAACAAACAAAAAAAAGAGTAAATGATACGTTATAAATAAAAATTTCTGGCAAACTACAAGTCTTTAAGAATATAATTATAATGCCAGATTTCATCTTCAGTGGAATGAATAACATTTACAATAATATAGAATATAAGTCAATAATGAGACAAATGAGTCATTCCTCTTCATGAAGACCTGTGCCATCAGCACCACGTCTATCCCACATTACCACAGATGATGAGCAGACGGACCACAAGCAAAATGAGCCTAAAACACTATCCCATGGTTTAAAGCTCTTCAAATGCAGAGCCTCTCAGGGAACATGTGAACATTCATTCCAACCCCTTATCTTCTGCATAGGCACTGACTAAAGGCTGGTACAGTGAAGGGCTCTGTTGTATTTGAAAATATTTCCTTAAGATTATCCTTTGCCGGGGCCGGGAAGGTGGCACTAGAGGTAAGGTGTCTGCCTTGCAAGCACTAGCGTAGGAAGGACCGCGGTTCGATCCCCCGACATCCCATATGGTCCCCCCAAGCCAGGGGCGATTTCTGAGCGCATAGCCAGGAGTAACCCCTGAGCGTCAAACGGGTGTGGCCCAAAAACCAAAATAAAAAAAAATAATAATAAAAAAAAGATTATCCTTTGCCTGTTGTCCCACCTTGACCTTCCAGATGGGGGCACTGTTGAGAGCCAAATAAATAGCTTGGGTGCCAGGCGTTCAGGGTCTTTTGCCAGAGTTAGCTGGCTGGCTCAAGGTGTGTTTTGGAGCTAGCAGCAGGCTGACAAAGGAGTCTCTTTGCCCAACCTTTTACCCCTTAACGCTCCTGTCTGTGTGAATTATTTGCTGTGGATAAATATTACCAAGATTTCCCCCCAAAAGGGAACAAGGGGATGGGAATCAATTTCTCATTCTGGGAGCTCTTTGTGGATTCACAAACAACCAATAAAGAAGTAAGCGAGACCCAACAGGGCTCTGTGGGAAATACAAATCATCACTCTCCAAATAATCCACCATGAGACACCCTAGCGAGAGCAAAGAGAATCCTTACTTGTAGCACTTTGCAAATCACTTCCCAGCCACACACATGGATAAGTCCTGGGCCCGTAGATGACCCGCTCCAGAAGCTAGGGAGAGCATCTGCTCCGTACCTTGTTGAGGACCTGGTCCTGGTCTGCGGGTGGCACTTCCTCTTCCACCAAGGCCTGAGCCTCCAAGATACCGGCTGCACTCTGCGATTCTTCTGTGGCATCTTCGCCCACTGGAGACACCATCTGTGGCCTCTCAGAGGAAGACAATAGTATCAGTGCAGGGACTCTTTGTGTTGGCAGGGATGGGTCTGGGCGTTACTCCCAACAATATCAAACCAGTTATGTGGGCCAAAAGAATCCATGCTCAGGCTCAGTGATGCAGGCCTATCAGGGCCAGCCCAGAGTGCTCATAATTTGCAGGGACTTTTATCAAAGACAAAACGATCCCAAAGAAACTTAGCTGGTGTTTGCCTCGAGCTGAATAGGCCCACGTGAAACAAATGAAACACAGGTGAGACCCAAAACCTAAGAGAGCCCCAAGTGTCCCAAAACCAGAGATCGACCATTGGAGGTGGCTGGTGAGCCTGGTTCTCTTTCTCACTCTGGGACCACACCATTGTTTCACTGGGATCTTCATCAAAGGATGGACGAGCAGGCTAGGCTGGAGCTCTCCATGCAAGATAGCTCCATCTGTGCAAGACAGCTGCTGGCATACCAAAGAGTACCTGGTTTGTTACTATGTGGTACCCTGAACACCGCTGGGAGCAGCCATCACATACAGAGCCAGAAGTAAGCCCTGAACACTGCTAGTTTATGCATTGCTAGTTTATGCAAACCCCTTCCCAAAATGTTAGAATCCCAATTCTATTTAACAAAAAAGCCACACATTAGAAGTAAAGGGGGGAGGCCTTACCAGAAATCCAACCCAAAGTGCAAATTGCAGAGCAAAGCAAAATCCCTCTCAGCTAACATTCCAGCATTTCCATTCCATACCTGCCACAGAGGGTCTTGCCATGGAAAGAGGAAAAGATAAATCCCTTCTTAAATTCTTCTCTGTCCTACCACTCTGTACCCTTCATCTGGCTTCGTTGGCTGTACTACCCTTAGTACTGCCTGTAACAGTACATTCCACACTGTGACTGCAAGGTCCGTGCTTTCCGTTGTTGGTTCAATGGCAATATGGGATTCCTAAAACTGAAACCAGCCTAGCCATCAGGCCCATCCATAAAAGAATGCCTTTGCTTTAGTCAGTCCCTGGGAGCTGTAATCTGTCTTTGCAATGGAAGGAACTGAACATTCAAGGCACGTATTCTCTCCCTGTGCATGGGTCCTCCACATCACCCTCCCCCCATCCTTGGGCACATGACAAAGTAAGATGATGGGAATGAAGCTCTGCTGAGCTCAAAGAGCTGGAGCATAGCCAGGTTGGGTGGAATGTCCAGTATGCAGAGTCTCCCAAGCAGTGTCGTAAGAGCCAGCTCTATGCACTGCTAGATGTGCTCCAGCACTGTTTGAGCCCTGTTTGAGGATATTTTTAGTCTTCACTGGCATAGAATTGGGACCACAAACAGGTAAGTATAATTCATGGCTCATGTTCTCAGGGGAGGTTTCTCTCTGGTCCTTACAGAGACCTAAGTCTGAGGCATTCAAGTTTCCTTTTCTGTCGAAGGGATACTCTCTTGTTAACCTCTTCACTGAATGTGCAGAGAGGTCTATGATTAAATAGGCATTTCTGCTTTCTTACTGGTAAAGGGAAGTCTGTCTTACACTCAATGGCACCTCGGCAACCATGCCATATGATGGTCACTGGTTTCTGTCTGCCTCTAATAAACCTCACAGAATATAAGGCATAGGAGGCCAGGGCCTTGGATTGTTCATTTCTCTGTGAAGGTTTCACTATCTAGCATTGATTTCTCAACTGATAGCTGCTGAGGGAATGATGTTAGGGACCCAAAGAACACACGGCAAGGGAATACATGAGTATGTTAGTTTTGTTTTGGAACAAGAGGGAGATTTGGGGTCTATTACACAATTTGGAACATGAGATTTGACAGTCTGATTATTCACCCAACCTCTCTGACTAAGGGATTGACAATTTAGTCCCAACTCTGCTCTGGACATGCTACTTTGCACAGAGAGGGTTTCTGATTATGAAACTAGTTTTTAAACAGGATAAACAGCAGGCACATAAATTTAATATTCCCATTAGCATTTTATGCTCTGAAGAATTGGTGCAGAGTATTTTGGGAAGGATCAATTGCAAGTCACTTGATGCTGAAGATAAACCACGGAAAGGAAAAACACCACTATAAGCATTCTGGTTCAAGCCACCCTGAGGGAGGGGGGTTACCCAGGGGAACGGGTGCACAGCCGGCTGGCCTGGGAACCAGGGCTGTGCCATTTCATATCAATATACAGTATGCAAAACAAAATGGCAACATTCTGCAGGCTATCATCACTGTGTTTCTTTCTTGCGTGTACTAGATTCTAGAAATGAAACTTAAAAATAAATCCCCCTTTGGTCCAAGAATGTGCCTTGCTTTAAGATAGGTATTTACTCAGGAGGGTAACATGGTTCAAAGCCCTCTAATATGGTCTAAGAATAAGCTTTAGTCTAATACATCTAAAACTGCATTCACACAATTTGATTCATTGGTTTATTTTCTTCATCTTAAAAAAAAACAAAAACAAAAACAATAGCAGGCAGGGCAAGTCCCTCACCCTACTGAAGCCCTGAAAGCTGCACACAGACACCACTGCTGCCATGCCAATGGCCCAGCTTCACTTTTTTGGCCATGAATCTCTGCAGAGACTCCTAGCTGCCAAAAAAAAACCAAAAAAAAAAAAAAAAAAAAAAAACTCCAGGGATGCTAATTTTGTGGCTGACATCTCAAGGATAGTTTGGAACCACCCCCTCCTCTACCCTGCCAACCCCACCACACGCCTCTGTATTTTCAGCAGCCACCCCCATGAACCATCGCTGTCACCATATGAACTCATCAACCCAGTTCCACAGATCCTATAGTCCCACACATAATTTTAATACTGACTTCCCAGTAGGAATACAGCAAATTAGATATGATATAAATGTCACATAAGCTCAACAAACAACATCAATAACAGAACACTCAACAAACAACATACTGCTTAGTTTACTTTCAAACAATGACAATAATGACCCCATTTCGAGATGTGACAAGTTTCACAAATTTTCTATTTTTTCTTTTTGTTTTTGGGCTATACCCAGTGATGCTCAGGGGTTACTCCTGGCTATGCGCTCAGAAATCGCTCCTGGCTTGGGGGATCATATGGGACACGGGGGGGGGGGGGGGTGTCGAACTACAGTCCATCCTAGGTTAGCGCGTGCCAAGGCAAATGCCCTACCGCCTGCACCACCGCTCCGGCCCTACAGACTCTTTTTTATTTTTTGAGGGGGCCACACCCGGTAACTGACGCTCAGGGGTTACTCCTGGCTTGGGGGTCATATGGGATGCCAGGTGATGGAACCACAGTCTGTCCTAGGCTAGCGTGGGCAAGGCAGATGCGCCACCAGTCTGGCCCGGCCCCTACAAATTTTCTTTTAATGCAGTTTCTTTTCAATAATTCCATTAGTGTTTAGTTGTGCCAAGCAATATTAAATAAATTAATTGTACCTGCCAAAGGGCAGGCTTCAGGGATGTTGGGAAACTAGTGATACAGTTGGAGAGAATGTTATTTTGGTGTAGGGACTAGTGTTGGAATACTGAATGCCAGAAATACCTGTATTAAGAACAACTCTAAACCATAGTGTCTAAAATAAAATTAATTAAAAAAAAACAGGTATACTGTTTCTTTACAATTTTAGGAGAATTTAATAAAATAATAGATTAGAACACTTAGCATTCAGCAAATAGGGATATTTGATATAAGTAACTATTTTATTGTTACAGGGAAACACAAAGTCCTATTACATTATTATAAGCAACTATATTATTTTCATCGTCATTCAGGAGGGGAGTGCTTTCTTTAACATGCAAGGGTATAAAGGAAGAACTTCTACTTAAGAAATAATAGATTTGGGCCCGGAGAGATAGCACAGCGGTGTTTGCCTTGCAAGCACCCAATCCAGGACCTAAGGTGGTTGGTTCAAATCCTGGTGTCCCATATGGTCCCCCGTGCCTGCCAGTAGCTATATCTGAGCAGACAGCCAGGAGTAACCCCTGAGCATCACTGGGTGTGGCCCAAAAACCAAAATAATAATAATAATAATAATAATAGATTTAAACTTTTGGTGGTTTATTTTTATCGTTGTTTTTGTTGATTTTTGAGTCACACTCAATGTGCTGAAGGCTGCTACACCCAGCTTTGTGCTTGGCAGTCACTCCAGCAGTGCTTAGGGACCATGCTGCTCTAGGACACCAGCCTTAAAAGCATGTTCTCATGCTGCTGCACTATTTCTCTTGTCCCTAGATGTTTGTTTCGTTTATTAGGTTGGTGTGGCTTAGGGGTAACTCTTGGCTTTGTACTCAGGAGTTACTTCTGGCAAGGCTTCAAGTACCATATGGGATGCTGGGGACTGAACTTAGGTTGGTCATGTACAAGGCAAACACCTTACCTGCTGTACTATCACCCTTGCCCCCTAGATGCTTTTTAAATCTTTATATTTCCTCCCAGGCACAACTATTAACTTTGTGAGGGTTTTATAAACACTCAGGTTCTGGAAATGACTGCACTGTGCATTAATCAGCTGGACTATAATACCAACGAGCTATACCACGAATAGTTACTATTTTCTACTGACTCTAGGCTAATTCTTCCCCTTCTGCTATACACACTGCTATCAAATTAAGAATGACAACCTGGAGGTCATAAAAATAGTTTAATCTGAAAAAAATCACATAACTAGAAAAAAAAACCTCTGATAGAGTATTCATGTACATATGTGAGGATATGTTAAGGCAGGAACATGTTGTATGGGTAAAAAGAAACCATACATTCTCTTGACCTGGACTCAGTTTAAACATCTTACTTAACATTTGATCCTGGTCTTCAAGAGAAGATGAATGAGAACACTATCTGTTACTGTTTTATGTTCCAAGAGTGACAGAAAAGTATTTTTCATTGCTTGAACTCAGGGCCTCATACCTGCAAAGCAATTGCTTTACTGCTAAGTTATATCCACAACGCATGAGAGGAAATTTTATAACCTGTCAGAGATTGATCTGACATTGACTTTAAACACCGAATGGTTGGTAAATCCACAGGCTTCACATGAACTTATGCTTTCAAGTCTCCATGGCGCTACTTTTTTCCCCAACTCCCATCAGCAGACAGAGTCTCTAGAAGAATTTCATCCAAAGGAGTTGCTGACCCTACCTGTAGATTGCGGAATCAGGCTCAGAATCAGAGGCTCCAGATACCAAAGAGGCCAGTTTGGGGTTCTCTAGATCTCCATTCCCTAGAAAATCATGGAAAGAAAAAAAAATATCAATAACTGAAATGAAAACTAATCCCAATATTCTTGTATCTCTTGGAAAAATCTGGCAATTACAACCAGCGTTCTCTTTCCAAAAATAATCTGGGCATAAACTGTGCTCCGGGAGGTCCAGTCATAAATTATTTCAGCTTTCATATCCAATCTTCTCAGACAGTCAAAGAAAAACAAACAAAAAAATTCATTTGTTGAGAAAAGTCAGCTTCAAAAATAAGCCTACACAGACTTCATTCTAATTGATAAATCTTATTTCAACAACAGAGAGGGGAGAATGGAGTAGGGTGAAACGAATGGGAATCCAGAACATTCAACTCATATTGTATCTGTGGTCAAAGGCAGGATTTTTTTTTTCTTTCCTTCGGGGAGAAGGGGTTGCCTCCCAGGCAGTACTTAGGGCTTCTAGGGTCAACTGGCTGGTAGTACAATGTGAGAATGTGAGGATATTGTACTGGGCAGGCCTTGCAGTGTCAAGGACTACCAGGGCCATGCCAGGCAGTGCTTGATGGCCACAAGGACATCCAGTGATATTTAGGGACCATGTAGTACTGGAGATAGACCCAAGGTCAGGTGTAGCCCCTGTTCTGTCTCCCTGCCCAAGGATTTCCCCTTCATTTGCTTGCTCCCTCACTCATTTTCCAATGATTTATTGAGTCCTCAAGGCAGACAGAGGGTGATAAACAGAACAAAGCAAGCCCACAAGCAATAATAAGCACTGACATTACCACCAATATTTTGTAAGTAAGAACACCAAGGCATAAGGACAGTGCTCACGAAGCACCCATCACCCATCAAATTTGATAAAGCCTACAAAGGGGGCCAGAGTATTAGTAGAGCAGCTAGGACACTTGCCTTACATGTGGCCAACCTGAGTTTGATTCCTGCCAAGAGTGATCCCTGAACACAGCCAGGTGCGTTCTCCAAACAGAAAAACAACAAAATAAAAACATGGCTGGCAGGTGAAACCAAGTTTTGTGGCTCATTTGTTTAGCTTCTCTTTTTTTGCGGAGTCAAAGATGGAATCCAGGGCTTCACACTACAGGGCAGGGTTCTACTGCTGAACTACATCCCTGGTCCTCCTTTAGCCTTTTCTTGAGCACTTGGGAAAGCAAATGGTTTGAGTATTTAGATAGCTCCAACTTTGACCTCTTCTGGTGAAGACAGCAAGAAACTAAAAGCCCACAACCCATATCTTACTACAAAATGCAATTTAATGCCACAAACCTCCAACACTGAAAGCTTCGGCTTAGTAGCAAGAAATATGTAAAAATTGCAAACAAGTACTTGCAATCTAAAATTAATGGTTTCTTTTTGGGGTATGTAAATAAAATCTATTTTTTCTCATTGTTATTTCAATCTCAGACCTTAGAGCAGGCTAGAGTGATCATACAGCCGGTAAAGCACTTGCCTTGCTTGTGGCTGACCTGGGTTTGAGTCTCAGCATCTCATTACTCCTGAACACTGCCAGGAATTAATTCTAGAGAGCAGAATCAAGACAAGTAAACCCACCCTGAACATCACCAGGTATGATCCAAAAACAAAAAACAAAACAAATAAACAAGAAAAAAAGAAAGACCTTAGAGCTTAAGCCACCAAATTTTTCTTCTGTTTTTTTTTTTTCAATGCTGAGAACCAAATCCAATGCCTCATACATGTAAGCATGTGCTTTCTGTTGAGACAATTTTCTTAAGTCATATAATTAGGTGTGTACCAGACAAGTATGTCTCTATCTGGGCCAGGGAAATGGCTCAAAGAGTAGGACTGCATGCACTGTTAGTGGAAGAGGTCAGGCCAAACTCCCTCATTGCATGGTCAGTCCCCCAGCATCCCTGGGAGAAATCTCCAATATTGCACTGGGAGTATCTAGAGCACTGCTGGATGGGTCCCCAAACAATAAGAAGCAGAGACTCCCACGTCTCTCATCTGTTCCTAAGTGCTAAAAGCATTGACTGGGGGATGCTTAGCATTAGAGCCTGGGTTTCATTTAAGTGAATCCTGGGTTTGATCCTGGCAGCCAAACTGGGTTACAGAATGAATGAATGAGATTAGCATGAGATCTTCTATTCTGCTGTCTGGTCTTGAATCCAGCTTCAAAAAAGGGACTTCCTGGGTGACAATCGTACCTTTTATTCTAATTAGGTAACTTAGTGGACTCCTGGAAAGGGCTAATCACCAGAAAGGCCAAGTCATAAATAAACACTGGGGATTCTCAGCCCTACCTCTCACTTTCCAGAGAGGAGAGAGAATCAAAGGCTTGAATGGGAGATAATGAGCCATTGGATTTGATAGTCTATACAAATCTCAAAAATTAGGTTGAAAGAACTTCTAGATTGGTGAAAACATTCACAACCCTGGAGATACCACCCTCCTGCACCTCACCTTGTGACCTATTTGTTCATTTATTCTAAAATAATTTAATTTAGGGACCAGAGAGATAGCATGGAGGTAGGGCATTTGCCTTACATGCAGAAGGATGATGGTTCGAATCCCAGCACCCCATATGGCTCCCTGAGCCTTCCAGGAGAGATTTCTAAACTCTAGTAGAGCCAGGAGTAACTCCTGAGTGCTGCCGTGTGTGACCCAGAAACCAAAACAAAAAAAAATTTAATTTAATTTATTCTAAAATAAGCTACTAAGTGGAAGCAGTTATTTCCTGGAGAAGGTCCCATCTGCAGCCCTGTGGACAGCAGTTAAGTAGAGTCTGAGGCCCCCATAGGCCTGGGCAGCTCCAGCAGAGGGAGGGTCCAGTCAACATCTGGGTAGTCAAAGAGCTATCTTCAGCCATTGCCATCAGAATTCAGGTGACTGCGGGCCCCCAGCTGAGCTGAGGTGGGGGGAAACTACAAAAGTGGTGTGGGGCCGGAGAGATAGCATGGAGGTAAGGTGTTTGCCTTGCATGCAGAACATCGGTGGTTCAAATCCTGGCATCCCATATGGTCCCCTGAGCATGCCAGGAGCGATTTCTGAGCCTAGAGCCAGGAGTAACCCTGAGTGCTGCCGGGTGTGACCCAAACCAAAAAAAAAAAAAAAAAAGTGGTGTGATAAAGCATGTGGGTGACTCTGGGGAGGCTGGAGGACAATAGCCTTGCAGAGGCATGAGCCTGGGAATCCCTCCCTGGCACCATCCCACAGGTCAAGAGATCCTGATGTTTGGGATCTCCAGAGACATTACTTTATTGTAAAGTGTGTGACGGTCAGTTCCCATTACCTGGTGTGTGCGAGCACTACAACCAAGGATGTGATCCCTGCAGGTCTTACAACACATATCATTCAAGAACACAGCCAAGGAGACTTTCGAGGAACACCACCAACATGTGCGAGTGTCACAACTAAAATGTAGGTGGCCCTGCAAACAGTGCAAACAAGTGTGTGAGGCTCCCAGTTATTCTAACAGCCCAGAGAGGTGGGGGTGGGGGTGGGGTGTGGTGGTAAGGATATGAGAAAGTATGTTAACAGAAACAACAGGAGGAAGGAAAGAACAAAAAAAGCAAAGAAGAAACACAGAAGGACAACTAAGATTTGCTTCACACCTTTCAATCAAGATTTTTTGGGTTCAGTTTGGTTTGGGTTTGGGGGCCACACCCAGCTACGCCCAGGGCTTCTTTCCTATCAGGGTTCTAAAAATCATCTGTGGTGTTGCAGTCAAATCTCGGTGGGCCAGCTATCAAGGTAAACTCCCTATCCACTGTACTGTCTATTTCTTCAGTTCTCAACCAAGTTTAAGACCATCATCAGACATTCTTTTTTTTTTTTTTTTTTTTTTTGGTTTTTGGATCACACCCGGCAGTGCTCAGGGGTTACTCCTGGCTGTCTGCTCAGAAATAGCTCCTGGCAGGCACGGGGGACCATATGGGACACCGGGATTCGAACCAACCACCTTTGGTCCTGGATCGGCTGCTTGCAAGGCAAACGCCACTGTGCTATCTCTCCGGGCCCATCATCAGACATTCTTCTGGCATACTATGAATAAGTTTCTTGCACAGAAAAGTGAAGAATAGGGGCCGGGCGGTGGCGCAAGAGGTAAGGTGCCTGCCTTGCCTGCGCTAGCCTAGGATGGACCTCGGTTCGATCCCCCGGTGGCCCATATGGTCCCCCAAGCCAGGAGCGACTTCTGAGCGCATAGCCAGGAGTAACCCCTGAGCGTCACCGGGTGTGGCCCAAAAACCAAAAAAAAAAAAAAAAAAAAAAAGAAAAGTGAAGAATAGGGAAAGGTTATTGTGCAGAGCTAAGCAAACCTACTCCTTGTCAATTCTGCTCCTGCTCCAGCATCCTTTCCAATAGTCACAGCTTGTCATCACTCTTCCTGTCAATTTCTTCCCAGCTCTCCTCTCCTGACTATGCTGGCCTTGTTTAATTGTTCCATGCTGCCCCATTACAGGAAGGAGCTTAAAAGGATGGTCTTTGCAGATGTGTTCTAATCCACATAGAATACACAGAGACAACCATCTATTAACAAGGACACTATTTCTTGGCATGAATAATACTCTAACCAGGCACTAGTTGTTTTAAACTATAAATTTACCTTCAGCCTAAATAAGTCAATCAAGATCTCTTGGGAAGAGAGAATTAATTTAAAAATAAATTTCTAGGGCTGAAGCAAGAGTACAGTGGGTGGGGTGTTTGCTTTGCAGACAATTGACCTGGATTTGATCCTTACCATATGGTCCCCTGAGCAGGAGTGATCTCTGAGTGATCCCTTAATAGGCTAGAGAGTTAGTACATGGGTTAAGGTGCTTGCCTTGCATGTGGCTGACCTCTGTTTGATCCCCCAAGCACTGTGCACAGAACCTCTAAGCACAGAACCAAGAATATGCCTGAGTACAGCCAGGTGTGACTCATAAAACCAAAACCAAAATAAAAAACTGCAAACAACAAATAACCATAAGAAGCAGGAAATACTGAAAAGCAAAACAAGCAAATAAAAGAAGCCAGGGGAACAGTATAGTGGCTTAGAGTACCTGCCCTATAAATATATGATCAGGAATGGAATACTTGGGGTCCAATCTGCAGCCTTGCAGCTCTGCCATTGTAGTCTGGCAGCTGGTTGGTCCATGATTGTCAGCACTGCAAGCAATTTCTAGTCACACTTGCAACCAAGTGTGTGCAAAGCATCACAAGATATGAACCCCCTCCAGCAAGTACTACCACTAAAAAGATGTGCCACTGCCGAGAACCATAATCCCTGGTGAGCACATGTATAAACCCCATTATAATCTTTATAATTATAAACTTAATCCCTGGTGAGCACAGTGTAATTGATGTGCCCTAGCTAACACATACTCAAGCACAACTAAAGGAGCACCTCTGCCAAGTGTGCGGGCACTGCGATGTGCAACTCCTAGCAATCACCAGAGCTAACAACTGTACAAATGTATCAGCCAGATACGCAGACATCACCTCCACATTCACAAGGGAAGCGCTGAGGTGAAGAAAAGTAAATATTTTTAAAAATAACTACAATTGCATTAGTCAAAGACATTTCATTTTTGTACACACACTTTCAAAATTTATTTTTGTATGTATAAACGTGTATGTACTAATATATCTCACCCTAGCCCCAGCCATAATCTTTGTGTGGGATAGGGAGACCACAAGTTCTGCTGGACAATACTGCAGTAGGAGATGACCACTTGGACTAGAATATACCCATTTACACTCAGAGTAAAATACAATTCTCCATTATCATTCCATTAATTTTTTTTTTACTTCCACCCACTCCAGAGCAAGGTATATAGTCTATATTTCTGAAAGGAGCTAGACCAAATGTTACTGAACATTAGTCATGATCATTTCTCGCAGTTCATTAAAATAAAGTTATATAGGGACTGGAGAGATAGCATGGAGGTAAGGCGTTTGCCTTTCATGCAGAAGGTCATCATTCGAATCCCGGCATCCCATATGGTCCCCCGTGCCTGCCAGGAGCAATTTCTGAGCATAGAGCCAGGAGTAACCCCTGAACACTGCCGGGTGTGACCCAAAAACCACACACAAAAAAAGTTATATAAACATATAAAAGAACTAATATAATCTCACAGGCTATATAGCATAATTTAGCAATCTCCCAAACCAGAAAACTAAAAGCTTAGCTAAAGATTGTTTTATTTTTATTTATTTTATTTATTTTTGCAACAAAGTCCCTTTTATTCCACCAAAAATTGATTAAATTATCAGAATCTCTTAGCACAAGATATACATCTTAAAAACCATTAAGGCCTGAATTCTAGGGTTTGTTCTGACTCTCCCAATCTATAATGGGGTTTAGGGTTTAGAGGGAGAGACATCATTAACAGAGACCAAGTCAGATGGCTACAGGTCTTCCTTCCCAAGCATTGGACAAGCTGCTTAATTCTTGTCCAAGCAGGAAAGAGCCAGTATATTAGAAAAAAAAAATCGAGTAAAGAATTTGACATTACATTCATTATAAGATCTCTCAATTTTTTGTTTTGTTTTTGGGTCACACTCAGCAGAGCTCAGGGGTTACTCCTGGTTCTACACTCAGAAATTGCTCCCGGCAGGCTCCGGGGACCATAGGAGATGCCGGGATTCAAACCATCATCCTCCTGTATGCAAGGCAAACACCCTACCTTCATGCTATCTCTCCGGCCCCCATGCTCTCTCAACTTTTCAACAGTTTTTTTTTTGATGTATGCAATTTAAATCATCTTATTCTCTGTTTTTTTTTTATGTATACAATTGAAATCATCTTATTCTCTGTGCACAAAGCAATCAATTTTGTATCTAGAAAACCTCTCAAATCTGAATAGCATCATTTTACCCTTAGAAGAGGAAATAGATTTTCCTGTTCTTCTTTGCAAGGAGTCAATGAACAAAACTCTCTTCCCATCCCCCCAAGTTCAAACTGTTACTTCTGGCCTTGGAATGTGCAGCTTTTAATGGGCTGAGTCAAATCATGTGGAAAGGGTAGCTTTCTTTGGAAATTTCTTCTGAAAAATCAACTCCGGAGGATTGCTACACAATGCCTCTGAAGTCCAAATCACTTCTGCTAGTCCAGGGGTGGCAAACAAGTTCAACACAAAGAGCCAAAATTTTAAACTGTGAGAGTCAGAGAGCCACACCATGCAGTGACCTGCCAAAACAGACAAACACTCACACAAAAGCATATAATTTTAACAATAATATATTAAACACATATTGCATTTTGCCATTTGGAGTGAGGGTAAAAATCCTGCAGTGATGGTGAGGGTGTGCTGCGTCCTCCGCACTAAGAACTAACGGTAAGATGTGACACAACATGTGACACACGGGTCCGTCCCCTCCCACCCCCAGCCGCTTGTTCGCCACCCCTGTGCTAGTCCAATTCGGGAACTAGCCTCAGTGGAGGTATTAGGATTGTCAAGAGCTAGAGTAGCTGCAGTGGACCGATAAGGTAGGACTTCAATAACTTGAGGTTTATCAATGATTCTGGCAGTCCGGTTTTCCTTTTCCACAATGCCAACAATCCATGTTTGGTGGCCTTCTCCATACTTGGAAGATTTGATTTCAGAACAAAAGCGAGCTACCTGTTCTCTTGGTAAGCAAATGAGTAATCCACCAGAAGTTTCAGCTGAGGTACTTTAAAGGAGGCCAAGTTGCCCACTAGCCTTACTGATGGCAGTCATTTTAGCAATGATTGATTTGATTATGAATAACAAAGGACACTTCATTTCTTTGTTGCTTTGCAAGGTTCTGAGTGTCCTAGAATGCCAAAGCCGGTGATGTCTGTGGCTGCATGGGCGTTAAACATAAGCATTAAGCCAGTAGCAGGTCTACTGAGGGCAGCCATATTGAACATGGCTTCTTGATAGGCCAGTTCTACATCTTCTTTGGAGACCACCATCTTTATCTTGTTCCATCCTTCTGGGTTATCCAGCCATTGGTGGGAATTGATAGCAACAGTAAGGATTTGGTAAACATGAGCATATTGCCAACAACCGCACTGTCGGGCACTATGAATTCACTGGGCTGACGTACCACGGTGGCAACCCCACCACCAACAATAATCCAAGAGTTCACCACCATCTATCCAACAGTCACTGCCATCCCTCCTTCTTCCGTGGGTGTCCCGGAATCCTTTGATCCAAAGTAGTGTTAGCTTTTCTTGCTCTTCCTCGTTCATACTCTCAACTGACAGTAGCATCAACATGTTGTCACATTCAGTGATATCCAAGGCATAGAGGTCACTCAAGATGTTGGCACAGACTATGCGACCCATTATGTAGGGAGGGATCTTCCACCAGGAGGTAAAAGAAGTCTGGGGTTTGCACCAGGGACAGGCCCCCATGCCTCAGGGGGATGACACAGTCCAGGCTGATGCCCTGGGCTGGGCAGGTTGGACTAGCTTCTGCCCCAGGAGGGCCAGGCCATCTTCCTGTGGCGTCTCCTCCTGGCCTCCGAGCAGGAGTTTGAGCAGTGTCTCCTGGGGGACCTTGCAGCCTCACCCCTTCATTCCAGAGAGGCTCAATGCTTGGGCTTCAAAGGGCTGGTAGTTCATGAAGCCCCGGCCTAGAAACCAGCCTACCGGGGAGGAAGAGAGAGAAGAGGGAGAGGGAGAGGATGAGGGAGAGGGAGAAGGGGAGAGAGGGGATAGAGAGAGAGAGAGAGGGAGAGAGAGAGAGAGAGGGAGAGAGAGAGAGGGACGGAGGGAGGGGGGAGGGAGAGGGAGAGGGAGGGAGGGAAAGGGGGGAGGGAGAGGGAGAGGGAGAGAGAGGTGTTCTGAGGTTAACTCCTGGCTCTGCATTCAGAAATCACTCCTGGCAGGCTCAGGGAGAAAGGAGAGGGGAGAGAGACAGAGAGAGAGAGAGAGAGAGAGAGAGAGACAGAGACAGAGACAGAGACAGAGACAGAGACAGAGAGACAGACAGAGAGACAGAGAGACAGACAGAGAGACAGAGAGACAGAGAGAGACAGAGACAGAGAGAGAGAAAGAGAGAGAAAGAGAGAGACAGAGAGACAGAGACAGAGACAGACAGAGACAGAGACAGAGAGACAGAGAGAGAGAGAGAGAGAGAGAGAGAGAGAGAGAGAGAGAGAGAGGGAGGGAGAGGGGCGGAGGGAGAGGGAGAGGGAGAGAGAGGTGCTCTGAGGTTAACTCCTGGCTCTGCATTCAGAAATCACTCCTGGCAGGCTCAGGGGAATCATATGGGATGCCAGGGACTGAACCTGAGTATGCTACATGCAAGGCAAATTCCTACTCACTGTGCTATTGTTATGGTCCCCTAAGGATAGTTTTATATCAAATAGTGGGCTAGAGTGATAGTAAAACAGGTAGGGCATTTAACTTGTATGCAGTTGACCCGGGCTTGATATCCGGCATCCCATATGGTGCCTCAAGTACCACCAGGAATGACAGAGCCTGGAGTAACCTCTAAGCACCATTGGATGCAGCCTAAAAACTTTATATGTATATATATATATATATATATATATATATATATATATATTGTTTTAAATCTTCTACCATTACTAACAAGAATTAGCAATGTCATAGCACTTTCTTCCGAGCTTTTCCTGCCCAGAGCCTTGCAGTAGTTAAATGCTATGAACATGGCACAGCTCACTGCTTCAGTGAGCTTGCATATGTACAATATATTTGTTGAAACAAGACTTCATGTAACATGCAAATTTTCTATACCCTGAATCTGGCTGATTTTTTTTCTACACCCTAAATCTGACATTTTGATGTTGTCACTTGAACAGATTCTTCTCTCCCCTCCTCTAGAAACTGTTCTCAGATGCAGAGCTATGCTGTCTAAAGTAGCAGCTGCTAACACTTGAGTAAATTAAGTAATATTTAAAAGTCAGCCTTCGGGAGCTGGGGAGATAGTAAAGGTATGAATGCAGCTGTCTTCAGTTCAAACCATGTCACCAGATGGTCTCTACGCACAGAGCAGGAAGAGGCCCCCAAGCACTTCTAGATATGGCCCAAGAAAAATCAAGCCAATCCTACAGGCATGCCACTGCATTTCAACTCTTTCTTTTCAACTCTTTCTCCCTCTCTCTCCCTCTCCCTCTCCCTCTCCCTCTCTCTCTCTCTCTCTCTCTCTCTCTCTCTCTCTCTCTCTCTCTCTCTCTTTTCTCTCCCCCTCCCCCCATCATAGACAGCACAGAAAGGCATTCATCAGCAAAGATATTCTGCCAGACTACGTTGACCTACAGGCTTGTCAAAATTCAGGCTCAATTTTGTTCTTCTAAGAAAACTCCAGCATGGTGCTTCATAAGCACACAGTGAACAGTGGTCACCAGCATTCTGATGTAGATTGGTCAGCAGGCACTCCTGAAGTTGATTCCAGTGCCTCTATGTGTATACGTATGGGATTGGGGATCTAATTTAGAGCCTCATACACAGGGAGCAAGTTCTCTACCCCCAGCCCTCCGTGTTTCTCCTTTTAAAATACCCCTTACGTATACAGCACAGTTCTGAGTTCCTACTATAACTCCACTGTCCTCCAGCTTGAACAGACCATTTTTCAGAGGAATTCTCATTCTCTTTCATGAGAAACGATATTTAGAGATCACAATCTCAAGAAACATTACACAAAAATCTCAACCAAACACAAATGTCATGAAGTCACTTGCAATAACAATTCTGTTAATGATCTTGCCAATAATTTTCTGATTATGCTAGAAGTTTGCCTTTGTTTCACTTTTTAGTGAAACATTCTCACTGATGTGCAATCTCACTGTTTTGCTTTGTATTTCCCTAATAACAACTGACAATGAGCACATTTTTTAGAGATCCCTTTAGATTTTCTCTAAAAATAAACCGTTATGCAAATAACATGGTTTATACTATATTGTAGGTGTGCATCATTATATTTCAACATTTACATATAATATGTTCATCGTTAAATCCAATTCTTTCCTTCACCCTACAAGTTACCACATTTGCCTGATTTATCCATCTGCCCCAGATTGATTTTTTTTTTTTTTTTTTTTTTGGTTTTTGGGTCACACCCGGCGGTGCTCAGGGGTTACTCCTAGCTGTCTGCTCAGAAATAGCTCCTGGCAGGCACGGGGGACCATATGGGACACCGGGATTCGAACCAACCACCTTTGGTCCTGGATCGGCTGCTTGCAAGGCAAACGCCGCTGTGCTATCTCTCCGGGCCCGATTCTTTATTTATAGTGACATAAATACATTAAAAGAATATTCAGAGAAGTCTAACCTCCCTTCATTTACATCTGGCCATCTTAATACTTTTGTGATTATTTTTTTGTTTTTTGGCCATGTCCAGCGACGCTCAGGTTACTCAGCTCAGAAATCGCTCCTAACACACACTAAGAACATATGGGATGCTGGGGATCGAACCCCTATCAGTCCCACGTTGGACGCATACAAGGCATACATGCCCTATCCACTGTGCTATCACTCCAGCCCCTAATTTATTTTCTTTACTTCTTTTCCTTTACTTCCTTTACTGAAGTGCTATGGCTTATAATACTGTCAATGATCATTTCATACATAGTTTGTTCCAACACTCTAAACTCACTAACAGAGTGCCTGGTTCCCCCCACCACTAATCCCAAAGGCCCTTCCCATCCAGCTCCCACCTTCCCTGGCAAACTCAGTTCAGTGGACCCACTTTCAGCTGTTTTCTCTGACCACATGTTGTTCCTTTCCTCTGTATCTTTATATACCAATATACGAGAGATCGTTCTGTACCTACCTCTCTCCTGACTGACTTTATCTAGTATGAAACCCTATACTTAAATCCATGTGGTATTAAATTGCATAATTTAGTCCTTTCTAATAGCTGTATAGTATTCCACTGTATAACTCAGCTTCTCAAAAATGCATATTCATTTTTTTGTTTTTGTTTCTTTTTGGGCCACACCCATTTGACACTCGGGTTACTCCTGGCTATGCGCTCAGAAATATCTCCTGGCTTGGGGGGACCATATGGGACACCGGGGGATTGAACCTCGGTCTGTCCTATGCTAGAGCTTGCAAGGCAGACACCTTATCTCTAGTGCCACCTTCCAGGCCCCCCCTTTTTGTGCATATTCATTTTTAATTGGACATTTGGATTGTTTCCAAATCTTGGCTAGTATGCTACTAGTGTGCTACAATGAACACAGGTACGCATTTTTTTTTTTTTTTTTTGGTTTTTGGGTCACACCCGGCAGCGCTCAGGAGTTACTCTTGGCTCTACGCACAGAAATTGCTCCTGGCAGGCTCGGGGGACCATATGGGATGTCGGGATTCAAACCACCATCTTTCTGCATGCAAGGCAAATACCCTGCCTCCATACTATCTCTTCGGTCCCAACATAAATTCTTAAAATTAATGTTTTTATGTGTTGGGATAGATGATAAGTGAAATTGCTGGGACATATGGAGTCCTATCCTTACTGTGTGTGTATATGTGTTACATCTCCATATTTCTTTCCATAAAAGTTGAACTAGATGACATTCTTACCAACACTAAATGAGGATTCTTTTCTCACCACATCCCTGCCAGCAATGTTTATTTCTAGACTTTTTGATTTATGCCATTCTCACTAATGTGCAATTTCACTGTGTTGCTTTGAATTTCCCTAACAACAAGTGACAATGAGCATATTTTTATATATTACTGGCCATTTGTATGTTCATCACTTCCTGATTTTGAATGGGGTACTTGGATTCTTTTGTTATGAAACTTTGTGACTGCATTATAAATCTTGGACATCAACCCTTTATTTGATATATTATGTACAAATATTTTCTCCCACTCAGCAAGGTGTCTTTTTTTATGACTTTTACAAGCCTTTAAATTTCACTTTCTTTTAAAAAGTAGAACCAAATACATATACATATATCCATTTATATTTCATCCTTTAGGTGAAGAATATAGATAAATAATAAATACAAGGGCCAGAGATACATTTTAGGAATCAAGCAAGGTACATGTCTTGATATGGTTAGCTCTGCTTTAATGTCTAGCACCCAGGGTGCCCCAGATATCACAGTGTGCAGTCCCAGAGGCCCCCAGCACTGCAGGGCCTGAGCACAATAGCTTCGTTAGGCTCTTAAATTGAACTGCTGAGCTGGTTGGCTGAGAATGACCAGAAGAGGCCCTGAGGCCTTTTAAGAAAAAAATCCAGAAAAAAAATAGATACATAATAAATATATTTTGTTCTTGGAGGAAAATAACATTCTGCATCCTTATGTCTACCATGTAATAAGACAACTTAAAGAGCTGTTCAAGTCCACCCCAGCGCTCTCTCTCTCTCTCTCTCTCTCTCTCTCTCTCTCTCTCTCTCTCTCTCTCTCTCTTCTCCCTCTCCCTCTCCCTCCTTCCCCCCCCCCACCCCCCTCTAATGCTTGTTGTTTAACCATGCAGAAGCTAATGACAGGCATCCCTGCTGACAGACATTTGGATCATCTCCAGTTTGCTCTAAATTGTGCAACAATGCTGAGAATTTCACTTGATGCCAGGATGTCTCTGGGATAAATCTGTAGTGGTGGTGATTGTAGGCTTAGTTATGCTCAGTCGAGTCTCCATCAGCAATATGGATGCCTATTCCTCCAGAGTTTCTAGAAAGTATTCTCAAATTTGTAGAATTTTCATTGTGAAGGCGGGCACCTTGGTTTTAATGTGCACTTCTCATTTTTCTTTAACATGTTAGAGCGTTTTGTTACCCCACATAATTTCTCAATTTTCCTTCTGGGGACACATCAGAATTGAAATGCCTCAATTCCATTTTCTTAAAAGGCCACACCCAGCAGTGATCAGGGGCTGACCACATGTGATCCCGCTGGCAAGCAGAGGCACACAATGCTGGAAATCAAACCTGGGTCCTGGAACAAACCAGACACACTCTACCACTTGGGACACATGTATGACCCCTTTTATATACTTCAAAGACTTTCTGTTTTGGTTTTGAGCTACACATGGTGGTGGTGCTCAGGGCTTCCTACTGACTCTGTGTGCAGGGAGCACTCTGGCAGGATTCAAGGGACCATATAGGGTGCTAGGGATCAAATGCAGGTCAGCAGCAAGGCAAGTAAGAGCCTTACCCACTGTATTGCTCTGGCCCCACAATTTAACAAATTTTATAGTCAACTTCCTGTTCTCTTCCAATGTCAATTATCCTAGCAGTATTGAGCATGGTTCATTCCCTCACCTCCTCACCATTATTTTTTTTATCATTTTTGTTCAATTGATAGAAAAAATTTTATAAAAGCAATACTTTTTTATTTTGTAATCTTTTTGTTGTTGTTGTTATTTGTTTTTGGATCACATCCAGCAGCGCTCAGGGGTTACTCCTGGCTCTGTGTTCAGAAATCACTCCTGGCAGGCTCGGGAGACCATATGAGATGCCAGGATTCAAACCACCGTCTATCCTGGATCAGCTGCTTGCAAGGTAAACAGCCCCATTATTTTTGTGATCTTTGATAATAACTTGAAACAAACTCTTTTATAAACATACAAAGTCTGTTTCTTTTTCTTGAAAGGGGAACAAACTAATAGCTCTTTAACATGTAAACTGTTTAATCTACCTTTTGCATGCCACAATATTCATCCACTGAAAGCAGACCAGGGACTGGTCCTTCATAACACTTTACTAAATACTTTTACCAATCAAAATACACTATTACATAGCAACTGCAGCAAGAGGAAGTGCAAGTTAATGGTTTTGCCTAATTCATTTAAGGGCCATTGCCATCTGTTAGATTAAAAAAAAAAAAAGAAATATATTAAACATGATTTGTTCCCTCAAAGAACTCAGTTTACTGAGGAAAAGAAACTCAGAGTAGAAAAACATAGATCCTACAGCTTCTGCCACGTCAGTCCATCGGCACCATGCCAACTCCATAGACTCACACTACTCTCAGAAGAGAAGCAAGCCAAACCGCAAAAATTGATGGGTACACCAGACTCTTGGCTGAAAACTCTAGGGCACCTTCAGGAGGGGAGCAGGCTGAGTTCCTTGCGCTGCTGAACCCTCAGTAGTTGCACCTACACCCCACAATCACTGCTGCATCAATGACCCAAGTTCACTGCTTCATCACAGTGTTCCTCAGAGTGGGGTAGGCAGCCTCCCCCTGTTCCTCCATTCTTCTGGAAGCCCTGGCAGCCACAGCCATAGCCATGTAAATACATCAGCCCAGCTCCATACACCCTGGAATTCCTGATGTGCACATATGCAGCTGCACAACACCTCCAAGTTCCTCAATATTGAAATCCCAGTAAGAACAGACCAAATTAAATGTAAAAATTGCATAGAGGCCACAGCTCAACAAGCAAATACAATACTGCATGCACAACTGACAACAATAGCTTAGTACACCTTCGGACGATGATTTAATGACCCCCTTCCCCCTTGTGAGATATAACAATTTTCACAAATATTCTTTTACTGAAGGCTTGGGAATGGGTGGAAAACTGGAGACAATAGTGGAGGGAATGTTGTTACATTGGTGGCAGAATTGGGTTGGAATACTGAAGGCCAGAAACAACTGTACTAAGAACAGCTTTGTATTATGAACAGTTTTTAAACTACAATGTTTAAATAAAGTAATTTTTTAAAAAGAAGTAAACAAACATACACATAATGAATTCAGAATACATTTACGTCCTAGATATCATAGGGGCACATTCCTAATTTAGTGAAGAAAGATGTCAAAGGAGTTTAGTGAAAGAAATGACAATTAAGCTGTCTTAATAAGAAGGACTTGTCAAGGGGCTGGAGTGACTACCAGCAGGGAGCTTGCTTGCCTTGCACAGGGCCAAATTGGGTTCAATCTCCTGCATCCCATATGGTTCCATAAGCACCGACAGGAAGTAATTTCTGAGTGCAGAGCCGAGAGTGACCTCTGAGCATTGCTGGATGTTGACACGAAAAAACAAAAAACAAAAAAAGGACTTGGAACCACAGCAATAATAGTACAAGGCAGGTAGGGCATTTGCCTTGCACACAGTCAGCCTGGGTTCGACCTGACTATATAGTTGTTCCCCAAGCACTGCCAGGAGTAATTCCTGAGTACAGAGCCAGGAGTAACCCTGAGCACTACCAGATGTGGCCCCTCCCCCAAAAAGGACTAACCAAGCCAAATGTATAAGGGCATTACACGCTGAAGTAACAGAAGAAGCAAAAGCAAAAATAAGGGGCCTGGGAATAGCTCAGTGGCAAAAAGTACCTGTTTGGAAAGTTTAAGACCTTGAGTTCAATCTCTGGTACCACCCCACTTATACCAAGCATCATCCCAGAGCTCTGCAGTATCGAAACTCCAGCACTACTACAGAACTGTATCTCTGGAGCACTACTAGGTGTGTGGATAAGACGCATACAAAAATATGGGGGCCGGAGAGATAGCATGGAGGTAAGGCATTTGCCTTTCATGCTGAAGGTCGGTGGTTCGGATCCCGGCATCCCATATGGTCCCCTGTGCCTGCCAGGGGCAATTTCTGAGCATAGAGCCAGAAGTAACCCCTGAGCGCTGATGGGGTTACCAATAAATAAATAAATAAATAAATAAATAAATAAATAAATAAATAAATAAATAAATAAATAAATAAATAAATAAATAAAATAAAAATAACCATGGCGTAAACTACTGGATACTGATGAAAGACATGAATGAGGACAGGAATGAAAGGCAAGACATCGTACCTTCGGGGCTAGAACTCGGTACTGTTAACATTTGCACACCATGCAACTAAGGAATCAGTCCCTGTTTAACTCCCAATAGCATATCTCACCAAAAAAAAAAAAAAAAAAAAAAACCAACTGAAATTCATCTGACATTTCAAAATACCCCGAATATAAAAGCAACCTTGAAAAAACTGGAGAAATAATTTGCTGATTTCAAAATATATTGCATAAGCAGAATAATTAATACAGCATGGTAGTGGCATAAAGACAGACATATGAATTAGACTAAAAGTCCAAAAATTAATTCATACACACACACACACACACACACACACACACACACACACACACACACACAGAGTAAAATGCTTTTTTGACAGGGTGTAGGGTGCTTGCCTTGCATACAGCTGACCAGATTCGATCCTGGGCACTTCATATGTCCCTTGAGCTGACCAGGAGTGATTCCTGAATGCAGAGCCAGGAGTTAGCCCTGAGCACAGCTGGGTGTGGCACCAAAAAACATTAAAGGACTATCGTGTAATTTACCACTCTCATGTCTAGATATGTACCCCTAAAGAACTGTAATCAGGATTTCAAAGGCGATATTAGCATCCTAAATTTCAATGCAGCTTAACAATAGGAATGTAGTCTAAGAAATGTGCCCTAGCAATTTCATTATTGTGTGAGTATTATTGAGTGTGATGGACTAAATCTAGATGGTATAGTCTACTCCACCCCTAAGGATACACGAGCTATTGGGAGTCCAGCTGGATATATCATTCACCGTTATCTAGAACATTAAGCAATACAGAGCTGCAAACCAAGTTACTGTTGATATCTGGGTTCTTTCACATTTGATCAATATGCTATTGATATTTGGGTTTCCTATGTTTAAGCTACTGTAAACAAGCTGGTATGACTATCCTTGAGCATGTCTTTCAGTATATCGGTGACACCTGAACATTGGTGTGGCCCAAAACAAACAAATGAATAACAACAACAACAAAACCCGACTTACTGTGTTGCTTTCAGAGTTTGATTTATAACCCAAGAGTTAAGTGTGTGGGGGGAGGGGGTTGAAGTTTGGATGTTTTCTTTTCCTTCTTTTCTCTTAGGAATTCAATTGTCTTAGCAACACTCATTTTTCTATCACTCTAGACTTCAATCTTTGGCAAATAAAGCAGCTATATAAATAAATATGGCTGTTTTTAGGTTGTATCTATTTGTGGGGTCTAGTCTCCAAAAGCTTTAAAATAAATCTTGATATCTAATGCAGCAAATCTCTCATTTTGTTCTTACTCAGAGTGTCCTAGCTATTTATGACATTTTATTTTTATGTATATTTTAGAACAAACTTGTCAAACTGCACTCCAAAAAACCCATCAAAGCTTGCTGAGATTTTTATTTGGATTACTTTTGTGCATAAATTGAGTTGCGGAGAATTGACAGTTTCACAATATTGGGTTTTCAACCTAAGAATATGGTACATCCTTCTGTTGATTTAGAAGTAAAGTTCTTTAATTTCTTTCAGTAATGTATTATAAGCTCCTACATAAAAATCATTTGTAGATTTTATGATCTAATTATAATCTGAGCTGAACTTCCTTTATGGTACACAGGTCATGTGTGTGTGTGTGTGTGTAATAAAAATATAAAAGAAGGATCATGTGTGTGTGTGTGTGTGTAATAAAAATGTCAAAGAAGGAGCCAGAGCAGTGGTGCAGTGGTAGGGCTTTTGCCTTGCACGTGCTGACCTAGGGCGGACTGTAGTTTGATCCCCCAGAGTCCCATGTGGTCCCCCAAGCCAGGAGCAATTTCTGAGCGCATAGCCAGGAGTAACCCTTGAGTATTACCGGGTGTGGCCCAAAAAACAAACAAGAAAAAATTGTACAAGAGGGGTTGAAGAGAGAGTATAACAGATAAGGTGCTTGTCTTGAATGCATCCAACCCAAATTTGATTCCCAGCACCCTAAAAGGTCTCCAAAGTCCTGCCAAAAGTGATCCCTGAGCACAGAGCCAGGAGTAAACCCTGAGTACTACCAGATGTGGCCCAAGACAAAAGTGGACTTGAAATGTAGCTAAGTGGTAAACCTCATGCCTCACATGTGTGAGGACCTGGATTTGATCCCTAGCACTAAATAAAAGAAGGTTGTATATGTACACACATACAAACATGTATACATACAAATGTATGACACAATGACTGTATTAGATATATATGGTATGTAGTTTTTTTCCTAATTGTCTGAGACATTTCTTTATAACTACATTTGAAAAGCCTCATTCTTCCAACAAATAGTCAATATTTTTTTTATTTTTTAAACTTGATTAATTGATTGGTTTGGGGGCCACACTGGTGGCCCTCTGGGGTTACTTCTGACTCTGTACTCAGAAATTGCCCCTGGCAAGCTGGGGGCCCATATGGGATGCCAGGAATCGAACCACCATCCATCCTGTTTGACTGCGTGCAAGGCAAATGCCCCACCACTGTGCCATCTCTCCTGCCCCAGACAGTTAATTTTTTTTTTAATATTTCATTGGATGGATACTTCACCATTTAGTTATTTCCCTACTGGATAAGTGTGTTCTTTCTAATCATTTACCATTACAAACAATACAGGAATAACCTTGGGTCTAAGTCATTAAATCGGTCAATGGCAAATCATGGAAGGGACGAATCAATGAGAGCCTATAGTGTAATTTGTATGATTACTGCCAGATTGTCCTCCGAGGCATTTCTACAGTCTCCACTCACTTCAGCAATGCATGAAAGTGACAGTTCTACAACCCTCACCCACACAGTGAGAAAGGGAACTATCCAGTGCAGCTGGGATGCATCTTACCAACTTAATGAATACAAAAAAGAAAAGAAATTTTGTTTTTTTAATATCAAAGAGATATGATAAGTTATGTAACATCTAGTCAAAGAAGAACGATTTATTTCCATAAGTATAACATGTGGAAGATACAGTCCTGTATAAAAGTGAAAAACAGTTATGAATCATTTTTCAAATTTCCTATTTTAGTGAAATTTAGACTGACATAAAAAAGTCAATCCATCTATAGCATAGCATTTACTATGTCAATTACAGACTTATTTTACAAGTATTCCTAGAAGAAAGCAGAGAAATCGGAATAAGTTTTACAAATTTAGATGATCTGAATTTGTATAGAAATATGCATTCTTGTACAAGGTAGAATATGTATTTTTAATGCATATATGGTTATTTTAATATTCAGTAGGCAACATTTTTACTCAAAGTGCCTGGGGCTGAATGCAAGATCTCCCATGTGGGGACTATGCTAGTTGGCCCCATTTCATCACTTTCTGTGTTACCAGAATATGACTTTTCAAACATTCTGATCACGCTACAGATTTAAATGTATGGTGTTCATTCTATTTCCTCTACAAAGAGAATCAAAAAGCAAGTTTTTCATAAAGCATTTGTATATCCAGGCCAGAGTTTTTTTTTTTTTTCAAACAGGTCTCATAGGACTTTCCCTTCACTATACAGGCTGCAAAGAAATAATTAGCCTGGCCTTTTAGACTCAAGGGTAGAGGAGCCAAAAGCAGGTTGTGTGGGTACAGTCTCAAGAGGCTAAAACTCAAAGAAACTGGCTGAGTTTATGAGCCAACCAAACCTAGACACCATGTGATCCTGCTTTTCCCTCAGCCCTTTCCCGTGGCCTTGTTCCTAAGTGACCGTTCAGATTACAACCCCAGGACACACTGTTATGGGCAGAATTATGGCCAGACTAATCAGCTCTCTCAGCACCATAAAAGCATGATTACAGAACTAATGTAGACCACTTTGACATAAAAACCGCAACAGAAAACCAAACCACATAAAGGCTCTTTGGGATAGAGCCCATTTTTGCTCCTTCACTCCATCCACATGACAGCCACTGATGATTAAATTTTCATTGAAACGGAAAAGGCCAAAGAGCTGTACCATTTCCATCACTGCAGGAAGATAATCTCCATGGCTCTAAATCCTACATAGAATTCACAAACAAGAGCAGAGATGTACTTTCTGCATCCTTACATATGTGAGACCCTGAACCCAAGTCCTGGCACCACCAGTAAAATAAAATAAAAGAATAATGAACAAATTCATTCACTTGCTTCTAAAAGCACAGTGTTAGGACCGGAGTGATAGCACAGAAGGTAGGGTGTTTGTCTTGTATGCAGCCCACCACGTTCAATCCCTGACATCCTATTTTGTCCTCTGAACCTGCCAGGAGTGTTTTCTGAGTGCAGAGTTCTGAAGGAGTAACCCCATGAGCACCACCATGTGTGGCCCCTAAACCAAAATAAAATAAAATAAAATAAAATAAAAAGCACATGGTGTTACCATCAAAATAAGTTTCACGACTGACTTCAAGGTCAGAACAGACTTGGCCCTTTATTTACAAAACCAAAGCTCCAATACTTAAACAAACAAAATAAATAAACAAACCCTGAACTTAAATGATGTAACGTGTATGCCTCGGAGAGTTTTATAATAAAAGCAGAGTAATAGCCCTTTCCTTGGGGACCAAAGAACCCAGGTGCCCTGTACTATTAAAAACAATTACAGTTCACAAAACAATCAGGAGACTGAACCCTGGAGAGCTTAGTTCAGAAATGCATTGATCCTTTTTTTAATCCAAAGCTCTGTCAGCCAAACGTGAAGACCCTTGAAAGGTATTCTCTGTAGAGCATACCTATAAAAACACATATGGCTACTCTAGATAATTACAGCTTGCTTTGAAGGAATAAGCTACATTGAAAACTCTTGGGGCCGGAGAGATAGCATGGAGGCAGGGCATTTGCCTTGGAGGCAGGGCATTTGCCTTGCATGCAATAGGATAGTGGTTCGAATCTCAGTATCTCATATGGTCCCCGAGCCTGCCCGGAGCAATTTCTGAGCATAGAGCCAGGCGTGACCCCTGATCACTGCCGGGTGTGGCCCAAAAAGGAAAAAGAAAAAGAAAAATCTGTAACCTTGTCTCCAACTGCTGTCATTCCTCTTTAGAAAGGAAGACAGAGGGGCAAGAGAGATAGTACTGCAGGTAGGGCACTAGCCATGCAAGTGGCTGGCGGGTTTGATTCCTAGCATCATATATGGTCTTCCTCAAGCACAAAGCTATGAGTAAGTCACGGGGACTGCAAGGTGTGACTCCCAAAACAAAAATAAAGCAAAAGACAGAAACATTTCTGTTTCATTTATTTTTCAGTTCTATTTTCTTTCTGGAAGAGAGAATGGAGGATTAGGGCTACAAATCTGGCAGTGCTCTAGGAACTATGTTGTGCTTGGGAATGAATCTGGGGTTCTTGCATGCAAGGATTGCACACTAACCCTTTGGGTCATCTCCCCTACAAAACCTAGCTCTGTACTTCTAATACATGGATAATTTCCCAAAGGTAGGTGACAAAAAGGCACCAGCCAACCAAACTCAATGTGAGGCAGGATTTTGTTTGTTTGTTTTTGTTTTTTAATTTTTGGGCCACCCCCAGTGACGCTCAGGGGTTACTCCTGGCTATGCACTCAGAAATCGTCCCTCACTTGGGGGACCATATGGGACACAAGGGATCAAACCAAGGTCCATCCTGGATCAGCAATGTGCAAGGTAAACGCCCTATTGCTGCTCTATAGCTCCATTCCAATGTGAAGTAGTTTTTCAGTTAACTTCCAAAACCTATATAGAGGAGCCAAGTGAAACGCATGAGCTTTGGAAACCCACTTAACTGGAAGTGGAAATTACTCAACAGCAGCACCACTGACACTTAGTCCACATCGCGCTCCCCTGAGTTTTTGCCCTAAGCAGGCAGGAAGTTGTGAGCAACCCTAGCCTCTCCCCACCACAGGTCAGTAATGGGCCCCTTCTCCCTCAGGGACCACAACCCAAACAAAATCACCTTTGTTTGAGAACCACAGTCCTGGCTCAAATAACCTTCTTGCTTATCTCAACCCACATTCCTCCTATTCATTAACGCGCCCCAATTTCCCTGCTGGGAGTTTCTCTTACAGTCCATGAGACTTACCCTCACAGTTGGGCAAACATTTACAGAACTTCTAAGACACAACCTTGAGGCTCTTAGGGACAAATTCTGTCCTATACTCTGCTTATTTTCCTGAAGGTAATAAAAAATAAAAATGAGAAAACTCAATTAAATGCTGTTTTGAATTGGGGTTTTTTTTTTGTAGCTCTGCTGTTGTTCTCTCTCTCTCTCTCTCTCTCTCTCTCTCTCTCTCTCTCTCTCTCTCTCTCTCTCTCTCTCATTGTTTTTGGGTGTGTTTTTGTGGCCCTGCTGTTCTCTCTTTCTTGTTCTATAAAAATACCTTACAGCAAAAGGCCATAACCTGCCCTGAAATACCAATGCTTAATTGTTGTCAATAAAAATAAACTACTGAAAACTTCAGGACAAGTTAACAATTTCAACTAGATAGTGAAAAATGCTTATTCGGTTAACTTGGACAAATAAGTTACGGGGTGAAAAAAACAATGGATGGATGACAGGATTAAGTTAGGTAATACAAGTAAGTACTTTCCTCCACTTGGCACAAAGCATTCAATTAACTTAAGCAATATTCCGATTATTTAACTAGCTATTTTATTAGCCACAAATTCCACATCAAGGGGAAAGATTGCTCTGGGCTGCAATAAGAACACAAACAATCAAACTGCTTCAGATCAGAAGAAAAAGAAAATAATCATAAGTAATTTCTACCAGAGTCCTGAGAGGGAAAAAAGAATGCAGGAAAACATGAGAAACCAGAAGAAAGGCACTGCACTCTAGCCTCATGTCTGTTCTAGGGCCATTCATAGAATCTTTCCATATAATCTGTTCCAACAGCACACTAGGATCGAAAGGGGAAGGTGGTAAAATTCTCAATTCAGAAATCTATGCACAGGGATAAATGCTTAGAAATATTATTTGCTTAATATTTAATGAATTGTACTTGGAATTTCTACTGCAATCGTATTAAATACTAATCACCAATTCTGAATTTAATACAAAGCATAAGTTTACAAAAAGGAAAAGACCAAAAATTGTTAGAATGCTTTAAAATGAACCATAGGTGCTGTGGGGGATAGTATAGTGGGCAGGGGGCCTTGCCTTGCACACCTAGCTAGGATTAGATCCCTGGCATCCGACATGGTCCCCCAAGCTCCACCAGTGGATCCCTGAGCACAGAGCCAGGAGTAAGTCCTGAGCACAAACAGATGTGGATCAAAGAGACAGAGATCAAAGGGAGAAAGAGAAATACAGAGGAAGGAAAGAAAAGAAAGAAAGAAAGAAAGGAAGGAAGGAAGGAAGGAAGGAAGGAAGGAAGGAAGGAAGGAAAGAAAGAAAAAAAGAAAGAAAGAAAGAAAGAAAGAAAGAAAGAAAGAAAGAAAGAAAGAAAGAAAGAAAGAAAGAAAGAAAGAAAGAAAGAAAGAAAGAAAGAAAGAAAGAAAGAAAGAGGAAGGAAGGAAGGAAGGAAGGAAGGAAAGGAAGGAAGGAAGGAAAGGAAGAAAGAAAGAAAGAAAGAAAGAAAGAAAGAAAGAAAGAAAGAAAGAAAGAAAGAAAGAAAGAAAGAAAGGAAGGAAGGAAGGAAGGAAGGAAGGAAGGAAGGAAGGAAGGTAGGAAGGAAGGAGGGAGGGAGGAAGGGGTAAAGGGAGGGTCGGAGGGATGGTTAGTGGGAGGGATGGGGAGCATGAATTAGTGGGGAAAGTGGATAATTCGGAGGTGTGTGCATAAATATATGTGTGTAAGAAAGTGGATAGTAATTCAAAGGTGTGTGCATGAAGCAGCAATCAATGTGAGGTGAAAGGGAATAGGCAAAGCCCGGGGTGTTGGGAAATACAATTCCAGACACAGCTCCTCTGAGAACAGGGAGTTGGGGTGGGGTGGGCAAAAGCAGGAACCCTACTTTCACATTAATGGGGAACACCAGGATGGTGTAGATCGGAGGCCCAGCTTAGTCAGTCCCAGCAGCAGACACACAAAACAGATACCACCAGTGAAAGAAGCGCAAAGCAAGTCAGCACACGGCGAGTGACAAACCCCACATCCAGGAACCCCTAGATCCAAGATTCCCACCTAGAATCTACGGGTCCTTAGCAGTTCCTCATTCAGGAAGGTGTGTGTTGAGGGGTGGTGATGGAAATAGCTCCCTTAATTCCATCCCCTGCCACATCCAGGCTCCCTCCCTTGGCACAGAGTAAAACCGGTCCCCTGTCCTGAAGAGAGCATCCTTTGAGTTGAGAGGTATGATGCGTGCAAGGCTGGAAAGAAAAGTCAAGGTGCTGCAGAGGGGCACCTCCACCTTCGGGCAAGAAATCCCCCCAAACCTGGTGGCATTGAGGGAGAGGGGGCTTGAGAAGGGTACTGTCAAAAAGGGGTTCAGTCCCCATTCCTCCCCTCTCTGCATAGAAACACTCATGTCTCCCCCTCCAAGTTGCAATTTGGATGGAGACTCAGGGGGGGCTTCGGAGCATACAGAAGCCTAGAGAGGATGTTGAGGCTGCCTGCCTGGATTTGGGGGGCAGAAAGACGCAGGTGGGGGGGGTGAGTGGGAGAAAAGCCTGGGGGAGGAAGGGGAAGAAAGAGTGGGAGCCAGAAACAAAAAAAAAGGGGTTGCAAGAGGGGTGAAGGAGCCCCAGCTCTGGGGGACCCCATCACCCCCATAAAAGCTGATCCCCCACAGGGGAAGCTGGCCGACATTTGGCAAAGAGATGCGCGAGGACACTCTCAGGATGCAAACTCTGGGAGTGGGGGGGGGGGAACCCCAGAGTTTCGGGGTACATAGTTGGAGGCAGTGAGGCCTCCAGCGGCTTTGGAAGAGGGGGAACCCCCCCGCCAGGTTGCAAAAAAGGGGGTTTGCTGTGCACCCCACTAGTGCTCCCCTCGCTGATGAAAACCCGGGCCTTGCTTGCTTGCATACCTGCAGGGACCGCCTGGCTCCCCTCCGCTCCCGGGCCCCCGTCCCCGACGCCGGCCGCGTCTGACATCTGGAGCCGCCGAGGCCGCGCCGGAAACAGCCGAGGCCGAGGGAGCGCGGCCGGGAAGAGCCGAGCGCAGCTCAGCGCCGCGCCGCGCCGCCGGGACCGGAAGTGCCGCCCGCTGAGCCAGTGCGCGCCGGTGGCGGCCGGAGGAGGGCGGATGGCGCCGGCGCTGCCCGCCCGGAGCTGGGCTCGGCCGGCGCGGGCTGGCTTTTATAAGCGCCCGGCTCGTCACCAATCTCACACAAATCCCAGAGAAGAGTCAAGAAGCCCCGGCCGGAAGCCGCCGTAGCCATAGCGACGCTATCGGAAGTCGTGGTTGCTAAGAGGCCGGGCCCGTCCAGTGCGTCATCCCTGGCCCCGCAGAAGCTCCCAGCAAGGATGGCCTCCGGGGAAGAGCAAGGCCAGGAGTCCTGGACGCCAGTTCCTGCCGATGCCAACTTGGGCACGCGGGCCGAAGCTGACCCCGAGCGACCTGTGGTGGAGACGGATGAGGATTTCAAAGATGGGTCCGCAGACAGTGGGCTCCCGCACTCCAAACCAGCTAGGCCTTCGGAGGAAGAGATGGTGGAGGACTCCGGGGAAGGTTATTCCGCCCATGCCTCCTCCCAAAGTCCTGAAGAGAGCGAGGGGGAGACTTTCAGAGACGTGGGACGAGACGGGTTCGAGGATATGGCAGTCTCAGGGGCTGAGAAATATGAACACTTAGAACTAGACTTGCCCAAGGAGGCCAGCGTGCATGAAGCGGAGGGCATCATTATGGAAGTACTTACGAAATTAGATCAATCGTTACCAAAAGAAACGGAGGTTCCGGGGCCCAAAGCCAGTGAGGTAAGTTTAGGGTTTCTAGAGGAGGTTTTAGATGCACCACCTAGCAAACAGCAGGATAGGACCGAGCCAGAATCTGTAGAACAGATCCAATCAGAATTCCCGAGAGAGAAACCCAGTGAGTCCATGGAAGACACAGATCTGCAGCCACCAGAGATGAGTGTACCTGAGATTTTAGGGGAGACGCAAAGAAAATCACCTGAGGACAAAGGGACGGAACCATCTAAGCAGGTCAAGCCAGAGTTCCCAGAAGAAAAACTAAGAAAATCTATTAAGGAGGCAGTTCAAGAACCTCCTGAAGAGATTGAAGCAGAGACCTCAGAGGAAACACAGAGAAAATCAGCTGAGGAGTTGCAGGCAGAATCATCTGAGCAGACTAAACTAGAGTTTTCAGAGGAGATACAAAGAAAATCAGCCGAGGAGTTAGGAACGGAATTCTCTGAGCAAATTGAAGCAGAATTTCCTGAGGAGGCACAGAGAAAATCATCTGAGGATGAAAGGACTGAACCACCTCAGCAAGTCAAATCAAAGTTTCCAGAAGAGGAACCAAGTAAGTCTATTGAAGAAGCAGATCAAGAACCTCTAGAAGAGCCTAAAGCAGAGACCCCAGAGGAGGAAACACAGAGAAAATCAGCTAAGAAGTTGCAGGCAGAATCATCTGAGCAGACTAAAGCAGAGTTTCCAGAGGAGATACAAAGAAAATCAGCTAAGGAGGTAGAGACAGAATCATCTGAGCAGATTGAAGCGGAATTTTCCGAGGAGGCACAGAGAAAATCAGGCAGTGAGTTATGGATAGGACCATCTGAGCAGATCAAACCAGAGCTTCCAGAGGGGAAGAAAGAAATATCACCTGAGAAGTCAGGGACAGAACCATCTGAGCAGACTCAAGCAGAGCTTCCAGAGGAGCAACAAAGAATATCACCTGAGGATGAAAAGACAGAACTATCTAAGCAGAGGAAACTAGAGTTTCCTGAAGAGGAACTAAGAAAGTCTACTGAGGTAACAGCTCAAGAACCTCTAGAAGAGACTAAAGCAGAGACCCCAGAGGAGGAAACACAGAGAAAATCAGCTAAGAAGTTGCAGGCAGAATCTTCTGAGCAGACTAAACCAGAGTTTCCAAAGGAGATACAAAGAAAATCAGCTGAGGAGGTAGGGGCAGAATCATCTGAGCAAACTGAAGCAGAATTTTCTGAGGAGGCACAGAGAAAATCAGCCAGTGAGTTATGGATAGGACCATCTGAGCAGATCAAACCTGAGCTTCCAGAGGGGAAGAAAGAAAGATCACCTGAGAAGTCAGGGACAGAACCATCTGAGCAGACTCAAGCAGAGCTTCCAGAGGAGCAACAGAGAAAATTACCTGAGGATGAAAGGACAGAACCATCTCCCCATGTCAATCCAGAGTTTCCTGAAGAGGAACTAAGAAAGTCTACCGAGGAGGCAGCTCAAGAACCTTTGGAGGAAACTATAGCAGAGACCCCAGAGGTAACACAGAGAAAATCAGCCAAGGAGCTGGGAACAGAATTGTCTGAGCAGACTGAAGCAGAATTTTCTGAGGAGGCACAGAGAAAATCACCTGAGGACACATGGACAGAACCATCTAAGCAAGTCAAACCAGAATTTCCAGAAGAGGAACCAAGAAAGTCTACTGAGGAGGCAGCTCAAAAACCTCTGGAAGAGCGTAAAGCAGAAACCCCAGAGGAGATACAGAGAAAATCAGCTAAGGAGTTAGTTCCCTTTCCAGAGGGGAGTAAAAGAAAATCAAGTAAGAAGTCAGGGATACAACTGTCTGAGCAGACTAAATCAGAGTTTCAAGAGCAGAAAACAAAGGTTACACAAAAAAAGTCAATGGATAGGAAAGTTCCATCTCTATTAGAAAAGGCCATATCGTCTGCTGAGAAAAAAGTAAAATCAATTGAGGAAACAGGTCTCAAGAAATCAAAGACCAAGTTGGAAGACCAAGAAGAGATACAAACAGAGCCAATTCAGAAAGAGACAGAGTTAGTAACTAAAGTTACATCACGATCGAAAAAAGAGAAGACTGTAGACCACAAAGAGAATCATCCAGATGCTATTAAATTTAAGCATTATGCACGGGTCAAGCTGGAGCAGCTTCGCCAAAGGAAATTATCCATCAAGGAGGCTCATAGATTTTCAAGAGCCTCTGATATTATCGTCACTCTGGCTTCTGATGTAGCAAGAACATCACTACAGCAAGCTATCTCTTCAGAGTTTCAAAACCTGTCTTTGGCCACTGATTCCCACCATAGCTCACAACCTTCCTCAGAATCTGAGGAGAATTTAAGAAAATCTTCTGAAGATCAAATATCGGCAATATTGGAGGCAGTAGAATCTGAAACAAGTATTGACTCATCATTAGAATTTATGAAATGGAGTCCAGAGCAAGTTGCAGAGTGGATTAGCCAGCTGGGCTTTCCTCAATACAAGGTACCTTAAGAAATAATACTAGGGGCTGGCGAGGTGGCGCTAGAGGTAACGTGTCTGCCTTGCAAGCGCTAGCCAAGGAAGGACCACAGTTCTATCCCCCGGTGTCCCATATGGTCCCCCCAAGCCAGGGGCAATTTCTGAGCGCTTAGCCAGGAGTAACCCTTGAACATCAAATGGGTGTGGCCCGAAAAACCAAAAAAAAAAAAAAAAAGAAATAATACTAAAAACTTTTAAGTACATTTTGATTATAACTGGCATACTGTTAAAACATACATAAAAACATGTAAGTTGGTAAGTTTATACATTTATAGATCTTTATATAGAGAGGTTTAAAAAATACCTCTTGGAAAGATCCAAGAATGTGTCCATTTTGATGCCCAATAAATAACCATTTGTTTACAATTTTTTTAATTTTCTTTTTTGTTTGTTTTGGGCCACACCCAGCAGCACTCAAGGGTTACTCTGGTTCTGCTATCAGAAATAGCTCCTGGCAGGCTTGGGGGACCATATATTTACTGTTGCCCTTATTTCAAAAATAACTTTTTTGAGGTAATTTTCATCCTTTTTACCTGCTATTTATCAACCCTGACCTGAGTCAATTATTGACTTCCTTGTTCTTAAAGAAAAGTTTACATAAGACCTTTAAATTTTTTTGGGATCACAGCTTAGTGTTTACTCCTGGCTCTGCACTCAAGAACCCCTCCTGCCAGGTTTAGGGGACCATATGAGACACCAGGGATTGAACTTGGTGTGCGATCCAGCCTACCCACCCTATTCTATAACTCCAGCCCCACATAAGACTTTAAATATAAAATTTTTCTTTCAAGCTAGTCTTTTTGGTACTTTGTCAAGATGTTTTAGTGTCAGCCCTTTTAACTAGGATGTGTCATGAGCAACAGTACTAATTTGTCTTTTTTAAACTTCTTTTTCAGGACTGAGAGAGAGCAGGTAGGGCACTTGCCTTGCATGATGCTGATGGGTGACCAAATACACAAACAAACCAATAACAACAAAAGAAACAACAAAAACAACAAAAAAGCTGCTTTTTCTCTTTAATTTTTTCCCCTTCTTAACTTCATTGACATACCCAGCAATACTCAACAATACTTATTCTGTATTCTGTACTCAGGAATTACTCATGATTGGCTAGAGGGACCATACGGGGTATCAAGGATTAAATCTGGGTCAACCACATACTATTTTCTCTGGCCCCATATTCTTTTTTAACTTTTTCTTTAAAAACAAACAAAAACAGTCCAATTTAATTAGCTTGTTATAAAGAGTTACTAAAACATCTAAATCCTTTTTGGGGGGGGGGTCACTCAGGGGTTATTCCTAGCTCTACACTCAAAAATTACAACTGGCAGGCTTGGGGGACCATATGGGATGCCAGGGATTGAACCCAAGTCTGTCCAGGTTGACCATGTGCAAGGCAAATGCCTGTGCTATCGCTCTGGTCCCTCTTTTTTCACTTCTGCCAACTATGCTTTAGACAAACCACAAAATATAAATTAGTTTTTATTCTGTATATATATATATTTTTGTTTTTGTTTTTGAGTCACCCGGCAGTGCTCAGGGTCTATTCCTGGCTCTATGCTCAGAAATCACCCCTGGCAGGCTCGGGACCATATGGGATGCCGGGATTCAAACCACCATCCTTCTGCATGCAAGGCAAATGCCTTATCTCCATGCTATCTCTCTGGCCCCTATACTTTATTTTGATGTTACTGTTTTATTATTTTTTTGGTTTGGGGGCCACACCTACCAGAGTTCAGGGCTTACTCGTGGCTCTGTACTCAGGGAGGATCACTCTTGGTGGTACTGAGGGGACCACAGATAGTGATGGGGATCAAACTTGAGATAGCTGTATGCAAGGCAGGTGCCTTAACCATTATACTATCTCTCCAGCTCTATATCCCCATACTTGAAACTAATTTGAGGCACAAAAGATGCACTGGTTATAAAAGGCCAAAAAAGTTAAGGACCTAGTATGAAAGAGCAAGATCTTAGATGAAAAAATATTTCCTGGCATTATTAACAAAGTTTAAAAATTTTTTTTGTTTTAGTTCTTAGGCCACACCTGGTGACACTCAGGGGTTATTCCAGGCTCTGCACTCAGAAATTACTCCTGGCAAGCTCAGGGGACCATATGAGATGCCAGGGATCGAACCTGGATTGGCTGCATGCAAGGCAAACACCCTACCCACTGTGCTATTGCCCCAGGCCCAGCGCTGTTAAACTTTAATTAAAAAAATGTTTCCCCTAGAACCAAAGATAAATGTGATTCCCCCCACCCCTTCTCTGTGCAGTTCATCTTTTGAGTGATGTTCTTATTGTACTAACAGGACTGTTTTATCTCAAATTTCATCGGTGGCCAAAAACTAATCCATGTAAACTGCTCAAACCTGCCTCAGATTGGAATAACAAATTTTGAGGACATGAAGGTGAGTTGTGTTTTATGTTTCACTGTAGAACTCTACGATGTTGTTGCTGTTTATCTCAAAACAACTTCCTTCTTCCAGTACTGACCTGTTTCCATGGTATTATACTCCCAAATCTTCTAGGCTTGCAGGTAGTTGCTTCCTCCAATATCTCACCCACAAAGATCCAAGAACTGTCAGATCCTCCTTACAATTTCTGGTTTAAATCTTTTGTCCATCCGGTTTAAGCCTTTATCAGCTCAGGCTTTGAACCTCCCAATAGCTTTTTGCTTCTCGGCTCGCTTTATTGTTCCTTTGGAGTCAATAGCTCTTCTTTTTTTATGTTTTGTTTTGTTTTGTTTTTAGGTCACACGCCTGGCAGCGCTCAGGGGTTATTCCTGGTTCTGTGCTCAGGAGTGCTCACACTCCTGGCAGGCTCTAGTGACCATATGGGTTGCCAGGAATCAAAACTGGGTCCGTCCCAGGTTGGCCTTGTGCAAGACAAATGTGCTACTGCTGTGCTATCACTCTGGCCCCTAATAGCTCTTCTTTTATCCTCCCACCTTCAGTGATTTACATCTTGACCAGAAACTCATTGGATTCTCCTCTACTGACAAGATGGTCTTTTGAGTCAGGATTTGTCCTGACTTTAGGATTCAAGATGGCCATTTTCTTCTTACCACTCCTCTAAACCAGGGTTTCTCAAATTATTTTTTTCCTGAACTTGAACCCTTTCCAGCTTGTCTCCTTCCACTGAACATGCCCCCACAGACACTTTCCTACCAGCTGGCTCTTATAGTCTTGTGCTACATCTGGGAGGATCTTATCAGCCAACATGAAGCGCAAGCACTTACTGTAGTATGGCTCTGTTCCCTGCTTAGCATTTAAAAGTTTTTTTTTAATTTTCTTAAAAGTAAAGTTTATAACCAATGATATCAAGAATTTAGGAAGGTTTTGTTTGTTTATTTGGCCACACTATGTTTATAGTGCTATGCAGTTTACAAAATTCTACATGAATAGTAGCATTAACCTTTCCTTTCAAACTTCATACCACATACCTATGATTTTATTTTGTATACTCATTCCCAGAAAACTAATTCAGTGCTTCTCAAACTTAGATAGGTTTCTGAATCTGATGAGTTTATTATTTTTTGGGTTTTCTTTTGGGGGGGGGCATACCCAGCAGTGCTCAGCAGTTACTTCCTGGCTTTGTGTTCAGAAATCATTCCTGGTTGGCTCAGAGGACCATATGGAATGTTAGGATTGAACCTGGGTCAGCTACGTGCAAAACAAATGCCCTACCTGCTGTACTATCACTTCAGCCCCTGAATCAGGTGCTTTTTTTGTTTTGATTTTTTTTTCTTTTTTTGGTTTTTGGGCCACACCCGGCAGTGCTCGGGTTACTCCTGGCTGTCTGCTCAGAAATAGCTCCTGGCAGGCACGGGGGACCATATGGGACACCAGGATTCGAACCAACCACCTTTGGTCCTGGATCGGCTGCTTGCAAGGCAAACGCCGCTGTGCTATCTCTCTGGGCCCTTTTCGTTTTGATTTTTGTTTGGTTTTTGGGTCAGAACCGGCAGCGCTCAGGGGTTACTCCTGGCTCCACACTCAGAAATCGCTCCTGGCAGGCTCAGGGGACCAAATGGGATGCCGGGATTCGAACCACTGTCCTTCTGTATGCAAGACAATTGCCTTACCTTTATGCTATCTCTCTGACCCCGGATCAGGTGCATTTTTACAACAAGGTTCTGGGGCTGGAGAGATAGCATGGAGGTAAGGCGTTTGCCTTTCATGTATAAGGTCATTGGTTCGAATCCCACATCCCATATGGTCCCCCGAGCCTGCCAGGAGCAATCCCTGAGCACCACCGGATGTGACCCAAAAAGGGGGGGGAAAAAAGGAAATACAGTTCTTTTTTTTTTTTTTTTGTTTTTGAGCCACACCCAGTAACGCTCAGGGGTTACTCCTGGCTATGTGCTCAGAAGTCTCCTGGCTTGGGGGACCATATGGGACACCGGGGGATCGAACCGAGGTCCGTCCAAGGCTAGCGCAGGCAAGGCAGGCACCTTACCTCTAGCGCCACCGCCCGGCCCCGGAAATACAGTTCTAACTGAACTCTTTTTTATCGCCAAAAGCCAAATTATGGGTTTAGGAGAAAACACAAAACAGAATTAAAGCAGAAGTGTACATGATGTGGAAAGGATCACTTACTACATATTGGCATTTCCAACCATGCCCTCACCTAGCTAATAAGTACTCCCTCATAAATATCATATTATTATTATTATTATTATTATTATTATTTTGGTTTTTGGGCCACTCTCGGTGGTGCTTAGGGGTTACTCAGGCTATCTGCTCAGAAATAGCTCTCCTAGGTCCTGGAGAGATAGCACAGTGGTGTTTGCCTTGCAAGTAGCCGATCCAGGACCTAAGATGGTTGGTTCAAATCCCGGTGTCTCATATGGTCCCCCGTGCCTGCCAGGAGCTATTTCTGAGCAGACAGCCAGGAGTAACTCCAGAGCACTGCCGGGTGTGGCCCAAAAACCAAAAAAAAAAAAAAAAAAACAACAACAAAAAAAAACCCAACCACCTTAGGTCCTGTGTCGGCTGCTTGCAAGGCAAACACCATTGTGCTATCTCTCTGGCCCCTAAATATCATATTCTTTTTTTTTTTTTCAAAGAAGACATGACCATTATGAATTTTAATGTATAGTAACCTTAAATTTTTTTTGTTGTTTTTGGGTCACACCCAGTGGTGCTCAGAGATTACTCCTGGCTCTGTGCTCAGAAACTGTTCCTGGCAGTCTCAGGGGACCATATAGGATGCTGGGGATCAAACCCAGGTCAGCTGCATGCAAGGCAAATGCCCTACTACTGTGCTATCACTTCGGTCCCCTAGTAGCCCTAATTTTTTAAATAAAAACATAGGATTAACAAAATTGTAATTTGTCACCCAGATTTCTGAAGCATTTAAATTCCAAGAATTTCACCTTTGTTTTGGGTGTGCAGTGAACCAGGGAGGAGGTGTCCCTCAAGCAGTGCCCAGGATGTCCAAGTCCCCTCCCAGTGATTTTCAGACAATCTGGTGTGCAGTGTCAAGGATTGAGGACCAGGGATCATCTGCAGGCATGCATGTGTCTTAATTCCTGTATTCCTTCCAGCATCTTCAGGAGTCTGTCAATTCCTTTTGCTTCCTTAAAATACTAATTTCAAAAGCATGATATCAATATGCAATAATAAACTATGCCTTTATTGTAATATTTATTGGAGTCTTAAATATCTTCTGATATTCTGATATTCTGATCTGGAGTACATGATGAAACCAGCGGCATATTTCTATATCCTGAGAAATTTAAGTAAGCAAATTTTGAAATACCAAAGTCAAAGACAAAAGCAGTCTTTTCTTGAATTTACTAGCATAAGATGTTCATAGGTATGCTAGCTAAGCCATACCTAGCCCATAGGTATATGACAATGCAAATTTTACTTTATGACTCAAATATAAATTTAAGCATATTAAATAATACTTAAATATATATCTCAGTATATATTTAAATTTATATTTAAACATATATCTTGTTTACTGATACACTGAGTATTTTTAGGACCACTATTTTAAGAATGTTGCCTAGTATTTATTCCAAATTTTATGTCCCATACCAGCATGTACATGTCTTTTTCTTTTTTATAATATTTTATTGAAACCATTGTGATTTAAAAAATTCTTCATAGTTGTTTTTCATACATACAATGTATCAGCCAATCTCACTACCAGAGTCAACCGCCCTCCACCTACGTCCCCAGAGTGTATCTCATGCCACCACCATTTGCCCTCCCACCTGCCAGTATAGCAGGTCCATTTGAGTTTTTTGTTTGTTTGTTTGTTTTTTTGTGGTTTTGGGGTCACATCCGGCAGTGCTCAGGGGTTATTCCTGGCTCCAGGCTCAGAAATTGCTCCTGGCAGGCACGGGGGACCATATGGGACGCCAGGATTCGAACCGATGACCTCCTGCATGAAAGGCAAACGCCTTACCTCCATGCTATCTCTCCAGCCCCTCCATTTGAGTTTTTTTTTTTTTTTTTTTTTTTTTGGTTTTTGGGTCACACCCGGCGGTGCTCAGGGGTTACTCCTGGCTGTCTGCTCAGAAATAGCTCCTGGCAGGCACGGGGGACCATATGGGACACCGGGATTCGAACCAACCACCTTTGGTCCTGGATTGGCTGCTTGCAAGGCAAACACTGCTGTGCTATCTCTCCGGGCCCACCATTTGAGGTTTTTTTTTTTTTGTTTTTGTTTTTGTTTTTGTTTTTGTTTTTGGGTCACACCCTGTGACGCTCAGGGGTTACTCCTGGCTATGCACTCAGAAGTCACTCCTAGCTTGGGGGACCATATGGGACACTGGGGGATCCAACCATGGTCCATCGTAGGCTAGCATTGGCAAGGCAGACTCTACCTTACCTCTAGCGCCATCACCCGGCCCCACCATTTGAGTTTTTTAACAATCAAAAATTAGTTTGGATCTCTTGATTTCATTGTTGTTGACTTTGGCTTGGCTATTTAGTTCTGTCCTTGTTTAACACCATCAATGCACCTGAGGCCACTTGGCCCCTGGCCCTATCCTTTCATATTTGTGTTTCTCCTCCTCCACTCAATTTCTTTCCTTCTTACTAGGAAGTGATGTTTTTCCTGAAAGCTCTCTGATAGCAACATTCCTGTGCTTTAGGAGAGTGGGAAGTATGGAAGTTGCTTGAGAATGCATTGTTTTGAACACACTGCTATGAAATTGAATTATATGTGTATTTCATTTATAAGCCTGGCCAGATCTGTTCAACTTTCTTTTACTTCCTTAATTCTGCAGTTACTTATACTTCCCTTGCAGAAATAACTCCTTTCGCGATTTCTGGTTTTCCACTTATAATGATGAACTAGTTTGATTAAAAAAAAAAAAAAAGAGGATAGAAAGTCTCTTATTTATTTTAGTAAAAAGCTAGTTGAGGGGCATTACACTCATTTCAACTTTTCTCTTTTAGGATAAAAAATTTTTTCAAACTTTTAAGTATTCCATCAAGTAAACCAAAGAAAACTCTAAAAAATATTTGAGGAGCATAGATGTATTACTTATTCCTTTTATAGATATGTTTTCTATTACAAAGTAAACCTTACTAGCTTTACAATGTCAGCCATTTTAAAAATTGCCTTGCTTCAAACTAAATAGCAAAAATATAGCACTACCGTTGGAGGAAAAAGGAATTTCCCCCTAAACTTGTAAGCATGTCAGCACTAGAGGAAACATGTATTTTCACCTTAAAACTTGCAATTTTGGAATAATTTTACTTAATTAGAAGCTTTGCAAAGGTAGTACAGAAAGTTTTCTGTACTTGTATCATCTCCCCCAACTATGAACATGCCACCATAGTATGTTGAGTAGAGGGTTTTGGAACTTGCCAATGCTCAGGATGAAACCCAGTTTTGTGCCTAGGGTAGAGGGTCACTCGAAAAGATGCCCTGGTGATGACAAGGATGATAGGCCAGGAATTGAACCTGGGCCTCCTGTATGCAGAGAATATGCTCAGTTCTTTGAGATCTCTAACCATGTTACTTTTATTAAAAGTATGAAATTAGGGCTGGAGAGATAGCACAGTGGTAGGGCATTTGCCTTGCATGCAGCTGACCAAGACCCCCGATTGATTCCCAGCATCCCATATGGTCCCCCGAGCCTGCCAGGGGCTAGTTCTCCTTCCTTCTTTCCTTCCTTCCTTCCTTCCTTCCTTCCTTCCTTCCTTCCTTCCTTCCTTCCTTCCTTCCTTCCTTCCTTCCTCCCTTTTCCTTCCTTCCTTCTTTCTTTCTTTTTCTTTCTTTCTTTCTTTTCTTTCTTTTTCTTTTTCTTTCTCTTTCTTTCTTTCTTCTTTCTTTCTTTCTTTCTTCTTTCTTTCTTTCTTTCTTTCTTTTCTTTCTTTCTTTCTTTTTCTTTCTTTCTTTCTTTCTTTCTTTCTTTCTTTCTTTCTTTCTTTTTTCTTTCTTTTCTTTTTTTTTCTTTTCTTTCTTTTCTTTCTTTCTTTCTTTTCTTTCTTTCTTTCTTTCTTTTCTTCTTTCTTTCTTCTATCTTTTTTTCTTTCTTTCTTCTTTCTTGCTTTCTCTTTCTTTCTTTCTTTCTTTCTTTTTCTTTTTTTTCTTTTTTCTTCTTGTTTTCTTTCCTTTCTTTCTTTTCTTTCTTTCCTTTCTTTTTTGGTTTTTGGATCACACCTGGCAGCATTCAGGTTATTCCTGACTCAGAAATCACTCCTGGCAGGCTTGGGGGACCATATGGGATGCTGGGACTTGAACCACCGTCCTTCTGTATGCAAGGCAAATGCCCCCAACCTCATGCTATCTCTCCAGCCCCGCCAAGGGCTATTTCTTAGCACAGAGCCAGGAGTAACCCCTGAGCATTGCCAGGTGTGGCCAAAAAAAAAGTAAGAAATTAACTTTGGTGTAATATTTTGAAAAAAATCTACAAATTTTATTCAGATTTCTACAGTTTTCTCACTGATGTTCCCAATTCTTTCTCTTGTTGGGGTTGTCACTGTTGTATCCAGCAGTAGTGGTGCTTCAGTATCCCATTTGTGGTGCAAACAGGGTCACTAGAGGTCACACCAGCAGTTTGATGGGTTGCATTCAGCAATGTGGGGCAATGCCAAGGATCAAACTCATGTCTCATGGATGTGAGACAAGTATTCTACCACTGAATCATATCTCTGAACTCCTTGATATCCGCTTTCTGTTCAAGATTCAATCCAGGTTATCACCCCACATTTATCTGTTTCAACTTATTTTTTGATCTTCAATATGCAATGATTTTTTTTTATGGGAATCGGGGGGAGGGTGCTTAGGGGTTACTTGCAGCTCTGTGCTGCCGTGGGTTATGTGTGTAAGGCAGATGTCTGAACTCCTATATTGTCTTTCCGGCAATGCAACAGTATCTTGATCTTTGTCTTCCATGACCTTGACACTTTATACATGCAAAGCAAATGCTCTATTGCTGAACTACTGGCCCTCAAAGGACAAAAGGAGAGTAATTTCTGCAAAGAGAAGTATGAATGACTACACAATTATGGAAGTGAAAGGGAGTTGAAAAGTGCTAATCACATACTTTGCAGAGTGCCATGTTTTAGTTTTTCTTTTAATTTTATAATTAGACTTTTAAGAGGAAAGTATAACAGGTGGTGATTCATCTAATCACATCATATCAGAGAGAATCTGATAGGAATGTGACTGGAGAAATTACCTTGATCTGTTAGGAAAGGTGGTAGATTTCTTCCCTGTAAAGTTATTGTATTTCCTTTTATGTATTTTATTCATTAGAAGTGGGTTTCTGTGGCCAGTTCATAATCCGGAAAAGGGGAATGAGGATCAAACGTAGTCAAACAGTAATAAAATATTTGGAGAGGAAATTTGAGGGTATGCAAATACTTTGTTTCTCTTAGAGTGATTGTGTTTGTGGGGAAGGGACATACCTTGCGGTGTCCAGGGCTTACTCCTGACTCTGTGCTCAGCAGTCATTCCTGGCAGTTGTTGGGGGACCATATATATTGCTGGGGTCACCTCTGTCCAAGGTAAAGAGTTTTACCACCACCACCGCATTATATTTCTGGCTCCTCTCTTAAAGTTCTGTCCATCAGTTTTAAACATTCCTCTGTGGCTCCTGCCTACAACTGTTAATGCTGTTTAGTTCAAAAGGTTCCCTATCTTGCCTAGTTCCTTTGATGTTTAATTGGAACTCTTCTTAAGGTCCTTTTTGCTTTATCATTTCTCTTCCATTTGGGAGAAATTTTAGGGCGGTTTCATTGTGTGTTTGTTTTAATATGCCCCTTTCTATTTTTAGCACCTCTTTCATTTCTGACACTTCCTGCTACTTCAGGCTCAAATCGGTTTTCTCCTCACTGCATCTCTAGAATCAGCCGTGTTTCCAAGACCTGGTTGCTTTGATCAGATAGTACGGAGACACTAAGATCTGACCTCTATTGTGCCTTATTAACCTGAGTCACTGCTCTGGGTACTCTCGGCAGAATGGTCTGGGAAAGGTCGAAACACCAACCCCAGCATTCACAGATGTGTCTGCCTCCTGTAAACAGGGCTTCAGACTGCTCTCTGATTGCCAGCACTGGGGCTTCTCTGTAAAGTTCCATGAGCTCTACTCCCTGCCTCTCTTTGCTTCTTGCTCATTTTTTCTCTAACTTTGTATTAAGAAATGTATGTACCAGATCATTCCAGTACTTGAGTGCCGTTCTTTTGGTGTTTAGATCTACACTTCCTAGGTAAAGAAAGCACTGTTTTTCTTCCTATTTGGGGGTGAAGGGAAGAAGGTCATCAGTAATGTTCAGAGGCCCAGGGGTTACTCCCTGAGATATTTAATACTCAGCCTGGCTATACTGGCCTGATTGTTAAATGCTGAGAGACACCAGGACCACACCTAAGTTACTTGGGGCAGCAGGTCTGTGGTGCTGGGGATTGATCGTGGTCCTTGTACATACCAGGTATGAACTCTACCCTTTGAACTCTCTTTTCAGTCCCAGTACTGGTTTTCAGGGGTAAAGAATTTATTTAGATCCTCTCATTTCTTCTGTACCCCCCTTAGTGAGAACATTTCTTACTTGGTAATACACTTAGATTTATTTGTGAATGATTTATGTTTTGTTATGGGATCCTACAACATCCTGGGTTTAAAATGTGTTGCCCAGGAAGATGGCCCTGTGATAAAGCGATGCACTAAGACTTAGGTTCAATCCATGGCATGATGAAAAAAACTTTTTTGTTTTGAATATCACAGTCTTTGTAGTGTATTCTGGTTTTGTCAAATGCACAGGGTCTTGTACACACCACCTTAGAAGCAATATTAGACAGTTCAGTCATTCGAAAATGTCCTGTGTTCCCTTTACAATCAGCCCCTCTCTCATTCCCAATCACTGGCAACCAACATGGAATTTTTTGTCCCTGTGTTATTCTCTAGAATGTCAGATAAATGGAATGAACTAATATGAAGCCTTTGTGCCTGGCTTCTTTCCCTTAGCATAATACAATTGCGATTAATATTCATTGGACCAGAGATGTTGCTTAAGTGATAAAGTACATGCCTGGCATGTACAATTCTCTGATGGTTTTGTTTGTGTGTTTGGACCACACCCAGATGTGCTCAGACTTACTCAGGGCTCACTCCTAGATGGCTCAGGACAAGGCAAGCGACTTTCCCACTGTCCTATTCTTCTGGCCTATGTGAGAGCCATCATCCTAGAATGTGGAATTGAGGGTTTTGGGGGGGGTTTGTTGTTGTTGTTAATGTTTTGGGACCAGACGTGGTGGTGCTGGCCCAGAGTATGAGTAGAAATGGAACTGGAGGTAGCAGGTTTGTGGACGACTACTTAGTGCTCAGCTGTTTGAGGGACCAGGAATGCTGGTATCCAACTCACATATTCTTCTGGCCAGGAATAGCTTTAATAACTTCGTTGGCTCAAATAAGTTATAAGTAAGTTTAGGCAAAGGAGGGTCTGGCTTAGGCACTCAGTGACCAAACAAGTCAATGATTTTAGCAATATCAATTACAAATGAACATTTTTCATCTTAGAAACACTGAAGGTTGCAGACCTCCATTCATATTCTATTGTGACAGGCAACTGCATTTTTTTTTTTTTGGATTTTTGGGCCATGTCCAGTGACACTCAGGGGTTGCTCCTGGATATGCACTCAGAAATTGCTCCTGGCTTGGGGGACCATATGGGATGCCAGGGATCAAACCCAGGTCCATCCTGGGTCAGCCACATGCAAAGCAAATGCCCTACCACTAATGCCCTACCACTGCGCTATCACTCTGGCCCCTGTGTAGATTCTTTATTTTGGGGGGTCACACCTGGCGGTGCCCAGGTGTCACTCCTGACTATGCTCAGAAATCACTCCTGGCAGGCTCGGGGGACCATATGGGATGCTGAGATTCAAACCACCATCCTTCTGCATGCAAGGCAGGTGCTTTACCTTCATGCTATCTCTCTGCCCCCCCCATGTAGATTCTTGTCTTTTATCCACACACTCATTTATAGAGTGTGAACAAAACCAATGCAAGTAGAAGTTGAGAAGAATTGCCTGTCTGATAAAAGCTTTGCTAATGTCCAGGCTTAATCCAATCTAGAATCCATTGTGACATCAGTCTGTATGTAACTATGATTAATGAATCAATCATTCATTTTGGGGCCTTCTATATAATGCTCAGAAGACCTAGGGAGGCCCACTGGCTGTTCTCAGCCAACAAGAAGGGCAGTTCAGTATGTGTATTGAAGACCAGTACTGCTTGGAGCCCACTATACTGGAGATTACTGAGACCACCTGATGGTGCTTGGGGGCCTCTGAACCTGCCCCTGGCAATCTCTACCATGTGGTACTCCTGATGCATGCAAGGCATGTGCCCTAACTGCTGTATTATCTTCTGGCCCTTGAATACTAAGTGTCTTAGCTTTGTGTGAGCGCACGTGCGCGCGCACGTGTGTGTGTGTGTGTGTGTGTGTGTGTGTGTGTGTGTGTGTGTGCTTTTTTGTTTGTTGGGGCCATACCCAACCATGCCTAGGATTTACTTCTGGCTCTGCACTCTGGAATTACTCCTGTGGGCTTGGGGGACCATATAAGATGCTACACGGGATCAGACCCGGGTTGGGCATATGCAAGGTAAGCACGCTACACATTATACTATCACTCTGGTCCAATACCTTGCTGTGCTGAGTCTTTACTCCTGGCTCTTTGCTCAGGGATCATTCCTGGTTGGACTCAGAGTTCATAAGTGGTTCAGAGGATTTGAACCAGGATCAACCACATGCAAGAAAAGTGCCCTAACCCCTGTGCTATCTCTCTAATCTTTGGTTTCAAATTTCAAAAATTCCATTCCATATATTCAATGGTTTCATTAAGAAACTTCTTTTCTAGATACAAAATATGAATTAAAAGAGTAGTATTTTAATTGACCTATGATTGAAATTATGGTTAAAATTTTTAATTTATGGTTAAATTTTTTTTTTTTTTTAGTTTTTGGGCCACACCCGTTTGATGCTCAGGGGCTACTCCTGGCTATGCGCTCAGAAGTCGCTCCTGGCTTGGGGGACCATATGCGACGCCGGGGGATCGAACCGCGGTCCGTCCTACGCTAGCGCTCACAAGGCAGACACCTTACCTCTAGCGCCACCTTCCCGGCCCCATGGTTAAATTTTTTAAAAGTAGTATTTTAATTGACCTATGGTTAAAATTTGACTTTGAAATTTGATTATTTAATCAGGGAACCAAGTATCATGGTGTTCAGCAAATATATCTTTTTTTTTTTTTTTTTTTTTTTTTGGTTTTTGGTTTTTGAGTCACACCCGGCAGCGCTCAGGGGTTATTCCTGGCTTTACACTCTACACTCATTCCTGACAGGTTCAGGGGACTATATGGGATGCCAGGATTTGAACCACTGTCCTTCTGCATGCAAAGCAAATGCCTTACCTCTATGCTATATCTCTGCCCCCAAGCAAATATATCTTATGCTTTTGGAGGGAATAGTTTTGAGGCCAGACCTATATGATTCTCAGGAGTTATTCTTGGCTCTGCACTCAGAAATCATTCCTGGCCATGCTTATGACCATAATGAGATGACAGGGGAGTAAATCACTATACTACATCTTGGGTCCTATCTTATGGTTTTGTTTTTTTTTTTGTTTTGTTTGTTTTTGTTTTTGTTTTTTTTTTTGTTTTTTTTTTGTTTTGTTTTTGGGTCACACCTGGCAGCGCTCAGGCATTACTCCTGGTTCTATGCTCAGAAATTGCCCCTGGCAGGCACAGGGGACCATATGGGATGCTGGAATTTGAACCACCGACCTTTTGCATGAGAGGCAAATGCCTTACCTTCATGCTATTTCTCCAGCCCCTATCTTATGTTTTAGAGTGAAGTTTATAGCAATTTAAAGATTCAAGAAGTTTTATTGAGGTATCGTGATTTGCAATGGTATAAATATTACTGGTTTTGGCATACAATGTTACTGCACCACATCATTCATCACTTAAGCAATTTTAGGATTTTTTTTCCAAGATAGTTTAGAAGGATATATAAATATAGGTGCTAAACAAAATAGCTGGAATTTTAATGGTTTTTAAGTTTTCTGTGGTTTAGTGTTTGAGATTTATTTTTAGTCAGACAGCTTAACCATTTAATGGATTTTCTTTGTTACAAATGAACTGAGATCTTTATAGACAAATTATGCATCTATAAATATATAGAGGAGGCTGCAAATCTGAAAGTAGGCTTCAGATATTCTCTGCTCAAATGTAGGTCAGATTTCTTAGCCAGAAGAAATGAAGTGAGGCGCTCCATGGCCATCTGTGCAGGTGACTAGTGACACTTTTAGTGTGGGTTATTTTTCACCTTGAGTTCTTTTTGGAGAAGTACCCCCCCACCGTCTGTGCTCAGAGAACCATGTGATCTTGGGGATCTTTGAACCCAGACTATCTCTCAGCCATCTCCTGATGCTTTTAGAAATGTTGTTGGTAGAGTGCTAGAGCAATGGTACAGTATTTGCCTTTCATATGGCCAACCTGGGCTCAATCCCTCAGAATCCCGTGGTCTCCAAGCCCACCAGTGATCCCTGACTCAGAGCCACGAGTAAGCCCTCAGCACTGCCAGGTGTTCCCCCTGTTTGCCCCTTTCCCCCCTCAAAAAAAGTTTCAGATGGGCAGAGTGATTCTTCAAAAGAAGAAGGTACATAACCACCAAGGGTGGATTGTGAAATAGTGTAAGACACCTGACTCCTGGCTGTCTTACCTAATGTGGGTGACCTATCAACCCAAATCTCCAGACTCTATGGCTGGAGCTAGAATTGGCCCCTGTTGTAGGAAAGTCAGTTTTGATCTCCAATAAGGTTTCCAGATCGATGTCTGCACAGAAAAGTTTCCAGGAGGAGATGAATAGTGATGCAAAATATCTTTATCCAATAAATATGAAGGTCGAGAAAGAGAGAATGGGGTATCTCTAGAGGACACAGAGATGAGTATGTAGAAGGGAGTGTGCCTTTGGCCTTGCAGAGTTTTATAGGTTTTTCCATACTGCCCTGTTTGGTACTTTCTATGTAAATAAGAATCTGTTGCTAGGGTGTTGTCAAGGTGTCTTTTCACATTCTATCACTCTCTAATTTATCTGGAGTTTTTCCCTGAGGCGATCCAGTCTTCTCTGGGGCCTTTGTTTCTATATCTCATTTGGACTTCTGGGCTTCTGAACTTTAGGCTGATGCTGGAGCAGGTTTTTGTTTTGGGGCTTTTTTCCCTCCCTCCTTTTGAGGCAATACCCTGTAGTGCTCAGAGGTTACTCTTGGCTCTGCACTCAGGAATTACTCTTGTGGTGCATGGGTGGCGGGGGGACCATATGCGATGCCAAGGGTTGGCTGCATGCAAGCCCTACCTCCTTTTTTATTGTTCTGGTCCCATTAGGGCTTATTTTTGATTCTGTGTTCAGAGATCACTCCTGGTGGGGGGCTTAGGGAACCATACAGGATACTAAGGATTGAACCTAGGTCAGCTGTGTGCAAGGCAAGTGTTCCACCTGCTGTACTCCCTCCAGCTCCTGTTCTAGATCCCATATGGTTAGCTTTCCCACCCCCACCCTGATTCCTGCCTGAAACATAAATATCTTTAAATGGTACTTTGGAAAAGGCCATAAGAGTAAGGAATATGGCTCAAATGATAAAATTCATGCCTACCTATGCAAGACTGAGTTCAATCCCTGGTACCACATGGACCCCTAAACACCACCAGATGTAGCACTAATGTTCCCTACTTTAAAAATAAGTAATTTACCAGTTTCTTAGCCACTCATTTGTTGTCAGGCACCTGAGTTGCTTCCAGATTCTGGCTCTTGTAAATAGTGCTGTGATAAACATAGGAGGACAGAGGGCATTTTTTTTGTATTGTGTTTTTGTGGTCCTAGAGTATATCCCTAGGAGTGGTATTGCTGGATCATAAGGAAGTTCTATTTAGAGTTTTTCTGAAGGAATATTCATTGTTTTTCAGAAAAGCTGATGTCACTCCCACCAACAGTTAATGAGAGTCCCTTTCTCCCTACATTCACACCAGCACTGGTTGTTCTTGTTCTTTGTGATATGTGTCGGTCTCTGTGGCCTGAAATCATACCTTATTGTTGTTATGATTTGATCTCCCTAAGGATTAGTAATGTAGAACATTTTTCATGTGCCTCTTGGCACATTTGTATTTCTTCTTTGAGGAAATGTCTGTTCATTTCTTCTACCCATTTTTGAATGGGGTTAGATTTTTTCTTGTTAAATTAATATATATATGTATACATATATATATCTTATATAGCCCTTTATCTGATGTGTAGTCTTCATATCTTAGTCACTGTTTCCTTTGAAGTGCAAAGTTTCTCAGTTTAATATAGTAACATTTGTTTATCTCTGGTACATCTACACAATGAAATACTATGCAATTGTTAGAAAAAATGAAGTCATGAATTTTGCTAATACATGGAAGGACATGGAGATTATTATGGTGAATGAAATGAGTCAGAGGGAGAGGGATAAACAGAGAATAATCTCACTCATTTGTGGGATTATAAGGAAAATAAAAGACTGTGGGGATGATTTGCAGAGATGAGGATTAGGAGAACCAGTCCATGATAGGAAGCTTACTACAAAGAAAGGAGAGTGCATTTATAGTAGAGAAGGATCCAATAGGAAAGAGACATTCATGGCCTCCCTTTAACAGTAGTGCAAACCACATGTCTTAAAAGAACAGAAAGTGGGCCCAGAGAGATAGCACAGTGGTGTTTGCCTTGCAAGCAGCCGATCCAGGACCAAAGGTGGTTGGTTCAAATCCCGGTGTCCCATATGGTCCCCCGTGCCTGCCAGGAGCTATTTCTGAGCAGACAGCCAGGAGTAACCCCTGAGCACCGCCGGGTGTGACCCAAAAACCAAAAAAAAAAAAGAACAGAAAGCGGGGCCGGGCGGTGGCGCTAGAGGTAAGGTGCCTGCCTTGCCTGCGCTAGCCTAGGACGGACCGCGGTTCGATCCCCCGGTGTCCCATATGGTCCCCCAAGCCAGGAGCTACTTCTGAGTGCATAGCCAGGAGTAACCCCTGAGCGTCACTGGGTGTGGCCCAAAAACCAAAAAAAAAAACAAAAAAAAAAAACAAACAGAAAGCGAAAGAGAAAGAGAGAAGTAAAATGCCTGCTCCAGAGGCAAGAGGGGGAGAGTGGCATCAGGGAGAGAGTGGCATCAAGAGGAGGGAAGAGGGCATCAGGGAGAGTGAGAGGGAAACTGTTGACTTTGGTTGGCAGGAAATGTGTACTGGTGAAGGTTGTTATATGTTGTATGACTTTTCAATCATGAACAACTTTATTTGTGGGATAAAAACCTGTAAAATGAACAACATTGCGACTATGGTATTTAAATTAAAAAATAAATAAAAATGGTAATAAATCATGTGATGTTTCAGAATGAACTACATTTTGGTAAAACCAAATGAAGTATCCGACTTATTCCCTCACCTTTCTGACATAATTCAAAAAGTTAGCATTTCTAGGACCTAGGATATTGGGTATAACATCTTTGATTTAGATGTATTTTCAGATTAATTTTATTTAAACATAATCCTTGCATTTCAGGTAATTTCTCGGCACACACGGGAGCTTCTGGGGATTGAAGAACCATTATTCAGCCGCAGCATCACACTTCCCTACAGGGACAATAAGGGCTTATTTTTAGAGCGAAGAGCTCACAGCGGGGTATATTCTGATTCCTTAACCTTATCTAAATTTGTGGAAAAAGCAGGATTACAAGATTATGCTGTTCAAATAACTAACCCTGTGAAAGAAGGAAGAGGTTCTGTTCAAAAAGGATTTGTTTAAGTTATTTAAAGGAAATTTTTTTTCTCTTTTCCATTAAGGATGAATTAGAATTGCCTTGTTCGCTCACTAATTCACAGCATCTTTCCATCTTTCTGTTGATCAGGTCATTCTATCAGGCAAGTTAATAGGAGAAAACTAATTATGTTACGTTTGATTCACTCTCCCACACCTAGCTCATACTCCACTGTGGTTTTCTTGGAGCTGGTTCTCTTTCTGAACAAGGTCTCTATTTAAATTATTTTAGGCAGTTAAAGGGAAGGTCAGAATGTTCTTCCCAAGTCTTTGTGGCCTTAGCTGATTTGAGATAAAAATGTCCCCCATGTCTAAACAGGGCATCTTGCCCTGAACCACATTACCATTCTTTGTGTTCTGCTTTAGTTCCTTATTAAAACAAAGAGCATGGTGCTTCTCTCTCTGGCCTATTGTAAGAATTCCTGATAAATTCTACTAATGCATCATCTGGGAATGAGGACATTGAGGGAATAAAACGAATTAAAAGTAAATCTCCTGCCAACACAGATAATCCCTTCCACAAATGCAGGAGATGGGAGGCTTGGGGGTTGAGGGGGTTGGTCATGTTTTATTATTGAATCAGCATTAAATCAGTATTCGGTGCATGCCACAGGCAGACTGCTAACAAGATTGCAGAGACAGGAACTCTCACCGTACCACACAGTCTTCAGTCTTCATTCTGCTGCATCCCTGTTAATTATCTGTATCCAGGGAAGAACAGAACTCATATCACAGGGACAAATATTATGTTATTGGACCCATGTATTTCAGCTCAACTCCCAAAAAACCAGGGAAATGAGGTGTCATCCTTACTCTATGCTCTATACATTCCAAAGAGGGCTTCCCCAGAAAGACATTGTCAGATGTGAGGTTGACCTGAGCTTTATTCACATTTTTATTCTAATTAATAGTTTATAGCTAAAAGACAGAGAAAAAGAGATTGGCAGTTACATTTTCTAAAAAAAAAAAAAGTAGGGGGAAATAGAGATAGACACTGAATAGTCTCACTCATCTATGGGTTTTAAGAAAAATTAAAGACAATGGGGCTGGAGCAGTGACGCAAGGGGTAAGGCGTCTGCCTTGCCTGTGCTAGCCTAGGACGGACCTCGATTTAATCCCCTGGCATCCCATATGATATCTCAAGCCAGAAGCGATTTCTGAGCACATAGCCAGGAGTAACCCCTGAGTGTCACTGGGTGTGGCCCAAAAGCAAACAAACAAAAAAAAAAAAACAAAACAAAAATTAAAGACATTAAAATAATTCCCAGAGATTAGGGCCAGAAGGACCCGCTCAAGATATGAAGCTCACCACAAAGAGTGATGAGTGCAGTTAGAGAAATAACTATGCTGAGAACTGTATAACAATGTCATAACAATGTCAGTGAGTGAGTGATGTAGAAAACCTGTCTCGAAACCAGGCAGGGGTGGGTGGGTGGGGGAGGAAATGGGGACATTGGTGATGGGAAAGTTGAGCTGGTGAAGGGGGCTGTGCTTTTTATGACTGAAATCCAACTACAATCATGTTTGTAATCACAGTGTTTAAATAAAAATATTCTTTAAAAAAAATAAAGCTTAAAATGGAGGGACGGAGAGAGAATACAGCAAGTAGGGGACTTGCTTTATATGTAGTTGACTGTCCCCTGAGCCTTTCCAGGAGTGATTTATGAGCCAAACTTCCTAAAGTCAAGATTAATTCCTGAGGGGCTGGAGAGATAGCACAGCAGTAGGGTGTTTGCCTTGCAGACAGCCATTCCAGGATGAACCATCCCAGGTGGTTCAATTCCCCACATCACATAAGGTCCCCTGAGCCTGCCAGGGGTGATTTCTGAAAGTAGAGCCAGCGCACTGGGTGTGAACCCAAAAACCTAAAAAAGATTTAACTCCTGAGCACCTCTGGGTGTGGCCCTAAAACAAAACAAAAAACAAACAAAAACCAGACCAAAATGGTGTACTGCATGGTGGGGAGGGTAGATAATTCAGTAGCTGAGGGCTGGAGCTGGGTTTTGCACACTGGAGCCAATCCCAGCATTATAAATAGTTCCCAATAACAGTGGGGGCAACTTCGCAATGAGCCAGGATGAACTTCTCCTAGCACTGATGGTGTGGCCTCCCCACAAAAAGAAAAGAAAATGTCTCAGATGTGAAGAACCAGCTGTACTTTGCATATGTGCTGAGTTTGACCCTGATACTGCATGTCTCTGAACACCTCTACATATGAAACCCTCCATGCCTCCCCCCAAAAAACAACAAAGAAACTAAACAAAAATACCAGGATATTTAAAAAGAAGATGGGAAAGTTCTCTTTCCCTTTTAGTACCAGAGATGTTTTAAAATAATCAGGTTTATATTTATTTTTACAAGAAGCCTAGTTTCAAGGAATACTATTATGAGTAGTCTGAATTTGCTTATAAGGCACTTTTATGTGGCATCTTCTAAACCTTTACCAAATAAGACTTAACCCAAGGGACAAAGACACAGCTCAATGGACTGAAACACATGATTTACATACCTGAAACCTGGGTTTCACTCCTGGCACCAAAGGGTTCCTTCAAGATTGTCAGGAGTGATTTCCCAACCAGGAAGACCTTTTGAGTGCTACTGAATGTGACCCCAAAATAAGAATAAAAAAAAAATTTCAGGCCAGAGTCTACCATGCGTAGCTTTTCAAAAGGAATGAACATGGGCTGGAGTGATAGCACAGTGGGTAGGGTGTTTGCCTTGCACGCAGCCAACCCGGGTTCAATCTTTGGCATCCCATATGGTTCCCTGAGCCTGTCAGGAGTGACTTCTGAATACGGAGGAAGGAGTAACCTCTGAGTAGCATCAGGTGTGGCCCCAAAACAAAAAAACAAAAAAATCTAACAAAAGAAATGATAAAAAAAATATTTTTGGGGGGTTCTTGGGCCACACCCGGTGTTGCTTGAATGATTTTAGTTCCTAGTTAGCCCAGAATCCACTATAGGGCTGCTGTAATCCAGGAGGATAGGAATGACTCTACTTCAGTCCCTGCACCTGAGTAAGTAGCCAAAGGAAACCTTTACTTTACTTGCTTTTTCTGCTGAGAGAAGGAACAAGAGCCTCACGTTAGCATTCATGCTGTGTTAATATTTAATGGTAAACTTAATTTTCTTCCCAAATTTGACTAACAAAATCTTAATCCAAACTACTTAGCAACATACCTTCAAATCAGTCTGACTCACAAATATGCAAAAGGAAAAATGTAAAAGAGTAACCTAAAATGAGGGGGATTTACATGTAGAATGAACCAGTTCACAAACACTTTAGGGAACAGGGACTCAAGTGGTAAAGCACATTCTCATAAGACTCGGGGTTCAGTCGCTGGCACTGCCTGGAGGTCCAAACACAAGATGTAACCCCGGTGCCACCTCCTTCTTCCATCCCTCCACTCCTAGCACTGGCCTAGAAAACTAAAGAAAGAGAAAACCTATTTTAGCAATGAATCAACAATGGCTATAGTGACATCCTTTCTCAATTTGATGAGGTTACTATTAGTTTCTACACTATCATAATTGGCAAAGTATTTGCAAAGCATAGAGGAAGTATATTTGCTTCACAGGGACAAGATGTCTATTTTTCACAATAATTCTTAGCTTTTTAGTAAAATTGATCTTTTTTGTTTTTTTTTTGGGGGGGGGGCAGACTTGGCAGTGCTTCGGGATTGCTCCTGATACGGCGCTCAGAAATCACCCCCGTATGGGATGCCAGAGATCAAACCCTGGTTGGCTCCATGCAAGGCAAATACCCTACCTGCTGTGCTATTTCTCCAGTCCCAAGATTTTTGGTATAAATGATTTTTTTTTTTTTTGTTTTTGGGTCACACCCGGCAGCACTCAGGGGTTACTCCTGGCTTATGCTCAGAAATCGCCCCTGGCAGGCACAGGGGACCACATGGGATGCCGGGATTCGAACCACTGTCCTTCTGCATGAAAGGCAAAAGCCTTACCTCCATGCTCTCTCTCTGTCCCCGGTATAAATGATTTTTAAATGGTTCTATCAGTCAAAATTGTCTAAATAGGAACAGCTTTAAGTAAGAATAATATCAGATATCACTGGAATAAGCTTTGCATTGATTCATTTGAAATTATATATTTTATTTTATTTGGGTTCACGCCTGGTGGTGCTCAGGGCTTCTTCCTGGCTCTGCTTTCAGGAATTACTCCTGGTGGTGCTTGGGTGGCCAATATGGGATACCTGGGATTGAACACGTGTCATCCATGTGCGAGGCAAGTGTCCTAACTGCTGTACTATCTCTTTTTTCCCATGCAGAGAAATAGTTTGCACTGACTATGCTTACCCAGGAAGTAGATTATTTAAATGTATCAGATCATGTAGTTTCATTTGGTGGTTTCCCAAATCCAGGCAGTACTCAAAAATACCAAGATTAAAGAAATTCTTGTTTTACTCCACATTCTAAAGAGCAACCAATAGAAAATTTCTCATTCTTTAATACCTAACACAAGGCAAATACAATGACTGCCATTGTCAATTACGATAAATTATCAGAGCACAACCACCATCAAGCTGATCGATGAAGAAGAAGAACCAGTCCTGACTCCGGAGGATTCTTCTTTTACTAGGATGAAGCACCCTTGGAATCCACTGGCTGTTGTGCTCTGATTAAGGTGATGCCAAATAAGTGGCAGTAGGTGTAGGTCAGATGGTCCCGGAGAACATTGCTGGTGGAGAGAACGTGGGTCAGGGGCGTCTCCTTAAGCTGTACTGCAGTCAGATCAAACCAAGGGAAAGAGCTGGGCAGGGAAAAAAAATAAGGGTTTGTGTGTGTGTGTTCAAAACATTTGGCTTTCAAGAAAGTTTTTCTCCTCTTGGAAAAAAGATTCATATTTTTATATAAAACTAATTAAAATATATAGTTAATTTAAAGAATTCACCTGCAACTTGTGAATTTAATTGTACTTGGGAATTTTCTGACTTCTTAGGAGAGGGTTGGGTTTTTAGCCAATACAACACAGTCCTAGGGCTACTCCCAGTTCTGTGCTCAGGGGTTGCTCTCAGTACTGGAGGGAGGGCCATGTGGAACTGGGGATTGAACCAGGGCCAGCTGTGTGCAAGGTAAAGCATCTTACTCCCTGTGCTATTTCTCTTACCCAGTTCAAACCTATGTGCATTTTACTTGGTGCTTTTGGGAAAGAATTCATAGAATGATTATAATAGTGACATTGACCATTTTTCTTAGTTTTCTTCATTTTTTTGTTTATTTTTTTTGGGTTCCACCTGGCTGCACTCGGGTTACTCCTGACTCTATGCTCAGAAATTGCTTCTGGCAAGCTCAGGGGGCCATATGGGATGCTGGGATTTGAACCACCATCCTTCTGCATGCAAGACAAAACCCTACCTCCATGCTATCTCTTTGGCCCCTCTTAGTTTTCTTGAACTTAGAAAGAGAATAGCTTTGAAGATTATAGACTAAACATCTCATTTCTTTTACAATAGCCCTTTTCAAAAAGCATTTACTCTACAACTGTACAGGGAAAGAGTTGGAAATTAACATGCAAATAAAAATAAGGCTATGTTAAGCATTCATTGTAGCAGAATTCAAGTGAAAAAGCTAAAAAATGGATTTATTGATTCCTATCTCCAGCACCATATACTGCCCCCCTGAGCACTGTCAAGGACTGTGCCTTGAGGTCAGAGCCAGGAATGACTCCTGGGTGCTGTCCACCCCCCCCCCCAAAATTAAAATAAAAAATGGATTTGGGAGCCGGAGCGGTGGCACAAGCGGTAGGGTGTTTACCTTGCAAAATGCTAACCTAGGACAAACCGCGGTTTGATTCCCCTGGTGTCCACATGGTCCTCCAAGCCAGGAGTGATTTCTGAACGCATAGCCAGGAGTAACCCCTGAGCATCACTGTGTGTGGCCCAAAACCAAAAAAAAAAAAAAAACAAAAAAAAACTAAAAAAACAAAAAACCAGGGCCAGAGAGATTGCACAGTGGTAAGGCATTTGCCTTAGACACCGAAGGAAGTGGTTGGAATCCCGACATCCCATATGATCCTCCGAGATTGCCAGGAGTGATTTCTGAGCATAGAGCCAGGAGGAACCCCTGAACACTGCCGGGTGTGACCCAAAAACTGAAAAAAAAAAAAAAAAGTAAAAACAAACAAAAAATAACATTTAATTACCACATGCTTTCCTGACTATTTCTCCCAACGAAATGAAAATTTATGTTTGCACAATATTACTTGGACTTGAGTATTCACAGAAATTAAATTTAGAACAAATAACTTGATAACAAATAACAAAAACCTCAAAGCAAAGCAAGTGGCTAAACAAATGATGGCTATATGCATTCTGTGAATACTTGTCCTCAGCAAATAAACAACTGATACAGAAATTTGACCAATCTCCAGAAAATTACGCTCATTGAAAAAAGCCAATTCCGGGGCTGGAGAGGTAGCATGGAGGTAAGGCGTTTGCTTTGCATGCAGATGGTCCGTGGTTCAAATTCCAGCATCCCATATGGTCCCCTGAGTCTGCCAGGAGTGATTTCTGACTGTAGAGCCAGGAGTAACCCCTGAGCGCTGCCAGGTATGATCCCTCCCAAAAAAACAAACAAGCAAACCAAAAAAAAAAAAAAAAAAAGGCCAATTCCAAAAGTGACATAATACATGATTCTTTTTGTTCATTTTGGGGGGAGGGGCATACTTGGGAGTGTTTCAGTTTCATTCTTGGCCCTGCACTTAGGCATCACTCTTGGCAGGACTCAAGGGATCATATAGGGTGCTGGGGAGGGAACCTATATGGGCCACATGCAAGGTAAACACCCTACCTGCTGTACTGTTGCTCCAGTCCCTAGATAGCATTCTCTTTCTGGAGAGGCAGCACACCTAGTGGTGTTCAGATCTTACTCCTGATTCTGTGTTCAAGGATCACTCTTGAAAGGCTCAAAGGACTATACAGGGTGCTGGGGGTAGAACCCAGCCACATGCAAGACAAATGCCCTACTTCCTGCACTCTGGCTTCAAATGCATCCATATAAGCTTAAATGACAAAAATCATAGAAACAGAAACTACATTAATGGCTGTAAAGGACCTTTCCTAAAGAATCCCTTGGGAGAATGGAATACAGACCGCTCTGTATCTTGACTATATTGTCACAATATCCTGGTTGTGATACTTTCTGAACTACATATACATACACTTGGTCTACCACTTGAGCTGTCTCCAAATAGAAAACACCCTTCAGGGATTATGTGTTTGCCTTGCACCAGCTGACTCAAGTTCAGTCTCTAGCATTCCATACGGTCCCCTGAGCCAAGCAGGAGTTATTTTTGAATGCAGAGCCAGGAGTAACCCCTGAGGCCTCTCCAAAAAAAAAAAAAAAAAACCAAATTAAAACAAAAAAACATAAAAAGAACATCCTTTAGGGCAGAGATGTGGTTCATAGGGCCAGCACATACTTTGCATGTAAGATGCCCTGTTGGGTTTTAATGTGTAGTAGTTTAGCAAACTACTAAGTTGAGAGGGAAAATTTGGGCATGCAATTTGTAGGTTAGAGGAAGCCCTCCAGTTTGTTACTTGGATTTTTGTTTTCATTGTTTTTCTTAGGGCCTCCCTAGTGGTACTCAGAGTATCCAGGGCCCCTCCCAGCAATTCATAGTCAACTGGACCCACTTTTGAACCTGAGGACCTGAGAATGTGGTGCTACTTAAGTCTTGTGGTATTAGGGACCACCAGGGCCACCCCAACAGTTCTCAGGAGCCTCCAGGGTCACACTTAGCAGTGCTCAGGGGACCGTGTGGTGCCAGAAATGGAAACAGGATTGGCTGCAAGCAAGGCAGGCGCCTGAATCCTGGTACTATTCAGCTTCTAGTTTGACTTAGAGTCCTTGGGAATTGAGGTGTATAGGCCACAACTAATGATTATTAGGGCTTACTCCTGGCTCTGTGCTCAGGCTCCGGACAGGCTTAGAGAACCATATGAGGTTCCAGAAGTCTGCTGCATGCTCGGCAAGTGCCCTGCCTGTTGTACTGTCACTCCGCAAACCACCCCCCTTACCTCTTCTGAGACAGGTTCTCGGCAAACACCTTGTTGACAAAATCGTGAAGCTGAAACGTGGGGCAGGTTTCCTGGTCTTGCTCACAAGTCTTGCCGTGCGCAGACAGGAGCACTTTCTTCAGCAGCAGTAGCACTTGGCGGTAGAAGATGTTTTCCCCTCGGCAGCTGTTGATAAGTGCGTACATCACCCCCTCCAGCCACTTGAGATTGAGGGTTATGCCCCCTACAGCCAACAAGGAAATCCCAGTGAGCACCTCCAGTGAGGCTGGCTGGAACCTAAAACAAATCCAGGCAGGCTTGCCAGGAATTTCAGGCTAAGCCAGCACTTTCCTTTCTCAGCCCGGTGCCTTTCTAATACATCACAGAGTGGGAAGGTCTGCCCCCAGAGGACCAGACCACAAGGGGCACTGCAGATACATGACAAAACCATTTCTAGAACAATCCTAATTAACCAAGAGAAGTTTGGGGAAAACTACACTAATGGAACAAGTCACATTACCCAGACATGGCAGTCTCCAGTTTAAACAAATATTTCTTTCTGCTTTTAATGTCATCCTTAAAGGGTCCAAGGAATGGGACCCTTCTGTTTCCCTAGTATCAACTGCTCATTGGCAGAATAACTGTTCTTCTAAATAGTTAAAAATCTATCTAGTCTCTATTAATACATCCTCCCTTATCTGCAACACACACACACACACACACACACACACACACACACACACACACACACACACACAAGTAAGGTCATTTTTGAAATGAGTGCCAGAAAAATGATGAGCCATTACCAGCAGGACAATAGGGGCAGGTGGCTTGAAGGATCATGGGGTCTTGGAGAGCAGTTGGGATGTCCTTATTAGAACCCCAGAAATCAGTCACATCTGACGAACACTGATACTGAGGCCGCAAGACATTGGTGTGGTTCAGTAGGAGTTTCAATCTGCAAGAAAAGCCACCAGGACATGCAGGGAATTCAGTGTTAGGGGCACAGCAACCACCCTCACTTTGATTTCACACCACAGTCCCCCAAGTCTATACAGGGGCCACTCCAGACTGCTTGGAGGTTCAACCAGCCACCTCACACATAGATGGTAGGTCAACCTGTGCCAGACACTGAGCCAGACTCCCTGGGTAAAAGTGAAATGTGGAGGCTGGAGCAGTGGTGCAGCAGTAGGGCATTTGCCTTGCATGCGGCTGACCTAAGATAGACCGTGGTTCTATCCCTCGGCGTCCCATATGGTCCTGGTACTAAGCCAGGAGCAATTTCTGAGCACATAGCCAGGAGTAACCCCGAGCTGATCACCAGGTATGGCCCAAAAAACAACAAAAATAAGTGAAATGTGACAACCAGTGTCCCAAGTCAACAGAGTGTAAAGCAAAGCCATGTTCAAAGTTCCACAATGAAACTGTCCCAAAGCCAGAGCCATAGAACAATGGGTAGGGCATGCAGCCAACCTGGATTTGATTTTTAGCACCCCATAATGATCCCCCAAGAATGATCCCTGAACACAGACCCAGGAGTAAGCCCTGAGCACCACTGGATATGACTCAAAACCAAAAAAAAAAAAAAAAATTCCAACTGTCCCACTATACTTGAGGAAGAAGCATCCATCTACCTGATCACAGGAACACCCCACTCCAAGAGGTGGGGCCAGGCTGGCTGGTGGGAGGGAGCCAGTATCAGCAAAGAGGAATCAGAGTGACTGCCCATACCTGGTGATGGGAACAGCTGCGACAAAGCTGTAGATGATGCAGGCTTTCTCAAGGCTATTGCTGATCTCCACGCAGATATTAGGCAGCTGGGACGGCAGGCAGCACAGGAATATCAAGTTGGCCCAGTGCACAAGGTTTGAGTTCTGGTAAAAGCACTGGACACCCAGTTTCTGGAGTTCATCTAGGAAGAAAGAAAAAGACACAGAACAAAGGTGTTGGACCTTGGCATCAACTATAGGTAGAGGGTGGCAGTGATTTTTGCTCAAGTATTGTTGGCACCCTTGTGGCTTCTAAAGCCATTTTGTCATGCTCAGAGCCATGTGGCTAAAGGCATGAGGGCCTCTGCTGCTATGCTGGTGGCCATGACAAGAGAAATATTCCTTTTTACTTTTAGACCAGATGCTAGAATGTTCTAGAGTTCTTTTGGCGGGGGAAGAAAAACATATAGAAGAAATCTTCTGCCTCAATTAGAGGCCTGTCAAGGGCCAGATAACAGATAAAAATCTATATACTAAAGGAAACTTTCCCATTCTTGGGTCAGTTATGAGATGGTTGATTTGGAAGGTCTTGGTGATGTTCAGGGAACCATATAGGATATTAAGTATTGAACTTGAGTCAGCTATGTAAGGCAAACACTCTACCCACTGTACGGTTACATCTGATCTTGTGATGGCAATTTTTAAATGTTCTTTCTTTGAAATAAAATTTTAATTGAATCACTGTGAGATACACAGTGACAAAGTTGTTCATGATTGAATTTCAGTCATGCAATGGCCAACATCCATCCCTTCACCAATGTACATTTCCTGCCATCGGTGTTCCCCAGTTTCTCTTTACTTCTTCCTCCTGCCCTTCTCACTGTCTACCTCTATGATAGACACTTTGCTACTTCTCCTCTTACTCTCTCTTTCTTCTATTCTTTTAGATACTGTGGTTTGCAATATTGTTACTGAAGGGGTATCAGGCATATCACTTTTTTTCCTTTCAGTATCCAGTTCTTGTCCAGAATGATCCTTTCCAACTATTATTGTCATTGTGGTCCCTTCTCTGTCATAATTACACCCCCACTATTTGTGGCAAACTTCCTACCATGAACTGGTCCTCCTGACCAGATCACATTTTGTCTCTAGATATTATTACCATAATATCTTTTTTTATATATCCCACAAATGAGTTTGATCATTCTATATCTATCCCTCACCCTCTGACTCATTTCCCTCAGCATAATACTCTCCATATCCATGTGATAGTAATGTTTAAAAGTAAAAATGGTAAAATGCTTTAAAAACTAACAGAAGACAATATTACAGACATTGAGTTAAGTTTTTCTCAGTCAGAGTGAGATGATAATTGTGATGCTGAGATTAGCTGTGAGCACTACAGATGAAAACATCGAGAGGAGAGAAAGCATCTCTTTCATATGTGGCTCTCATGGGCCATAGAAATAGAGGTTAAGTATTTTAATTGACACTTCCTGGGGTTGGAGAGAGAGTACAGCCAGCAGAACACTTGCTTTGCACATGGCCAACTTGGGTCAATTTGGCACCCCATCTGCTTCCTAAATACTGTTAGGAGTGATCGGTGAATGCAGTCAGAAATAAGCCCTGAGCAACACCAGATGTGGCCCCCAATTAAATAAAAACATAGTATTCCTAGTAAGATTTGTTAAATTTTCCTAGAGTGATGACTGTTTTTTTACTGTAGAAAATACATTAAAGACCAATAAGAGGGGCAGGAGAGATAGCATGGAGGTAAGGTGATTGCCTTGCATGCAGAAGGTCGGTGGTTCAAATCCCAGCATCCCATATGGTCCCCCGAGCCTGCCAGGAGCGATTTTCTGAGCATAGAGCCAGAAGTAACCCCTGAGCTCTGCCGGTGTGGACCCCCCCAAAAAAAAACAATAAGAAAAACATAGATATTTTAACCAATAAACTGAAAACTAAAAAATAAAAGATAAAATCAGGGGAGCAGAGAAATATTATAATGGGTAGGGTATTTGTCTTCCATGTGACTGACCCAGGTTTGATCCCAGCACCCTGTATGGCCCACTGAGCACAGACAGGAGTGAGTCCTGAGTGCAGAGCTAGAAATAACCCCTGAGCACTACTGGGTGTGGCCAAAATCCCAAAACAAAGTAGAGCTCAAGCAGTACTCAGGGGTTATTCCTGGCTCTGCACTCAGAAATCACTCCTGGCAGGCTCAGGAAACCATATGAAATACTGTGGATCCAACCTGGGTCCGTCCTGGGTTGGCAACATGCAAGGCAAATACCCTACCTCTGTGCTATCATTTTAGCCCAGGGCTGCTTCTTACCTCAACTGTGCTGATATGGTCCTGTGCCCAGCTTTTATGGCCTGGGTGAAACATTGAACTACTAAGAGTGACTCCTGGAACATTGAGCACTGCTTGGGAGCACCCACCCTCAAACTTAAAGATTAAAATGTATAACTAATTATATATAAATTATATCTCTCCTTTCTTTTCTTCTTTTTCCCTTATTTGTTTGCTTTTGGTCACACCCAGTGATGCTCAGGGCTACTAAGCACCTAGCTGGGTGTTCAGGGGTCAGCTCTCTGCTGGATCTCAGGGACATACATGGTGCTGGGGGATTATACCAGGGTTGGCTACATGCAAGGTAAGTGCCTTAACCCTTATACTATTCTACAACCCTGACCTGGTAATTTATTTTAAAAATATGTCCAAGGTGGGGCTGGAGAGATAACACAGTGGTAGGGCAGTTGCCTTGCATGTGCCAACCCGGGAGGAAACAGGTTTGATTCCCGGCTTCCCATATAGTCCCCCAGCCTGCCAGGGGCGATTTATGAATGCAGAGCCAGAAGTAACCCCTGAGCGCTGCTGGATGCAACCCAAAAACCAACCAACCAACTCAATCAATAAAGTTTAAAAAAATATAAATCCAAATGGATTAAAGACCTAGATATCAGACCTGAAACCATAAAGTATATAGAACAACATGTAGGTCAAACACTCCATGTCATTGAGACTAAAGGTATCTTTAAAGAGGAAACAGTACTCTCCAAACAAGTAAAAGCAGAAATAAATAGATGGGACTATATTAAGTTGAGAAGCTTCTGCACTTCAAGAGCCACCTACTGAGTGGGAGAAACTATTCACTCAATACTCATCAGATAAGGGGTTAATATTCAAAATATACAAGGCACTGACAGAACTTTACACACACACACACACACACACACACACACACACACACACAAACCCATTTAACCCCATCAAAAAATGGGGAGACGAAATGAACAGACACTTTGACAAAAAAGAAATACAAATGGCTAAAAGGCACATGAAAAAATGCTCCACATCACTAATCATCAGGGAGGTGCAAATCAGAACAATGATGAGGTACCATCTCACGCCACAGAGATTGGCACACATCAGAAAGAATGAGAACAAGCAGTGCTGGCGGGGATGTGGAGAGAAAGGAACTCTTATTCACTGCTGGTGGGAATGCCATCTGGTCCAACCTTTGTGGAAAGCGATATGGAGATTTCTCCAAAAGCTGGAAGTTGAGGTCCCATATGATCCAGCTATGCCACTCCTAGGGATATATCCTAGGAACACAAAAATATAATACAAAAATCCCTTTCTCACACCTATATTCATTGCAGCATTGTTTACAATAGCCAGACTCTGGAAATAGCCTAGATGCCCCTCAATAGATGAATGGTTAAAGAAACTATGGTACATATACACAATGGAATATTATGCAGCCATCAGAAGAGATGAAGTCATGAAATTTTCCTATACATAGATGTATATGGAATCTATTATGCTGAGTGAAATAAGTCAGAGGGAGAGAGATAAACACAGAATGGTCTCACTCATTTATGGGTTTTGAGAAAAATTAAAAACATTTGTGTAATGATTCTCAGAGACAAAATAGAGGAGGACTGGAGGGTCCAGCTCCTGACATGAAGCTCACCACAGAGATCGTTTAGTGCAGTCACAGAAATAATTACACTGAGAACTATCATAACAAAATGTGACTGAATGAGGGAAGTAGAAAGCCTGTCTAGAGTACAGGCCTATGTGGGGTGGGGAGGAGAGACACTTGGGATATTGGTCATGAGAATGTTGCACTGGTGAAGGATATATATATATATATATATATATATTAAAAAATAAAAAAAAGAAAAGAAAAAAAAGATAAGGCCTCCCAATTCTTACCACAGGCTGTATTCTTTACACTGACTGTATAGAAAGAGGAGGTACAGTAAATGCACCCCCATATACACCTCAACCCAGGCCCTTTCCTGGTCTGTATTGTGAATTGGGGGACAAAATATATATATGTCCAAGGAAGCCCAACTAAATAAGGCACAGTTATAAAAATGACGATAAAACTAAATTCCAGCTTTTTTTTTTTTTGGCCACACCCTCCCTTGCCACCTCAGGGGTTATTCCTGGCCCTGTTCTCAGAAATCACTCCTGGCAGGCTCAGGGGACCATAAGGGACCCCAGGGATCAAATTTGGGTCCATCCTGGTTCATCCACGTGCAAGGCAAATAACCTACCACTGTGCTATCACTCCAGCCCCAGGTTCCAGCATATTATACAACTTTAGGAGAAGATAAAATAAGTGAATATGTTCATGGCACATTAACTGAAAAAAGCAGCATCAAATAACTCTTGCCAGTATTAGCTGCTGATATAAGCAGAGGGAAAACATAGAGGAAATGAGGAGAGGAAAAGCATTTCAACAGTTTTGAATTTCTTCCCAATAGAGTAATTTCCTAAAATATGCATAGATGGTGTTAAATATTTTATGACTGAAGTACAATTTACATGAAGTACAATTTAAATAAAATACAACACAGATCTGAAGTAGATATACTTTGTCCTTTGTTGTCTTGTAGAGCTCATAACAGATATATATGCTCAGGTGCAGTGCTATGACCTAGTGATGCTTGGAGGCCACCAGGGATTCCTTCCCATCTTGCTCAAGAGGGTTTCCATAGTCTCTGGGGTCCACCTTGGGGCCTTGGACATGCAAAACATGTGCTCCAAGCTTTGAGTCATATCTCAGATCCAATTTATTTTTTCATGTGTGCTTTTTTGGTTTATGGGCCCCACACACATGTGTTCAGGAGTTATTCCTGGTTCTGCACTCAGAAATCATTCCTGGCAGGCTCAGGGGACCATATGGGAATCATATGGGGACCATATGCTGGGAATCAAATTTGAGTCTATCCCGGGTTGGCCCTGTGCAAAGCAAATGCCCTACTGCTGTACTATCGCTCTGTCTCCAGTTTTATCATTTTGTGACAATGGCCTACACCCATGTAACTCATACCTTGCTCAAGATACTGAACATTTTTCAAAGGAAAAAAGAAGATAATGAACATTTCCATCTCCCCAGAAAGTCCCTTCAATCCTCTTCTTAATGTTCCCTCAAAATGCCACTGTTCTGAATTCTATCCACCAAGATTAGTAAATAGAATCATTAGTAAAATTGGCATATGTTCTTTTGCAAATTACAAGACCAGAGCTGTGAAAATAGCACAAAAGGCTGGAGAACATCTTTTGTTTATAGGCACCCTGAGTTGCTCCCTAACCACTAGTTAGGAGTGACATTTGACCACCAAACCTAAAATAGTCTCTCTCTTTTTTTGGTTTTCGGGTCACACCCGGCAGCGCTCAGGGGTTACTCCTGGCTCTATGCTCAGAAATTGCTCTTGGCAGGCTCAGGTGACCATATGGGATGCTGGGATTCGAACCACCGTCCTTCTGCATGCAAGGCAAATGCCTTACTTCCATGCTATCTCTCCGGCCCCTGGAATAGTCTCTTAACACTATCAGGTATTGCCCTGCCAGCTGAGGAATGCAAGAAAACACAAAGCCCCATGTTTGGAATTGGTCAACAATCTCTGGGAAGGTTCATAATTTCAGAGGTCCAGAGAGAATCTCACCCAAGGCATAGAGAGAAGAGATGAAAAATCAGAACATTGATGGGGAGAGGAAAGTTGCTTTAGGGAACAAGTTAAAGTCTCACCTTTCTAGCTTTGTTCAGCACAATGCATGCCAGAACTTTTCTTTCAAGGAATTACTTCCAAATGGCCACATTAACCTGGAAAATTACCCTCATCCCCTTTCTATGATTCCCTGCTCCTCACCCAGGGCCTCAGGCCGGCGAGTGGAGATCCTCAGGCTCTCAGCAGAGATGGGGACCAGCTGAAGCAGCACGTGAGCCAGCTGCCTCCCTAGGCAGCCACCTCCGATGATGCCCACTTTTAGCCCCTTGCTATCTTCTGGCACAGTGTTAGCTAGCTTGTTGGAGGGGACAGGAGTCCTGGAGATGTGCATCTCGTATAGCAGCTCTCTGGAGGAGGAGCACATAGACACACATCAGCGCGCACCCTGGAGCTCATCCTGATGGTCCACCTCTGGCATTCTCTGTTCTCTCCTCTCTCTCTCTCTCTCTCTCTCTCTCTCTCTCTCTCTCTCTCTCTCTCTCTCTCTCTCTCTCTCTCTCTCTCTGTCTCTCTCTCTCTCTCTCTCTCTCTCTCTCTCTCTCTCTCCTCTCCTCTCTCTCTCTCCCCCCCTCTCTCTCACCTCCTCAGCAGAGTAGGCTGTCTGCTTGAGAGAAGGCACCCCCATTACAGACCACTTAGGCAGCATCACTGGGGAACAAAATATAACCCCCGAGTGAATGCTCCGGACAGTGTAGCACAGCACCTTCAAGGAACCAAACCATGTTTGAAATGTTTTCAGATGCACTTTTGTTTCTGTAACCTGAATGGTGCCTACGTTTCTCTGCTTTCTCCAACCCAGGTGTGCGTGAAAGACTGTGTCTTTAGTTTGGTGCCACTGTGCAGTCACATCCCACAGCACAGTGGAGCACTATGGGCACAGGGCTTTTTCACCCTCTGTTTACTGTGCCTCTGGGGTGAGCATCTACCGTAGCTCTTTCAGTGCTACATAGACTTGGTCCCCAATGACAGCTGATTAAAGTAGATGGTAACAGAGAAGAGGCCCTGAAATCTGAAGATCAAAAATCTAAATTGAGTTCAGCCCAGGGAGATGACTCCAAGGGCTAAGATGATAGTGTAATTGCCTGGGGTGCACAGGGCCCCTCCGTTGATCCCCACCACCATCAGGCCACCTGAGGATCACTAAAAGAACTCTTTTTTTTTGTTTTGTTTTTTTGTTTTTGGGTCACACCCGGCGGTGCTCAGGGGTTACTACTGGCTGTCTGCTCAGAAATAGCTCCTGGCAGGCACGGGGGACCATATGGGACACCAGGATTCGAACCAACCACCTTTGGTCCTGGATTGGCTGCTTGCAAGGCAAACGCCGCTGTGCTATCTCTCCGGGCCCTAAAAGAACTCTTAAAACAAACCAAGAAAAGGCCTGAGGGTCTCTAATTGTTGATTCTGAAAGGGATTATAGAAGAGTTATAGAAGGGTCCTTTATGGATAAAGTCTGACCTCTGGATACAAAAAGCATTTTTAAATGTTATATATAAAAAGTATATACAATTATATAATATATAATTATGTATGATATATATTATATATAAAACATTTATATTGTTTCTTTTTTGTTATAAAATTAAGGTCTTAGACTGGAGCTATAGAGCAGTGGAGGGTGCTTGCCTTATACATGGTCAACCCCGGTTCAATCTTCAGCATCCTATATGGTACCCTGAGCCATGCCAGGAACAATATGTGAATACAGAGCCAGGAGTAAGATCTAAGTATCACCAAGTGTAGCCCCCAAACAAAACAAAATCAATAAAATTGGGGTCTTAAAATTCTGTGGCTTGAGGAAAATAGAGATAGTAGAGTGGACAGAGTGCTTGCTTGGCATTTTGCTGACCTGGGTTAGATCTCTGGCACCTCATAAGGTCCTCTGGGCCCACCAGGAGTGAACCCTGGCTGCAGAGCCAGAAGTAATTCCTGACCACCACCAGGTGTAGCTCCAAAACCGAAACACAAACTAAACCCTGAGGTTCTCACACCAATTTTTTTTTTGGAGCGGGGCGAGGTGTTTCTCAAATGATACTGAGGAGGCCTGGGATTTCTCCCAGCAATTTTCAGCCAGCATATGTGGCCTGTTTCACTGTATTGGTGCTAGGGACCCTGATTAACCTGGACAATGCTCAGAGGACACCAAGATTGTACTTGGAGTGCTCAGGGGACTGCTCATGCTGTACCAGGGATCAACCAGGGTCAGCCACGTGAAAAGCATATGCTCTTGCTAACTCTTTGGCCCATCATTTTTGTTTTTATTCCAGGCTTTCCAGCTATGCTGGGACGACTAGAGCTGTACCTGGAAGTGCTCAGCTGACCCATATGGTGCTGGGGCTTGACTATAGGGCCACTTTGCGTGCCAGGTATGAATAAACTCCAGCACTTTGAACTAACTCCTTGGTCCCAAGCTACAAATTCCCAAGCTTTGCTCTGTCAACTGAAAAGTGTTTTCTTTTAAGTGCTAAACCCATCCAAGTATAAAATAGTTTCTGGGAGTTTTATCTGTTAGTTTCTCACAACTCATCTCAGAAGCAACTACTAGGTTTATACACCTTCACGAGCCAGCCAGTCATCAGACTTACCAAACATCCTGCATAGGTTATGTATTTAGCATGCTTGTTTGAACTTTTGTACCATTGTCTAAGTATTTATCTAGTTTCAGAGAAAAGACAATAGAGAAGGGGTCAGAGACAGTCCAAGAGTCAAGGTGCTTGCCTTACGTATGATTGACTCCAGTTCAATCTCTGGCACCAGGTATATTCTTCCGCATACTACCAGGAGCTCAGAGTCAGGAGTAATAAAGAGAATAAGTCTGGGCAGGGTCAGGGGAGAGTGAGATGTAGACAGTGGGATCCAGAAGCTTATTCCCAAGAACTGATTCTCGCACCTCCTACTTAAGTCTCTAAAATCACAGTGTGATAAGATATCGAAAAGCAGCACTGGAATCAGAAATTTTCTGTAAATCAGTATTCCTGGTTTCAAGAAAGTTCTCTTGTTCTAGGGACCCTGAAGTCTCAGATGGCTTTTCTATTTTTGTTTTTGAGCCACCTCTGCCAATACTAGGGCTTATTCTTGGCTTTGCAGTTAGGAATTGGGCACCAGATAAGATGCTGGGGATCAAACCCAGGATGGCCATGTGCAAGGCAAGCACCCTACCCACTGTCCTATCTCTTATCCCCTCAGATGGCTTTCCTTTGAAGTAGAGTTATGTTAGGAGCTCAGATCACAAAGATAGAGCCTGGGGTCTGGAGCACATATTTGCATATGGGAACATCTGGGTTTGAGCCCTGACAAACATGGTCTCCAAAGCACCACTCACTGTATTCCAACTCCTGCCCCAAAAAAGTTAATCCCATTTTTAGCCATTAGTCTTTAATGGTGGAAGACACATTGGTAATATCCATAAGTGAATGAGTAAGTGAATCAGTGAGAAGGATCATCACATAAATTTTCTTACTAGAAATAAACCATAACTCAATCCACACCTTATTGCATACACAACCAAGGGCCACAGGAGGCGTTTTCCTGGCACTTTCACTGAAGTGATTGACTACCGGTTGAGAAAGGTAGAACATCCTTTCCCACTACCAAACTATTCCCCCCAAGTAAGAAGCTGACGTCACTGGGTTCTCTGCATCTCCACCTACGCTGTCTGAGAGAGCCAGTTCACCTCAGGTTGTAGAGCAGCTTGCAGAAGAAAACTGCATGGGCACAAGCGCAGATGGTCAGTCCCCGGCTGTGATTCCGCAAACACAGAAAGCCACGGTCTTCCTCAGGAATGCCATAATCAAATTCCAGGGACTTGAGGTTCCCCAGTAGTTCCATTTCTACGTCCCCATCTCCTGCAAAGGCAGACACCGATTTGTTTGTCTCCCTGTCCTGGGAGAGAGGCCTCACCTCAACAGAACAGTCTCTGTGCCAAGTTACAGTTCACATATGGGTGGGTCTCTCAACACTGCTACCTTCCCAGCTTCTGAGCTTGTAGATCTTACCCACTTCTGTATGAGAATGAGTCTTGGAAGACTCTTGAACACTGACTGACCATAAATGAGAAGCACTGTATTCATTAAAAAACCCAAACAAACAAAAAAACCCCTCCCCACTAATGTTTCTTCCCTAAAACTAAAAGCACTTTTTTTTAGGGGAACACTCACCAATGTTTTAGGGCTTACTCATGATTCTATGCTCAAGGATCACTCCTGGTGGTGCTCAGGAGACCATATGCAGCGCCTGGGATCAAACCAAGGTCAGCTGTGTAGAGGGCAAGAGCCTTACTTGCTGTACTATCTACTCTGGCCTCATACACTTCTTTCAGCAAATACACTTTTATTAGCAACAGTGCTCTGGGTCTATGACCCTTCTGTCATGCCTTTTTAGGTTTTAGAACTAAGACTCAACACAGAGCATATTTTAAAACAGCTCTTGTCTTTCACTAAACAGAAACACCCAACGGGATGAAAACAGCCCCAAACAAATACTATAAGAATTATATCGAGGGGCCGGGTGGTGGCGCTAAAGGTAAGGTGCCTGCCTTGCCCGCGCTAGCCTTGGACGGACCGCGGTTCGATCCCCCGGTGTCCCATATGGTCCCCCAAGCCAGGAGCAACTTCTGAGCACATAGCCAGGAGTAACCCCTGAGCATTACCGGGTGTGGCCCAAAAAAAAAAAAAAAAAGAATTATATCGAGTAGGGACCTAGAGTTCAGGAAAAGAAGTCAGACATGATTATCAACCTATGGATACATACATGTGCCATCAGCCATATGGAGCAGACTATGACTTTGCTCCTCTGATCTGATTCTGGGAGATTTGAACTACATTTTCAAAGAGTGTTACCCAAGGTAAGTTGCCATTATGACTTAGCTACCACATTACTTCAGTCTCTCAGCCTTAAAGGGCCAGCCCATAGGGGTTTTTTCTACCTGCAAAATGAGGACTCACCAGCCCCAAAATGAAAGTGAATAGTTTAATAACTTTTCAATACTGTATAACCACTACTCTTAAATCGTAAAACTTTTCATCCACTAAGTAGTTACTACCTGTTTCCCTCCCCTTTCATTTTTTGGTCCACCAACTAGCTTATAGTCTCAATGAACTGACCTTTTCTGGATAATTCACATAGATAGGACTCTATAGTATATGACCTTAGTCCTTGGCATCCTATATTTATAGGAGGGCTGTTGTGTTATACCTCTACTCTTCTATCAGAGCAAAGTCTCCAGGACTTCAAGTGAGATACATGAAAACATCCCGAGAAAATACAAGGGAACCCCTATAAGACTATCTGTAGGGGCCAACGGACTGGTAGTATAGCAGGTAGAAAGCTTACCTTGCTGAATAGGGTTTAATCCCTGGAACATTATATGGTTTCCTGAGTACTGCTAAGTGGAGTGTGACCCCAGAACAACAAGAAGATTATCTGTAAACCTCTCAGAAAATTACTTTATAGCATGATATATTTGAAGTGCGGAAAGAAGGGTTTGGGGCTTAAAAGGTGGCTCAAAGGGTTGGTTAGTATCTGAAAACCCTAAACTCAACCCTCAGCACTGCATAATACTGACGCACTGTTGGAACAGCTTCCTCTCCCCACCAGGTGTTTGTCAACTAATCTAGCCGGATTATTACAATTGGGGTCAGTGTGCAATGATCCAGAGGCCATCTGGGATGCTGGGGATTGAACTCAGGTCAGCTGTATGTAAGGCAAGAGCACTACCACTGTCCTATTACTCCACCCCAAGGCCTTATATTTGATCCCTGGTGCCACTGCAGGTACTGGGCAGAATCATAGCAACTTTTGGGCCTTAAAACTCTGCTGTTTGTGATCCCTGGGCCCACAAACTAATCTAACTATACTGCAGTCAAGTTTGAGTGTTGCAACCAAAGTACAACCCCCAGACAACTCTGCAATGAAAAATACACATGTCTGAGCATTATGACAGGAGCATGTCTCCTGGCAAGGATGAGTGTGAACACTGCGGCTAAAGTAGTGTGAGGCCCCCGGGAACATCACAGATGAATATGCAAGTGTATATAATCTGGTGTGTGACCCCCGGAGAACACAACTAAAGCAGCTGGCATCACAGTCAAGTTGGTCATCTCACTCCCTGTCACTGCAATAGCACATCCATAGATGGAAAGTAGGGAAATAAAGATGACATCAAAATAAAGAGCCTTTCAGACATATGAAAATCAAAGCAATTTCTCACCACCAAACTGGCCTTGTAAATATTACAAGAATTACAGAATGAAAGGATTTTGGTCTAAGAGCAGTAAGACACCAAAAACATACAGAGTGAGGGATGGGTGGATAAAAGAAAAGTCCATAGAAGAAATGTCTGAGATATTGAAAAGACAATTCAAACAACATCAAAGGAAGATATCAGGGCCTGAGGTGTGGCTCAGTGATAAAGTGCCTGTTTTGCATGTGCCTACTATAAATTCTATCCCCAACATTTCCCTATGTGCCAGTTGTAACCTTGTGGCACTGCCATGTGTGATGCCTGGTGCCCTGATCCAGGAAGCCCAAGAGATCCAAACAAAATGAACCCAAACAAAACACCAAGACACAATGAATTCAGATGGGCAAGAACCAGGGACAAGAAAGAAAAGGCACATGCCTTGCATGCAGCTGACCCTGATTTGGTTCCCCCAAACACTGCAGGGTGCATTCCTAAAGACTCTGAGCACTGTTGAGTCTGGCCCCAAAGCACCCCTGAAATGGTCCAGTTATCTCCAGTCCCCTGGGCCCAATAAAACCCACATACTTGGGGTCTTGCACCGAATTACTGGCAGGTTGACTGAGAATTCCTGAGGGGGCCACCACAGACCTCTGGAGTATTGTTTGGGAACCCCCACAAAAAATTAAAACAACAACAACAATAGTAAAAGAGTAAGAATGAGAGATACACACACATACAGAGAGAGAGAGAGAGAGAGAGAGAGAGAGAGAGAGAGAGAGAGAGAGAGAGAGAGAGAGAAGCAAAGACTCATGTATGAGTCACATTGGATTTTGTGAATGAAACTCTATGAGCAAGAATGGAAATATTTGAAGTACTGAATAAAAAGAACCTCCAATCCCAAATCCTCTTATTCTGCTGTTACTCAGCTTTTCCCTAAACCAGTTTTGTAAGGAATACTGAATTGTCCCTCTAAATAGCAATTCCATTTTTGGGAGTCTACTCAAAGGGCTCAAAATTTCATTCAAAAAAGACATTCAAAAAAGGGACACTTGGGATATTGGTGATGGAAATGTTGCAGTGGTGAAGGTTTATATATATATATAAAATCAAGAGGAAAAATAAGAAAAAGAAATGTTATTAAAAAAAAGAAGACATATAGATGGCCAAAAGATATTTGGAAAAAATGCTTTGATCACTTATCAGGAAAATTCAAATCAAAACAACAATGAAATATCATCTTATAGCAGTGATACCTGGAATATATCACAAAGACAAAAACAACCAGTGTTGGCATTGATGTGAGGGAATGTCAAAAAAAAAAAAAAAAAAGACATTTGCACCCCTATATGCTATTCACCAAAAAATATGGCAAATATGGAAACAACCCAAGTGTCCAAGGACAGGTAACTGGATAAAGGAACAAAGGTATATATACAAAATGGAAGAATATTTGGCTATAAGACAAAATGAAATCATGCAATTTGCCACTACACAGATAGACCTGGAGAGTAATCATGCCGAGTGAAGCTAGCCAAAAGGAGAGGTATAGACACAGAACATTCTTTCATGTGGGGGATTTATATAAAAAAACATGGCATGGGGGCAGAATGATAGAACAGTGGGTAGTGCTTTTGTCTGGCATGCAACTAACCCAGAGGTTTCATCTGGCACCCCATATCACTGACAGCAGTGATCAATGACTGTAAAGCCAGAGTTAGCCTTGAGTACTGCTGGGTGTGACTCCAATGCCTTGTCTCCTCCCCCCCCAAAAAATATGGAAGGTGAATAATAGATGTATAAATAAATCAGAAACAGAACTGGTTTCTAGTAGGAAGCTTACCACAGGGGAGGATGGGAGTTGAGGAGGACACTGAGAAAACAGTGGCAGAAAGACATTTTGGGGTGGAGGGTAGGGTGCTAGAACTTTTTTTTTTGCTTTTTGGGCCACACCCTGTGACGCTCAAGGTTATTACTGGTTATGTACTCTGAAATCACTCCTGGGGGGCCGGAGTGGTGGCGCAGCAGTAGGATGTTTGCCGTGCATGCAGTTGACCTAGGACAGATTTCTGTTCAATCTGCCGGCGTCCCATATGGTCCCCAAGCCAGAAGCAATTTCTGAGAGCATCGCCAGGAGTAACCCCTGAATGTCACAGGGTATGGCCCAAAAGCAAAAAAAAAAAAAAAAACCCAAACAAACAAAAAACGGATTGGCATTGTGCAAGGCAAACACCCTACTACTGTGCTATCGCTCTGGCCCTAAGGTGCTAGAACTTTTATGTATGAAATATTACCAATAACAGGGTGCTTAAAATAAAATTAAAATTTCATTTTCAATTCAACAAAAATGAATTAAATGCCTAAGAGGAGAAATAACTATATTATAAAAACTGTAAGACATAGAACAAGACGAGATGGATTTTGCATTTATGGAAAGGAAGAATTAATGTATTCAACTATTCACTTAACGAAAGGCTTAAATATATATTCAATGCAATCCTTATAAAAATTCCAGTGATTCTGGTTTTGGTTTTGGGTCACACAAAACAGGGTTCAAGAGCTAATCTTTTTATATTTTTCTTTTTTTGGTTTTTGGGTCACACTCAGTGACGCTCAGGGTTACTCCCAGCTTTTTGTGCTCAGAAATTGCTCCTGGCTCAAGGGACCATATAGGACGCTAGGGATCAAATCAAGGTCCATCCTGGATTAGTGTATACAAGGCAAATGCCTTACTGCTATGCTATAACTCTGGTCCCCAAGGGCCACTTTTAACTAGGTGTTTGATGTTGGTCTTGGCTGTGCTTCAAAGACCCTGGATGGAAATTGATGTTCTTGTCCATACAGTCCATCTCCTCATTCCTAATGATATTTTTGGAGGAGATGAGCAAAAAGATACTAAGACTTACACGGAATCACAAAGGACTTCTAATATGTGAAGACATCTTGGGGTTTAGAACAAAGGAAAAGGAGGAAAAATTGAAATATCATGTTACCTAATTTCAAATTATTTTGAAAAAAATTGTGCATTTTCAATAAAACAGTCTGCAATAAAATAAAAATAAATGCATGGGGCTGGAGTGATAGAACAGCATTAGGGTGTTTGCCTTGCATGCAGCTGATTCAGGACGGACCTTGGTTCAATCCCTGGCATCCATAGGGTCCCCCGAGCCAGAAGCAATTTCTGAGTGCATAGCCAGTAGTAACCCCTGAGCATCACAAGGTGTGGCCCCAAAAGAAAAAATAATAGATGCAAATCAATGGAATAGAACTGAGAGTCCAGAAATAAACCCACATTTATACTGACATTATTCCATGACGGAGTCCTGATCAGACAATGGAAAACGATAAATCTCATCAAACTGATTTGGGAAAACTGAACAGCTACAAGCAAACTAATCACACGCTTTAACTCCATACATAAGAATAAATTTGAACTGGATTAAAGACTTGAAATATGTACAAGCCATAAAATACATAGAACATAGATGGTAAGAAAAAGCAAACAATTCATCAAATTAAAAAGTTTCTGCACAATTTAAGGCTGAAAATTTGGACAAAGGGCATTTGTCTTGCACATGGCTAACTTGGGTTCAATTCCTCACACCGTACATAGTCCCCAGAAATCCACCAAGAGTGATCTTTGAGCACAGACAGATGCCGTGAGTACTTCTCAGTGTGGCTCAAGAACAAACAAAAAAAAGTTCCCATCACAGATGAATGGATACAGAAAAAATGGTCATATACACAGTGGAATACTATTTAGCAATTAAAAAGAAAATGTGCCTTTCTGTAACAATATAGAACTTGAGGGGATTTTATGAAGAAAAGGCAAAACCATTGGACATGTTCAATAAAAAGAAATAAAGGGGCCAGAGAGATAGCACAGCGGCGTTTGCCTTGCAAGCAGCCGACCCAGGACCTAAGGTGGTTGGTTCAAATCCCGGTGTCCCATATGGTCCCCCGTGCCTGCCAGGGGCTATTTCTGTGCAGATAGCCAGGAGTAATCCCTGAGCACTGCCGGGTGTGGCCCAAAAAACAAACAAACAAAAAACAACAACAAAAAAGAAATTAAAGTAGAAGAATTGATCCAAATAAGAAAAGGCAATGACCACTGACAATGAGACAGGTTTTGTTGGCAGAAAGAGGGGTGAAGGTAGAAGCAAGGGTAGAAGGGGTTTAATAGATGGTGGGGGAGGGATAGGAGAAAGTGGAAGCTTGGAGAAAGGTGGTGGGCAGGCCATCCAATGTTGCAAGTGGTATTTCCTGCCCTGAAGAGAGGAACTCAAACCCACACCTCAGCAGCATGATTAAAACATATGCTGGGAACAGGGGTGGAGGGAGGACAACATTGGTGGTGGGAATGCCCCTGATTCAATGTTACTATGTACCTAAAATACTACTGTGAATGATTTGTAATCCACTTTGGTCAAAATAAAAATTACTAATAAAAAATATCTGAATACTAAAAAAACAAAACAAAACAAAACAAACCAACACAGGTTAACAAATCTGACTAAGGATTCTAGGCCTGTCCTTTATGTATATTCTCAGAAATATGGATCTGGTGTTTGTGGCTTTATAATAGGTCAAGTTGGCTAGGTTAAACATTTTCCCCAATTCCTTTCTGTGTGATTGTGCTAAGGAAGGATCACAGAGGAACATCTGGAAGGTGGAAATGGAACAGCAGCTAAAGTTCATGCTTACAAAGCTGGCTGCTGGCAACCCTTAATATGAGCAGCAGTTGATTGAATAGTAGATACACCTCTTCCTAGGTACTCCCCACAGGACACGAATATCAGAGGTTGAGACAGAATTGATGTGGGTTCCAGGCTGCTCTCACTGGTCCTTGTGCTGCTTCACTTTATGCCCATCTCCTATTCCCTACTGTTTGCACCACACAGGCAAATCTTCCACCAGACACAATGAGAAACTTCTAGAGATGTTTAACCAACTGCCATCCTTAAGTAAAGTCAAGTGCCTGAATCCCACAATTTGCTTCTCTCAATGAGCTCTGACAAAGATCAGTCAATACCTTAATATGATTCAGCAAAGTAAATTTTTTTGTTTTGTTTTGATTTTGGGCCACACTCGGTGATGCTCAGGGGTTACTCCTGGCTATGCGCTCCGAAATCACTCCTGGCTTGGGGACCATATGGGATGCTGGGGGATCGAACTGCGGACCATCCTATGCTAGTGCATGCAAGGCAGACACCTTACCACTTGTGCCACCGTTCCGGTCCCATCAGCAAAGTAAAATTTTACCTTTAACAGCAAAAAGGGTCAGGAAAGGAACCAGATGGGGTTACTTGAAAGAGCAAAGGGGGGTTACCAAGTGGGAGGGAAATCCAGGAGTCACATGCCCTTACAGCAGGTTGGTTCAGTGTTGGCATTCCTGACATTGGGGGGCTGGCACTTTCTTTGTTGTGGGAGGTTGTAGAGTTGCAGTCTCCACTTGTCCACAAGATGCAGGAGCATCATCCACTGCTGCCCATCATCTCTAGTCACTGGTACATGTCCTAGGGGTGGTAGTGAGAGCAAAATAAGCTCCCCTTGAGAACTAACTGTACTGCCTGAGACCAGCAACAGGTGTCTGCCCACCATTTACCATTCTACACTCATAGGAGCCTAGAGGCCCTCCAGCTCCCAGAGCTTCAGCGCTTTCTAGAACAGATTCAGATGATGATGAGTCCAGATGAAAAAAAGTCTCACCTTGCATGGCACTGTGTCAGTGGAAGAGCGCTGTGCACTCTTGCCCTGTAACCTGGCAAATGTTAATAGGCAACAGTGGTCCCCAAACTCAGGCCAGTTATTTCACTATTCTACACAGGGTCACCAACAGGAAAAGAGAAGGCACCAAGGAAGAAAAAGCTTTATTAGTAGTCTAGGCATATTAGAGAAACCCAGCCACAGAGAAGAGAGGCTAATACTGGCATGGGGCAGAGACCTAGCATTACAGAGCAGCTTCTTGAAAACAAATGTGAAACTAATGTCAGCATCTTAAGATCTTAATACTCAGAAATGCTGCTATGTTTAGCCCTGGTGAAACTTCTGGAAGCTTTTTTCTGAAATGGGGGTTTGGGCATACAGGGTGAATTCTCTAGCACTGCTGAATCTGAGCTCCATGTAAGGTTATAGCTCTGAGATGGGAGAAGCAGAGGACAGGGATGGGGTGGTAGTGTTTTATCCTCTCTCACAGGCGACGGCAGTGTGGAGGAAACAGGAACCAGAAATTTTGGGATAGGGCTAGACTAGGGCAACAGAGGGGCACTGGCAGAAGAAAAGCAACATCTGGGCACTCTCTATCATGGAGGGTTCCGTGTAGTCTGGTGTAAGGGCACCTCCTGCAGGTCCTGGCAACACTGCCACCTTTCCTGAGGTAACATGTTTGTTCTGTTTCGAGTTCCTTTAGAGCAGAACTGCCAGCTGCCAACACATGGTCCAGGGTCATCATTAACTGAGAGGAATGGAGTGGTCGACCTTAGACGCTGGCCCTTCTGAGTCCAGGAGACTTCCAGGAGTCGGCCTCTCAACTCAGACCAAGAAAGCTCTTGCCCAATATGGGCCCAATCTAGAAATCACTCCCACCTTCATGTGAGCACCTGGTGGAGAGAAGTTTCTCATGAGTCAAAACTTTCCATCTTTGGAGATGGCCTTGAAAGTGGAAGTGAAGATCGGTCTGAAGCTGTCTGTGCACTGAACATAGCAGCCACTGCCTAGATGACGGTCCCCAGAGATGTGATGTGTTCTCCCACAGAATTCACTCCACTTTCTTTCACAGGCAGGAAAGCAAGAGACGAGGCAGGTTCAGGGTAGCTAATGCCACTTAGTTCTTCCATCGAATTTGCTGTGGAAAGCACAATGAATGAATTTTACTGATCCCCATCAAGAGGTATGTGTGGGGTGGGGGTAGAATATGACTCACAAAGTGAAGAAGAATGAAGTGGCTGGTTGGGTGAGCCCATTTATTTGGAGATAAACTGACCCTCTATCCTGTACCCCACAAGGCTGAATTAGGGCCATAGATTCTGCTTTGTCAGACTAAGATTCAGCAGCTTTAGATGATCCCAGGGTCGAACTCCAAAATATCAGGAACTAAAGCTCATATTAGCAAAAAGACCCCTAAGTTCCATGCTAAGAAGGATGAATAAACCCTCCCCACCAGCCCCACAACTTGCTAAAACCTATTCTGCTCACTTATACCCTAACAGGTCGTAATATTCACTCCTGAGCAAATACTCCATCTAGATGCTCTGAATCAGTAATATTATTTACCTACTTCCACATGTTAGTCCTTTCTGCGTGTTCAGTTTAACAGTTATTTGCCTTAACTGAACTTTATAGTTAAGGCTCAACCCAAGGGCCAGGAAGTCAGCTTAAAGGACTGGAGTACAGGGACCGGAGAGATAGCATGGAGGTAAGGCGCTTGCCTTGTATGCAGAAGGACGGTGGTTCGAATCCCGGCATCTCATATGGTGCCAGGAGCACTTTCTGAGCATGGAGCCAGGAGTGACCCCTGAGCGCTGCCGGGTGTGACCCAAAAACCAAAACAAAAAGTCTGAACTACAGGCTTCATATGTGAAGCCCAGGCTTGGTCCCCTGCAATGGCCAGGAGTGATTATCAAAGCACTGCTAGGTCTGATGACAGCAGTAGCAGCAGAAATAACTATAACAGCAACAACAATAATGTCTAAATCTGAGCCTCGAGCCTAGACCCACTATGGCAAACCTATGGCACAAATGTCAGCGGTGGCACGTGAAGGCCTTGTAGCTGGTACGCGGGAAGGTCTGCAATTAAGACATGCGGTGCATGCCGCATAGTTTTTAGATACTACAATCTTTTTTTTTTTTTTTTTTTTTTTTAGTTTTTCGGGCCACACCCGTTTGATGCTCAGGGGTTACTCCTGGCTAAGCGCTCAGAAACTGCCCCTGGCTTGGGGGGACCATATGGGACACTGGGAGATTGAACCGTGGTCCTTCCTTGGCTAGCGCTTATAAGGCAGACACCTTACCTCTAGCGCCACCTCGCCAGCCCCTAGATACTACAATCTTGTTATTAAAGTTTAATTGGTGTGCTGGTACTTTTGAGGAAATTCTTTGGTTTTGTGCGGCAGTTTGGGCACTCGGGCTCAAAAAGGTTAGCCATCACTGCTAGACTATCCTTATGTCATCACATCTTGGAGTGATTTTGTTCAAAGCAGAGCTTTGGCCTTTAGGCCTACAGGCCACTTTTGTTCCACTGTGTTCAGCTGACTGCAATTGGGCTCTGGTCTGGGGGACAGACAATGGCTGATGTTCAGTGAAGTCTGAGGCTACTCACTGAGCTGCTGAGAATGGCATCGATCTTCTCCTCCTCGGCAGAACCTTTGTCCACCTTAGTCCTGTACGCTAGTAACTGCTGTCGATCCTTCAGGTCCCGGTAGGTCTGGGCACCAAAGAAACAAACGATACGACCACTTTAGCCCAATCACAGGCTTTTTCCTTCATTGCCATTCCCACATTGAGTCAAGGTTCAGGGAGAGACTGGGAGGCCATAGTGTGACTGTCACTCCGTGTGGGAGAGAAGTCAACACAGCTTGGCTGTCTTGAGTCAGGTCTGAGTTTTATGCAGCAAATACATAATAACCCAATGAAACCAGCCAGAAGGGAAGGAAAATAATACAGGAATGCTGGTCCAAATGAATTCTTGCCAGACCATTTTGTCCTGTCATTCAAAACTGACAGGAATCTCAGGATGCAGGGGAAAGAATCAGGCCCCATTTTACACTGTTGGTCTGATTCTGGGTTTCCAATACTCCTCTACAGGTCTAACTTTTGATTCATATTTCTTGGGAACTCACTTCAATGACGACATCATGGCATTTGAACTTGGTAGCTAAGTTCAACTTTGTGTCCACATCTTCTACCAGATTGACATACTCCTGTAAGATCTGTGGGAAGAGTTACTTTTGATTAATGCTTCTCAAACTCCTATAATAAGTGATCTAAAAGATGGGCGATGGGGTTGGAGAACAAGCATAGCAGGGAGGGTGCTCACCTTGCATGAGGTCAACCTAGGTTTAATCCCCAGCTCCCCATATGGTTCCCCCCCCCCCCCCCTGAGTTTCTGAAAAATTCCTGCAAGGACTGATCTCTAAGTGCAGTGCCAGGAGTACACTGCCAGGTGTGGCTCCAAAACAAACAAGTAATAAAATGGAGAAAATCCTGAAGTATGCAGGGTTTGTATACTGTGCATGTTATCAACAATTTCCATCATCACCCCAGGGTGAATAGGACTCTGCCTACCTCTAAGCTCCCAGTAGAGAATGGAAGTGCACAATCTTGTGTATCCTACAGTGAGCAACTCATGCCAATAGCAGGCTTACTCTAACTCTAAATCTGACTCAGTGTTATGCTTGCTGTTCCTTGGGGCCCTCTCTAGTGAGGTTTCCTTTGGTATTACCTGATGAATGTGTCAGGGCCTTCCATGAGCTAAACCTCAGTGATAATAGGGCTAAATTGTTGGTCCTAAAGGGCAGCAGACAACTTCTCTACGGGATCTTCTCTACCTCCAGTCTAATACAGGTATGAGAGTGCCTTTGGCTGAGACTAGAACAGGCCAGGTCTCCAATCACTGAGTAATCAGGTTGCTCTAAGGTCCTGTAGCCACTTCTTTTTAATAATCATTACCTGGGGCTGGAGAGAGAGCATGGAGGTAAAGCGTTTGCCTTGCATGCAGAGGATGGTGGTTCGAATCTCGGCATCCCATATGGTCCCCTGAGCGTGCCAGGAGCGATTTCTGAGCATAGAGCCAGGAGTAACTCCTGAGCGTTGCCGGGTGTGACTCCAAAACAAAACAAAACAAAACAAAAACCAAGAATCATTACCTGGATCGGGGCACTGTTCTTGTGCAAGATTTCCACCACCCTGTGGAAGCCAATGGGTGCTCTCTTCTTGGTGTGGCCCAGCCAGTTCTGGAAAGAAAAAATGGGCATCAGCAGCTGCTAAGTAACACTTAGTACACTTGGGTCTGACTTCAGAGTCAGGTGCAAGGAGACAAGGATGTGGATAGGATATGGTGAAAGAAGTGAAGAGAGAGGAGTTTTTCAGAAAAGCCAAGGAATCTGAGAGCTTATAAGAGTCACAAGTCAAGGAATGGAGAGTGTGTATGGAGGTCAGAGGCATAAAAGAAGTTATTAGATCAATAGACAATAATACAAAAAATAACATCTAAATATAGCTAAACAAAATAACCAGGACTTAACAATCCGTATCATGAATTCATCTGAGCAGGGACTAGAGAGAGTATAATGAGGTACTTGCCTTGCATGCAAACAACTGGGTTCACTCTCCAGCACCATATGTGGTCCCTGAGCCTCATCAGGAGTGATCCCTGAGCACAGAGCCAGGTAAGCCTTGAGCATCACAAGGCAATGTGTGCCCAAAAACCAAAAAAAGGGAGAAAAGGGGCCAGAGTAGATAGCACAGCGATAGGGTGTTTGCCTTGCATGCAGCTGATCTGGGACGAACCACCCCATATGGTTCCCTGAGCCTGCTAGGAGCAATTTTTGAGCATAGAGCCAGAAGAAACCCCTGAATCCCACCAGGTATAGCTCCAAAACAAAAACAACAACAACAAAAAAGAAACTGTAGAACTTGAGACTGAGAATGGCTGGAGAGATAGTACAGTGTGTAGAGTACTTGCCTGGCACATAGCTGACCTGGATTTGATCCCATGACACTGTATGGTCCCCAGAGCCCCATCAAGCATGATCCTTGGCCATGTACCATGAGTTAGCTCATTAGGGAGGGTATTACACTCCCCCCCCCCCAAAAAAAATAGACTGAAAAAAAAATAACCTACCAACACCAAAACACTTGAGACTGAGATTGTCATGAGCACCAGATAATAAGGTCTATTTTCAGGCACTGGCAGCATGAATCAGTTCCAGGGCACCCACCTTTGTGGTAAAGAGGGCATCCACATCGTGCCAGGCTCGCAGCTTGGCGCGAGCAGCCAGGGCGGTCAGCACATACTGTTTGTCTGGGATCTAGAAAGCAGAAAGAGGGGAAATTAAGTAGGGGCAGAATTCCATTAGGAGAGGTAATGAGAATTCTGTGAAAGACAGGTGACATATATTGTGCTGCCAATTCTTTCCCTTACAATCCAGAAATTTCTCCCACCTTTCATATCCCCTTACCTCCCCAGCACTTTGCAGGCCATTTGGGTAAACCCTTTGCCTTCCTGCCAACCTATTCCTCTACCACTAACCTGGACTGTCAAGGGGCTCAGTGTGCAGGACTATACAGCTACCCCTGCCCCAAGGAGAAGTCCCGCTGACACTTTTATCAGAGCAAGGACCAGTTTGTACGTACCTTAAAAGTCTTCTTCAGACTGATTGGACTGCTAAAAGTCCCCTACACGGAAAGTGAAGAAGTAATTTCAGAGTTATTATCATTCTCTACCTCCCATTTTCTTTCCCACTACCAAGATATGTTCCACTCTGCCATAATATAATGAACAAAAACAAACAAAACTCCAGTGAGTCTAATGGGATAATCACAATCCAGATCAATGAAACTGAATTAAAAATATATGGTTTCCACTTTATCACAGACTTTTGATCCTTATGATCATAAAACTCAAACATTTTTTTTTTGGCCACACCCAGTAGTGCTCAGGGGTTACTCCTGGCTCTCTGCTCAGAAATCACTCCTGGATATGGGCACTTTATGGGATGTCAGGGATTGAACCCAGACCATTCTGGGTCGGCAGTGTGCAAGGCAAACTCCTTACCACTGTGCTATTATTCCAGCCCAAAAACTCAAATATCTTTACAGGGGCCAGACTGCTAGTTTAGCAGGCAAGTTTGGCCTTGTATCAACTGGCCCAGGTTTGATCCCTAGAATTACATATGGTCCCCAGATTCCAAAGGAATGGCCCCTAAGCACAGAACCAGAAGACCTGAAAATCACTGAGTGGGGGCCCTAAACAAAAATAAAATAAAATGGGGGCTGGAGAGATAGCACAGCAGTAGGATGTTTGTCTTAGATGTAGCCAATCCAGGAAGGACCGGGTTAGATTCCCGGCATCCCATAGGTCCCTGTCTTGCCAGGGGCGATTTCTGAGTGCAGAGCCAGGAGTGACCCCTGAGCACTGCTGGGTATGGTCCAAAAACCAAATAATCAATCAATAAAGTTTAAAAATAAAATAAAATAAAATGATATTACTTGCAGTTATTTAATATCCTGCCACACTCTTCTCTACAGTGTGCCAATCCAATAGTAATGAAGACCCTTTAAATTCAATGGCACCAGCACTGGTGAGGAAGAATGTACTCCCTATCCTACACACCTTGGCTTACCCCTGCTGTGGGCCTGGAGAGCTGCCAGGTAGGTTGCCAAGAACTAAATGCACTTATTGTTAACAGAACATATCAAAATACTGCAAAATACTGGCTTCTAGCTATGTTCCTTTAGTGCAGTGTGAGTGTGAGTATGGGGTCTTTATTTCACATTGTGGCTGTACCTCGGCCTCTGTGTAATGGTAAAAGCAGGAGTAGAAGAGTGTCGTCACGAGGGGCATGTAGAGGATTGAAGCCTTTCGAGGGTGCTTTCTGAAGATCTCAGTTTGTCCTGCAGCTTCAAGATGTCGATCATTCGCCTATGTTGGAGTGAATCCAGGAGAGAGAAAAAGATCAATGTCTGCAGGTGAGCAGAGGGAGACTCAATAGCCCTAGAATTTACAATCAGATAAATGAAGCCAAAGGGGAGGGAGGCAGGATGCTGAGCATAACAGCACAGGGAAGCCTGAAATCTATAATGGGGCTTGTTTAAATTGGAGGAGGACAACTGGAGAAATATGGGACTTGGGGGTGAAGAGGAAAAAGTTCCAGGGGAGCAGTGGCTGCATAAGGCAAGGCGTATCTGCAGGGAGTGGTGGGAAGGAGCCAGCATGTATGGAAGGGATGGGCAGGCTCCAGGGACAAGCAGGATGTTATAGCCAGGAGCAGAGCATGGAGGATGAACAGTGTCAAGCCCTGGCACAGAAGCAGGACACTGAGTAATGAGGAGACCAACCTCAATAATGATCTGGCGTTCCAGGAGTGTGTAATGGTCTTCAATGTGCGCAGAATCTTCTGCTGAAAATGGCAAACTGGGAGAGGGTCAGAGGTTAGTGTCTTTTCTCTCTTTAAACAGGAAACACCCAATAAAACCCAACTGCCACTGTAAGCCTGAGAAGCTCAAGGTGCTTCAGTTAAAGAAATACCACAAATTTGGCTTTAGGAAACAGAAAATAAAAACTTTTTATAGAGAGAGAGAAAAGAGAGAGAGAGAGAGCGCGCACAGGGCAAGTACACAAACTGAATGCCAGAGGCATAGGATCAATCCCTAATACCACCTAGTACCCAGATCACCATCAGATATGGCTCCCAAACTAAAATTCAACCCAACCCAATTCAATAAAAAAAATCCAGAAAATGCTCTATGCTATCTTAATTCTTCTCAATTTTCTCTTAAACACAAAAAACTATACAAGGGAATAGCATAGAGATTGAGAGATTTTATTAAGCCTTTAAGATCTTACAGGATCTGTGGTTAGCCTTTCAATTATTCAGCCATTCCATTTTCTTTTATACTCTTCACTCTTTATTTATACTCAAAATCACTTCTCCTTCATACATACCTAATGCAGGATTTAAGAAATTCTTTTCGTTTCTCAGGGTCCTGAATATTCAAATGTTCTCGATAATGAGATAGCTACGAAAAAAAAAAAAAGAGGAAGGCAGTGAGCTGTCCTGTATCCTTATAAATTTAGGGTCAGGTAGATCTATAAGAAGACTTGCTCTCCTTATTACTGAAATTCCTCATTATCAGCATTCCTTCTAGGTGTGGGTAGAAGAGACAACAGGGACAGCATTCAAAACCATATAACAGGGGTGGTGAAAAGGATTTTTTCCCTTTGGCAAAATGAATATGTGTTTAATATATTATTAAAATTATATGCTTCTGTGTGAGTGTTTGTCTGTTTTGGCAGGTCACTGTGTGGTGTGGCTCTCTGACTCTCACAGTTTAAAATTTTGGCTCTTTGTGTCAAACTTGTTCGCCACCCCTGCCATATAACCTCAAAATGGTTCTTCAACATGGCAGTCACTAAAAATGCACTGTTGTTTACATTTACACTTAAATTAATTACATCTAAAATACAGGCCTTTGGTTCATGAATCACTTTTGTTTGGGAGGGAGCGTACAACCAACGGTTCTCAAGGTACCGTGCAGCACCAGCCATTAACCTGGGGCTCCCAACTGCAAAGCAAGTGTTCTAGCCCTTTGAACCATTACCGCAGCCTCTCATCAGTCACTTTTTTTGTTGTTGTTATTGGTAATGGGCCACACCAGTGACACTCAAGGGCCATTCTTGGTTCTACACTCAGAAATTACTCCTTGCAGGCTCAGGGGGATCTGTACGGGATGTCGGGGATCCAATCAGGGTTGACCAAGTGCAAGGCAAAATGCCCTCTACCCATTGTGTTATCACTCTGGTCCTACACCAGTCACTTTTTAAGTGCTCAATGTAATTGTGAGAGTGGCTGCCACCTTAAGAACACAGTAGAACATTTCCATTACCGTAAACATTCTACTGGACAGTGCTGACTGACCTTCACTGAAGGTCAGATCAATTAGCTTTATTCTAAATTAGCTTCAGCTTCAGTGTTTATCTAAAACTAACTTTTACTTCAGTCATAACCTCAGAACTTGAGACCTAACTACCTGTTATTTTTTGGCATCCTTGACCTTCTATATGGCCAATGTCAGAAATATGAATAGGGCAAGTTACTCTGGTTCATTATTAAAATGGTTCATGTTCAAGCGATCAATCAATCAAGGGATTTATATATAACTTAAATATTTATGTTTTACATTAGGAACCTTAGTACAAATGCCTAACTTCTTAATTGTATTTATTTTTATTTTATTTTTATTTTTTGGGACACTCCCAGCAGTAATCAGGTATTTACTTCTGGCTCTGAGCTCAAGAATCAAGAATCATTCCTGTCAGGCTCAGGAGACTATATGGGATGCTGGGGATCAGACCCAAGTTGGCCACATGCAAGGCAAATGCCCTAACCACTGTACAATTGTTCTGGCTCCCAACCTTTTGATTTTTTTCATATTATTATTTTATATTTGGCAATTAAAAGTCTACCTTTTATTAATAAGGCTGTACTGCTGCAGTAATTAATGCTGATTAGGAAAGCTAAAATTTTATATACAATTATTAAAACATTTTAAGAGGGCTGGGGAGAGAGAGAGCACATAGGAGAGGGGCTCTTGCTTTGCATGCAGCCCACCAAGGTTCACAGCCCCCCACCCAGCACTTCGTATTGTTCCCCGAGCCTCACAGGAAGTGATCCCTGAGTACTGAGCCAGAAGTAAGCCCTGAGTACTATTGGGCTTGGCCCAAAAGCCAAAACCAAACCAAACAAAGCTCCAACAATTCAAGAGATAAGGAATCAATAGATTAGAACTGGTGAAATAATTCAGATGGCTGAAGCACATGCAGTGCACGTGGGAGCTCCAAGTTGGACCCCCAGCACTTATGGCCCCCTGGGAACTGCTCGAGGCAGCCCCTGAGCACTATCAAGTGTGTCCTCAGTCCTTCTCAAAAGAAATAAAACAGACGGAGAATATAAATATCAAGAGAATAAAATTGGTAGTGTGTATAATCAAAATAATATCAAAAATGAGATTATGAGATGATCTAATCTTGCTGATTAATTTTTTTTTTGTCTTGGGTCACACTCGGCAATGCTCAGGGGTTACTCCTGGCTCCACACTCAGAAATCGCTCCTGGCAGGCACGGGGGACCATATGGAATGCCGGGATTTGAACCAATGACCTTCTGCATGAAAGGCAAACGCCTTACCTCCATGCTATCTCTCCGGTCCCTTGCTGATTAATCTTAATGATCTAGCACATGATCATTCTTCAGTATTATAGAACACACTCTTTAATAGTTATGATCAGTTTTCTATTATTTAATTTGGCCTACATTTCTCAAGAAAATATCTTACGACATAAGCCTACATAATTCTTGGCTTGTTCTTTAAGCCCATGTTCTCTCTTGAATACATATCTCCCTTACTTGTCGTTGTCTTTCTTTTTCTGAACAAATGTTTTATTAAATATATGAAATAATTCACGAATATGCATGTCAATCTTGCACAGGGGCCATGCTAATCTTCTCTGTATTGTTCCAATTTTAGTATGTGTGTTACCTAAGTGAGCAGTCTCTGTATTTCTTTGCTTGCCTATGTCCACTCTGGAGAAGCCTGTGTTTTTTATTCAGCGTGTATGTCTCACTTTCCCTCTTCTCACATCTTTCTAAATAAGTTTCAGTTAGAAAGTATCTTGCTTCACAAAACCAAAACCAATAAAACCTGCATAGATTTTGTAAACTAACCACAATTTAGTAGCTTTATTACGCTCAAAGATTACAAAGCAGAAGAGCTCCAAATGTGCGTACCAAAACATGCACCAGTTTCAATTTAAACATGAGAACAAAGAAAATTAAAAATTTCTCTGTTCTTTTTTAATACTTTTGAGTCACACCAAGCTGTGTTCGGGGTCAAATTTTGGCCCTATGCTCTGAGATCACTGTAGGCAAGCCCAGGGGACCATATAAGGTGCTGGGGATCAAACCCAGGTCTGACGTGTTCAAGGCAAACACTTTATCCGTTGTACTATCTCTCCAGCCCAAATAAGGATTTTAAGGTGATAATTAGTTGCCCAAAACTTAAGTTCACTGATCAAACTGCAAAATAATAAACTTTCAAAGAACATCGAATGGGTGCCAGAGAACTAGCTCAGTGGAAAAGCACTTGACTTGTATGCACACAGCCCAGAACCTCAAAATAAATAATTATGATAGAGTGGCACGAAGAAAGTTATTTACAGATTCAAAACACAGAAATAAAAATATGAACAAAAACCTTTTTTAAAAATAATTGCTAGAGATGGCAATCATTTCAGTCAATAGCTGAAGTATGTTTGTAACTTTCCCTGGTCTAAAATATTAAGTACAGAATCTTTTTACACCATATAACTGAAAAGCCCTTTTCTGATTTCTGAAGAGTTTATATTTTGCTGTGCAAAAATAGATCACCAACAGTGCTAAACATGCCTAATGAATGTGAGCATCTGCACTGCCACAGAGGTATACTACAAGACTACAGAAATGACCCTGTCATCGAGGACATGGAGAAATTTAAGTTCTAATATTGCAATTAAATATTTGGGAAAAATTAATTTTTCTAATCCAGTTCATTCTATAATCTTGCAATAAGTCATTCAGCTTCAACCAAATGTGAAATGTGTTACATCCCTAGCTTAATCTATCTTCCTTCTTGACATATTATTTGGTTTCTTAACCCTGTCAGCGTTCAACATTCTCTTTAGTATGTGAAGCCAAACCCTGAAACTCCTATAGATCAGGAGTTATAGTTAGCAACTGACATAAAAAAGTATTAACTGATCAGGACAATTTTTGTTTTGTTTCTGTTTTGGGGTCACACCCAGCAATACTTAGAATTTACTCCAGGCTCAGCATTCAGGTATCACTCCTGGCAGGGCCCAGAGTGGTGCTGAGGATTGAGCCTGAGTCAGTTTGTGCAAAGCAAATACCCTACCTATTGTACTATCAAACCAGTTCATGATCAGGTCAGTTTTTATTCAATTTGTTTTAAAAATAATTTACTTACAAAACACCAAAGAGCATATAAGAAACCAAACAGTACATCATTTGGATTACGTTTTCCAGGTTTCCCAGATACTCTCTTCTGGATTTAATTAGTGCCACAGGGAATGATACAGACAAATCAGTTTGCTTTGGAGACTCGGTTTAGGCTTTGATTTACATTAAATAGGGCCCCAACTAAAGTAAAGGGCACACTTACCGCCAGCTCTTCCGTTCTATCTAGGAACCTGGGGAGAAGCAGAGGGAGCAGGGCATTTTAATCTACTGATTGTGGCAATACAACTGCACAAAACAGGATCGCTGTCCTAGGGGAAACACAATTCACACTAATTTCTTTCAATGACACAGGAAAGCTCATCTCTTTGCTTGCCAAGATTACTAGCAGTAATCCCTTAAAAGTACAGGGTGGATCAAATGTCATTGGTTCTCTGATTTTTCTAGTTGAGTCAAAAGCAAGGACAAGAAGGCATTCCAGGGCATGAATAACTATAATGTTAACAGGTCTGATAAGATGGCTCAGAGCTTCTAAAAAGCCTATAGTAATCTGAGGGATTTTTAAAAAAATGATTAATTTATCTGTAGATATAATCGTTGGAATAGATTTTTTTTCTATACTGTGGCACATATACACAATGGAGTATTATGTAACCTTCAGGAGAGATGAAGTTATGAAATTTTTCTATACATGGATGGACATGGAAACTGTTAATGCTGAGTGAAATAAGCCAGAGGGAGAGGAGAGACACACATATAATAGTCTCACTTACCTATGGGTTTTAAGAAAAATAAAAGACATTTTGTAATAATGCCCAGAGATGAAGGCCAGAAGGACCTGCTCACAATATGATGAAGCTCACCACAGAGAGTGATGAGTGCAGTTAGAGAAATAACTACACTAACAACTACCATGGCAATATTAATGAGTGAGAGAAGTAGAATGTCTGTCTTGAAGAAAGGCAGGGGTTGGGGAGGAGGGAGATGGGGGGCATTGGCAGTAGGAATATTGTACTGGTAAAGGGGGTGTTCTTTTTATGACTGAAATCCAATTACAATCATGTTTGTAATCCTGGTGTTTAAATAATGATATTATTTAAAAAAAATAAAAATATTTTTCTATACTGTTTTCTGTTTTCATATACAGTATATGATTTATGTTTCCCCACAGTGGAGGACTGCTTTCTTATTTGCAGGTGGGGGAGTGGGGTGGAGTGGGACTGGCAGATACACATTCCAATGCTCAGGGGCCATATCTGGCTTTGTGCTCAAGAGTGACACCTGGTGGTGCTGAAGATGGAGCTTGGGTTGGCTGCAACCAAGACAAGCACAAGGACCTTCCCTCCTGCACTATTTTTCCAGCCTGTTTTTAGAGTCTTTCTCACTCTGGAGTACTATGAATAGCATCACTGCTTTCACATAAGGGGAGTGATGCTTCATAGAAACTTGTGGGGGGAAGGGAGGAGGAAGAAAGGGAGGGAGGGAGGAAGGGAGGGAAGTAGGGAGGGAGGGAGAGAGGGAGGGGAGGAAGGGAGGGAAGTAGAGAGGGAGAGGAAAGAACGGAGGGAGAAAAGGAGGGAGACAGAAGAGGTGATGGAAGGAGAGAAGAAAAAAGAAATGAAGGCAGGAAGAAAAAGCAGAGTAGGGCAGAGCGGCACCAGCCCTCTGATGAACAGGTCTCTCTGCATTTCCTGGCTGACCAGCTAAGGTCTTGACCTTGATCAAGAGATCTGCTTTCCCCATTCAAATCTTGGGGTGGTTGCAGTCTGGTGCTCGAGTTATTGGGTCTCTGGACCACATGCCAGTCTAAAAGAACCTACTCACTTGCCTGACACTGAAAGAAGATTGTAATATACACTTTGTTCATCTAACAGTGGGAATGACTGAACTGAAATAGGGAGAAAAACATTAGATAAAAACAAGGACCACCACTCCCAACATCAACCCCACAGATATGTCCACTTCTTCCTTTCCACCTGCCAGAATCCTACCTAATCTCATTAGGCCCAACTCAATTCCCAGATGCTTCTAGGAGTTTTTCTTCAGATACCCTAACTGAAAATTCTATTTATTTTTTCTGCTTTTATGGTACTTCTTACTAGAATCAAGGAATAATAGATACTTTTATTTGGGCTGGAGTGATAGTACAGCAGGTAAGGCACTTGGCTTGCACAAAGCCAACAAAAGCTCGACCCCTGACATCCCATAACATCCCCTTGCACTCCAAGGAGTGACCTTGGAGCATAGATCCAGGAGTAAGCCCTGAGCATTCTCAGGTGTGCCCCCACCCAAGATACTTTATTCTAAATCTTATACTTTAAATTTTTTACTAAATACACTATAAAGGCAGAGCAATAAAACAGGGGTTAAGGTTCTTGCCTTGCATACAGCTGACCCCAGTTGGATCTCTGGTATCACATATGGTCCCCCAAATACTGCCAGGAGTGACCCGAGTACAGAGACAAAAACAGCCTCTGAGGACCACCAGGTGTAGCCCCCTGATAGGACAAATCAAACAAAAACTACTACTACTACTACTGATGAGGCACATTAAATCTATTATTCTTTAGGATGATCCATGGAATAGGCATCATCCTCTCCATCTTAAGAGACCTGAAAACTGATGCTTAAAGAGGTTGAGAAACTTGTTCTAGGTCATGGAGAGAGGCAGGAATGAACTCAGGTGAGCTGGACCTAGACCTACCCTGCACATGACTTCCTCCTTACAGGCTGTGGGTATTACCTCATCATGTTTTAGTGATTGCCTAACAAAAAGCATTTCCACATAAAAGACAGGAACTTCTCTGTATTTCCAACATGAAGACACAAGACACTTCTCAAACATTAGAGATAATCAGTTCTTACCTAAAGAGATCTAAGAGTAGCTTTTGATCCCCTATTTCCTTCAGGAAGTGAATGAGATGTCTCAGGGCCACCTGCCGGACCTCCAGTTCCCGGAAGAGAATCTCTGCAGGCAGGAAAGAGGTGTTTAGGGAGGAAAGGTGAAGGCCTATTACTCTGGGGACTTCGTTTGCCTACTGACTATTCCAAACATTATCTCAAAACTAATTACTGCTAGAAAAGGACCTTGAAGGTCCTTGGATCTATGATCCAGTCTAGGGTAGCTCTTAATGACTGAGCCAACTCACCAACCCAAACAATAGGCACTTAATGTGGACTTGAACTTTATTTTATTTTTTGGGGCCACTCCTGGTGGTGCTCAGGGGTTAGTCTTGGCCCTGTGCTCAGGAATCACTCCTGCAGGTTGGGGGAACATATGGGATACTGAAGATTGAACCCGGGTCAGCCATGTACAAGGCAAATGACTTACCCACTGTATTATCATTCCAGTTCCCTTGATTTTTTTTTAAAAGAAACTTGTGTTTGGAAAACATAAGCTCATGAAACCTATCGTCCAATGGAACACAATCATCTTGTGTCTGTGACTAATAGGGACTTTATTTAGAACTGACATAATCTGCCTCCCCTCCAGGATGACTGACTGCCCAAAGATACGTGATGGTTGAGTACTTGGAAATCTCAGACCACCAAACTTTCTAAAGAAGACTTGAGACTGGTGAATCATGGAAGGGAATCTCTGCCAATGTAGATGACATTAGAGCTAGAGCAATAGTACAGTGGGTAATGCATTTGCCTTATAAGCAATTGACCCGGGTTTGATCTACAGCACCATATACAGTTCCATGAGCACTACCAGGAGCGATTTGTGAGTGTAGAGCCAAGAGTAAACTCTGAGCACAGCTGGGTGCGACCCCAAAACCAAAACACACATACACACAAAACACACACACACACACACACACACACTATAAATGACATCTTGTTGGCTGAAAATTTCTCTCAGACCATACTCACCTTTGCTTAGTGTCCTCTTCATGAAGATGAGAACCTAGAAGAAAAAAATAAAATGCCCTGTGCACCAAGTATAACGGGAGTCAGGCTGGCAGCTCAAGCCATATCATGGAGGAGTCACGATATATGATATGTCCCCTTCTGATGAAGGGTCAGGAAATGGACGGGCCAGAATTGACCTTTGCCTTTGAAGGCCACAATCATGCCCTTATTAATAGGCGAGATGCCTCACTCTAAGACTTTCCCTCATATCCCTCTTTCCACAGATTATTTCTGAGTAGGTGAGTTACTTCTTTCTGGTCTTAGCCAAGAGCTGGATACAATGCATGCCATATGCCAACTGAGCTACACTGCACAGATGATGGAGAATCCTACCCTTGGAAGGCAAGTTTGGGATCTTCACTTGACATTTACCCACATGTGTTCCAGCCTATTCTGATCAGACATTCAGAAATGAATGCAACGAACAATAAGCTACAAACTCACCGCAGTAATGACATTTCCATCATGCATGTTGACTGCTTCTTCAAGCAGTTGTAACTTGTCCTGTAATGAGCGGAATCTTTCCAGTGAGCAGATCTGGAGGAGTAAAAGCAAAATGAGTGAGCCAGGAAGACTCTCTTCTTGTGAGCAGACACTGAAGAATGGATCAGTGAATGGAATGTTCCCAAACACAGCCTTTTCATTCTTACACATACCCCAATTCAAGGATTTTCTGATCCATTCTGATCCATTCAAATGGCCTCTGATCCATTCAAATTCATTATTTTAAAATAATCTTGTATTTATTTGAAAAAGGTGTTTGGTCACCCCTGGCAATACCCAGGGTCTACTATTAGCTCTGTACTCTGGGATCACTCCTGGCAGTGTTCAGAAGTCTATATGTAGTATTGGGTAGCAATTTGGGGTCAGAAGCATACAAGACCTCATGTTCAAATACAGTTCTGTGCTCTTTACTGTACTATCTTTCCAGCCCTTAGATTCAATTTTGTTTTGCTTTGTTTGTTTTGGGGTGACACTCAGCAATGTCAAACATGTGCAAGTCAAGCTTATTTCTAGCTCTACACTCAGGAATCACACTCTTAGTGGTTCTCAGGAAACCATATGGAATATCTGGGATTAAACCCAGGTCAGCTGCATACAAGGCAAGCACCCTACTTTGCTGTACTGTATTTCCAGCCCCAGATTCATTTTTTGCTTTATATGTCACTTCTCCCAAACTCACCTACAGAGTTGATGCAATTCCAATAAAAATACCAGCAACTTTTTGGGTAGATATTAACAAGCTAATGCCAAAATTTATGTAAAAACAAAGAATCTAGACTAACCAGAACAACTGTTGAAGAAAAAAAAGAGCTGATAAACCTAAATGAATGGCTTGCAAGGTTGTCTGTAGAGTTCTCATGGCATAAAGGTAGATAAACTGAACAACTGGAACAGAGTCTGGAAACAGTCCATTGATTTTTATACGGTCAACAGGAATTTTCAACAAAAGCACTGAAGTAATTCAACATTCCAACAGTGTACTGGACAAATGGAGAATTACAAAAAGGAAGAAGCCTGTCCTTGAGCATAACCAGATGGTAATTTACAAAGGATTATTGGCATCCACATCAAAGACCAACCACTGGGCCCGGAGAGATAGCACAGTGGTGTTTGCCTTGCAAGCAGCCGATCCAGGAACAAAGGTGGTTGGTTCGAATCCCGGTGTCCCATATGGTCCCCCGTGCCTGCCAGGAGCTATTTCTGAGCAGACAGCCAGGAGTAACCCCTGAGCATCGCCGGGTGTGGCCCAAAAACCAAAAAAAAAAAAAAAAAAAATGACCAACCACTATCATTATTTTTATTTTATTCATAGTTTTATTTACTTCCCTCCTTCCTTTTTGGCCTCTGACGCTACTTTTTCTGAGCTATTGTTGTTATGAACAGAAGTCACTGACCTTGGTTGCAGTGCTCACTCACTTAGCTGCGGTGCTTCTGGGGGTGGGAATGGGTAATGATGTATGCTCCAACTGATGTACTTGCAAAACTTGGCTGTGGTTGTACTGACTGCAAATACTAGCTGTGATGCCAGGGATCATAAATGACAATGCTGTTGCACCCTACTCAGCAGGTGGGCTTGCACTACACCAAACTCTTTTTTGTTTTTAAATTTTGATTGACTGACTGGTTTTTGGGCCATACCCAGCAGTGCTCAGGGGTCATTCCTGGATCTGCACTCAAAAATTGCCCCTGGCAGGCTGGGGGATCATATGGGATACTAGGAATCAAACTGGGATTGATCACATGCAAGGCAAATGTCCTACTACTATGCTATCTCTTTGGCCCCTGCACGAAACTCTTAAAATTTATTTTTTTATAATTGAGGTTCTGTGATTTATAATACTATTAATGATAGTTTTCTGTGTTCAAAATTCCAATGCTCCAGGGCCCAAAGATTTGTTTTGGGGCCACATTTGGAGGTGCTTAGGGGTTACTCCTGGCTCTCTGTTCAAGGTCACTCCTGGTGATGCTCAGGGGACAATGCAGTATCAGGACTGAACCTCAGGCTCCCAAATGAAAATCCTACTGAGCTCTGTCTTGGCCAACATTCATTTTTTGGGGAATTGTCGGGGTGAGTGTGGTAGGGACTGGGGATGCTACAGCAGATGATGCTCAGGAGGTAATCCTGACTGCACTCAAGAATCACTCCTGGCTCCGGGGACTATATGGGATTGTGGGTTAGCTGCATGCAAGCACTATACATGCTGTACTATTGCTCCAGCTGCATAGCCACCATTCTTAGTTATTTTTCTCCTCTCCTCTATTATTCTTCCTCCACAAAGGAGGAGATAAAAAAAAAAACAAACTGGTGCGCTGATGTTCCACCTTAAAGAATTTTGTTTTCCTCTTAAAAATGACTTCATTCAACAAGTATAGCTGAAGAAAGAGATCAAGAAATCCTCCTTGGGTTAAGCAACTCAGAAGAACAAGTACCAGATGATCTTATTCATCTGTGGTACACAGGGAAAAGATAGTATGAGAAACCCTTGGATCTGAACCACAGAACTGAGATGCCAAGTAAGGGTGGGAATGTGTAGGAAGATGACAAAGTAGATCAGAAGTAACAGGGTGCAGGGTCTTGGGCACTTTGGCTGGTGGTGAGGTGAGGTGAGGGTGAACATCAAAACCATAAATGTTAAAATGTTAACACTGTTGTAAATATGCAGACTATAATTAAAAAGAAAGGAAGAAAAGGTTGGAGAGATAGGTACTATCCCTAGCACCCACTGGTCCTCTGAATCCTGCCAGGAGTGATCACTAAGCACAGAGCCAGGAGTAAGCCATGAGAACTACTAGGTGTAGTCCAAAAGACCAAATACCAAGAGAGAGGGGCCAGAAAGATAGTGCAGTGCGTAAGGTGTTTGGCTTGCACATGCCTGATCTAGCTTCCATCTCTGGTACCACATATAGTCCACCAAGTACTACCAAGAGTGACTCAGTGATTCTAGGAGTAAGACCTGAACACTGCATGGTGTAGCCCAAAACAACAACAGAACAACAAAAAACAGACAAAGGGAAGAAAAGAAGTCCTCCCAGAATGCTTAGTGCTGTACTGCCTCTACGCAGGCATGATGCTGTCAGCTCAATCCCTGGTTTCACAAGCATGATGGTGGCAGCTCTGCTGTCTGTGCCTGGCAGCCCCTGAAGCCAAAGATCCCCATGTATACAAGTGAGTTCTGGTTGTACCACAGCCAGTTGTGTGTATGAGCACAGCAACTAAAATCAGATACGGCTGGAGAGGATAATAGCACACTGGTGTAAGCACTGAACAACATCCTGGCAAGCACTGTGATAGAAGGCTCAGGCACAGCCATGGAAGGTGACCCCAAGCATTGCTCTGCTGCATGATTGCTCCCACCACCCCCACTGCTCTGAGTACCGCTGGCAATGTATGAGCATCCTAAGGGAGTTCGGATCCTAGTCAGTGCTCCAGTATCATCACCAGTGAGAAGAGGGGAAACTATAGGAAGGAAAAAGGGTTGGAGAAAGCTCAACAACAGACTGAGTGCAGGGGAGGTCCACTGCACTGTTTCCTAAGTGCTGTTGGAAGTGACCCTTGAGCACCATCAGGTGTTGGCAAAGGCAGGGGAACCAGAAAATGGTGGGGGTCAGAGAGATAGTACAGGGGTTAGTGTGTCTGCCTTGCATGCTAACTTGATTTTAATCCCCAGCATCCAAGGTGGTCCTTCTAGTATTGCCAAGAGTGATTCCTGAGTACAGGCAAGAGTAAATCCTGATGTAAAGAGTAAACAGGGCAAGAGTAAATCCAGGTGTACCCCCGCCCCCAATAAAATACCCTAAGAATATTTTTTCTTGTTTGGTGGGGGAGGGTTTCCCCAACTTACTGAGAAACACCAAGGCTACACTAAGTAGTTCTCAGAAGGTCATATCAGGTCAGGGTTGTGCCCTTTTGAGCGAATTTCTTCAGACCCTCACAAGAGTTCTTGCCAGGGGACTTACCTTGCCCTTCCGGAGGCGTCGTATAGTGTCAGTGATGCTCCAGTCATTGCTGTAATCCTGGAAAATGAACACACATGAGTCCCAAGAAGCTGAAGGATCAGAACCATCAATATATCTGCTCCTCACCTAGAACTCAGCCTTAGCTTCTAAAGGGGAACTATTTTATGGAAAGTCATGGCTGAAAAAGAACTGGAACTGAAAATAAAGAACTAGAATAGCTCTGAAGGAAATGGAACAGGGACAATTTGGGCAGGAGGGGATAAAAGCCAAGAAAGAGTGAACCAATTAGCAAAAACAGCAACTCAGTGATGGGGTCTTCAGCCTTGAGCGCAACCCTTAACATGAGGGACACTCCTAAAGGCCAATGCAAGCAGGGGGGAGGGACCCTGTTCCCTTATTGGCACTCAGGGGACAGCTTCTTCCTGGGGAATCAACTCGTTTCTTTTATGTACTTAATGGAAATACGAGCTCCACTAGATTTGCAGACAAAGGTCTCCAAACACAGCCTTCAAAAGGCAGCATAATGAGAAAGAAAAGTGGGTCAGGATTGAATCAGAAAAGAGCATTTTAAAAAAGTAAAAAAATTGGAACTGGGAGCTGGAGAGATAGCATGGAGGTAAGGCATTTGCCTTGCATGCAGAAGGACAGTGGTTCAAATCCTGGCATCCCATATGGTTCCCTGAGCCTGCCAGGAGCGATTTCTGAGCATAGGACCAGGAGTAACCCCTGAGCGCTGCTGGGTGTGACCCAAAAACCAAAAAAAAAAAAAAAAAAAAAAAAAAAATGGAACTAGAGCAACAACACTATAGGTAGAGTGTTTGCCTTGCATGCAGCTGACCTGGGTTTGAACCCTGGCATCCCATATTGTCCCGAGTTGTGATCCAAAAAGCAAAATTAAAAACTAAAATAAAATTGGGGTACCTCCCAAGCAGAACTCAGGAGGGTTGGTAGGAGATCCTGGCAATTCTCGATGAATGAGGACTGAGGAAGCCATGCTGCTTAGGCCCTGCAGGCCTCAGGATACTGGACCATCCTGGTGGTTTTGGGGCCTCAAAGGTAGTGCTCAGTGAGTCAGGGGACCTACTGCTGCTGGGAACCGAACCTGGGGTATGCATGCACCATAACCACTGTATTATCTTCCTGCTCCAGCCCAATCCTACCACTTCCTAGCTGTGAGATGAGGCAGCCCTGATGTTTTAAAAAAATCTAGTTTGCTTGTCTATATGTCTATAAAGAGAATTGAAAATATTTTTCTTGGGAAGTTCAAACCAGAAAAAAATGTCAAAGCACTTTAGATGGTGTATGGGGTCAGGAAGTATAAGATTGAACTCACCCTGAATTCCCCCTTGGGTCGGCCCAGCTCTGGAGCATAGCTTTTGGCAGTAGTGTCTGAGAGTGCTGAAAAACAATATGCTGCTAGTTTACAAGGACACCACATTCTTGTCGGTCCTTTTCTCTGCCACTTCTTTCTCACATATCTATGTCTGTGACCTATGGACTCATAAGGTATCTTCATGGACCCAAGTAGCCCTTTCTCCCTTCCCAAGGACAGCATCCCTAGAACATACCCTTTGGCCTGAGCCAGAAAAACCTCTATACTTGACTCAGTAGCAGAACATTTCTCTAACAATGGAAATGATCTTATTGGCTGATTACATCTGTTCCCGGAACCCTCCAAGACTGTACCTCCTACAGCCATCAGGAAGGATAATGCTTACCATCAGAGAGAGACTGGAAACTTCCAAGTCTAGTTCTCCCTATAGATAAAGAACACAGGAGGGAAGAGGTCAGCATTCAGATATGGAGAAGGGTGCAAGGTCTAGAACTCATTTATGCTATATGGGAATATAAGTCTTCAAAAACATTTGGGAGGGTGGAGATATAGTATAGTGGTTAAGGTACTTGTCTGGCACACAGCTGACCCTGTTTCTAATCCTTAGCAGCACATATAGCCAGGAGCAGCACTGCCAGGAGTGATCCCTGGACTAAGTCCTGAGCACCACTGAGGGTGGTCATACTTCCCCTTCCAATAAAACAAACAAACAAAAAAGCTATAGGGGCCAAGGATGTGGCTCAAAATGGTAGCATACATCTTAGCTAGCATGGATAAGGAGACTGTGAGTTTGATGTTCTTCCAGTACCAGATGTGGTCCAGGTAACTCCAGCACTTCCAGGATAGAGAAGTGCCAGGAGGGGCTCCAGTAATTGCCACTCCAGCAATGTCAGTATGGCCCAAATCAACTAATATACTTAACAGATTTTACTTAGTAAAATAAGTAAAAGACCTTTAGTTAACATGAGAAATTTAAGGTGCACTCGTAAAGGTTAACTCGACAAAACCTAAAAACCTCATCAAAAATGGGGAGAGAAAGATGAACAGACACTTCTCTGAGAAAGACCAACAGATGGCCAACAGACATATGAAAAAATGTTCATCATCACTTATCATTAGGGAAATCCAAATCAAAACAACAATGAGATATCATCTTACACCAGTAAGGATAGCACATATCAAAAATACTGGGAATTGTGTGTTGCTTATTTGATTTTGATAGTCTTTGTTCATATTGTAGCATTTTATCACAATTCTTTCCCTTTTGGTGAATCAATTCCCACTGCTTGTACATCTTACCCATTCATCAGTGAATGATGTGTCAGCTGTTTCTACCTTTCAGTTATAGTAGGAAAGCTGTTAGATATGCTGGTTTTAGGGGGCCAGAGTGAGCACAGTGGGTAGGGCCCTTGCCTTACATGCGATAGCTGCGGGTTTGATCCCCTTAGCCCACCAAGAGTAATTCCTGAGTGCAGAGCCAGACCAGGAGCAACCCTTGAGCACCAACAGGTATGGCCCCAAAACCAAAAAGAAATGCTATTATATACATTCCTCCTTTGATATTTTCAATAGATACCACAAAAGAAGTGGCTGGATTAGTTGTGTAACTAACTGTCTTTACACTGTTTTCCATTCCACCCAGCAGTGCCTAAGGACAGAGGCAGCGAGGAATTCTCACAAGGCAAGTGACTTCAGTAACAGGGTTAATGTCAGTTTTGCTGATCATGTTCTAGAAACCCAGTCTACACCCTATGGACTTCTCTCACTTCTAATCCCCAAAGCTAGCTCCAGAGTATTCTTCAATGATCTTTTTCCCCAGAGTAAACGACAATTTTAGTCTAAGTGTTTTTCTGGAGAAAAAAAAAAACATAAAGATGGTTCTATTGCTTCTTAATCATTACTCTTTACCTTTAAAAAAGCTGCTCAGGGAGTAGGTTGAAGAAGGTTTGGGTAGCTGTGAATAGGAGGAGAAGCTGTTTCTGCTCTTCTGCTGATCGCGCACGTCATGGTTGAACCCACTGCTCCCAGCAGTCTCTTTGATAGACCATGAGATACCTGTAGGCCAGGATGAACCAATAAGTCATTTCCCTCCCCAATAAAACCTGAAACAAGCCTTCTGCAAGGCATTTTACCACAGGCCCTGATGCTTGACCAACATGGACTCCAAAAACTGGCACAGGAGAAAGAATACAATCAAATCATTGAAATCAACAGAACAGAGGGAAAAAAGGGCTAGTAAATGACTATCTAACATAATTAGATGTATTCAAGCTCGTTCTTCCTTTGTTTTGGGACCAAACCTGGGTTCTTTAGGGTCTATCCCTGGCGCTGTGTTCAGGAGTGACCCCTGGCAGTGTTCAGGGGACCACAGTCATGCCAGGAGTGAATAAAGGTCAGTTGGATACAAAGCAATGACCTTATCCTGTGACCTTATGCTGTGTTAGCTCCCCAGCCCCAACATGGCTAGATAGGACCACTTCCTCCCCCACCACTCCAGGTGTGGACCTCCTGAAAAGGATATATGAGTAGAGTCAGTCCTCTGCTAGAACCTCCAAATAAATTTCCAACTTCACCTTTCATGAAAGAATTATACAAATAAAAAGGTACTGCTGGTCCCATAAAGAAGGGCAAAGACTGGAATATTTGCTAAGAACCAAAACTAATGTTTGCTCATGTCACGACTCTGGAGGAAACAGCATCTCTACCACTGCTGGTGGAGCACAATCAGTCCTGGAGCCTGCAGGAGCCAGTGGGCAGTACTGAGTCAGGAGAGGCAGGTATCCTCTGCCTGTAATGCCACTCTACAAACTGCTATTTCATATGCTCCCACATGGGCAGAACACATGGTGGTTTCATTCCAGGACACCATAACCCGGGGAGAACGCAGGGGTCAAGATCTCCAAAGTGCAACAAATAAGCCTCACCCTAGGAAAATCATTTTTGTGATTATGGTCTCTCCCCTACCAGGCAAAATATATAGTTCTTGATAGTAATATAAACAGTGAAGGGCTGGAAATAACCTAAAGTTAATCAACAGTGGACTAGTTAAATAAATCATGATAAATTTATACAATGTAGCACTGTGCTATTTCATGTTGTGCTATTACTTTTATTTAGTTTTTGGTGTGTTGGAGCTTGGGCTTATTCCTGGCTCTGTGCTCAGGAGTTACTCCTGGTGGTGGTACTCAGAGAATCGTATGTGGTACTGAGGATTAGAGATGGCTGAAAATAGCCACTTGCAAGGCAAGTTCTGTATTATCTCTTCGGCCCCATGCTGCTATTTAGATTTTTTTTTTTTTTTTTGGTTTTTGGGTCACACCCGGCAGCGCTCAGGGGTTACTCCTGGCTCTATGCTCAGAAATCACTCCTGCCAGACTCAGGACCATATGGGATTCCGGGATTCGAACCACCATCCTTCTGCATGCTATCTCCATGCTATCTCTCCGGCAATGCAGCTATTTAAAAAAAGGTTTTTGGGCCTCACCAGCTGTGTTTAGTGTCTACCCCTGCTTGATGCTCAGGGACCACTCTTGGCAGGGGGATCAGACTCAGGCCAGCCACGTATAAGGCAAGTGTCACCCACATTACTCTATCACTCTATGAGTCTAGCCTCTATGCTGCTATTTTAGAGAGAAAATGAGAAAGCTTTGATGAAGATGGGCCAGAGAGATAGTACACCAGGTAGGGCGCTTGTCTCGAATAGGCCGGTCAACCTGGGTTCGAGCCCTTGCATTCTGTATGTTCCTGAGCCCACCAAGAGTGATTCCTGAGTGGAAAACTAGGAGTAATCCCTGAGCACGGACAGATGTGGCCCCAAAACCTCCCTCCCAAAAAAAGAAGTTTTGATGAAGGGTAATCAAATGGGAACATTTCTAAGCTATATTACTAAATGAAAAAAAAAAGCATAGGACTAAACTTGTATAGAAAATGTGAGTAAGACAGTGTATTCCTCTGTGTATTTCCACATGTGAAGAAAACCTCAATGAACAAACAGAAGGGGGACAGAGAATACAAAAAGGGCTGGAGTTCAGCTGCTTGACATGTGGAGGCCCAGGATGGTCTTGATCCCTCAAACACAGCTAGGAGTGATCCCTCAGCACAGAGCTGAAAGCAGCTCCCAAGCACCATTGGGTGTAGCACCCAATAAATAAATAAGAAAATAAAATAAATAAAATAAATAAGAAAATAAATACACAGGAGGCGATGAACAGTGTTTGTGGTTACTTGCTGGGTTTGGGGAACTGAGCAAACTTATCACTGTATACCTTAAATTTGTTTTTGTTTTTTTTTTTTTTTTTTGGTTTTGGTTTTTGGGCAACACCTGGTGGTGCTCAGGGGTTACTCCTGGCTGTCTGCTCAGAAATAGCTCCTGGCAGGCACGGGGGACCATATGGGACACCAGGATTCGAACCAACCACCTTAGGTCCTGGATCGGCTGCTTGCAAGGCAAACACCGCTGTGTTATCTCTCCGGCCCCGCCTTAAATACTTTTTAAACTTTAAATTGTGTAACAGTATTGCTCATTTAAAAAGAAACCAGACCCTTGAAAACTATTCTAGAAATCAGGTGGATTTTGCAAAGATGTTCAGTAGTAACATCTAGCAGTTGGCAGAGAAATATGGAGGCTAGTTTCACTAGCCAGTTCTGAGCTAGACCTTTCCCAGTGTGACTGCATACTAGAAGTACCTAATAGAAATATAACAACTATTATAGTATTCATTACAAATGAGACCCTCGCCTATATACCCCCAAAACATAGGCTCCCAATCAAAGGAGCAAAAAGCCTAGGGATCCAATTTTAAAAGATACCCCAAGGACAACTGAAAGAGCTAAGTGTACACTCTAGAACAGCTAACTCACAAAGCCATAAAGGAAGTCTATTGCTTCCCTTGTACCTTCTCCCAGGATTACATCTCCTGAGGTAGCTTCAGGAGCAGGAGTGCAAGCTTTGCCTAAGGAAGCCCCTAAATTAATCAGGAGCACCCCTTGGGCAGCACAGCAGGCATGGCCCAAAGACAAGCAAACTATTCCAGAAGTTTGCTCCTCTGGAAACAGTCTAACCTTTCTTCCTTTTCCTGCCAAGTACTGAGGAGACAAATATGACAAGCCACCTCTCATAGGGCATCTAGGACTTACTTCCCACGGGCTCCCCGCTCCAGCTGACTTTCTCCAGATCATCATCATCATCATTATCCACGAAGTCTCGAAGGCTATTCACTGCCCGCTTGGATTCCTTTAACTGCAAAGACACAGGGAACTCAAACAGTCACACTTCCCACTCAGACTAGCAATCATGAAGCCAAAGGCAGGGACTCTATGCTTTCACCCTTTGCAATAGAAAGCCGATCTGCTAGGCATTGGCCAAGAAAACAAACTGTGTTAGCCAACACTGCGCTCCAGTGGCAAAGAACTAGGAGGGATCAAAACCACTTTTGAATCTGAATCATGTTCATGTCCAATGATCTGCTGGCAAAACTGAGTGAGTTTATCCCCTACTTCCAAAATGACTACTTCTCCATTTGTAAAAGAGAGACAAAACCTTTGATCCAGTGTCTGAAGAATAAGTCATAATGCATAATAAAAGATTTGGGGGTTCCTGGGCAAAAATTACAAAAAAAAATGCATCACCTTAAGAATGTAAAGTAATGGGACTGAAGAGGTCATAAAGAAGTAGGGCACTTGCCTTGTATGCAGATGACCTGAGCTCAATCCCTAGCACCCCTATAGAATCCTCCCAGCACTGTCAGGGTCAGGAGTAAGCCTTGAGCACTGCCCAGTGTGGCCCAAACCAGCCCCCCAATCTCTCCCCAACAAAATACAAAGTAAGAAGGGCAGAGCTTGGAGCTGGAGAGATAGCATGGCGATAAGGCATTTGCCTTGCATCCAGAAAGACGGAGGTTCAAATTCGGCATCCCATATGGTCCCCCGAGCCTGCCAGGAGCGATTTCTGAGCATAGAGCCAGGAGTAACCCCTGAGCGCTGCTGGGTGTGACCCAAAAACAAAACAAAACAAACAAACAAACAAAAAAAGAAGGGCAGAGCTTGTTTTATAGCCCTATGCTCTTGTTTCTGAGTTGTTTTTCTAAGGAGATTTTTTTCAAGATCAGAACATTTCAGAGCCTATGGAGACACGGTCAACTACCTGGTTACCAAAGATGCCAGGGTAACCTGTGGGAGGGTCTGACCTTCAACTCAAGGAAGCCCACCTGTGAGAGCTCATCATCTTCATCATCAAAGGTGAAAGCCTTGAACTTGGAACTGTTCCAGTACTCTTCCTCATCACACTTTGTCCGGTTCATCTAAAGAGAAAGGAAAGCAAATGGATGTCCCTCACTGGATATCTCCCACAAAAAGCTTCCCTAACTAACACTCATTCATTAAGAAATGATCAGGAATAGACCAAAAACAAACAAACAGACAGACAGACAGACAAAAAACACTGGAAAGGTAAAATAAAGCAAATACTGAAGCTACAAAATGAAATTAGACTCTTGGGTCAACTCAAACCACATTGACAATCCTCTAATTACACAAGCAGTGACTCATTCCTAGAGCACTTACATTCTGAGCACTCTTCTGTGTGTTAAGAGATTAGACTGTGTTTTCAGATTTAAGATATTTTATTTTTTATTTAGGGTTTGGGGGCCTTGCCAGGAAGGGGCTATTCCTGGCTTGGTTTCGGTTGTTACTCCTAGTGGTTCTTCAGCCAACATACAAGGCAAGTGTCTTACCCCTCTATACTATCTCTCTCAGCCCAGACTTAAGATATTTTTAAAAGTGCAAAATATGGGGCCTGAGTCATGGTGCAGTGGTAGGGTGTTTGCTCTGCACACAGAAGATGGACCACGGTTCGATCCCCTGGGGTCCCATATGATCCCCCAAGCAAGGAATAATATCTGAGCGCATAGCCAGGAGTAACCTCTGAGTGTCACCGGGTGTGGCCCAAAATAAAAAAAAAGTGTAAAATATGATTTCTCTTGTGAAAAACAAGAGAGACAAAGTACTCAGCACAGGTATGTATCAAGTTGATCATGATAGAAGGCAAACACACTTATAAGAATGCAATGCAAGGGGCTTCTAAAATAACATTTTAGTTTTAAATTAAAAGAAGCTAAGGTTCTTGTTTGCCTTGCATGCAGTTGACCAAGGTTCAATCCTTGGCAACACCAAAGCTCTGCCAGAAATGACCCCTGAGCAAAGAGCCAGAAGTAAGCCTTAAAACTACTAGCTATGACGTACTCAAAACAAAAGAATGCACAAATTTTCTAGAACAAAGTGATCAACCAAAGTAAGAACAAAATATAATTTCATATATGCAACATAATGGTATGTAGTGTCATCTTTTAGACTCTGGGAATTTTTAAAAAACTATTTCAAGACGAAACTACGCCTGCCCAGTGGGGTCCAACTGTGAAAAATTGTGAGTGCTGCCTGTGTGTGTCTGTCTACTGTACTGTCGTGTGAACCTCTTGGGAGTGGGCCAAAGAGAGGCTCCAGCAGAGCACGGCCGCTATGTGGCCATGCACTCTTTCTAAGGAAAGAACACCATCGCAACAAGAAGAAAAAAATCACACTAAGAACTGTGCTGGATCACTGAAGCCCAGCATTTCTCTCCGAACTGTCTTCTCTGCTGCGTGCTTGGGCCTAAGATTTGATCCTGTGTGAGGCTTCATCCATGGAGGACTCCCCTCCCTTGGAGGCAAGTCGACCCATCCAGAAAGGGCGGAGCCAGAGGAGTGTGGCTGCCTACATCATTTAGCCAATGAATACCACCACAACACGTAGAAAAACCCACAATACAAGTGTGACAATGGGAAAACAACGCAGGCCAGCATCAGACATAGAGAATGAAGATGACAATTCTGATGACCAGATAATGACCAACCAACTAATCAACCTCTCAGATAAGGACTTTAGACAAGCAGTATGGAAGATGCTCAAAGAACTCAAAGAAACCATGGATCGAGTTGAACAGAACACTAATAAGAACCAAGAAAATATGAAGACAGAAATCACAAAACTCCAAACTGAAATAACATGTCAACTAACAGGCCTGAAAAACTCTGTAAACGAAGTGAATGACAAAATGGATAAGCTCTGGGACAGGATATCAGAAGCTGAGAATACTCTTGGTGCTGTGGAAGATGAGATAAATAATAATTCCACACAGCGGGAGAGATTGGAAAAAAAAAAACCGAAAAGCAAATGAACAGATAATGGAAAAATTAGTCAAAGAATGGGAACATATGAAAATAGAAGTCTATGATAAGGTCAACAGAAACAACTTAAGAATCATTGGAGTGCCAGAGACCCAGGAAGAAAATTTCCAGGAAGAATCAACGTTCAAGAACATCATTAAAGAGAAACTTCCAGAGCTAAAGAATATATGTGATCAAATCCTGCATGCTCGAAGAGTACCAACCAAAAGAGACCCCAGAAAAAATACCCCAAGACACATCCTAGTCACACTGACAAATCCCACAGATAGAGACAGAATTCTGAAAACAGCAAGATCAAAAAGGGAAATTACATTCAAGGGAGCATCCTTGAGATTTACAGCAGACCTGTCACCAGAAACACTCAAGGCCAGAAAGCAGTGGTGGGATATTGTGACAAGACTGAATGAAATGAATGCTTCACCTAGAATACTGTACCCAGCAAAACTTACTTTCCGGTTTGACAGAAGAATACATGGTTTCACAGACAAAAAACAGCTCGGAAACTTTACAGACTCAAAACCAGTCTTAAGAGAAAAACTGAAAGACCTAATTTAAGACAAGACTAAAAAAAAGACACACCAAATTTCGATATAAAGATGGCATTAAATCCCAGGACAATTCTTTCTCTCAACGTCAATGGACTAAATGCACCAGTTAAGAGACACAGAGTGGCTAAATGGGTCAAAAAACTCAATCCAACCTTCTGCTGCCTACAAGAAACACACCTGAATAGTCAGAACAAACAGACTCAAAATAAAAGGCTGGAGAAAAATTATCCAAGCAAACAACACCCATAAAAAAGCTGGAGTGGCCATACTAATATCAGATAATGCAAACTTTATACTTAGGAAGGTTGTAAGGAACAAAGATGGACATTTTATATTAATCAAGGGGTATGTAGAGCAGGAAGAAATAACTCTCCTAAACATATATGCCCCGAATGAGGGGCCAGCAAAATATTATTAATACAATTGTTGACAAATCTGAAAAGTAATATCAATAACAACACTATAATTGTGGAGGACCTCAACACAGCTTTGTCAATACTGGATAGGTCAACCAGACTGAAACCCAACAAGAATATACTAGACCTGAGGAGAGAAATGGAAGAAAGAGGCCTAGAGGATATATATAGGACACTTCATCGCCAAAAACCTGGATACACATTCTTCTCCAATGTACATGGGACATTCTCCAGGATAGACTACATGCTGGCACATAAAACATACCTCCATAATATCAAGAGGATAGAAATTTTGCAGACTACCTTCGCTGACCACAAGGATCTGAAATTATTTGTGAATTCCAAAGGGACACAGAAGAAAAACTTTAACTCCTGGAAGTTAAACAGCCTCATACTGAATAACCAGTGGGTTCGAGATGAAATCAAGGAGGAAATCAAAAGGTTCCTGGAAACAAATGACAATAAAGACACAAACTATCAGAACTTATGGGACACAGCAAAAGCAGTACTGAGAGGAAAATTTATAGCTTTGCAAGCACACGTCAGGAAGGAAGAAGGGGCTTACCTGAGTAGCTTAATGACACAGCTAATAGAACTAGAAAGTGCTCAACAAAAGGACCCAAAAATAGGGAAGGAAATGACAAAGCTGAGAGCAGAAATCAACGAAGTGGAAACCCAAAAAACAATCCGAAAGATCAATGAAAGCAGAAGTTGGTTCTTTGAAAAAATAAACAAGATTGATAGACCACTGGCAAAACTAACAAAGAAAGAGAGAGACAGAAACTTGATAACTCGTATTAGGAATGAAAAAGGAGAGATCACTACTGATATGGCAGAGATTCAAAGGGTAATCAGAAACTACTTTGAGAAACTCTACACCACTAAAAATGAGAACCTGGAAGAAATGGATAAATTCTTGGACTCTTATAATCTTCCACGGTTGAAGGAAGAGGATGTAGCATATCTAAACACCCCCATCACTATTGATGAAATTAAAACGGTAATCAAATGTCTCCCCAAAAACAAAAGCCCAGGCCCAGATGGATTCACTAATGAATTCTTTCAAACTTTCCAAGAGGAACTACTACCAAACCTGGCAAGACTCTTTCATGAAATTGAACAAACGGAAACACTTCCAAATAGCTTTTATGAAGCCAACATCATCTTGATACCTAAACCAAACAGAGATGCTATGAAAAAAGAAAATTACAGACCAATATCGCTGATGAATGGAGATGCAAAGATCCTCAACAAAATCCTGGCAAATAAGATTCAATGCCTCATTAAGAAGATTATCCACTACAATCAAGTAGGTTTCATCCCAGGAATGCAAGGATGGTTTAACATCCGTAAATCTACCAACATCATACACAACATCAACAACAAGAAAAATAAAAACCACATGATCATATCAATAGATGCAGAGAAAGCATTTGATAAGGTCCAACACCCATTCTTGATCAAAACTCTCAGCAAGATGGGAATGGAAGGAACCTTTCTCAATATAGTTAAGGCCATCTACCACAAGCCAGTGGCAAATATTATCCTCAATGGAGAAAAACTAAAAGCCTTCCCCCTAAATTCTGGCACAAGACAAGGCTGTCCTCTCTCACCACTCCTATTCAACATAGCACTGGAAGTACTTGCTATAGCGATTAGGCAAGAAAATGATATCAAGGGAATCCAGATAGGAAAGGAAGAAGTCAAGCTCTCACTGTCTGCAGATGACATGATACTCTACTTAGAAAACCCTAAAGACATTGGTGGTGGGAATCCTGCACTGGTGAAGGGGGTGTTCTTTACATGACTGTAATCATACAAGTACAATTATATTTGTAATCACGGTGTTTAAATAAAGATAATTAAAACAATAAAAAAATTAAAATTATAAAAGAAAAAAAAGAAAACCCTAAAGACTACCAAAAAGCTTCTAGAAACAATAGACTCATATAGCAAGGTGGCAGGCTACAAAATTAACACACAAAAATCAATGGCCTTTCTATACACCAATAGTAATAAGGAAGAAATGGACATTAAGAAAACAACCCTATTCACAATAGTGCCACACAAACTGAAATATCTTGGAATCAACTTGACTAAAATTTGTGAAGGACCTATACAAAGAAAACTATAAAAGTCTGCTCCAAGAAATAAGAGAGAACACGCGGAAATGGAAACACATACCCTGCTCATGGATTGGCAGGATTAACATAATCAAAATGGAAATACTCCCCAAGGCATTATACAGATTTAATGCGATCCCTCTAAAGATACCCATGACATTCTTCAAAGAAGTAGATCAGGCACTTTTGAAATTTGTTTGGAACAATAAACACCCTAGAATAGCTAAAGCAATCATTGGGAAAAAGAATATGGGAGGAATTACTTTCCCCAACTTCAAACTTTACTACAAAGCAATAGTTATCAAAACAGCATGATATTGGAATAAGAACAGGCCCTCAGATCAGTGGAATAGGCTTGAATACTCAGAAAATGTTCCCCAGACACACAATCACCTAATTTTTGATAAAGGAGCAAGATATCCTAAATGGAGCAAAGAAAACCTCTTCAACAAGTGGTGTTAGCACAACTGGCTAGCCACTTGCAAAAAATTGAACTTAGACCCCCAGCTAACATCATGTACGAAGGTAAAATCCAAATGGATTAAAGACCTCGATATCAGACCCAAAACCATAAGATATATAGAACAACACATAGGCAAAACACTCCAGGACATTGAGACTACAAGGAGAAAACTGCACTCTCCAAGCAAGTGAAAGCAGAGATTAACAGATGGGAATATATTAAGCTGAGAAGCTTCTGCACCTCAAAGGAAATAGCGCCCAGGATACAAGAGCCACCCACTGAGTGGGAGAAACTATTCACCCAATACCCATCAGATAAGGGGCTAATCTCCAAAATATACAAGGCACTGACAGAACTTTACAAGAAAAAAACATCTAATCCCATCAAAAAATGGGGAGAAGAAATGGACAGACACTTTGACAAAGAAGAAATACAAATGGCCAAAAGACACATGAAAAAATGCTCCACATCACTAATCATCAGGGAGATGCAAATCAAAACAACGATGAGATACCACCTCACACCCCAGAGAATGGCACACATCACAAAGAATGAGAATAAACAGTGTTGGCGGGGATGTGGAGAGAAAGGAACTCTTATCCACTGCTGGTGGGAATGCCGTCTAGTTCAACCTTTATGGAAATCGAGCTCCCATACGATCCAGCTATACCACTCCTAGGAATATACCCTAGGAACACAATAATACAATACAAAACCCCTTCCTTACACCTATATTCATTGCAGCACTATTTACCATAGCAAGACTCTGGAAACAACCAAGATCCCCTTCAACAGACGAGTGGCTAAAGAAACTGTGGCACATATACACAATGGAATATTATGCAGCTGTCAGGAGAGATGAAGTCATGAAATTTTCCTATACATGTATGTACATGGAATCTATCATGTTGAGTGAAATAAGTCAGAGAGAGAGAGAAATGCAGAATGGTCTCACTCATCTATGGGTTTTAAGAAAAATGAAAGACATTCTTGCAATAATAATTTTCAGACACAAAAGAGAAAAGAGCTGGAAGTTCCAGCTCACCTCAGGAAGCTCACCACAAAGAGTGATGAGTTTAGTTAGAGAAATAACTACATTTTGACTATCCTAATAATGAGAATGTATGAGGGAAATGGAAAGCCTGTCTAGAGTATAGGCGGGGGTCGTGTGGGGTGGAGGGAGACTTGGGACATTGGTGATGGGAATGTTGCACTGGTGATGGGTGGTGTTCTTTACATGACTGAAACCCAAACACAATCATGTATGTAATCAGGGTGTTTAAATAAAAAAAAAACTATTTCAAGAATCTTTATTAATCTCATGCATCTATGGATTTAAAAAAATAAAAGACATTTTTGCAATAATTCTCAGAGACAAAGGAGAGGAAGGCTGGAAGGTCCAGCTCACAACATGAAGCTCACTACAAAGAGTGATGAGTGCAGTTAGAGAAATAACTACATTGAGAACTATCATAACAATGTGAATGAATGAGGGGAGCAGAAAGCCTGTCTAGAGTACAGGCAGGGGTGGGGTGGGGAGGAGGGAGATTTGGGAGATTGGTGAAGGGTGGTGTTCTTTACATGACTGAAACCCAACTATAATCATATTTGTAATCAAGATGTTTAAATAAAGATAATAATAATAATAAAAAAAGAATCCTTATTAGAGGTTTGAGAGAAGCACAGCGGTAGGGCATTTGCCTTACATGTGGCTGACCTGGGACGGACCCAGGTTCAATACCTGGCATCCCATATGGTCCCCTGAGCCTGCCAGGAGTGATTTCTGAGCACAAAGCCAGTAGTAATCCCTGAGCACCGCTGGATGTGGCCCCAAAACAAACAAACAAACAAATAAAAATAAAATCTTATTGAAATCTACACATAAATATTATCTCAAGGTGAAATTCTAGTTCAGCAAAACCAATATAACAATTCTAGATATATTAAAACCTATTTACAAAAAATTTCCCTGCTATGCTTTAACATATAACAACAAAACAAAAACCCCAAGAAAATCCTTATTAAACCACCTACAAGCAAAAATGAAAAAAAAAAAATTACTTGCATATGTGTATATGTGGTTCTAGGTATTAAACCCAAAGCCTCACATATCCAAGGCAAATGCTTTACCTCTGAACCATATTCCTGGTTTTCAAAATTGCATTAAACAAGTGCCAAATGTTAGAAATGAATTCAAATCAGGTATATATGCTTAACATGATCTAACCAAAGTTTCTCATTCTACGATCCGTAAAACCAAGGTGAATCCCACTGTTTTCCAGTCTCCCACTGCTTCATTCTGCTGAGCAAAAAGGCTCAGAGGGCATTCCCTATAATAAATGAAAAGACACAGCAGTTTGATCAGACTGAGTTTTTGTTTTTTTGTGTTAGCTCTAAGGGTTGGAGTGTATACTTGTCATGTGTAAAACCCTAAGTTCAATCTTTAACACAGCATGCAACTGAAAAAACCCCAACAACAACACAAACCTAATACAATTGTGTTAAATGTTATATATGATATTTAATATAAGGTGCCCAAGGGTAGCATTTATAGAGTTTTCAGGTGCTAAACGGAGAGCTGTATACATAGTTGACTATTTAAAAGCTTTACCATTTAAGTTCTGGAAATACTACATTAAATGAAACTAGCATATATCTTGCTTTTGTGTAAGCTGGTCAAAAGATGGAAAACAATGAAAGCAATACAAGTACATGCATCCAAATTATTCTACCTATAACTTCAAACCATGACTAATTTGACTAAAGATATAAATTTGGAAAATGCAAAACTGGTTAAAAAAATACAAAAGAGTAATTAAAATGTCCTTACATTTAGTGTCTAAAATCCCTCTGGTAATTAATGAAAATGAAAATAACATTTATTTGTTAAAGGGCTTGGGATCACACCCAGCTGTGCTAGGGCTTACTCTTGATTCTCTGCTGTGGGATCACTGCTAGTAGTGATTGGGGGATCAGATGTGGGGCCAGACATAGAACCCAGGTTGACTGTGTATGCAAGGCAAGATACCTTACCTACTATTGAATCTAAAGCTTTGGCTCCTGAAATAACATTTTCATTTTAATTAAAATAAGTATAAGTTAATTTAAATATAAAGTTAATCTGGTATATCTAAACCCCCTTTGGGGTGATTGCTCAAAGAGCTGGAATACATCATTGAATGCCCTAAGCCCTGAGTGAATCTCAGTACCAAATGTCAGCTCCCTACTACCATAGGATGTGGTCCTAGTGGTCTCCAGCACCCCTGGGAACAGAGCACCTCAGCCACTGTACCTTTGCTGCAGGCTGAGTGTCACCAACACAGGTCCAAGACACTCTGATCACTGCACAGGAGGCACCATTCCACCAGAAAAAATAAAACAAAACCATAATTTACTCTGAAAATAAAGTGTTGCTTTACAATGATAAACAGGGACTGCTAACAATTAGAACGACAACTGGTCTAAACCAGTAACTCCCAAGACTATAGATGTCAAATTCTAAACAATAAATTTGCTTTTCATTATACTTCAGAAGCATCTTTCTAATAGAAGCCTGAATAGTTTAGGGAAACACCTTTGAAGCTTTTGATGTTTCTTAACATTCTATTCTAGCTTCATGATTTCAAGGGTTGTAGAAATGGCATAGTAATGGTGGGCATTTTTTTTTTTTGTACTATTTGTTCCCTTTCCAAGGCAGATATCACTAACTGGTCTCTATTAAATCTATATATAATTAAAATCATACTTTTGTATATTAAATTGCAAGGAATCAAAGCCAAATAAAAAGGCTGGCAGTAATAATGAAATCTTTCCTTACAGTATGACAAGCGTAACTTTTGAAACTTATCGTCATTCAGTTCAAATCTTGTTTTCTACAATTCTGAAATACTTTTAATTCTAATACCTTGGAAAAAGCTGTATCTTACCTCACAGGGTTTCAGTGAAGAGTAAAGGCAACTCAGGAAGCACCTAGCCCAGTGCCTAGCAAAAAGTAAATTGTAAATGTTAGTTCCTTTTAGAATAGATTACCTTACTTTCACCTTCCGACTTTTTCTCATCTGTAAAATGGGTACAACAATCAACAAGAGTCTACAAGTGAGGTTTATTACGTATGTTAATACATGCAAAACACTTAGAGCAAGACACAAAACAAAATCTCACATTATCTTTTATTATCAATAAGTCATCCTGATGACTTATTAGGGAAGAACTAGAAAGAAAACACGTTTATATAATTCTAAAAGTTAAGAAAATGGATTCCAAACTCTCTGGAGAGGATCCTCACCAACACAGAGGAAGGCACTGAGCACAGAACTGACTCTGAGAGCTGTGCAATTTTATAGGACCCATTGTCATCTTCAGTACAACTCTCTAAGGCAGACTGGTATCATTTCCTATTTCCTTTTCACTGATGGGAAAAAGAGGCACAAAGGATTGATCAACAGTGTAGCCTTAATTTCTCCTGCAGTGCAGGTTTTCTGTCTCCTGGTTCTATCCACTCTGGACGGCCAGTATCTGTAAATATCTAGACTGGCATGGTGTGCATCTGTCTAACTCAAGAACCCACCGGACAACAGCGGGAATCCTGTTAAACCAAAGTGCACTCTTGGTATCAGCATGTAACTTGTATTGTCCAGTCAGAATCTAATTTTTCAGGACAAGTGAGGAAAACAAGGGTTCGAGGAGTGAAAAAGCAACCTGGTTACAATTTCAGCAGTGACTGAGAAAGAACATCAAAGGAATTCAAAAGATTCTCAACTATTCTGCTATTTAAGATAGGGAGATCACCAGAGAATGAAGTTGAGCAGACCCGAGAGAACAGGTACGGGACGTAAGAAAAAAGAAAGATGGGGTGATGGAGTGGGTAAATTACAACCAACACAAGTCTCCTGCCTTCATGGCACACCCCAGAACCCAGCCAGTGAGCAGCTAGAATAAGGCTCATTTATCCTCTGCCCAAACAGGCCTTTGCAGATAAATCTGTGTGACCCTAGGCCAGGGAAGGTGGCTAAAGCCAAACTCTAAGGACAAATACAAAGCAGCTACGATCTACTGCAGTCCCCGGGTGTGTCAGGTACTCTGGTCATCAAAATGATTGTCCAAAATCAAATGACAAAAGCCCAAAACCAAGTAATACTGACTGCCAGCTTAGCAGTTGCTTCCTTTAGAAGTCAAAACTGGGCTGGGCTGGGGTGGAATGGGGGGTGTTTCAGGGACCCAGAAAAATAGAAAAAGCTCAAGATGCGGAAAGAGCTGAGGATCCAGCCCAGGAGGTCTTGTCGGAACACCCTCACCTCTATCCACACCGAGCCCTCCTCCCTCCTCTGGGGACCACGACAACCTCCACCGCGCCGCTGGACCACCAACCAACCAGCCTTTCTAGACAGGCTCTGCGGCATCAAAAAAAAAAAAAAAAAGAGGGCGGAAATGAGAGTAATCAGGAAGACAGGGCGAAAGGTCAGAAAGAGTTGCCAAAGCACAGTCGCAAGGAATTCTGGAACGTGTAGTTTCTCTCCCTCGTCTCTCAATTACTTCCTGCCGGGAACCACGGCGCTTTGGAACTACAACATCCAGCATCCTTTGCGACAGCGCTTAGGCCTTTCCTCGCGACCTTCCGCGGTGGTTTCCAAAGAGGGCCAGGATCCAGGACTACAACTCCCATGAGGCTTAGCGGCAAAAGAGTTGAGGTTCAGGGGGAATAATAATAAAACGTGCTTTTTATATCCCCTAAAATTGGGAGAATATGCTCGAGAAATCTGTTTCATTTCAAGTGCCTTTGGAGAAAACCTGAGTAAATGCGGTAGAGCTTTAAAAAAGGGCAAAGCGCATAACCGGAAGTAGTAGTCAACGGGTGGGCAGGAAGAAGGCGTGACCGGAAGTGACCCAAGGAAGGGGGCGGGGCGCGGAGGGAAGCGAGGGCTCGCCGGGAGGTTACTTCCGGGACCGCTTCTAGTAGTTTCTAGGCGCTGCGAGCTAGCGGGAGGGACCAGCGAGCTAGACAAGGTCCTGCGGCGCGGTGGTTGCTGTGGCTGGCTCGGAGCTGGTGGCGGCGTGCTAAGGAGAAGCCGATGGCCAAGTGGGGTGAAGGCGACCCGCGCTGGATCGTGGAGGAGCGGGCCGACGCCACGAACGTCAACAACTGGCACTGGTGAGGGCCAGGCCGCGGGGAGACAGAGACAGAGAGACCTTCCTGCCCGCCTGGGCCTGGGCCTGAGCCTGGACCTGGAGCTGGGCCTTTGCAAAGGGGTCTCTGTCTCTGCCAACCCGGAGAGACAAAAGCCAGGCTCTGAGCATCCCAGCTGGGAGGATTTAGGGGTGCTCTGGATTCCTGGGCCTGCCTGTCCCCCCAGCCCCATTGCTCTCCCTTCCCCGGCTTCCTTTGCAATGTTGGGGGGTCGGGGACCAACCATCATCTTGCAGGAGGCTGCTGGGCCCTGGAGCAAGGATGCCTGAGCCCAGACAACTTCACCTCCCTCACCTTGGTGGCCTCGGCTGCTGTGGGGGCGCCCCGGACCCCGGGGAGATGCTTTTCCACACACGTGGCCAAAGGGAAGTCCGTTGGCTCCCGTGCCCAGCGCGGGGCTGCATCGGCGGCTCCCGGGTGCGAGGAAGGAGCGCGCAGCACAGACACACACCTTGGCCTCATGCATGCATGCACCGGGCTGTCGGGCGAGCACAGCTTTTTTTGGGGCGTTTTCTGCTAATACCCCATAGCTGGCGGTGCATGCAGAAAGGAGGCGCGAGCTCTCTCGGATCTCTCTCGCCCAGAACTCTGGGAGCTCTGGGTTTGTTGGGAACGCCAGGAACTAACTTAACTGCCTGTCAGTGGTGGCTGGGTGTTTTGCCCATCTAACCTCCCCAAATAAAAATAAGATAAAATGAAATAAAATAAAAAAAAAATCACGCTGGCTAAGCCTGCTTCTCTTCCCCGCCTCTTTGCAAGTCATAACTGCCTTATCTTTTTTTTTTTTTCCGTTGCTGGAAAGTTCTTTCTGGCTGTTTTTCTTTTATTATTATTATTACTTTGTTTCGTGTTTCGACTTGGTTGCAAATCTCAACATTTTTCCTTCTCTTTTTGCTACTTATTGGAGCGACTTTGAATGTTGGTAGCCAAAGTCACTTTTTCTTCTGCCCTGGCTGTCTTCCTCTGATAACCGAGTACCTGCCCTGATTGTTGTTGGCCAAGCCCTTTGGCTTTTCTTTACCTTTTTTTTTTTTTTTTTTTGCTATTTTTAATTTTTATTGGTTGGTTGGTTGGTTGGTTTTTGGGCTACACCCAGCAGCGGTGCTCAGGGGTCACTCCTGGGTCTTATACTGAATACCTGCCCTGATTGTTGTTGGCTAAGCCCTTTGACTTTTCTTTACTTTTTTTTTTTCTTTTGCATTTATTTATTTTTAATTTTATTGGTTGATTGGTTGGTTTGTTTTTGAACTACAGCCAGCAGCAGTGCTCAGGGGTCACTCTTGGCTCTGCACTCAGAAATCACTCCTGGCAGGCTAGGGGATCATATGGGATGTCGGGAATAGAACCAATCCCTCCCAGGTCGGCCGCATGCAAGGCAAAATGCCATACCCCTGTGCTATCATCTCTCTGGCCCCGGTTTTTTTCTAGTTTGAGGCTAGGTCTGTACAGAGCATTTACAGCACATCCTGAATGGGATGGGTCAGTATACTGTGCTAATTCTAACTCAAAATGATTAGGTCATTCCCCAATTTTGTTTCTTTTGGGGGAGGCACACCAGGTAGGTGCTCAGAGGTTACTCATGACTATGTACTAAGGAATTATTCCTGGCAGGATCAGGACCATTTGGGATACCCAGGATCAAGCAAGCCATGTGCAAGGCAAACATCCTCCTTGCTGTATTCTATTGCTCCAGCCCAATTGGGTTGTTTCTTAAAGGGCTTTATAGCAAACATTGCCTTTGCATTTGATGGCTCCCTCTCCTCCAGACTTCAGCAGCTTGTTTTCAGTTTTCCACATGGCCAAACAGGCAGCATATGATACTGTTAGATACTGAACAACCTAGCACCATCTTGCTGAGTGAGGACCGATGGTTTCCATTTAATTCGCGTCCTTTCTCTACTGTAGTTGTCTTGCTTGCAGTGTGTAATGTAATGTATCATGCAACTTGTATTCCTTTTCTCTCCCTCCTGTCCCCCACCCTCAGCATCAAGTTCTGTTACAGATCTGCTTGATGGCCTGTTTTCTGTGTTTGCAGGACAGAGAGGGATGCTTCAAATTGGTCAACAGATAAGCTGAAAACCCTATTCCTGGCAGTGCAGGTGCAGAATGAGGAAGGCAAGTGTGAGGTGACAGAAGTGAATAAGCTCGATGGAGAGGCATCAATTAACAATCGCAAAGGCAAACTGATCTTCTTTTATGAGTGGAGTGTCAAACTTAACTGGACAGGTGAGTGTGCCAGGTTGGGAAAGAGGATTGTGCAGAGGAAATGTGTAATGTGGATGGCCTGGTTGGGACATGTGGCGAACAGACTGGGAGAAACTGTGGCCTTTTCAAGGGAGACAGTGCCAAACCCTCAAGAGTCCTGTAGAGCAGCATTGGCTGGTGAACTTTCTCCTACTAAACAGGCTTCTACTGGGTCTCACTAGTCCCCACCAACCAAGTGATTGGGCCACTGACTTTGGGACACATTTGATGACACTTCCAGTTAAGTTATTTCTGTCTCTTGGATCATCTAAAAATAGGGAGGGTTTTATTTTATTTATTTATTTATTTAATTTATTTATTTATTTATTTATTTATTTCATTATTGGTTTTCTTTTTTGTTCCTATCTCTTTTTATTCTCTCCAGTATGATTCTAACATTTGGAGCATTATACAAATAAAGATTGTGAAGTTTGGGAGCAATTTTTCTTTTATGCTGTTAGGAAAGATGGGGCCACAGAAGTGAAACCTGGTAAATAATTGGCTTCATGTGAATACTTTTTTTCTTTGTTTTTGGACCATACTAAGTAGTGGTTGGGGCTTACTCCTGGCTCTGCTCAGGAATCACTCCTGGCAAGCTTTGGGGACCATTTGTCAGTGGTGCTGGGGATCAAACCCAGGTTGGCCATGTGCAAGGCAAATACCCTACTATCTCTCAGGCTATTCTCATCATGTGAATACTTCTGATGGTTGGAAAGCTGAATGTAAAAAGGCACGGGATCTGGACTTTCATGGAGAGAGAATGCAAGGGGTAAGGCACTTGCCTATGTGCCTGCAACCTGGTTCAATCTCTGGCTCATAAGAATGAGGGCAGGAGTGACTCCTGAGCACTGCTGAGTGTGACCCCCCAAACAAAGACACTAAGATAATATGTGTATGGGGCAAAACATTTCAGTTCTACATTGGAATAAGGGGTTTTAAAGATCTTCATATTATGCACAATCACTCCCCAAGGCACAGGATTTACAGAAAGTATGGGGTAGGAACAGGCCATCAGTGACATGAGGTTAACATTTAGGCACGTGAGAATTGGTAGTGCAATTGTATGCATGTTGAATGGTAAGAAACTCATAAGTCATACAAAAAATAGAGCATTTTTCTCTTGAAAAAGATCTGAATTTTTATAGGGAAAGCAAGTGTCAGAAGGATTGTAGCTTGTGTATCATTGTGAAGTGGTGGAAGAATTGGTATATGAAGTTGAGGAGGAGTGGCTCACTCTGTTGTGTGTGGTATAACTCCTAACTTGCTTACTTGAAGTGAGTGCTTGCTAGCAGGTAAATACTTGAGGTGTGTGTGTGTGTGTGTGTGTGTGTGTGTGTGTGCATTTTGTGTCTTGTATAACTCAGTCCTGGGCTTTTTGTGTGTTCACCTGATACTTCTCATTTATGATATCAAATCAAAGTCTCGCAGTCACTGTTCATGTTTCTGACACAAATGCAGTAGAGCTGACTATTGGCTGTTGGCCAAAGTCCTCACTGGCAGAGTTCATACTAGTACCTGATCTCGAATCTTGGTAGTTCTTGGCCTGGATTGTAACAGATGAGGAAAGACACTTTTTTGAGGAGGAGGAGGAGGAGGAGGAGGAGGAGATGGAGGGTGGAGGAGAGTGTGTTGCCTGTGGCATGTGGCATTTACGAAATAACATGGGCCACTTGAGTTGCCCAAAAGAAGTATAAACAGAGCAGTAGTTTAATATTCCTGAGGAGCATACATTTTTTTTGCTGCAGAGGAGAGATGATTAACATCATGCATTGCTTTTAACAGGTACCTCGAAGTCTGGAGTACAGTACAAAGGGCATGTGGAGATTCCTAATTTGTCTGATGAAAACAGCGTCGATGAAATAGAGGTTTGTGCTTTTTTACCTCCTTGCCTGACTGAATCTTCCACTCTTCTTTGTCAAATGAGCAAATTGACCCGACGGTCAAGTTGAAAGCCCAGGCTTGGCCCAAGTATTAAAATCTGAATTCTTGGGTGATTTCTCCATCTGTGGTGCCATTGGGAGCTTTTTGGGCAGCTTTGCTTATTTAAGTATTTTGCTTTAGCTGGTCACCTAAGTTTGGATGTTGGCTCCCGTTTCCTTGGTGTAGAGAACTTGAGAAGGAACACTCGTGGGGATTGAGCCAGATAGCCCAGCCCTCATGCATTTCCTTTGGAGAGGTCAGCAGTTCTCTAATTGCTTAGTACCCACGTTCCAAAATGTGGATGCCCCTCCCGTTATTTACTGCCTACTTCTGGTCTTTCACTCAGATTAGTGTGAGCCTTGCCAAAGATGAGCCTGACACAAATCTCGTGGCCTTAATGAAGGAAGAAGGGGTGAAACTTCTAAGAGAAGCCATGGGAATTTACATCAGCACCCTCAAAACAGGTATCCCTTGAGTAGTTGTGTATGCCTTAAGGAGGTAGATTTCCACCTGCCAGACTCTGACCAAGGGGCTTGACATGCCTTTCTTTAGCAAATGGGTAAAGGTCTCGGGGGAGGGGGCATATCTTATCTGAAAGTGAGCCTGTAAAATCTAAGAAAGGTGGACGTCCTAGAGATGTTTCACGCACTGGCTCCTGAGCTCTTGTAAGCCCGAATTGAGATGTGCTATGACGCACAATACATAGAGTGGAATTTGAAGATTTGATTTTCCCCCTAAAGTGGTAAGATTATTTAGTAATTTTCATGTATTAATAACATGTCTAAATGATTGGCTGTATTGTTTTATATAAATATATTAGTAAATTTAATCTTGTGCCCCTTTCACTTTTTACTGTGGCTACTAAAAACTTAAAAAATACATTTGAAAGAATCAGGGACATAACTCAAAGGACTGGAACACAAGTTTTGCATGCTGGAGGCTCAGGTTCAATCCCTAGCACTGCCTAGAGTGGCTCCCCTTGGCTCCCTCCCACCCCAGCATTGTTTAATGTGTGCCCAAAACAATTATGTTTGAAGCTGGCATTGTCTCCATTTTAGGGCCACATTGGGCAAGGCTCCATTTTGATGTGTGGTCTTGGGGATTGCTCCTGGGGAAGCAGGAGGGACCATGTGGTTTCAGGAATAGAACTTAGGTCTCTTTCAACCAAGCCTGCCCTTCTGGCCATTGGGGCTATTTCCCTAGCCTTGATCTGATCTTGGGTATGGATAGTGCTAATCTAAATATTTGGCATCCCTGAGCTCACAGACTGCCAGACTGTAGTTCTTTTTAAGACCATTTGGAGATATAGTAGAATAGTAGTCCACTCAGTTCTCCCCTAGAATTCCAGTTTTTCCCTTGTGTTCTGCTTGGTGTTGGAGTACAGAGAATGACCATTAATAAAGACCAGTATAGGGAGTAATGCCCTTTTGTAGGGGACTAGTACTCAGGCTCTCCCTAGTTCTGGCTATGCCGAGGACATTAAGGCAGTGTAGAGAAAGAGAAATAGTTATGCCTACATACCATTTCCACTTTTGCAGTGATTGAAGTGCCATCATGTTTGTCGGCTGCCATCTGCAGGGCCTCACACACATTCACCAAGCTGTAATCCACTGAGTTGGGTTTATGGAGTTCCCAGTCTTTATCTGTGGTTTTATCTCCTGTACCTGTCTGTTACAGACCAAAGGTGTAGGTGTAAAGTAGCCAGCCTTTTGATTTTTTGGTCATTACAGCGAAGTGAGTTGCAGTGATCATATTCATCAATCATAATGAAACCCCCAAATCTAAGCTACTACAGAAGTAACTGGCAAGAGCTGGGACTTTTTTCTTTTTAGAGTTCACACAAGGCATGATCTTGCCTACAATGAATGGAGAGTCCGTAGACGCAGCTGGGCAGCAAGCACTGAAAAATGAGGAGCGCAAGGTAAGTGCTCGCCCTGCGGTGGTTGGGACGCTGTGGCTGGAGACAGTTCCACACAGCAGCTCTTCCTAGCTCTGACCACTAAGCTAGAGTAGCTGGTGATTTGGCAAGTGTCTATCTGTAGTTGTCTATCTCCTCACTTTTGATCCTGGTTATCATTATCATTACACTTGAGTTCTCATAGCCGATAGAAGCCTTGAATACTTTAGGGTGTATTTCACACCAATTAGGAGACTGTGAGCACAAGATACAAGATACATTTGCCTGTATACATCTTCAGTCCTTTTTCATAACGGGGGTGTGGAGAATTTTATACATTAACTGGAATGCTCAGCCCAGACTTCCTTGACTAGAAGATGATTAGTTGATTTTGTTTCATTGGCAGACAAAATACAAATTTTTCTGGAGCTGGAATGTGTTCAGTCATTGCCAGGCCTTGTTTTTAAACCTTACTGTCCTTTAAAAAAAAAAAAAGGCTTAACAAAACTTTATTCTGTTGTCCACAAGCCCCATTGCCCCATTCTGATTGGCACGGGGCCCTCTCCCAAAGAAGAAGATCAGGCCCAAGGTCATGAATGATATTACATAGGGAGGTTCTAGCTGCTGCTGATTTTTAAAATGATTGGCTTTTGTCTAGGGTACCTTCTTGCTGCTCCCTTGTGTCCTTTCCAGATAGGCTATCAGGTATAGCCTGGTAGCTTGGGTGGTGTTCATGGAAAAAGCCATGTGGCATACAACATGTGGTCTTTACAAAATGGCGCCCCTCCTTGTCCTGAATTTAAGAGAAGCCTGGCATGTGATACCTTACTGTCCTTTTGTCAGTACTGGGAAGGATGTTTGTGAGGAAAGGCAGGCAATGGTGCTACTGTCTTCATCAATGTAAGCCTAGAAATGTGGTTTGCAAGTCACAGTCAGCTCTTCACAATATCTGATGATTTGAAATGTATCTTGACTGATGGGCTTTCAAATGAATATAGTCCTCCTTCATTATTTTAAGTGAGAATTGAAGCTTTTTTGTAAAGGTTCTCCCTATGACATAAAATAAAAATTGCCACGAGCCCTTTGGAGGTAAAAAAAAGTTTGTGAGAATGATTCTGGTCCTTGAAGCCATTATTGAGACTTGTATTTTTTCCAAACTGACCTTCTGCTCCCTCTTCCACAGGTTAAGTCTTCTGCTCCTTCAAAATCCCAATCTAGACCTGTTGGTGTAAAAATCCCTACTTGTAAGATCTCCCTTAAAGAAACCTTTCTGACATCACCTGAGGAGCTCTATCGAGTGCTTACCACCCAAGAGGCAAGTATAATCTTCCCCTCAGCATAGTGCCTTGCTGTTCCAAGTCACTTGGGCTTTCCAGAGCTAGTATGAGGCATGGGAGATGTGTAGACATGCTTTCTTCTAATAAACAGAGTCAAAGGAAAAAAAACTCAGAGTTTTCTTCCTTTAGTATTAGATTTGGGTCATTATCAGGGCCCAGGGGGAAACATTCTTGTCAGAAAAACAATGTAAAACCAAGTGAAAAGCTTAGTGGTCTGTGGAAGAATAGCATGTTCGTGGGATAGCATGTTGTTTTGGAAATGAGAGTTGAGGCATTTGACTGTCTGTGTGTGGTTATGGGTTCTGTTGAAGACCTTTTGTTCAAAATCTTCTTGCCTTTTACTCTACAGCTGGTCCAGGCCTTCACCCATGCTCCTGCAGTGCTTGAAGCAGACAAAGGTGGGAAGTTTCATCTAGTAGATGGCAACGTCTCTGGGGAGTTCACCGATCTGGTGAGTAGCAACCAGTTAGTCCCAGTGTGGATGGCCTTTCTATCTGATCAGGATAGATAATAGTCTTTTTTTTTTTTTTTTTTTTCCCCAGCTTTGGGTAAAACTGTAGGGCTTTAAATCTCTTTGGTCACAAGATCCTTGTTTGTTTGCTTTAAAAATCTTTTTGAGGGGCCGGAGAGATAGCATGGAGGTAAGGCGTTTGCCTCTCATGCAGGAGGTCATCGGTTCGAATCCCGGCGTCCCATATATGGTCCTCCCGTGCCTGCCAGGAGCAATTTCTGAGCCTGGAGCCAGGAATAACCCCTGAGCACTGCCGGGTGTGACCCAAAAACCACAAAAAAAAAAAAAAAAAAAAAAAAAAAAATCTTTTTGTTTTTGGCCACATAGATGCTCAGGAGCTATGATTTTGATTATTCTGCTTTCCTAGATTTTTTCCCCCTCTTTAGTAGAGTTAAAATTAGTTCTTTCTGGGGACTCGGAAAGGGCACACAATAGTGGGGTGTTTGCCTTCATGTGGCAGACCTGGTTGCAATCTCTGTGACCTTATATGATCATGAGGAGAAAGCCCTGAGCACCGCTAGGTTCAGACCCTGCAAAAAAAGAAAAAAAGAATATTAGCTCTTTCTAGACCAAGGAGATAGCTCAGAGAACTAGAATATATGCTTTGCTTGTGGAAGTCTCAGGTTTGATTCTCAGAACTGCATGATTCCCTGAGCACTGCCAGCTGTGCTTCCTTTATCCTTGGGCCAAAGCCTCACATATTTTTGGAAAAAATCAAACATGGGTAAGAGCTCTCACATATCAGTGGCTTAAGACTTTGTATTCTTGTCCTTGAGATCTGTGCTAGGCACAGTTAACCAGACCCGATTTAGGGATTTAGGAATAAGAGAAGAATTTATCGTGAATAACTTTGCTGAACTATCACTTCTGTGGTCTACTTTGTCCTAGCGAGTTTATAATTGCACAGATCATGCACTGCCCAAAAAGGCAGGTGGCTGTTAGTAGCTAAGATTGGACACAGAGGAGTCTATAATACAGACTAGCATGTTTTCAACTATAAAATGTTGAAGTCCACTTTAGGCAACTGATGTGTTTGGTTATTTTAGGTACCCGAGAAACATATTGCAATGAAGTGGAGGTTTAAAACATGGCCAGAAGGTAAGTGAGCTTAACTGCTTATTGCTCTCACCATCAGGACGTAGTGTTAAACACAGGTGGACACCAGTGGTTCTGAAACTTCCCTTCCCTCTGCCTTTCCAGGGCACTTTGCCACCATCACCTTGACTTTCGTTGACAAGAATGGAGAGACTGAGCTGTGCATGGAAGGCCGAGGCATCCCTGCCCCAGAGGAAGAGAGGACGCGGCAGGGCTGGCAACGGTACTACTTCGAAGGCATCAAACAGACCTTTGGCTATGGCGCACGCTTGTTTTAGGGCTTGCAGCAGGGTGCTACCACCTGCCCAATGCATCAGTCCAGCCCTTCTCCTGACCAGGGCTTTGGGACTCAAAGGATTGCACCATCCCAACCAATAATTTGAGCCCCAGGCTCGTTCCCTCCACATATACCATGGGTTTGTGCATGTATTCTGCAGGGTGGGATCAAAGGATGATTTCTCTTTTATGTGTACATAACGCTAAATAAAAGTAATTTTTAAAATGCACAGGTCTGAAGTCTGCATTGATTGGGTTGCCTATTGAGTCCTTGGAGTTTTAAATAATTTAAAGTTATAAAATACAGAGGATTGAGATGTTGCAAATTGGCCTTCTCTCCATTCTGGGTGAGTGTAGGCATGTGGGAGCTGACCTCCTGCTTTAAGCATCCCTGAGCTTTCCTATGTCCTGAAGTTTCATTAGGGGGATTTGATACAGCAGATTAACACTAACTCTGGGTTCTTGGGATCAGTGTGTTAGATGAGTATGCCAAACACCATGGTCTTCTGTGTTACATATGACTGCTTTTTTGTTTGTTTTGGGGTCACACCCAGCAGTACTCAGGGTATACTGCTCAGAGACCCATAGCGGGTGCTGGAAATTGAACCCAGGTTAGTCATGTGGAAGCAAATGTCCTACTTGCTGGACTGTTGCTCTGGCCCAGATAAATATGCTACTTTAGCTATTTTTTTTGGTTTTTGGGTCATACCCGGCAGCGCTCAGGGGCTACCCCTGGCTCCATGCTCAGAAATTGCTCCTGGGAGGCTCGGGGGACCATATGGGATGCCGGGATTCGAACGAATGACCTTCTGCATGAAAGGCAAACACCTTACCTCCATGCTATCTCTCTGGCCCCCTATTTTAGCTATTCTTGGATTTTTGTTTTTGATTGTTTTTGTTTTTGGGCCACACCCGGTGGTGCTCAGGGGTTATTCCTGGCTATCTGCTCAGAAATAGCTCCTGGCAGGCACGGGGGATCATATGGGATGCCGGGATTTGAACCAACCATCTTAGGTCCTGGATCGGTGCTTGCAAGGCAAACGCTGCTTGTGCTATCTCTCTGGCCCCCTATTTTAGCTATTCTTAACAACTCATGTAGGCATATTCCTATAGACTGTAGCAGTCCAGATATAGGAGTCATCTCTTTCTTCCCTGCCACTGCTTTCCATTCAGATCCACTTGCTACTCGAAGCTTTGTCTTATCCATACCGCTCAAATCTTTTTATTTTTTTCTTCACCATTGCTAACTCCCACTTTATTGTGACCTGGATTTATGTTCCATTATATATTCCCTCACCTGAGTTTCTACTAATTGGTTTAAAGGACATTTCTATTTTCCTGAACGAAGGTGAGGTTGCGGGGTGAATGGGTAGTGACCAATCAGATTCCCCAGTGCCCATACCTAGATTGATAAGGTGAACTCATAGGCTCTAATGCAAATGAGGTCTGTAGGGTGACCAGATGGATGATGTATGCAAATTGGGGTATATAAGATGGCCCCTTCCTCATGTTCCTTTTCATTGTGTTAGTGGACATTTGTTGGTAGAGATGCCATTTTGGACTTTGGACACGTGAACTCCATGACCACTTGTCCTCTTGCAAGGAGAGGTGATGCAGAGGGCAACTATGAACCCATATGTTCCAGAAACCGCTACCTGTGAAGACACTTGGAATTTATTCACTTAACACCTGACTGTTCACCACTCTCTTCCCCACCAATTGCCCCAATTAGGTAGATAACTTTCATTTCAGGCTTAAAGCAACTGACACTTTACATTTATTAAATAAAGTATCCCAGACCCAACAGATTTAGCAGGCTAGGCATTGGAGCAAGTCCAAATGAAATGCTATGTTCAAGTCTAAACCACTATCATGATTGGATTCATCTTCATGAAGAAAAGCTGTATTTCTAGTGTGACATTTTTCCTGTAGCTGAAAATCTCAGGCCTTTCTTCTCCAGAAAGAGGAAGAAACTAATGTCCTTATTACAGTAGCTTTTAAATGCTTAATTCCATGAACCAATCTCACATTTGGGCACTGACCAAATGCTGGGATCTATGTCCAGTGTAAGCTAGACTGCCACATTGTATGTTCTGGAAAGTAAGAATTATTCTCAACAGGTCTCGCCTGTCTGCCTGTCCCTGGCATGAGCACCACTAATTCGGATCCTACCTCCTTCAGCTCCAGCTAGTTCCTTCACGATGTAGTTTTCTGTTCACTCATGACTGGGAGGCCTGAAGGCCTAATCCCACCAGCATGACTTGACCAAAGCATAGTTAAATGAACCAGAAAATCTACTCAGCTGCTTATTTAGATACCCACCCACCCCCCAAACACCTTTCTCTTGAATTACTCAAAGGAGTGCTAATTTACTTAAAATTCAGCATTATTTGCACCCCAGATTCAAAAAAGATGCCATTGGATTCAGAACTTAGACTAGACTTAATTCATTAGTCACCTTGTACGAAATTTAACAGAAACCAGGTGCAAAAGTTGACTTTCACACTGGGCTGACTGAGTGAGAGGTGCTGCTATTGAATACTTAGGGAAAAAATAAGGTAAGATTGAGAAGATTGCTCAAAAGACTGGAGTATACACTTTACACATGAGAGCACCAGGTTCAACCCCTGGCATTACATGGGCCCTTGAACACTGCTGGGAGTAGCTTTCAACTATTGTCAGGATTGGCCTTCCCCCCAAAAAACTTGAAGGTAGAGTTTGCAAATTTAGTTAAATCTTCATCTGTCTGTGATGTGCAAAAGACAACAGGTAGGGTGTTTGTTTGGCTGCATCGACTGACCCAGGCTTGATCCTCGATCGTGGCCATTCCCTCCAGTCCTCTGTGCAACACCAGGAATAATTCTTTGTACAGAGCCAAGAGTAAGCCCTGAGCACTACCAGGTGTGACCCAACAACCAGAGAAAACAAAGATTTTGAAAAGCAGGGTAATTGATAAAAATTGCAAATCCATAGGTCAAAGGTTCACCTTATCTATATTCCTCTTGAGAAACCTGTTCAAATCAGGAAAGGGCTCCATGATAGAAATGCTTCCTCAGTGGGGCCCAGGAACCTCATTTCAGTAACGATTCCAGGTGACTTTCATACCATAGGTGTGTTTCCAGACACACATAAAACTTGTGAAGAAAATCTAATTTTAACAGAGGAACAGAAGAAACACATCGAAGGCTGAGACAGGAAGACAGCCTTTGCCACACTGACTCCGCATAGACCCCAAACACTTCCGGAAGTCACCCCCAGCACTACTGGCTGTATCCTTACAGAGTACTAGTACAGTCTAAACAGTTGTTGAAATGGAGCTAACAGGAGCCTGTAAAGCATCCATTATCAGTTCCTTGTATTATTTTTAATTTTTATTACCATATATTTTGGGGGGACACACATATAATGGTGCTCAGGGGCAGCTCCCAGCTCTGCGTTGATCTTGTTTCTGGCCATGCTCAGGGAACTAGGTGATGCTGAAATTGAGCCCGCATCTGCATTAATAGCCTGTGCACTATCCGCTGAGCACCATTTCAGTTCTGCTGGTTGCCTTCCACCCTAGGAGGATGATCAATCTTCTCTGCAGGAGACAAACTAAGAGTCAGGGCGATGCGACAAGTGTCCTATGTCTGCAGTGCTAAAGGGATGCAGGTGGGGTTGGTCCCTGACTGGCCATGCATGGGACTGGGCACAGGAAGGATTTTTTTGCTTCCTAGTACAGTGCAGTGACCCACATGGACCAGGAGGGGGCAGGGCAGTCTGGTGTCAAGACCTGGCCGGAGCCTGATCGTCAACATCCCCGTCAACATCCCTGAGAAGGTTCAGTGACCTGCACGGAGATATCCAAGGTACCCAAGCAGAATGTCATGTTATCATGAAGGTTTAGGGGGCTCTGTTGGGGTCAGTCTGTCCTAGGGTAGCTGTGTTTGTGTATATGGGGGAGGTCCTAGCCTGGGGTCTTCATGATTTAGTGCAGCTCCTGGGATCTGGGAAATGGGGGCAACCCCCGTTTTGGCCATGTGCAGAGACAGGTTTGAGCACCCCAGTTTCAGGGACAGGGCTGGAACAACGTCTCCCACAAACAGGAGAGGGAGAACCCTGCAGACATCTCAGTATGCCAGGACTTGGGGTTTCAGCTCTTTTCCTTACCCTGCATCCCTTCATCCCTCTCCCAACCCACAAAGAGGGTACAGGGCTGGATGGGGTTCATGCACAGAGAGCAATTGGGGAACCTGTTATACCCACTTAGATCAGGAGTAGGATATAGGACCAAGTCAGTCGGTTCCTCAGCACGGCAGCACCCCATATTATAACTCAATGACCACCTCTTGCAATGGGTCCAGCTCCTGGTTCTTTGGGGGGAATTCTCAAGGCAGGACTGGCCATTATTGGGGCACAGCATAGCATGGTGGTGTGTCTACTGCTCTTTGCATTGGCTTCAGGGAAGATGTTCTGAGCGGGTCAGTAATTATGTTTGGATCGATGAGTTCTCGGGTCCCTGCTCCATCATCCCAGGTCAGCAGGTGATTTAGGCATAGGGTAGTGCTGTAAGGCCAGGATGCTGCTTTCATCTGACAGTTTGGAGTGCAGGCAGTAGTGTGCAGAGGAATTGTGTCGGAGCTCCCAGGGGCTGCTGGCATTGCTCCAATCAAACAAGGTACCTTGATGCTCATCAAACAGGCTGATGACATATTCTTGGGGTCTTGGCCAGGTAAGTGCAGGGGCAGCTGGCAAGTTCCTGCTGCATGAAATTCATGTTGAGAACTAGGAGGAAGAGGTTCCTAGGACACTGGCATCTCACATCTGTTCATATCTTTAGGAGAGGCAGGTAGGGGCAGCAGTCAGCTGGAAAAGCAGGAAGACAATGTGTGCTCAGGCTCTGCTGGGAGCAAAGCTGCAACTTGAATAGGCTTAGAGGGGGATGGACTGACCTAGTGGGGAGCAGCTGACAGATCAGGGTTAACCACACCCCAGGACACCTGAAGCAAAGCCTTAGAGAACATGGAGATGGCCCAGGACTGAGAACGCCGTGGAGGCCCCTAATGCAGAGTGGCTTCTTCAGGGGCTGTATGGAGAGGATCCTGAAGTCCTGGGGAGTGGAATGGGGCATAAACTCAGGACTCTGAGCAGGTGGCTGAGAAGCACTGAAATATTGTCCTCACTGGTCACTCTGGCTCTGAACTGGGCTTCTCTCAGCCTCACTCATTTTTGGGGCCTGAGGCAGCCCCCACCCCTTAGAAAATATGCTCTGAATCCCCCTTAGCACACAGGCTCCTTCCATTTTTCTTACCCTGGGTGGATCTGGTCCCATTGCTCATTTGTGTCTTTTCCATAAGAACGAAGTATCTGATGGTGCTGGCCTGATTCAGGATCCTCTTTCTGACCTGCTGATTTCCTGCTTTGGATGTCTCATTATCTTGGCGTGAGGGTGCTCTGAGACACTGAGGTCTCCTTCTGGAGGGGAGGGAAGACAGACAGGGAAGCAGAGTGTGCTGTGCAACTTTAGACAAATGCCCTTCCATGCTCTTTGAGCTCTGGGACCCTGGAGATATTTTTCCCTGAGGCAGTATCTGCTAGGAAAAGCCAGTGGGTTGTGAGGTCAGATGTTGGGGTGGCCAGGTGTGCAGGGGAGATCACTTTGCGGTAGCTCCATGATGAAGGTGGTGCACATGCACACATCCCTGCTTCCCACTGTCCTGGGGTGTCTTCCGTTTACTTCTATTTCCATCGGGATCTCAGAGGCTTCAATGGGTAAAAAGGGGTTGCTCACTGGATTTATTGCTGTCCACTGAGATCCCTAGGTCTGGCCTTGCTGCTCCTTGCTACTCATCTCAAGGTCCCAGTCACCATCTCCTCTTGCTTGTCATTCCTGTGCTTAGTGTCATTGTCTTCTGGTAGAATGGGGGCATCCCGGTCAGAGATCACCTCATGGTCATTTCAGAAGATGGACTCAAACATTTCAGTGGTACCTAGGTGCAAGACATGCCTGGAAATTCCCTCTGATTTCTTGTTCTCTTTTGCCATGGTGTTCCCCTGCTTGGGACAGAAGCAGAGGGATAGTGACATAGGCTGACAGCAGTTTTAGGGAAGAGAGTAGTGCTCAGAAATGGAGGAATACCCATTTTTCCTCCTCACCACCTCATTCTCTGGCCCTCATCTTGGTTGCCAGAGAATATGGAACTTATATTTTGAGGTTCTGTGCCTCTGAGTTCCCTGAGATTCAGGGCTTTCTGACCACCTCAACATGGATGAATGACTTGATATGGCAGTGTTGCTCCAACTTGTTTCATGGAGACCCACCGGTAGAAGGAAACTGCTCTGTGTTCCTGTTTCTTCAGCCCAGAGGTTACTCAGCAACCCACAGTTTCCTCACTAGAGGTCAAAAGTGAGGAGCAACAGTACAGGTGTGTCACCAGCCCAGTGAGAGGCTCCCTGCTTTTTAGGAATAACTTAAATCAGCTGCATGCAAGACAAACATTCTACCCACTGTACTATCACTCTGGCCCTTCCTATAAGCAATTTTAAACATTTATACAATGCTTTGTTTCAGGCTTTGGTGGCCTTTCAGACAACATTCCAACCTACCTGGGCTGACTTACTCTGAGAGTGTCCCTCCCCTGGTATCTCTGACCACATTCCCTGCCTAGTCCTTGAGTGGATTCTAGCTGCTAGTAAAGAGCTGACTTGTTCCTTCCTCTCCAATCACCCCAGCATTCTTCCTTAGTTCAAGTGAAACCCAAATGCATCTTGACTTTTCCAAGACTTTTCCAAAGCCTTTCCTGACCCTCTTGAGTCTGTGCTTAGCCTTTTATTCCTTGGAGAGGGGGCAGGTGGGCAGTGCTACCCAGCTTGCTGCTCACTGTGCTTACACTTGCTCCAGGGACTGCCCTACCCAGGCATGATTAGCACCAGGATGGCCCCCCACCCTTCCTAGGGGCTCTCAAGGGTCAGGACCAGTCAGAGCCCATTGGGCAACAATCATGGACCTGGCTTCACCTGCCTCAGTCTCCAGAGTTGTCCCAGCCCAGCCCTAAGGGATTCCTGATCAAGGAAATTAGTCACTGCTGGCCAGGCTCCTCTCATTCCTGCAGGAAGAACAGGGTCACTCCTAGCATATGAACTCTCAGGGTCCATAGCATAGATCAGTGGTTTCTTAATTTTCCAGGAGGTAAGTAAGGCTGGGTCTCTGCTCTGCCTACTGGAGTCACTGATTTTCCTTCATTGATATCCTCCTGATACTCTAGAAACACTTCTAAGCTATTTTGTGTTGGATCTCAGTCATGAGCATCAAATGCAGGGTGTGCCTAGAACAGTGTCATTTGTCATTGGATGTCAGTTAGAATATAAATGTGGGTTGTTGTACCTCCAACAAAGCATTGTTGTGGGATCCTCACATGACATGGCAGCATTTAATTATTGGTTTGGGGTGGGAGATGGATGCTGGCAATAGCTAACAGAGACTGGGAGAAGGCAGATTTTGGGAAGGAGTTGCTAGATTAGATTAGTGAGAGCAGTCAGAAAGCATTAAAATGTGCACACTTTCTGGACCATGGAAAGAAAACCAGCTGGCTCATGGAAGGAACACCGAGGCTGCCTAGAGTCAGGGCAGGGATTAAAGGCTGGAAGTGCTGGTATTCCAGCAGGTAGTGACCAGCACTGGGTTCCTGTTTATGGTAAGGATGACTTGTTAGGTTAACACACTAACCAGCACAGGTCTTCTGTGACCGATTTTCTATTTAACAGCTTTTTATTGAATAGTTCACGGAGGTATAACTACAAGTTGCAACAATGACAGAAATAGGAGCCTCTACATCTGTTCAGCAACCCAAATTCCTCCCTCTCCATTTTGCTCTGTTAACCACTGGCAGTTCTTATGCTTTTTTTCCTCTTTTTTTCTACTGGCCCTTCCCCTTTCTCTTCCTTCTCCATCCCATTATGAATCAGCTCTTTTGATCAGTGACCTGGATTTATATATATTAGGTATGCTGGCCCATTAGTTATTTCTACAATCTGGTTACACCCCATGAGAGCATCATATTGCTATGACCAATCAAATCACATATGTAAATGACAGTTTGGGTAAAGGGAGATCATCAGATTACAGATCCTTCTATGTATTGGCAGGATGATCTCATAAGATATTATGTAAATGAGGCTTGTAGTAAATCAAACCAGATCATGCATACAAATTGGGATATGAAAGATGATCCCTGAGAGATCTGGCCCTTCCTGCACTTTCTGACCCCTCTCTGCTCATTTCCTCCATAACACTGGGAGTATGGCTTGGATAAAGGCAACCTTGAGGTGGGGAGAATTAGTCAGAGTGAGCTGTTCTGGGATTGCACATAGGTCTGAGAGTTCAATACTAAGGCCAGTAGGATATCCATGATGCTGCCTGGATATAAGTAGCGGTGTCGGCTGGGTGACTGATGTCTTCTGGGATGGAGCTTCAGCCTCTGAAATGCATTGAGAAGCTGGCAGGATGGAGCAATTCCTGGATTTATTTGTCATCTTGAGGAAGGTGTGTGTCTCTGTGTGTATATATTGAGAGTCTTCTTATTTAGAGATGTGAGGGGTAATGAAAATCCATGCATAGGATGAACTATGTTAGCTTGACTTTATTTTGGCTTACAGAACCAATGACCTGACTCATGTAGAGAAATTGTCTTTCCTGTGTTAGGCCCTGAGTTTATTTTTATTTTTATTTTTTTTTGTATTTGGAGTCTAATATAATATAGCACTGTACCACAAAATTAGGTCTACTAATCTATATTTCCAAGTACCTCTGTGAACAAAAATACTAAAGAGTTATTATAGACATATAGACATATTAAAATTAAGGCACTAAAACATTCTTATAGTGAGCACTGTAGTGGTAGTACAATGGCTTCCAAACACGTTCTGCACCTGTTTCAGTGGGTAAAAGCATTCAAACATTATTATAGACCTCTATAAAGACAGTTATTTGAATACCTGCTCAATTTAAACAGCTGTATTCATGCTGCAGGTCTCTTTGAAGTATAAACGAAGTATTTACAGTGTTTTTGTAGAGAAATATGAATTATATCACTTTGATTTTTATTTTCCTCCAAATGTGCATTTAATATGATTTTTAATGTTCAATATGTAGAGATTTGTTTTATTTATTTTTTTATTTAAACACCTTGATTACATACATGATTGTGTTTGGGTTTCAGTCATAAAAGGAACACCACCCATCACCAGTGCAACATTCCCATCACCCAAGTCCCAAATCTCCCTCCTCCCCACCCAACCCCCGCCTGTACCCTAAACAGGCTCTACATTTCCCTCATACATTCTCAATATTAGGACAGTTCCTGAGTTTATTTTTTAAGCCCACTCACATAAAAATGACAGAGAGCCAGACCAGGAAGGGACCTTGAGGTTTAAGCCAAGATCTTCATGTTATGACTCATTGGCCTCCCTTAACTGGGCCTGGTATGTCTTCTTGGAGGGACGCTGACGGCAGGACAGTCCATTGTTCGGGGGTAGCACCTTATGGTAGCGGCTCCAATTTCCTTTACAGATGACCCAGGGAAAACGCTCCACGATAAAGTGCAGTTGAGGGGAGAAGTCAGAGCTGATGAATGTGGGAGTCGCGGCTCCTTTGCCCCGGGTTATCAGACGATGGCTGCCATCGTAGCAGCAGTGCTGGGAAGCAATACTGCTGCTGTTCTCTGGCAGCAGGGAGCGCAGGCACAAGCTTGCAGAGGGATGGTAGATGTGTATGAGGTCCTCGGGGTCGCTGGCATCCTTCCACTGGAAGGAGCGGCCCAGGCACTCATCAAACACGCTGACAACATGATGTATGGCAAAGGGGGGATACACACATGGGCAGTTGGGCAGATCCTGCTCAAGGGATTTCAAGTACTGGGAGAAGAAGTCACCACTGAAGCTCATCCACTTCTCACATATGTCTTCATCTGCAAGGCAAGCAGGTGCACAATTGCTCAGCCTTATGGGCAGGACAGTCTGTGGGAAGGCCCAGACCCAGCTGGGGCAAACTGAAGCTTTGCTGGTCCATAGAGGGGGAGGGACACACCTAGTGGGGAATAGCTGACAGATCAGAGTTAAATGCACCCCCAAATACCTGAACCAGAGCCCTAGAGAGGATGAAGATATTCCAGAGCTGAGCAGGCCCTGGTGGAGGGCTGGTCCTTTAGGGTTTACAGGAGTGGGGATCCTAAAGTGCAGGGAAGTAGAGTGGGCAGCAGGTTTAGGACTCTTAGCTGAATGCTGAGAAGCACAGCGTTATTGTCCACACTGGCCACTATGGCTCTGAACTTGCTTCTCTAAGCATCACCAATTTCTCTGGGTCCTGGGGCCCACACTGCCAACCACCCGGCTAAATGTGCTCTAAATCCCCCCAAGAAACTCTTTCACTTTCTCCCTGGCTTTTAGGGGTTTGGATGGGGCTGGGCTCATTACTCCTGTGTGTCTTTCTTATAAGAGCTGAGCAGCTAGAAGGCAGGTGCCAGGTTTGACTTGGGGATTCCCTGCTCGTTCTGCTGATTCCTGTCATCTGGGTGTCTGTGACTTATTTGAGGTGTGTGAGTGTGTTAGCATAGAAACTACCTCTAGTGATGCAGGTGAGACCAAGAGATAGGAACTCAGAGTATGCTGTGATTTCATTGTCCAAATGTTCCCCAACATGTCCCTGACTGAGTTCTGGTCCCTATCTCCTCTATCTTCTTGAAAGTGTTCACTAGGAAAATCTAGTTGGGTCTCAGGGCTCACATTCAGGTCTACAGTGGATCATGTTCCTAGCAGGATCAGATCTGGGGAGAACCTTTCCAATTTTGTTTATGAGGATGAAGTATGGGGCTGCTGTAGCCCCCACCCTCTGCTGCTCTTGTTCTGCCCTGTTCTGGACCTCAGCCATCAGCTGGGAGCAAGTAGCGGGCCTCACCAGGTTGGATATCGGTTACTGGAATCCCAAGATTTAGCCATTGGTTGTCCCAGTTCTTCATCTCAGGATTTTCCTCAGCATTGCCATGTTGATTGTCATCCTTGTCCCCAAGGCTTTTGTACTCTATAGGGACTGTGTCATCACCAACCATCTCATGATCATCCAAGAACTTGGGCTCCAAGGTCCTGGCCATCTCCTTGGGCTGTTGGACATTCTCCTGTATGGACAGATAGATGACAGATGAATGGTGATATAGGTTGACATAAGATTTTGGACAGAGGGTCAGGCCTAGAAGGGAGGGGGCCCAACTTTTCCTCCAAATTACCTCATTAATTGACTCCCATACCCATGTGCACAGCTCATAGCTTGCAATGGGCCATGCTAAGTTATCCTTGGAATGTGAGGTTCCCTCATGCTCCTATACATAGGTTGAACAGTTGAACATGAGGAGACAGGACAACCCCAAAGTGATGTTAGGATAGATCCACCTGGTTAGCTGAAACTGCTTTGCATTTTATGGTGCATTTTATTTTATTTTATTATGCATTTTATGAGTGCTGGGGCTCCTCATACTCAGGGGTCAATAGCAGCTGTGACCCCCAGTTCTTCACTGGAGGCCAGACATGACTAGTAGCAGTGAAGATATGTCTCCAGTTAAGTCAAAGATTCCCTGTCTCTCTTGGGGACACTAGGACTCAGTCAGTAAGGCAACCTATACCTGGGGAACATGTTTCCAAGCCCTGTAACCCTGAGCCCTCAGCCCTCTCTCCTTCCCAGTTCCTTCACTAAGTGCATTTGGTGATTCTCCAGTGTTCCCATGTCCTAGATAATATAAAAGTTTCTAATGACTTCTCCCCCTTCCCAATTGGAGCACCACTGATTCCCACCTGGCCTTGCCTCTATTCACTTTCATAGTCTCTATCAGATTTGATTTAAGAGGTAGCATCAAATAGTCAGTGAACACTACCTGTGCAAGCCTGAATTCCACTGAGAAAAGTTTAGTGAGTGTCTCTTCCACCCTTGGAGTATACCTAGGTACATGGGCTTTAGGAAAGGGTTGTTCAGAGTGAGCTATAGTATGGGCACAGAAGTCAATGGAAATCAAGGTGTTCCTGGGTGCCATCACCCAGGAAAGTCTTTCCCCAACACAGGGCTCAGTTCAGCCAATCCCAGTACCCTGTCCAGCAACTTACTTTTGCTTGCTTTGGACTGGAGCTCGATAGTGTCTTCGTGGGGATCCCACAGACAGCTGCCAGCATCAGAGTGAGTAGCAGCAGGCCCCGGAGGAACCATACTTGTGAGGTGTGTGGGAGCATCATACTGGTTGCTGCTCTGCAGGGGCTCAGCTCCAGTGTTCACTGGCCTGTTGGGTCTGTGTTCGGCCTTTTCTACCTTTGGAAAGGGTGTGGGTAGAGCCTTGAGTCACATACCCCTTGGCCCCTGGCACAATCTCAGCACATGCAAAGGCCGCCCACTGAATGGAGAACTCAGAATGGCCCGCCCACTCTGGATGGTGCTCAGCCCTCATGAGGGACAAGTCTGGACCCAGCAGTGGCTCCCTCCATTCTGGTTACATCTGTCTCAGGTTCCAGAGCTCTCATGGTCAAGTCCCTGGGCAATTCCTGCTCAGTGCAAGTGACTCTTCTTCCTTCTCCAGGGAGTCATGGCCACTTCTGAGACAGGCACCAGCCAATGATTATTGTGCTTCCAGTCATGTTTCTGGGGGAACACAGCCTGTGAGTTACTCTCGCAACACTTCAACTAGTACCACGTAGAGACCTGAGGAAATGCAACAATTGAGCCCCTGTAGTCTCCACCAAGTTTTTCTAGGGAGTTTTGGTCCACCTTCCAAAATATTAGCATGTTAGTACTTAGACATGAGTGTCAAATTGCAGGGCAGCAGTAGACATGTTGGAGGGTATGTCCAACACCTAACTTCAGTAGAAAAATAGGAGCTTCCCATCCCTCCAGTAAGATATTTGAGCTGCCTTAACATACAGGGGTCACGATCTAAAATTTCAATGTTGGGTAAAAGTGAGACTCTAAGGGCAGACACCCTCTAGGTGGCCTGGTAGAAGCTGTTGGAAATAGGAGCGCAGTGACCTTGCAGGCTGGGAGGAGGCCCTGAGGAGGTCAATGCAGGCAGTAGATGGTATTAAGATGGTGCCCACCCTGACCTCTACAAGGGCCTCAGGGCAGGGACTGCAGATACCAGAAGTGCTGGGAACTTGGTCGGGATAGGGGCAAGGGCCACCTTGAGATGTAGGGAACTAGGCAGGAGGAGCAGCTCATGTAGGGGCTCATGTTCTGAGCTTTATTCCATGACCTGGATGTGCCGGTTTGTAATGGTGCCACTTGGCTTTGGCCTCTGTGACACACAAGAAGCATGGGGGCTTCTTGAACTTCTATATTTACCATTTGGAGGAGTTTGTGTGATAATGTGTGTTGGTGTGTGTGTGCATGTGTGTGGGGATATGTGCGTGCATGTATGTGTGTATATGTGTGTTTGTGTGTGTTCCTGCTCATAGTATGAAGAGTAATAAGAATCCATAGTGAAGATTTAGGATGAGTTCTTAGTTAACTTGCTTTTGGTCAAAGTATCAGTTACTGGGCTAGGGATGGGGTTTTGCTGGGTAGCTTTTGACTTGTCTGTCTGAGTTTCAGCCTTATGATTGCAGTACTTTACCTCCTTCCCCAAACTGAAATGCTGTCTATTCAGTCCTGGTCTACTTGAACCTGGTATGGTGCTTGCTTTCTGGTCAGCCCTCAAAAGCTCACTTAACTTCTAGGAAAGAGGCTTATAAGCCAACCACTTACAACTCTGTCTAGAATAAATGCAAGGCTAGTTGGTGCTTTGGTTTGTTGTTTTGTTTTATTTAATTGGGGCAGAGTGTAGAAATATTTCTCATCTAACCTAGCACTGTGCCTTTTCATCAGATTTGCCTCCTCTTCCTTTCCTTCTGTTGCTGTTGTTGCCACAATTGGGCTATCTATCTGGTTGTGGTGCTCACAGAGATTTGCTTAGAGTCATTTTCTTTTTTTTTTTTTTTGGTTTTTTTGGGCCACACCCGGTGACGCTCAGGGGTTACTCCTGGCTATGCGCTCAGAAGTCGCTCCTGGCTTGGGGGACCATATGGGACGCCGGGGGATCGAACCGCGGTCCGTCTCCTAGGCTAGCGCAGGTAAGGCAGGCACCTTACCTCGAGCGCCACCGCCCGGCCCCTAGAGTCATTTTCTTTCTGATGCTCCTATTCCTTCTGCTATAGTCCTTCCTGGGGTCACTGTGGGTTCAAATACTCTATCACAGTACCAGAGGTCCAGACAGCATTAGTGGTGCCAATTAGTGTGCCAATATGGGCACATTTCATGGTTGTGGTGGATTCTCAGACTCATACCTGCAAGGGAATGCTTTTATACACAGAGCCTGTCCATGAGGACTTTATAAGACTGATAACTTCTCAGCAGGTATAACTCAGAGTCTGAAGTTATGCTCATTGTTTCATCGATCTATCTTCCAGCCACTCCACAGCTTCTATTCTTCTCACCCCCTTAAATGGACAGTAGCAATAGCCTCCAGATGAACCTGCTGTGTCACCCCATCAGTGCTCCTTGACATCCTGCAAGTAGATCTGGTACTTCTAACCTGGAGGAGTGCTTCAGGAAGGACAGGCTATTGTTGGGGAGCAGCATCCTATGGTAGTGGCTCTAATTCTATTTACAGAAGATCCAGGGGACATGGTTCAATATGAAATGCAGGTCAAGAAACATGTAGGGGATGATGAGTTCAAGGGCCCACATGCCACTCGACAGCAGGACACTATGGCTGTCATAGCAGCAGAGCTTGGCATCCCCAATATAGCTGTTGCCTACCACCTGAAGCATAAGCATCAGTGTAAAGAGGTATGGTAGATGCTGGCATTGCTAGCCCTTTACATTTGAGCCTGAAGCCCAGGGGATACTGTGTTCAGCCATACTGGCAACACAAGGCATCAAACTCTACGGGCTCAGCTTGCAGTCAGATGTCTTTGTCATGTGCCATCCTGGGTGGGTGTGTACCATTCTGTCCTGACCCTGGCATTCAGTGCGTGTGTGTGGTGGCTTCAGCGCCTCACTGGAATGAGAGCAGTATGAACTAAGAAAGCCCTGCAGATGTTCTCTGGCCTTTGACAGGTGACTAAGACCTTGTACCCATCACCATCTGGTGTCAGACTTGGTTGTGCCCTCTGGAAGTGCTGAGTGGGCTTACTGGTTACTGTGCCCCAAAACTGTGTAGCCAGGACTTCTGGGTCCCTATTAGCCCAAATGCTGAGGCCTCACAATCTCCTGTCAATTTCCTCCTGACCTGGGAACCTTCCCAAGAGGTATAGTGACTTTCTCAGGCTGCAACAGACCTGTAGTGCAGAGGGCTGGGCTGGGGGCTGAGCCCTGAGTCCTGTACTGCACCCACTCCAGCAGGCCTGTATTCTCTGGCCCTGCCCTGACAGGAACCCTGGGATGCCAGGATCCAGGTTTTACCCCTGCCCTGCTTGTTGACTGCACTCTGCCTATAGGGACCCCAGTTTCTCACACGGAGGGACACAGAGGGATAGCCTTTCTAAATAAATAAACTTAAAACGTACTTTGGCTACATCTGGTGGTGCTCTGGGTATTCCTGGCTTTGTGTTAGGGATAACAGCTGGCAGTGCTTGGAGCATTGTTTATTGTCATGGATGGGTCCCAGGTTTTTTGCTGGCATTTGTGACGGGTTTTCTCTCTGTCCCTTTAAAGATTGTTTAACCATTTGAGCTGTATTTAGGAATTCATACACTAAAGCTTCTAAAAACACTTTCAAAGTTTGTTGACAGTAATATTCTAGCTACTTGTAGCTGAACAAAAGAAAGCCTTCCTTACCTGGAATGGGTGATTTGCTTGGTCATGACAGCTCAAGTGGAAATGATGGTGGAATAGTAGACTAGGGATGCCAGCCGTGGAGTCATTTAAGAGATTCAAGCTAAAGAGAATTTTCTTTGGTATGTAGAATTAATCAAGAATGGAAGAATGGGGCAAAGATAAGAAGAAAATGTGAGTGTGTCCCCTGAGCATTTCTGGGTGTGGTCCCAAAACCAAAGGAAAAAAGAACTTAAAATTTAAAACTCCTGGCTGGAGTCATTCCTGAGTGACAACAGGCAGAAGCCAAATTCTTTACATAACTGTACATAAGCTCACTTGTGTTAGCAATCATAAGTTTTATAATGCTGTTTTTATTTTATTTTTTCTTGCTTTTTGGACCACACCCTGTGACTCTCAGGGGTTACTCCTGGCTATGTGCTCAGAAATCTGGACTGCTCGGGGGACCATATGGGATGCTGGGGATTGGACCAAGGTCCTTCCTGGATTTGCTATGTGTAAGGCAAATGCCCTATTGCTTGCTATTGCTCCGGCCCCAAGTGTTATAGTGCTTTTGACTAATGTGTCACTTTGATTAAATGGGTATCATATTGTTTATAATATCATGTTTAGAAGTTTTATATACCATGATATTAAATAAAATTTGAAAAAAGTGAGGCCAGAGAGACAGCACAGGGTAAGGTGTTTGCTTTGCATGTGGCTGACCCAGGACGGACCCAAGTTCAATTCCTGGCATCTCATATAGTCTCCCGAGCCTGCCAAGAGAGATTTCTGATAGAAGAGTCAGGAGTAACTCCTGAGCTCTGCCAGGTGTGGACTGAAAACAAAAAAAACAAAACAAAAACTTGAAAAAAAAATGCAGAGCTAGTGGAAAAAGGGGCTTTACAATTATTAATAAATAATTTAAATTTCTACATCTTTTTGAAGATGAGCATATTTTAAATAATTTGGTTTAGGACCATATGTAATGTTTATGAGCTGTTGTTTATCCATGAAGCTAGGCATACTTCCTTCAAACCTAAATGAGAGTTCGGCTGGGTGCAGTATTCTGGGCGCAGCATTCATTTCATTGAATTTTGTCACTATATTCCACCACTGCCTTCTGGCCTTGAGGGTTTCTTGTGACAGGTCTGCTGTAAAACTTAAGGATGCTTCTTTGTACATAATTTCCCTTTTTAATCTTGCGGCTTTCAGTTTTCTATCTCTATCTGAAACTTGTCACTGTGACTAGGAGGTGTCTTGGGGTGCTTTTCTTCGGGTCTCTTTTAGCTGGTACTCTTTGGGCATGCAAGATTTAGTTGCATGTAGTCTTTAGCACTGGGAGTTTTTCTGCAATAATGTCCTTGACTGCTGATTCTTCCTGGGGATTTTTTTCCTGGGTCTCTGAAACTCCAGTGATTCTTAGGTTGTTTCTGTTGAGTTTATCAAACACTTCTGTTTTTGTCTGTTCCCATTCTTTGAGGATTTTAAGGGTCTTTTCCAATCTCCTCTGTTGTATGGAGTTGTGAATCTGATCTTCCAGCTCACTTAGCTGTCCTTAGCTGCTGTTACTTTGTTGGAGAGGCTTTCAATTGTGGTTTTCATTTCATCTACTGAGTTTTTCAGTCCTGTTATTTCAGTTTGGAGTTTTCTTCTCTTTTTTATTTTTTTGGGGGGGGGGCTCACCCAGTGATGCTAGGGGTTACTCCTGGCTATGGACTCAGAAGTCACCCCTAGCTTGGGGGATCATATGGAAAGCCAGGGGATCGAACCATGGTCCATCCTACCTAGGCCAGTGCGGGCAAGGCAGATGCCTTACCGCTTGCGCCACCACTCCAGCTCAATTTGGAGTTTTCTTATTTCTATCTTCATATTATCTTGATTTTTATTTGTGGTTCCTTCAGCTCGATCCATGCTTTATTTGATTTCTATTTTATTTCTTCTCTAAACTCCTTATCTGAGAGACTAAATAGGTGGTTGCTGGCACTTTTCATGTCATCAGAGCTGCTATCTTCATTCTCTATACATGGTGTTGGCTTGTGTTGTTTCCCCATTGTCACTTTTATAGTTTGGTGTTTTCTACATGATATGGTGGGGTTCATTGGCTAGAAGATGTGCGTGACCATGTAAGAAAATGAAGTGGCCATGCTCCTCTGGCTCCAGGATCATGTTTCATATTTATTCAAGAAACTTTTCTTCTTAAAACTATGGCCTATAGCTATGTGATAGATTGCATCTTTGTTGTATGCAAAACATTTTCTTTTCTTTCTGTTGATGCTTTTACAAAGCCTTTTGCTTTGTGGCAATGTTTTGTTTGCATAAACACAGGAAAACGGACAATGCTTTGCTTTGTAATAGATGATTTGAAAATGGGTATCATTTTGAGATTTTGTATGGGACAACATTATTCTAGAAATTAAGCATCATTAATGCCAAATGCTAGCATGCTGCAGGAAGGTCTTTATGGCAGATAATCTTTCCTTATCAAAACTTTGGGCATTTATCATATTAACTTAACAATTTCTATTGTCCTAAACTTGACTTTAATTCCTAACAACCCAAACATGTGTCTTACCAAGAATCTTGACAAGCACCATGATACCCCAGCTTTGATTGTGGGGCCTATAACCAATCCAGTAATAGATGGTAATGGAATATGGTTTGTTACATGGAAAAACAACTGGGAAGGACCTTCAGTTGTTCATCTAAAATAGACTGGATTGAACCCTGAAGTTTGGAGAATATGATGAGAGGCCCTTGGGAAGAGACACCCTGCTCTTATTTATGACTTCTGAACCCAAGAGGCCATTTAAGCTCTACATAGAGTTGCAATTAAAAGGATTCCTTGGGCTGGAGAGATAGCATGGATGTAGGGCGTTTGCCTTTCATGCAGAAGGATGGTGGTTTGAATCCCAGCATCCCCTATGGTCCCCCGAGCCAGGGGGCGATTTCTGAGCGTAGAGCCAGGAGTAACCCCTGAGCACTGCCAGGTGTGACCCCCCAAAAACCCAAAACAAAACAAACAAAAAAATAGGATTTCTTATAATTCTTACAGAGGTTATAAAAAAATGACTGGCTATATTTATTAGAATCAATTTCAAATTGATTCAAAATTTGCAATTATTAGAAAATCAGTAAAGGGGGGCTGGAGAGATAGCATGGAGTTAACGCATTTGCCTTTCATGCAGAAGGTCGTTGGTTCGAATCCTGGAATTCCATATGGTCCCCGAGCCTGCCAGGAGCGATATCTGAGCATAAAGCCAGGAGTAACGCCTGAGCGCTGCCAGGTATGACCCAAAAACAAAACAAAACAAAACAAAAAAATATCAGTAAAGGTTGAGAGAAAAATTATTTCAATAATTTTTTGGTGCAAATCATATTATATTCTTCCTGACTTTTGAAATACACCCTAAAAATGCACTTACAGGTTTTATAGTTGACTTCTAATAATTAATGATATATATAGCATTCTAAACACCACATACATTGGAGATGTAGAATTTGATATATACAACAGAGATGACCAGTTCTCCTAAATGCCAGAAGACTTCAGAGACACAGCTAAGCAAGAAAAACTGCCATCCAACGGGGCTTCAGCTAAATGTAAAACCTTTAGTTTTTGCTATTCCTTTTCTTTTAGAAAGGATTTAGTACCCAGGCGATCTGATAGGAAATAGGATTGGAGTCATTGTAAAAGATTATCTTATAGAGAATAGGATTCTTTTTTTTTTAAAGGTTAAATATTTTATTGTACGTGAAGTCCAGTGACAGTAAGAAGACATTAAATAGAAAGATAATTCACTCATGAAATTTTTTAAAAGAATATTTAAATAAAATGTCAGAGAGCTAGAGTTCTACTGAAGCCAAAAGTCAAGTACTAATTTAATTTTAGGTTCACAGAAAAATAAAGACCATTTCAGAAAGAGTTCTCAACAAAAGAATATTCACTTCCTTCTTTTTACCCTGTATCTGCCTCATGAGTGAGGACAGATTGAGAAACATAATCCACAGTAAGAAATGAAACTACATAATTCACAATACTTCCATTTTGATACATTTTAGTTATGGGCTTTCCATTTTTCATACAAAAGCTAAAAATGAGAAAAATTGGCAAAAAATTAATATATGTTCCTTGTCCATGATAAATACCAGAGCCCTGAATATTATCTGTGTACATAACAGACCCCCACCACAGGTTAGTTTTATAGGTTAATTTTACATTCATCATGAAGTAATAAAATATATCATAAAGGGAAAATACCCATGCTATCTATTGAAGCATTTTTCCATTTCTGTTAAAAAATAACCTTGGTTATGATCTTTTTTAAGTAGCCAACTGTATTTGTGTACCAACAACACATAGAATAATGAGGTTGAGTTATTTTTAATGCAGTCAGGCTTCATGTATCCAATATAATACTCTTTAGAGCAACACCATGTACAGGCCAGAGAATAGGATTCTTTTTCCTGTGAAGCAGAACATGTTCACTTACACACACTGACTCACACTCATGCATTTGCTTTAAGTGTCTCTAGTACAGCGCTGCACGGTGGTCACTGACTCACAAGCTGCTATTTCTCTTTCCAAACAAGGGCTTCTGGGCTCAGCCCAAGCTGGGTTTCTTCTTGGCCTCTCATCCTCTGGTCCCACTTACCATCCTTATTGCGATGCTGCTTTTAAGTCCCATGTCTCTTAAAACTTCTTGTCAGATTTGATTTCTTTATACTTGAGGCCATAGTATACATATGATGGTAAATGTGGAACCGTGGCTGCAGATAAATGTGACCTAACGTAAAGGACCTCTAAAAGGACTCTTTTCTAAGATCTTCTGACTGCATGGGGCCCATTTTTCATCTCATCTCAGGAAGAAGTAACCAGAGCAATTGAAGGTGCATTCCCTTGACTTCAGTGGAAGAAAAAAGGGAAATTCTTAGGTCTTCTGTTGGTTGCCAGTTGTCAGAAGGGAATCTATCTTAGATCATATTTATAAAGATCTACCACCTACCATCTGAAAATCTATTTCATTTATCATTTTATAAACCTTCTTCTCAGGTAGAGATAATGATAGTGTCGATGATTTCCAAGTTCTCATTTGATCTCAGAGATCTTTCAGTTTCTCAAGGACACAGCTAATATCAAATATGCTCAATAGCATAGTCTTTCCATATTTTCTTCATTCTTTGTTACAGTCTGAATGTAATGAGATGTTACACATATTTTTCAAATCTTTTCTAAAGATTCCTGCTTACCTCAACTTAGTGTGTTATTTAATAGAAATCAGTTAATATCACCAATCATAGTATAGTGGTTCAATTAATGTCAATGTAAAAAGAAACAGACCCTATCCTTCTAAAAATCATCTAGATAACAACTAACCTATAGTGTCCACTTTCTTCCTCCTGCCATTTAGGGAGTTCTTCTTAGGTTTACTCTCAACAAACTTTCACTACTTTGCAACTATGTATGTTGTATCCACTATTTCAAATTGGACAAAAGTATGTTATGTCCACAACAAAATGTATGTTGTGGCCAGTATCCATTTTCAGCAGCCTGATGAATCTAGGACAACCCATTACCATGACAACACAAATAGTTTTTCCACAAGCCTGCTCATGCACCCTATTATGCATTTAAAAATAAGGATTAAAATTTTTTGATTATACTTGAAGTGCTTACTGCATGTACCTGAAAGGCACCCAAGAGTTATTCTGTTAGTTAAAGGCTCCTGAACAAAGTCATTGCAGCAAACAGGGTCCAGAACAGCTAAGTAAGTGACTAGACACAGCCCTTGGGAATGGGGCTTGGGCACCAAAATGAGCTCCTGAATCCCTCTACTCTGGGGCCAAACTGAAGCTGCATCAGACTGAGGGTGCAGGAAAGTGCTTTATTGTTGTAGACACTGAGCTTCAATGCAGCCTTGGAGGCTAAGGTGTCACAACTTCCGGGCTCTGTGAATTAGAATGTGAGGAAACTGAACTAGGTTAGGTCAGCTGAGCCAATACCTTGAGTAAGGACACAGAAATGATGCTGGGAAGTTCTGTTAGAGCCAGTAACATGCTTTGATATTATGCTGGATGGAATCCAGGGTCTCCTGCAGACAAATCTGTGCTTTAGCACCGAGCACATCTGAATAACATGTTTGTCCAAATAGCTCAAACCTGAGCAAAGCAAATTTCACCTGTCAGGCCAAGTTGAGTCCTGAAATGTATTTATACACAAGCACATCAAATTGATGTAAATCACTTTGGGCTTTCTCTAGAAATTATGGTACTTCCTCACCACAGAGTGAGCCAGTGTGAATACATCCCAACCCTTATGGCTGTGAAAGAGGACAGGAACCATGCCATTTCTGCTTCTCTGTGCCCATACTTCATGGGGGGTCTATGAACACTGCTAAACATTATGTGTTGTCAGAAATCAGTCATGAGCATCATATTCCTTAAGGACAGCAGTATCCATGGTGGAGAATGCGTCCAGAATAGTGTCATCTGTCATTGTGTGTAATCAAGTTTCACGTAGAATAAATGTGGGTCTCCAGCAAAACATTTTTGTGAGATCCTCACATGGCATGGCAGCATGTAATTATTGGTCTGGTGTGGGGGATCAACACTGGAAATAGCAGCTCAGAGACTGGAAGCTGGTAGGTTGTGGGAAGAAGCTACTAGATCAGTGAGGGTAGCCAGAAGACATTAGGATGTGCCCACTTGCTGGTCCATGGAAGGAAAACCAACTGGCTCAAGGAAGAAGTACCAAGGGTGCCTAGAGTCAGGGCAGAGACTGCAGACCCTGGAGGTGCTGATATTTCAGCAGAGAGTGTCCAGCTATAAGATCCTGTGTGTGAATGACTTGTTAGGTTAACACACTGACCAGTCTTCTGTGACTGGTTACAGATGACTTATAAAATTGTCTATTTAGCAGCTCTTTTTTGGGAATAATTTTATTTTATTTTTATTTTATTTTTTTTTTTGGTTTTTGGGCCACACCCAGTAATGCTCAGGGGTTACTCCTGGCTATGTGCTCAGAAGTTGCTCCTGGCTTGGGGGACCATATGGGACACCGGGGGATCGAACCGCGGTCCGTCCAAGGCTAGCGCAGGCAAGGCAGGCACCTTACCTTTAGCGCCACCGCCCGGCCCCAATTTTATTTTTTTAATTAAAATGTGAAGTTTATTTATTTATTTATTTTTTATTTAAACACCATGGTTATGAGGTGCAGCAGCTACAGACATAGGAATTCCATATCTTTTCAGTAAACCCAATTGCCCTCCAACTTCTCCTTTTCTCCACTTTGCTCTATGTTAACCACTGGCTCTTTTTCTAATTCTTTTTCTCCACATCACGCTTGTCTTTCCATATTTTCTTCATTCTTTGTTATAGTCTGAATCAATCCTTTTTTTATACAATGGCCCATCTAAAAGTGTACTCAGGACGCTGCCTGCATGAAGTGGTGTTAGCTGGGTGATGATATCCTCTAGAAGGGGGCTTCAACAGCTGCAATGCACTGAAGAGTTGACAGAATGGAACAATTTCTGGACTCTGTGCTTGTCAACAGGAGGATGATGTGTGTCTCTCTGTGTGTCTGTTTGTATCTGTCTTGGTGTGGGGTATCTTCTTGCATGAGACACAATGAGAATCCATGCTGAGTTTGTTTTAGTATGGTATGTGTTATGAAAAATGAAATTGTTGCTTTGCTCTTTTGACTTAAAAAATGCCTTATCACATTAAAATTAGAAGCTTTTGCATCCCATAGGAAATAGTGAACAGGGTAAAAAGACTGCTCATGAAATGAGAATAATTATTTATATAGTTTCCATTGATAAAGGGTAAATATATTGGGACTGATAAAATTTAACAAAATTTTGATCCCCATATAAAATGGAAAGAAGGGTGGGGCAGGAGAGTAGCATAAAGGTAGGGCATTTGCCTTGCATGCAGAAGGATGATGGTTCGAATCCTGGCATCCCATATGGTCCCCTTAACCTGCCAGGAGCAATTTCTGAGCATAGAGGCAGAAGTAACCCCTGAGCACTGCCAGATGTGACCCCCCCCCAGAAAAAAAAAACAAAAAAAAATGGGGAGAAGAGATGATAGAAACTTTCTCATAAAAGAAATACAAATGACCAAAACAAACATGACTATACTCTATGTCATCAATCATCAGAGGGAAATATCATCCCATACCACAGAAACTGGCACACATCAAAAAGAACAAGACCAACAAGTGCTAGCACAGATGTAGTGAGAAAGAGGCTTTCATGGCTGGTGAAGATGTCAACTGGGCCAGTCTTTTTTGGAAAACATTATGGACATTTGTCAGGAAAAGTTTAAGTTGAACTCCCATGTGATCTAGCAATATAGCTCCTGGAAAAATGACCCTAAAACATAACACATAAAAGGCAGATACACTCCTATGTTCATTATAGCACTAAAAATAGATCAGGATCTAGAACAAGTCAGAATCTAGAAACAAGCCAAATTCCTGAGAACAGATGAGCCATAAAAAACTATGATACATCTACGCAATGGAACACTGCACAGCCATTAGGAAAAATGAACTCATGAAATTTGCCTATACATGAATAGATCTGGAGAGTATCATGAAATGACCAAAAAGAGAAAGAGAGAGAGAGAGAAAGGGAAAGGGAAAGAAAGAGACAGAGAATCATATAATGATCACACAAACTATGAGAATTACCTAAAGACAATAGAGAGGAGGGTCAGGAGGATTAGTCCATGGTAGGAAGCTTGCCACAAATGGGGAGGGAAGCACAGTTAAGTCCTTCTCTAAAGGACCACTATGGCAATGATAGCTAGAAATCATCATTCTGGACAAGACTGGATGCTAAAAGGAGGTAAAGAGATATGCTTGATACACTTTCAGAAGCAGTATTACAAATCACAGTGTCTAGAAGGAATAAAAGATGGAAAAGATTAAAGAAATTAAAAGACCTGCTGAAGAGGGTTGGATGGGAGGGAGGCAGAAAATGGGTAGAGATGTTGGTGGCAGGAAGTGGACTTCTGTAGAGGCTCCACTTGCCATAATCCAACCCCAGATGAATGGGTCTGAAGCAGGGGCACTGCAAGGATTAAGAAAACAATACAGGGCCAGAGAGAGAGCATGGAGGTAGGGCATTTGCCTTGCATGCAGAATGATAGTGGTTTGAATCCTGGCTTCCCATATGGTCCCTTGAGCCTGCCAGGAGTGATTTCTTTTTTTTTTTTTTTTTGGTTTTTGGGCCACACCCGTTTGACGCTCAGGGATTACTCCTGGCTATGCGCTCAGAAATCGCCCCTGGCTTGGGGGGACCATATGGGACACCGGGGGATCGAACCGCGGTCCGTCCTATGCTAGCGCTTGCAAGGCAGACACCTTACCTTTAGCGCCACCTTCCTGGGCCCCAGGAGTGATTTCTGAGTGTAGAGCCAGGAGTAACTCCTGAGCACTGCCGGGTGTGACCCCCTCAAAAAAAAAAAAAAAAAGAAAAAAAAAAGAAAACAATACGGGGGCAGATTGATGGCGCAGCTGTAGGGCATTTGCCTTGCATATGGCTGACTCCAGGTTCGATCCCCTGGAGTCCTATATAGGGTCCCCCAAGTCAGGAGCAATATCTGAGTGCATAGATAGGAGTAAGTAACCCCTGAGTGTCACTGGGTGTGGCCCAAATAAAAAAAAATGATACAGGGGCCAGAGTGATAGCACAGTGCTAGGGCATTTGTCTTGCATGAAGCTGACCATATGAACCTGGGTTTGATTCCCAGAATCCCATATGGTACCTGAACCTGCCAGGAGTGATTTCTGAACACAGAGCTGGGTGTGACCCTCCTAAAAACAACAACAACAACAACAAATAAACAAAAATAAAGAAAACAGGATAGACATAAAGTAGAAAACATGGGGTCAGGGAGCTTCCAGCATTATGGTCTTAGCCCTGGATGTCCTCCCAGTAAGGTCTTTATTGACCAAACTCAACCCAACTGGGGTGGGGGAGAGGGCAGACATAATTGACAGACAAAAGTACCTATCTAAGCAAAAGGGGATGGGTAGGGGTCAGATCAGAGAAATAACACAGCAGTAGGGTGTTTGCTTTGCACATGACTGACCTAGGACAAACCTGGATTCAATCCCTGGCATCCCATATGGTTCCCCAAAGCCAGGGGCTATTTCTGAGCACAATGCCAGGAGTAACCCCTGAGTGTCACTGGGTGTGGCCCAAAAAAACAAGAACAAAAACAAACAAACAAACAAACAAAATAAGAGGTGGGTAAGGGAAGAGAAAAGGTTCTGTTTTGGAGAAAACAGAGTGTGCTTTGTGTGTCTAGTTACATATTTTAGTGATGGGATAGGTGTTAGAACATTGTATGACTGAAACTCAACCATCCACAATTTTGTAACTGTGTCTCGGGGTGATTCAAGAAAAACAAAAGAAATAATTCTTTATTTTGGGTCTGAGAGATAGTACAATAAATGGGTTGTGTTCTTGCCTTGTATGCTCTGATTGGGTTCAGTTCCTGACAGTCCTTCAAGCACTGACAGGAGTGATTTCTGAGAGCAGAACCAGGAATAATCTCTAAATATTGTTGTGCATAACCTCCAAGTTCCAAAAAATGACAACAACAACAACAACAATAACAAAATCCAAAGTGTTATCTTGGAGTATTATTTTAATAGTGACAAAGCATTAACAGATTTTTTTAAACTTTATTTATTTATTTACTTACTTATTGATTTGGTTTTTGAGCCATACCCAGCAGTGCTCAGGGGTCACTCCTGGTTTTGCACTCAGACTGGGGGACCATATGGGATGCTAAGAGTTGAACCAGGTCCCTTCCAGGTCAGCTGCATGAAGGCAAACACCCTCCCGATGTACTATCTCTCCAGCTCCACATTGACAGACTGTTAAACAGATAGCTAAGAGTCAGGACTTATGAGTGACCCATTCTGGGAACTGGGCAGTGATGAATGGGCCATAAAGCATAAGTTATGATTCAGGACAAAACAGAAGAATCCAGACCAACCTATTACCTAGGCAGGAAGAGTGATGGGCTACAAAAACAATTAGCAATTAATAATTGTCTATATGGAACCTAAAACAAAATGTATGAATCTAGATACGAGTAAAATACTCCATGCTTTCTCACCTTAAGATGGATGCCATGTGATTAAGTGAACTCTATCACAATAGGTTGACTTTATTTTGGTCCACAGAATCAATGACCTGGCTCAAACAGAGAGCACTTGTCCTTCCTGTGTGAGGTCCTGGGTTCATTCCTGAATTCCACTCACATTAAAGGGCAACTCGTGGGACTTTCTCACATACTTATATGGTTCAGCCTGTTAAGATGCTGGCCCTCAGTGAAAACTCAAACACTTACTTAAAAAGCAAGTGTCCATCTGGTTGATCTTTCTGGTGCTCTTCTGCCATCTGCTGTAGTCTTTGCTGGGGTTGCTGTAGGGTCAGATGTTCTATAGAAGTACCAGGGACAGCAAAGTGGCTGGGCTATTCTGGACACATATAAATACACCATTTTTAAATGTTGTTTGTTTGTTTATTATTATTTGTTTGTTTTTGTTTTGTGTTACTCCTAGTTCTATACTCAGGAACCACTCCTGGAAATGTTTGGGGGACTATAAGAGATGCTGGGAAGCCATATGCAGATCATATGCAGGATATACAGCCATATCCAGTTCAACTATAAACAAGGCAAGTGCCCTACATTCTATACTATCTTTCCGGCCCCTGCATCAGGGATTTTAATCCTGGGCTTTCACAAATTGGGCTCTTTGCCATACTCTGCATATTTCGTCAGATCTAACAGGAAATCTGAAGCTTCAGTCATTCATTCATATCTATATATCTTCTAGTCATTCTTTAGCTGAACCAAGAACTCCCTTCATGCAATGACTCACAAACCTACAACTGGGTCTGGTATGTCTTCTTGGAGGGACACTGAGGGCAGGGCAGGCCTCTGTTGGGGAGCAGCACTCTATGGTTGTGGCTCCAGTTCCCTTACAAATGATCCAGGGGAAACGCTCCACTATAAAGTTCAGACCAGGGAAGAAGTCAGGGCTGATAAGTTGGGGGGTTCCAACTCCTTTGCCTCCGGTAAGCAGGTGACCCTGGAAGTCATAGCAGCAGTGTTGGGTGGCTACACTGCTGCTGTTCTCTGGCAGCAGAGAGCACTGGCACAAGCTTGCAGAGGGATGGTACATGTGCATGTGGTCCAGGGCACTGCTGGCCTCCTTCCACTGGAATAAGCAGTCCAGGTACAAATCAAATATGGTGACAACTAGTCGTCTGGTTGCAGGGGAATACATGGATGGGCAGCTGGGCAGCTGCTGCTCTATGAATTTCCAAGTACTGGAGGAAGAAGTCACTATTGCAGCTCATCCACTTGTCACAAGTTTCCCCATCTACAAGGCAGGTGTGGGGTTGGGGGCGCAGTCACCCTGGAGGGCAGGTGGACAGTGCCAGTAAGGAAGGCTCAGGGCAAAGCTGCAGTTTGGCTGGGCCTATAAAGGAGGGACTCACTCACCTAACAGGAGCAGCTGATAGATCAGAATTAACTGCAACCTGAATCAGTTTACTGCACTTCAGATCCTAGAGAGGATGGAGCTGGCCCAGGGCTGAGAAGGTCCTGGAGGTCCCTATGTGCAGGGTGGGTCCTTTAGTGGTTTCATGAGGAGAATTTGGGGTCTTGGGGAGCGGCATGGGGAGCAGAGTTAGGACTCTGAGCTGATGGCTGAGAAGCACAGCATTATGTCCTCATTAGCCTCTCTGGCTCTGAACTCAAGCTTTCTCTGCCTCACTCATCTCTCTGGGCTCTGGGGTTGTCCCCTACCCCCTGTTCAATGTGCTCTGCCTCCATTATAGTACACAGGCTTCTTCACTTTTTCCGTGGCTTTTAGGGCTCCGGAAGGGGCGGGCTTATTGCTCCTGTGTGTCTTTTCTATAAGGACTGAGTAGTTAGAGGGTGGGTGCCAGGTTTGTCTTGGAGATCCCTTTCCAGCCTGCTGGTTCCTGTCATGTGGGTGTCTGTGCCTTATTTGAGGTATGTGAGTGTGTTAGGGCAGAAACTACTTCTCTAGTGGTGCACATGAGATCAAGAGACAGGGACTCAGAATATGCTGTGAGCTCATGGTCCAAACGTTCCCCAACATGTCCCTGACTGAGTTCTGAGACTCCATTTCCTCCATCTTCTTGGAAATGTCCACTAGGAACATCTAGTGTGGTCTGAGGGCTCACATCAGGTCTCCAGTGCATCCTGCTGCTAGCAGGGTCATATTTTGGAGAGAACTTCGCAGGTTTTGTCTGTGTGCATGAAGTAAGGGGAGGCTGCAGCCAACACCCTCTGCTGCCCTACCCTGGGTGTCAGCCCTGTCCTGGACTTTAGGCATAGCTGGGATGCAAGTAGGGAGCCTCACCAGGTTTGATATTGATAACTGGGACCCCAAGATTTAGTCATTGGTTGTTTCAGTTCCTCATCCCAGGCTTCCCCTCAACACTGCTGTGTTGATTGTCATCTTTGTCCTCAAAGTATCTGTATTCTACAGGAGGGTGTCATTGCCAACCATCTTGTGACCACCTGAGCACGTGGGCGTCAAGTTTTTCTTGTTAGACAGACATGTTGAACTACATCTGGCCATCCTTTGGGCTGCTGGTTCTCTCCTGTCTGGACATTCCCCTGCATGAACAGAGGACAGATGGACGGTGTGATATAGGTTGATATGAGTTTCTGGGCAAAGGGTCAGGCCTGGGAAGAGAGTGGCCATACTTTTCCTCCAAATTACTTCATTCCTTGATTCCCATCTTGTTTCCCTAGGGTGCAAAGCTAATAGTTTGCAATGGCCATGCTAATAGATCCTTAGAAAGTGGGGCTCCCTCATGCTCCTCTACATGGATTAAATAGTCCCATATGGGGAGACAGGATGGCTCCACAGTGATGTTAGAATGGATCCACCTGGTTAGACTAAGTTTCTTTGCAGTTTATGGTTCCCTGAGTGCTGGGGCTAGGGCAGAGGCTCCCTGTCCTCCCGGGGACAGAAACAATGATTTGACATTCTTGGCATTGGGACTTGGTTCCTTTGCTATGAGGGAACTAAACCATAACCTTCAAATGCAAGTGCATGCTTCTCTTCTGGGCTTTATCTGATACCCCCAAACTGAGTTTCAAAACAACCCTTGAATTATTATGCAGTAACACAGGCACAATCCCAATTAGGGGGAAAAAAGAAATTAAAATATCCCTATTCTATTTCAAGTAAATAATGTTCTCGTGATTAACCCTACATGAATATTTGGGTGACTATGGGGTGTTGGGAATCTAATCCAGGTTCTCCCACTTATGAGGCATAGGCTCTAGAAAATCCCATGCCTGGAACTTTCAGGCTTTTGATTCTTTTTTTTTTTTTCTTCTGGTTTTTGGGCCACACCCGGCGGTGCTCAGGGGTTACTCCTGGTTGTCTGCTCAGAAAGAAATAGCTCCTGGCAAGCACGGCGGGGGGGGGGGGGGGGACACACCATATGGGATGCTAGTATTTGAACAAACCACCTTAGATCCTGGGTCGGCTGCTTGCAAGGCAAACATAGCTCTGCTATCTCTCCTGCCCCAGGCTTTGATTCTTCACAAATGTGTCATCTACCTGTGCTTGATGAGTCTTGAAACTCACTGGGGCAGGCGGTACATACTTTGGGGTTGTTCCATGTTTGGGGGTTGCACAGGTGCCACTCATGGACCATGAGTACCAGGCATAAACAAGGCTCTCAGATATATTTGAAACTGTTCCACCTTTTGTCATCCATTAGGTCACCCCATTCTGGGGTGTCCTACACATGGACACACATAGTTAGATCTGGGGAGGGCATAGAGCTCAAAGTGACAGGAGATATTGGGAAACAAACCCCCTACCATGATCCTCTCTCTCCTATACACATTTATACACGCGCGCGCGCGCGCACACACACACACACACACACACACACACACACACACACACACACACACACACCTACCTGCAATTACCATACTATTTCAGGCAGCTGACCATGTACCCAGAAGCCTCCATTCTTATTGTACCCCACAAGTTGCTGCTAACCCTCTTCAGCTGTTCCCAGCTCCCACCTGATCCTCTCCTTGCCACTGGGTCAGCTGTTTAGGATCCCAGCATGCTTCTCCCAAGAGCCTTAGAGCTGGCACCAACTGCATCAAGTACAGTTTCTCTCAGCCTTCTGTGTCCTCATGGGGAAAAAGGGGAGATTGGTTCTGGTCCCTCCAGCCAGGACCCCACTAGTAGGGGCGCTGCATATAGCCTGCCGCTTCTGGAGGGAGTGGGAACCTATCTCAGTCACTGATCACAGGGCCTCAGCCACTCTCTCAGGGCCTTCCTGAGTCTATGCTGGGCCTTCTCTTCCCTGGGGGTAAGGCATGTGGGTGGAGTTATTCAGCTTGCTGTTCACTTTGCTTCTCCATACTCTGTCCCAGGGACTGCTCTGTCCAGGCCTGATCAGCACCAGAAAAGCCTCCAATCTCCCTGGAGGGCTCTCTTCAGACCTATCTGGGCCCAGAGGGTAGTCCTGGGGCCTACAGCAACTACTTCAGGCCCCAGAGCTGTCATGTCTAGTCCTGAACAAATTCCTGATCAGGGAAGCTGGCTTCTGCCCTGCTCCTCTTCCTTCTTCAGGTGACCCAAGGACAATCCTAGGAGGCAGAGTCCCAGGGCCTACAGTTTGTGGCCAATATTTCCTGTGGCTGGAGGAAGATTTCTGAGGGAAATGGCCTTGAGGCAACTCCCCATAATCTAGCTTCTCAATGCTGGTGGAGACACAGAACATATACTAACCCAATTTCTATTCCCTTCTGTCAGTGTCTCAAGGGGTTTCCAGAGTACCCACAAATCAGGAATGAGTTGGTATTCACACATGAGCATCCTATTCCAGCAGGACAGCAATGAACACTTTGAGGGCATGCCCTTAGGACCCTGAAATATCACTGGGTATCATTCTGTTTTAGGTAAAAAAAAAAAAAAAAAAAAAACCCCAGATTGTCATTTCCACAGATTCTTCACCTGATGCAGATAAGGGTGTAGATCTAATTTTTGGGGAGATAAAAATCCAGACTCTGAGCTGAGGAAATATCCTAGCTTCAGAGAGTGAATTCATTTGTGAATTTACTGCCCAGTGACCTAGCAGGTGAGTTGGGAGGGGGCTTTGGAAGGACAGTAGAAGGCCTTAGGTAGAATGCAGATTCCTAGGACTACTGGGTTTTATAGTTAGGGACTGCAGATCCTGGGAGCCTGGAGGGAACTCACAGGTAATACTCTTCCTACAAGTTAGAAGTCTAATGAAGAAAGTTTCAAGGATGCCTATGTTCTGGTTATTCACCAAGAGTTAGTATATTCCAGAACCTTGAAAAGGGGCAATGAGAAGGTCAGGGGGATAGTATTGCTCAGTGAGCACAGGCCTGCTGCTTCTCACACTGATGTTGGTCGCTATTTGCTGGGGATCCCCAGAAAGGTGTTAAGGATCTTCAGAGTGCAATCCAGGCACTCCCCCAAAGCAGGCAGAGGTGAGCTGTGGAGTAGGAGGCTGGGTTGTGAGAGGAAAGATCTCTGAGCTAAAGGCTGTAAGCAGGCCTTAGGAGCAGTCCAAGAAGAAAAAGATTGGACAGAGCTTATAATTGTTTAGATCACAGTGATTCAATTAAATAATTTATTTATAAAAATAATTAAAAGAAGAAAATATCTGATGGGAAAGTTATGTAGAAATAGAGAAGCTGAGTAAGCAAGAAGGCTTCACTAGCACCAACCACAGCCCACTAGCTCCTTAGGCGCTGCCATTAGTAACACCATGGAGAGATTATTTCAAATTAACCCCGTTGATCTAAGTTTTGATAATTCCATTTGCCTTTGTGTTGTAACAAGAAATAGGAAGTAAATTTGTTTGTACCTGCAAGGGGTGGGTAGGGTGGGGTGGGAAATTGGGAACATTGCTCCAGGGTCATACCTGGCAATATTACAGGCTAACTGATGGCTCTGTGCTCAGGGATCACTCCAGGAAGGTTTGACAGAATATATGGGATGCTTGGGGATTGAAACTGCGTTGGCTGCATGTAAGGCAGATGCCCTGTCCTCTGTATTATCTCTTCAGCCCCATCTATGAAGTTTCTTTCTATTCCATTTATGAGAGATTATTCTGTGTATGCCTCTCCTTCTAACTTCACTCAGATGATACTCTCCAGCTCCACCTATATCACAGCAAGTTGCATGGTTTTATATTTTCATAAAGCCAATGTGAATATGCACCATAGTTTCTTTATCCATTCATCTAGTCTTGAGCATTTGGGTTGTTTCCAGATTCTCGCTATTGTGAACTATTCACAATTTCAGAGTAAGGAATCCAAATAAGGTCTAAAGCTCTGAAAAGGCTTGTGAAATCAAAGTTCAGTTCTTTTAAAAAGGAAATAATTGAGTCAGGAGAATAATATACAATTATAGTGAGAAGAGACATAAAAACATTTTGTTAGAAGAGTCTGTCTCAAAATTAAATCAGTCATTTCTTAAATAGGGGAGAAAAAAATTAAGACTGAAAGTTAAAGATGGCAATTGGGGCCTGAGAGATAGCATGGAGGTAGGGCGTTTGCCTTACATGCAGAAGATCAGTGATTTGAATCCCAGCATCCCATATGGTCCCCAAGCCTGCCAGGAGTGAGTTCTGAGCATAGAGCCAGGAGTAACCCCTGACCACTGCTGGGTGTGATCCAAAAACAAACAAACAAAAAAATAAAGATGGCAATTAAATGAATGCTTGCCCTTCCAATTAAACTTAGAGAATCTAAAACATTCAAAAGCTTTCTTTTATTTTGAAAAAAAAATTATTTTTCTTGGTTTTGGACTATACCCAGTGACACTCAGGGGTTAGTCCTGACTTTGTGCTCAGAAATCTCTCCTTGGTTGGGGATGGCTGGCACATGGGATGCTGGGGATCAAGCCTGGGTCCACCATGTGCAAAGCAAATGCCCTAACCACTGTGCTAACCCTCCACTTATTTTGAATCTTTATTATATTCTCAGGGGTTCAACTCTGGGTTTGGGCTAACCGTCCAAGGCTAGCGCAGGCAGGGCAGGCACCTTACCTTTGCGCCACTGCCCGGCCCCACTCTATCCACTTTGTTTCTGTATGGTGGCATGGCATTTTTATATTTTTTATTTTATTTGGCATTTCTATTTTTTTGCTTTTGGAGCCACACTCAGCAGTGCCCATGCTCACACCCAGTGGTACTCAGAAAACCATGTGGTGCTGGGAACCTTTCACGGTTGGTTGCATGAAAGGCAAACATCTTAAGCTTTGTACTTCACTCTGATTTAAAAAATGGACTAAAAACTATTTAGGCTATATCTGGTGGTGATACAGACTATTCTTGACTGTGTGGTTGGGGATTACTCCTGGCAGAGCTTGAAGGATTGTTTACTGCTGGGGATGGAGTCCAAGTTCCTCAATGTGCTCAGATTGTTGGGTTTTCTCTCTGGCCCAGTAAATCCTTAGACAATGATTTTAGTAACACCACAGAGAGATATATCAATAATTTCAAATTGACCTGTGTTGATCAAGTTTTTGTTAATTCTATTTGCTTTTGTGTTGTATCAAAGCAATATGAAGAAAATTTGTGCCTGCCTGGGAGCAGGCTATAGTGGTGGATGGGTGACAAGGAATAGTGATGAAGAGATGGTCACACTGGTGATGGGATTGATGTTTGAACATTTAACATACATTAAATGTCGACTGTATTATGAATGACTTGGTTAATCACAGTGTTACAATAGAAGTTAGAAAGAAAAAAGAAATAATTGAAATTTTTACATGATATGAACTGTCAAAGATGAGTAGGATTTTTTTGGTTGTCTTGGGGCCACACACAGCATGCTCAGGGGTTACTCTGCCAGGAGCTATTTCTGTAACCCCTGAGCACTGCCGAGTGTGACCCAAAAACAAAACAAAACAAACAAACAAACAAAAAACAAAACAAAACAAAAAAAAAGAAGCACTCCTGATGGGTACTCAGGGCCCATTAGAGGATGCTGGGGTACAAACTCAAGTTGGCTGGTTGCAAGGCAAACGTTCTACCCTCTGTGCTAACTCTTTGGCCCTGATGATTTCTAAATAATTTGGTTTGGATCCATATTATTCATTTTTAGAAAATTAAAAAACTTCCTCTTGTGGGTATCCCCTCCCCCAACTTCTCATTTATCTCACCTAAATGATCAGAACTGCCCACACATGGAATGGGCGCGTAGAGGAGTCTGCAGGGGGCAGAGAGGGGACAAGAAGGAGAGTTAATGAGAAAAGTGTACGAGAGGTATCATCAGAGATTCAGCATCAAATTCAGCATCATCAAAGAAGCAGCAGCAGTAGCATCACCAAAGGGAGTTAGTCAGCCTGGAAGCCAGTTAGGAAGCCTGGAAAAAGCAGCTGAAAGGGAGACAAAGGCCGAGACAGCCAGAAGTAGAGAAGTAGCTGCTAGGAAAAGGCTTAGTATAGAGGCCATGTGAGGAGGTGTACATAGTTGTTAAGACCATGAAATAAAGCTGGCTGACTCCTGGAACTTCAACTGACTGCTTTGTGAATTTCTTTATCCTCACCCTACAACCTTCAGACCTGCCAGATATACGGGCTGCTGGAACTGGGTCAAGCTCAGAGAGGACTCACCATTTCCCTACCAACAACAGGACTCATTTATTTAATTAAGACAACATCCTCTTTCAGCTATGACCTATAGAAATTAGGTAGATTGCATCCTATATGTAAAACGTTTATTTCCTTTTTTGCTTTCCTAGCTGCCTTTAATGTTTCAAGTGGGTCCCAATAGGAAATAAACTTTTCTTATGAAAACGTTTGAATATTTATTAAATTAACTTAACAAGTTCATTGTACTAAGTTTGACTTTAATTCCTAACAACCCAAATGTTGGTCACCAAGAACCTGGGTAGATCTGGGGCAATCACCATAATACCCCAATGTGGACGGGGAGGGCTTGCTTAAGGGTGTATAAATAATCCAGTTATAGGTGGTCATAGGGCATGCTTTGTCTCAGGAAACAGAAAAACAGCTGCAACAGTTGTTCATCTAAAACAGACTGGCCTGACCCCTGAAATTTGGAGAATATGATGCGATGCTACTGCGGAACAGGCACCCTGCTCTAACTTTTGACTCCTGAGCCCAAAAGGCCATTTAAGCTCAACATAGAGTTGCAAAGAAAAGGACTTCTTACTGTGGTTATGAAAAATGACTGGCTACATTTATCAGAAGTAAATTCAAACTGTTTTACTGCAATTATTAGAAAAATCAGTAAAGGTTGAGAGAAAAAGGTGTTTTAATAATATGCCTTTTTGGCGGTGTGTGGAAATCATGTTTTGTTCTTCCTGATCTTTAAAGTAAGCCTTGAAAAATGTGCTTACAGGTTTTGTAGTTGACTTGTAATAATTAGTAATATATACACCGTCCTAAACACCACATACACTGGAGATGTAGAACTTGATATGAAAGACAGAGATTACCAGAGACAATATAATTTTCCTAAATGCCAGAGGACTTCAGAGACACAGCTGAGTAAGGAAAACTGCCATTTGAGGGGGCTTCAGTTAAATGTAAAACCTGTAGTTTTGCTATTCCTGTTGCTTTTAGAAAGGATTTAGTTCCCAGAATATTTAATAGGAAATAGGATTGGAGTTAATGTAGAAGATTATCTTATAGGGAATAGGATTCTTTTTCCTATGAAGCAGAATATGCTCACCTACACATACTGACTCACACTGCTTTGCATGTCTCTAGTGCAGCGCTGCACTATGATCACTGACTCACAAGATGCCATTTCTCATTCCAAACAAGGTCCTCTGGGCTCAGCCCCAGCTTGGGTTTCTTCTTGGCCTCCTATCCTCTGGGCCCACTTACCATCTTTCTTGCAATGCTGTTTTTAGTCACATGTCTCTAAAATTCCTTGTCAGATTTGATTCCTCTAGACTTGAGGCCATAGCATACATATGATGGTAAATAAAGAACTATGGATGCAGATAACAGTGACCTAGTGTAAAGGAGCTCGCTATAAACTCTCCTCTGAGATTGACTGCATAGGGCCCATTTTTCATCTCATCTCAGGAGGATGTAGCCAGAGCAATTGGAGGTACATTCCCTTGACTTCAGTGGTGGGGGGGGGGGGGGGGGGGGGGGGGGAATAAAAGAGAAATTCTCAGGTTCTTTTGCCAGTTGCCAGTTGTCAGAAGAGAATCTATCTTCAATCATATTTATAAAGCTCCACCACCTACCATTTGAAAAACTAGTGCACTCATATTATAAATCTCCTTCTCAGGCAGAGATAAGGATAGCGTCAATGATTTCCAAGGTCTCATTTGGAGACACTCAGAGATCTTTCAGTTTCTCAAGGGCACAGCTAATGCCAAATATGCTCAATGGTACATTGAGGACTAATGAGATGTTACATATATTTCTCAAATTTCTCAGCTAACGATAAGAGGTATCCTCAACTCAGTGAATCCTTTAAGAGAAATCAGATAATATCCCCAGTCACAATGCAGGGATTTAGTTAGCATTTTCAAAAAAAGAAATAAACCTCAGCAGACAGAAGATGATAGCACTTGTTTTATTGTGAGGATAGAGTGAAGCTAGGCCTGAATGTCTGTTGCATGAGTCTCTATAACTGGGAACACTGGAGACTTGAAAACTGCAACCTCTTAGCATGCAGGATGTGGGTGTTAGGACACAGGCATGAGGCTAGGAGATTCTGGAAGAGCCCGAATGTGCTTGGAGATTATTTGTTTCTGGTGCTGGGATGGTGGAACCCAAGACCTCCCCCATGCAAGCTTGTGCTCTAGCCCTGAGAAAATCTGGGGCTCATGTGTGAACACACATCCCAGCCCTGAGCAGATTGGATTCACCTGGTCGACACAGAATTTTATTTATATCACAGCAATAGGCACAAACCCACCACAATTAGCTTTTCCTAGAAACCTCCTCATCACAGTGTGGGCTTGTGTGAGTGCACTCCATACAGTATTACAAGGCAGTGTTACTCAGGCTTCTTCCCTATTGTAGAGCACTGGTAAAACTCCTGGATGATGACAGGGCCTGCAATTGGGGAGCCTGTCTGGTCTTATGTCTGACAGTCCTAACTGTCCTTCTAATCTTCTGGTCTCTCTGCCATCCTGATATTTAAGACTAAAATGGTGTCTATGTGAGAGTATCTCAGAATGGAGAGACCCCCCCCCTCCTGCACAGAAGCATCTAGAGATCAAAGGACCACATGTAGAGGACCACAAAATTGAGGTAAAACCCTCCCCAGGCTCTGGTGAGCCACAGAAGGCAGCAATGAGATAAGCACAGATGGGTGCCTGAACTAGGGATCTGTGTGATTCACTGCAGGTCCTGGAGCTGAGCAGTGAGAGAAATTCCTCTCTGACCTCTTTGCAGAGTTAGGTTTGAGCACCCATATTTCCAGGGACAGGTTTTGGATAGAATCTCCCAGTTGCACAGGAAGGGCACAACATACATACATTTCCCTAGTAACCCAGACTTGGGATATGAACTTCCTTCCTCACCCGCACTCTGCACACCCTTCACTCATTTTTTCAATTTTTTAAAAATTTATTTAAAGAAAATGCATCACATAGTTGACATAACTGATCATAATACATTTGTTTTAGAGAGACAGAAAGCTACCTAATTTAAAAGAATAGAAAATTGAAAGGAAAACTAAAGAGATGGAAGAGAAAGGAAAGAAGAAAAAGTTCAGTAGCAAGTATATTTTTGAAAATTATTGAATCACCAAGGAACTCATTAAAGCACAGCAGAAAATTTAGTAAGCTCTTCTTTTTATTTTTTTTTAAAGGTGAAACTAGAGGACACTCCACATCAGGCTGACTTCGACTAAGGAAATGCACAGAAATCAGAATCTTTTTTTGTTTGTTTATTTTTGGTTAATACCGGCAATGTTTAGGGGTTACTCCCGGCTTTATGCTCAGAGATCGCTCCTGGCAGGCTCGGGGGGACCATATGGGATGCCGGGATTTGAACCACCGTCCTTCTGCATGCAAGGCAAATGCCCTATCTCCATGCTATCTCTGGCCCCAGAAACCAGAATCTTTAACTACAGACACCTGACACCAACAGCTAATGTGTGAAAATATTTCACCGCAACCACAGAAAATGACTCAGGAGTTGGAAAACCTAGTATGCCTGGAGCCCAGAGTTGGTCTTACGCTAGGGAACTTCAGGGGTAAGGTCTCCTTGTATTTAGGCCAAGGCTTTTTTTTTTTTTTCCATTTTCCCCTTATTTTGGCCTATGCAAACAACAATTGCCACTCTCACACCGTTATTCCAGAATTTTTTTTAACTCTTATCCTTTATTTCTTCAATTTTACACAGATACTTAGGGTGCAAGTCTGCATGGGGTTCATTGGCAAAGAATATAGAGGACCTGCTGGCCCCATCCAAATGATAAGGGATGGGGTGGGAGCTGAGTGAAGGGTCCTCCATCCCCCTATGACTCTGTATCTTCCTGGCTGAGGTCCTAATCCTTGATGGGATTCTCAGGGCAAGAGAGGCCATTGTTGGGGGGAAACACAGCATGGTAACGGCTCCATTCTTCCTTACATTGGACCCACAGTGTCTGACCCAGCTTGGGATACAGGGTAGGTGAGAAGTCGAAGCTGATGAAGTCTGGAGTACCAGCTCCATCGCCATGGGTCAGCAGATGACCCTTGTAGTCATAGCAGCATTGTTGGGAGGCCAGAATGTCACTCTCGTCTGACAGCTCAGAGCGCAAACAGGAATATACAGAGGAATTGGGTGGTTTCTTCCATGGGACGGTGTCGTCCTTCCATGTGACATTTTTCTTCAGGTTCTCGTCATACAGTCTCATGTTATCTTTCATGATCACAGACAAGTAAGTGCAGGGGCAGCTGGGTAGGTCCTGCATCATGAAGTTCACATAGGCGATGAGGAGCATGCTCTTGCAGGATACTGACGGCTCACATCCAAAGTGTTCTACAAGGTAGGCAAGTGAGGACAGTGGTCAGCTCAGCTTGGTAATGCATGTCCCGCTGGAGCAAAGCTTAGAGGGGGAGGAACCCACCGAGTGGGGAGCAACTCAGAGATAAAGGTCAAACACACCCACAGGACACCTGAACCAGAGCTCTGGAGAGGATGAATCTGGCTTAGCAGATGAATTAGTGCTTAGCAGGCCCTGGAGAGCCCTTTGTATATACAGGGTGGCTCCTTTAGGGGCTACATGGAGTCTTGGGGAGAGGGACTCTGAGGATCAGGACTCTGAGCTGGTGGCTGAGAAGTGCTGCGATATTGTCCACACCGGTCAGGCTGGCTCTGAGCTTGGCTCTCCTCAACCTCACTGTCTCTCAGGGCCCCAGGGCCTACACTGTGCCCCACTCCCTGGAAAACATGCCCTGACTCCCCCACAGCACATAGACTCCTTGGCTTTTCAACTGACTTTGGGATTTTGGAGGACATTTGCTCTCATGGCTCCTGTGTGTCTCCCCATAAGAGCTGAGCTGCTGGAGGGCAGGTACAGCCTGACTTGGGGGTCTCCTGCATGATCTACTGATTTCTGTCATGTATTCAAGGTGAGTGGGTGCAGAGAATACCACGGTATGATGGCATATATAAGATCCCCCCAATTTTTCTCAAAACCAGAGAAGGCATCAAGACCTGCAGAATTTCCTGCAGAAATATCAACTCTCCCTGGCTCCTCCCACCAGGGCTGCTGTTAGACAGTGGTGTGGTGGCCAGAACACACTGCAAATATCTCTGATGCAGTGTGAACAAGCTCTCACCTCTGTCCTGCCTTCCTACTACCCCTGGCTCTCCATATTTTTTTTTAATTTGTTTTCTTTTTTTGGGGTCACACCCAAGAGCAATCAGGGGTTACTTCTGGCTCTATGCTCAGATATCACTCCTACAGGTTCAGGGGACCATATGGGATTCCAGGATTCGAAAAACCAGCCTTCTGCATGCAAGGCAAATGCCCTACCTCCATGCCATTTCTTTGGTTCTCTCTCCATATTTCTTTTCTTTCTTTCTTTCTTTCTTTCTTTCTTTCTTTCTTTCTTTCTTTCTTTCTTTCTTTCTTTCTTTCTTTCTTTCTTTCTTTCTTTCTTTCTTTCTTTCTTTCTTTCTTTCTTTCTTTCTTTCTTTCTTTCTTTCTTTCTTTCTTTCTTTCTTTCTTTCTTTCTTTCTTTCTTTCTTTCTTTCTTTCTTTCTTTCTTTCTTTCTTTCTTTCTTTCTTTCTCACACCCGGCAGCACTCAGGGGTTACTCCTGGCTCCATGCTCAGAAATCGCTCCTGGCAGGCTCGGGGGACCATATGGGATGCTGGGATTCGAACCAATGACCTCCTGCATGAAAGGCAATTGCCTTACCTCCATGCTATCTCTCTAGCCCCTCTCTCCATATTTCTTGCCCCCTTTTTTGCATCAGGACCTCAAGAGAGCCAATGATGACAAATGGGGGCTACAGATTACCTTCGATGACAGAGGCCAGTGACTTGATAATACTGGATCTTTGCTCTTCCTTATTGCGCAACCCCGGCTTCTCTTGGGCACCATCTTTCCCTTGCTTGTCGTCCTTGTGTTCAGTAGCATTGATCCATGCTTTGCAGATGGCCGGCATCTGATCTCCTGGAACATGGTCTACGTCTTGATCATTCTGAAAGTTGGCAGAGAGACTGCTGGCGGTGAACAGGGTTGAACCATCCAACTGCTGGTCCTCACTTGTCTTGACATTCCTCTGCACGGGACAGATGGCAAATGGACAGTGACAGAGAGATAGACAGCAGGCTCTGTGCAGAGGCGGAGCCCGGGCTAGTAAGGGGTCCTGCTTTTTCTCTAACAGGTCATTCTCTTCAACCTCAATGATGTCCGCCAGGGCATATGGAATTACCACTTGGGATGGGCTGTGCCTCAGAATTCCTTGGAAATCGGAGCTTTCTTACCCAACTCCATGCATGAAGCTCTAATATGGAGGTAACAGCACAGCTCCAATTTGTCTCACCTACTTAGGGAATGTGTTTTACATTCTGGTTCCCACAGCTCTGTGGTTCCTCTGCTTTGGGGTTCCAGAGTAGATGTGACCCCACCCCTCAGCTACTTACTGGAGGTTGGAAGTGAGGAACAACAGAGTGTTACCAGCCCAGCTGGAGGCTCCCTATTCCCCACAGGGATAACATATTGACATGAAGTGCTGGGCACCAGGACTTGGTCTCCTGGTAGTGAGGGAACAAACCTGCCAGCAAGGGCTCCTCCTCTGAGCTCAGCCTTCACTCCAAAGTGAATTTAAAAGCATCTCTGTGGGCCCGGAGAGATAGCACAGTGGCGTTTGCCTTGCAAGCAGCCGATCCAGGACCAAAGGTGGTTGGTTCAAATCCCGGTGTCCCATATGGTCCCCCGTGCCTGCCAGGAGCTATTTCTGAGCAGACAGCCAGGAGTAACCCCTGAGCACCACCGGGTATGGCCCAAAAACCAAAAAAAAAAAAAAAAAAAAAAAAAAAAAAAAAAAAAAAACCCAAAAAAACAAAAAACAAAAACCAAAAACACCAAAAAACCCAAAAGCATCTCTGTGCTGATGATTAATAGGGGAGGTAATAGATTAAGTTGGAGAAGGTGCTGAATTTGCTGAAAAATAGTATAATTTGAAGTAGCACAATTCCACCCGTCAGATAATAAAGTGAACATTAACCTCCTGGTATGTTGTGGGTATGTGGGTGTGTGTTGCATATTGGAGCTAAACCAGGCCCTCCTTCCTAGGATGCTTGAGATTTGTCAAGAGCCAGGATCTCTCTATTTCTCTGTCTCTCTCTGTCTCTCTCTCTGATCTCTCTCTGTCTCTCTGTCTCTGTCTCTCTGTCTCTCTCTGTCTCTCTCTCTCTCTTACACACACACACACACACACACACACACACACACACACACCAAGCATATGGGTACATATTCTCTGTCTCTCTTCTTTCTGTAATCCATTTTTATGATGTCCTGTTTCAGGCTTTGGTAACATTTTCCATCACATCTTCTGGCCCACCCTGCACCTGTCTTTGAGGATGTTGCCCTCCTGGCATCTCTGCTCCCAGTCCTAGCTGTTAGTAAGGGGCCAGCTCTGCCCTTCCCGTCCTGTTACCCCAGCTTTCTTCATCAGCTCAGGTACAACCGCAACCCGAAGGTATCTCGGGGGGGCCTAGGCTCCCACTCCAGACTCCATTCACTCAGACCTAGGGCACAGCTCAGCAGCACCCACTGACTTAGCACCCCACTCTGAACCTTGGGAAAGCCTCTCTTTGCCACAGATCTGAACTGAGCAGTAGCTCCTAACACAATTCAATGCGGAGTCCACACCCCACAGCTCACCCGTACCTTCTGTCGGGGACTTCCAGGCTGGGTCCCGGGACTCTGATGTGTCTCCATCGGGACTCCACAGACAGCGACCAGCATCAGTGTGAGCAGCAGCAGGCCCTGGCGGAGCCGCTCTCTTGGGGCGAGTGGGAGTCTCATTTCTATCACTGCTCTCTTGGTGCCTCTCCAGAGCTCATTGGCCTGCTTGGGTCTGTGCTGGGCCTTTTCTACTCTGGGGATAGGGCATGTGGGTGGGCTCATTCATCTTGCCGCCCACTGGGCCCTGCCCTGTTCTGGGATCTACCCTGTCCAGGCCTGCCTGATCAGCATCAGGATGGTCCCCACCCTTCAGGTGGGCTCTCAGGGCTCAAACATGTCTGGGCCCAGTGTATCTCTCTGGAATTGGGCACTTCTACCTCAGTCCACAGAGATGTCACAGTCTAGCTCAGAACAAATTCCTGGTTAGGGAAAGTAGCCTCAGCTCTGTTTCCTCTTACCAGAATTCCCTAGGAAGGTGAAGATGGGAAGATATTTCTGTTCCCTGTGCTTAGTGTTTCTGGGGATTCCAGAGAATCCCTCAAAGCTGCGATTAAACAAGAGCATCAAATTGCAGAAAAGCAATGGATATATTCGATCTTATGCCTAGAGGCACTTGATGAGTTTCTGTGCGTCACCAAGTTACAGTATAAAAATGGGAGATGCGGGCCGGAGAGATAGCACAGGGGTAGGGTGTTTGCCTTGCATGCGGTCAACCCAGGACGGGCCTGGGTTAGAATCGCGGCATCCCATAGGGTTCCCCCAAGCCAGGAGTGGTTTCTGAGCACAGACCTGGAGTAACCCCTGAGTGCTGCTGGGGTAGCCCCAAGACCAAAATAAATTGGAGATGCCCATGCCTCCTGCCAGACACTTGAGCAGATACTCATGTGTTATGCACATGGTCACCACTCAAATCTCACTGAGATTTGATCTAGACTCGTGTCCTCAAACTATGGCCCGCGGGTCACATATTGTATTTGTATCTGTTTTGTTTCTTCATTGCAAAATAAGATATATGCAGTGTGCATAAGAATTCATTCATAAGTTTTGTTTTCACTATAGTCAGACCCTCCAATGGCCTGAGGGACAGTGAACTGGCCCCTGTTTAAAAAGTTTGAGGACCCCTGGTAGAGTCTGAGGATACAAGACATCACATTGGCCTGGGGGTGGTAAGAGCTCAGTGACTGGACAGGTGGACAGGCAGTATGGGGGAGCCGTGGGGAGGATTGGTGTGGGCAGTAGAAGGCAGCAGGATGGTGGGGCCGGAGAGATGGCATGGAGGCAGGGCACTTGCCTTGCATGCAGAAGGACGGTGGTTCAAATCCCGGCCTCCCATATGGTCTCCTGAGCCTGTCAGGAGCAATTTTTGAGTGTAGAGCCAGGAGTAACCCCTGATTGCTCTCAGGTATGACCCAAAAACCAAAAACCAAAAAAAAAAAAAAAAAAAGGCAGCAAGATGGTGCCCACCCTGACTCAACAAGGAACTCAGGACCAGTAGGTTTCAGGACAGGGACTCCAGATCCTGGAGGTGCTGTATACCTGACTGGTACATGGGCAGGGCCCACCTTGAGATGTGGGGGACTGGGAAGAGGGAGTAGTTCAAGAAGGGATACAAGTCTGAGCCTCATGCCATGGCCAGTGGCACAGCCTAGATGTATAGATTTGTAGTGGCTTCTGGGACTAGCTTCTGTGCCACATGGAGGAACTGATAGTATGGAGAGTTCTCGGACTCCATGTTTGTCATCTGGAGGAACATTAGTAAAATTGAGTGTATGTCTTATGTGCATGTGTGACCTAAATGAGGAACAAGGATTAATAGACATGTATAAGACCCCACCTCACCTCCACCTTGGAAAAGTTCAACATCCACTTTTTCCAGAGCACACAGGATATTCTCTAGCATGAATCACATGCTTGAACTACTATGAAATGGACTCAATATAAAATGGGCTTATAGCCATAACATCACAAAAAATTGACTCATATCCAGTGTTCACAGGGCAGCACATAATCTAAAATCATATGCAGCAGCTTCTCAGCCCCCAATGCCATGAAGATAGAAATAAATGTAAAGAATAGAGATCTGGAAATTTTCAGCATTTTGAAATTGAGCTATACTCTCTTATATAACTAACTATTGGATCAAAGGCTAAACCAAAGGAAAAAACAAACATGACTCAAAACAAATAGGAATGAACACACAAACTATTAGAGCTTTTGGCACACAATAAATGCTATAATAAGGTGGAAGTTCAGGCAGTAGAGCAAGAAGTAAGGCGTCTGCCTTCCCTCACTAGTCTAGGACAGACCTTCCTATCACCCAGTGTCCCATATAGTCCCCCATATGGGAGCCAGGAGAGATTTCTTGGCAAATAGCCAGGAGTAACCCCTGAGCATCACTGAGTGTGGCCCCAAAACTAAAACAAACCAAAAAATAGATTATAATAAGGTGGGAGTTCAAAGGGAGATATGTTTATATCAGGAAAAAAAAAAGAAGACTCGAAGGTATACTCTATTTTTCTTATGCTTGTCCAAAATGTAAAAAATTCTGAAATCTTTTTTTTTGGAGGGGGGCCAGAAGCCCACACTTAGTGGTGTTACTCCTGGCTTTGTGCTCAGATAAATCCTGGTATGGCTCAGGAAATCACCTGGAGTGCTGAGGATCAAACTCCAAGTACTCAACCTGCTGCACTATACTCAGAAATCTTTTTTATTTTTAAAAATATTTTAATAAATATTTTTATTTTGACCAAAGTGGATTACAAATCATTCACAGTAAAATTTTAGGTATATAGTGACATTGAATCAGGGGCATTCCCACCACCAATATTGTCCTCCCTCTCCCCAACTGTTCTCAGCATGCATCCCATATTCTTTCTTTGCTCCCCGGGCTGCTAGTGTAAGTGGTTCAGGAATCCTTTTAAATAACATCTCTGCAATATCAAATATGCTACCCTAAATTGAAAGCAGACAAATATTACTAAAATAAAAATTATAACTTGATTAAGTTTGATACAACAATATTATCGCTTGTTTATTTTTAGACCCCACCCTGAAACTCTCAGGGTTTTGCTTCTGGCTCTCCAATCAGGATTACTCCAGACAGTACTTGGGAGATCATATGGGATGCCAAAGATCGAATGGGAGTTAATCATGTGCAAGACAAAATGCACCTTCTGTACTATCTCTCCAGTCTCTAACATAAAAATCTTTAAACATTTTTAGTAAACAAAATTCCACAGTATATATGGGCCCGGAGAGATAGCACAGCGGTGTTTGCCTTGCAAGCAGCTGATCCAGGACCAAAGGTGGTTGGTTCGAATCCCTGGTGTCCCAAATGGTCCCCCGTGCCTGCCAGGAGCTATTTCTGAGCAGATATCCAGGAGTAACCCCTGAGCACCGCCAGGTGTGGCCCAAAAACCAAAAAAAAAAAAAAAATATTCCACAGTATAGCAAAGAGATCATATACCATAAGTGGTATAAGTGGTATTCATCTTAAATTAATCCATTTATGAATGGGTTAATATACTAAAATCAATTAAAGTAATAAACCATTTCAAACAAAATAAAGATAAAATTTTACTATCATGGGGCCGGGCGGTGGCGCTGGAGGTAAGGTGCCTGCCTTGCCTGCGCTAGCCTAGGACGGACCGCGGTTCGATCCCCCGGCATCCCATATGGTCCCCCAAGAAGCCAGGAGCAACTTCTGAGCGCATAGCCAGGAGTAACCCCTGAGCGTCACAGGGTGTGGCCCAAAAAAAAAATTTTACTATCATATCAATTAATGGAGAAAGTGAGTTTTTAAAAAGATTTAACATCCTTATATATAAAATTAAGTCCTTAATCAAATTGGCCTAGAAAGAAAGTTCCTCGAGAGTAATGATATATACAAGAAAACCTATAGCCATTCTCATAATAAGTGGCCAAAACTCAAGTACTTTTCTCTGAGATCAGGTACAAGGCAATGATATCTACTTTTTCCAATATTACTAAATAGGACCTTAGAATTCCTTTTTCACTGCAATTAGACAGAAGAAGAAATCAAAAGGATACAATGGTAAAGAAGAAGCTTAATTTTCACTATTTTCAGATGACACAATATTAGACATAGAAACCCTAAGGACTCTATTGAAAACTCTTGGAAACAATAAGACATTACAATAAAGAAGTGGGCTATAAACTAATATGTCAAGTTTGATTCTTCTATATGCAAATAATAAACTAAAAGAAAAAGATTAAAAAAGTAAGCCCAATTTGAAATATTGACTTAAGAAAACAGCAGTACCACAGAGACTGGCACAAATCACAAAGAATAAGAACAACCGGTGCTGGTAGGGATGTGGAGAGAAAGGAACTTTCTTTTTTTTTTTTTTTTTTTTTTTTAGTTTTTGGGCCACACCCGGCGGTGCTCAGGGGTTACTCCTGGCTGTCTGCTCAGAAATAGCTCCTGGCAGGCACGGGGGAACATATGGGACACAGGGATTCGAACCAACTACCTTTGGTCCTGGATCGGCTGCTTGCAAGGCAAACACCGCTGTGCTATCTCTCTGGGCCCGAGAAAGGAACTTTCATTCATTGCTGGTGGGAATACCATCTAGTCCAACCTTTATGGAAAACAATATGGAGATTCCTAAAAAAGAAAAAACAACCTGGGAATTGAGCTCTCATATGATCCAGCTATATCACTCCTATGGATATACCCTAGGAACACAAAAATACAATACAAAAAGCCCTTTGTCACACCTATATTTATTGGAGTGCTATTTACAATAGTCAGACTCTAGAAACAATCAAGATGCCCGACAACTGACTAGTGGGTAAAGAAACTGTAGTACATATACACAATGGAATATTATGCAGCCATCAGGAGAGATGAAGTCATGAAATTTTCCTATACATGGATGTACATGGAATCTGTTATGCTGAGTGAAATAAGTCATAAGGAGGGAGATAGATGCAGAATAGTCTCATCCATCTATGGGTTTTAAGAAAAGTAAAAGATATCATTGTAAGAGTGCCTAGAGACAACAGAGATGAGGGCTGGAAGGAATGGCTCATGATATGAAGCTCACCACAAAGAGTGGTGAATACAGTTAGAGAACTAACTACACTGACAACTATGGGACAAGGTCAACGAGCTAGAGAAGTAGTATGCCTATCTCAAATACAGGTGGGGGTAGGTGGGCAGAGAGATAGCATGGGGATAGGGCGTTTGCCTTGCATGCAGAAGGACGGTGTTTTGAATCCCGGCATTCCATCTGGTCCCTTGGGCCTGCCAGGAGTGATTTTTGAGCATAGAGCCAGGAGCAACCCCTGAGCTCTGGCGGGTATGACCCACCCAAAACAAAAACAACAAAACAAACAATCAAATACAGGCTGGGGGAAGGAGATAGGGGGTATTGTTCATGGGAATATTGCACTGGTGAAGGGGTGTGTGTTCTTTATATGGCTGAAACCCAAATATCTGTAATCAAGGTGCTTAAATATACTATAAAAATGAAAAGACATTATTGTAATAATAATAAAAAAGAAAACAGCAGTAGGATTTTTCTTTGTGACTCAGATGCACCATTTTTATACCCAGATCAGTGCACCCCAAGAAGAGCACAGCTGCTTCACTACACTTCTCTGCTATGCATAGTAGGAACCTGCTGACTACAAAGGTTAAAATGGAAATGCTGCACAGAATCTTACCATGTTTTGTGGGGAAAGATGGTAGCTATGAAGATGCAACCAATATCATTCAACTATATAGCCTTTCTTCAGAAATTAAAGGGGAGGGGGAATGTCACAACAGATACTACATCCATCATGCAAAATTGCTGCTTTACCTATGGCCCTATGTCACCACTTTGCTACAGTTCTCTGCAGACAGACCTGCAGAGAATATGACCAAACTCAAGGTATGCTGACATTTGGGCTAATATTGCCAGGACTTTTTGGGAGTGAATGTGGGCACCCTTTCCCCATGCACACATTCTCCTACTTTCTGGAGACCTAGTAACTGAGAAATGTCCAACAAAAGCCACAGTATCAGTAATATTGTTTTGAATTCCTAGACTGCATGGTTCTCATTCTTGGCTGCATAACAAGTTTATTTGTTTGGTGTTGTCATCCTCATAGGAACACATCAATTTAGATGTGTAGCTGAGGTCACTTAATATTTTGAAACAAATGAAATAACAAAATAGCCAGCTAACCACAAAAGCTTCTAAACCTTCTGCTGATGTCTTTTTTTTTCCTTTTTTTTGGGGGGGGGTGTCATACCAGGCAGTGCTCAGGGGTTACTCCTGGCTCTACTTTCAGAAGTCACTCCTTGCAGGCTCAGGGAACCATATGGGATGCCAGGATTCAAATCACCATCCTTCTGCATGCAAGGCAAAAATGCCTTACCTCCATGCTATCTCTCTAGCCCTCTGCTGATGTCTTAATGACCTCATTAAAGATACAATAATTTTCAAGAATGTGCTTGTCACTGTATTCTTCTCTTTAGCTATTTTAAAAATTTCTTTCTTCTCTTTTTCTTTTCTTCTAAAAATAATTTTGCTCTCACTTAGCTGGAAATAAATGTATTATGGTCAACTACATCAAGCATGTGATGCATGTTCTTTAGATAAAGTAAATAAAGATAATCTGGTGAATAAAGTGCAATAATACATTAAATACACCATGCTTGATATTCAAGTGAGATTAATTGTAGGGATGCAAAGATGGTCCAATAGTTACAAAACAGCTAACATGACACATAACATTAATACAAGGAAGGACAAAAACCAGATGATCATCTCTGTAGATGCATAGAAAGTGTTCAACAAGATTCAACACTCATTCGTGATAAAAATCCTCAACAAAATAGGACTTGAAAAAACTCATCTCAATACTTTAAATGTCATTTACTATAAATCCACAACAACTATTATTATTATGAGGGAAAAACAGACACCCTTTCCTCGAAGATTAGGCACAGATCAAGAATGTCTACTTTTGCCACTGTTATTCAACACTGTACTGAAATTAGCATAGCAGTTAGACAAGAAAAAGAAATTAAGGAATACAATTTGGTAAAGAAGAATTTAAATTATTGCTATTTAAGATGATTTAATATCATCCATTAAAATTCTGAAATACTACTTCCTAAGTCTCCTATAAATTATAAAACTATATAATACATTATAAGGTATTTAGAGTCAAGGCACAGAGATCTGTTGTTTGTGATGCTTACAATGATGTAGATGATAAAGAAATAAAAATAATCCATTTACAATTGTGTCAAAAAGGTTGGGGCTGGCGAGGTGGCACTAGAGGTAAGGTGTCTGCCTTGCCAGCGCTAGCCAAGGAAGGACCTCGGTTCGATCCTCTGGCGTCCCATATGGTCCCACCAAGCCAGGGGCAATTTCTGAGCGCTTAGCCAGGAGTAACCCCTGAGCATCAAATGAGTGTGGCCCAAAAAAACAAAAAACAAAAAACAAAAAAAAAGGAATAAATTTGACAGAGGCGAAATATAAACTCATTAAATATATTTACTTATTAAGTAAATATGTATTAAATATATTTATATACTTATATATGACATATATAAATATACATTAAATATATTTACTTATTAAGGGCTGGCACAAAAGTACAGTGGATAGAGCACCACCAGGAGTAATTCCTGAATGCAGAATCATGAGTAACCTCTGTACATCACTGTATGTGGCAATATGACAAACAAGACAACAGTAAACAAGACAGTGAACTTTATAATTCAGTTCTGAAAGAAATAAAAGAAGGAGGGGCTAGAGCAATAGCACAGCAGTGGGGCATTTGCCTTTCATGCAGCTGACCCAGGATGAATGTGGATTCGATCTGATCCCCAGAGTCCCATATGGTCCCCCAAACCCGGAGCAATTTCTGAGAACAAAGTCAGGAGTAACCCCTGAGTGTCACTGGGTGTGGCCCCAAAAACAAAAAATAACAACAAAAAGAAATAAAAGAAGGTACAAAGAAACAGAAAACATAGTCCTTATTCATAGATAAGAAGGAACGATATCATTTAAATGACCTTATTATCCAAAGTAATTTACAGATGAAATGCTATCTCCATGAAAACTCCCAAGATGTTATTTTAGGACATAAATATACACTTCCAAATTTCTGCTTGAATCATAAAGCCCCCGTAATAGACAAAGAAATTCAAGAAAGGAGATTTTTTTTCTTGGAACACCTGGTGTTGGAAAAATTGGTAACTGATACATGAAAATTAGTTATGTCATATACATAATATTGCCAAATACAAAGATCAATGCAAAGTAGATTAACAACCTTGTACATAAAACTTGCTTCCATAAAGTACAACAAGGAAAATAGAAGGAGGGCCCTCCAAAAACTTGACCTAGAGGATTTTTCAATGGCTCAATCTCATTTAAAAAGAAAAAAAGAAGCTAAGAAATCTAGACCAATTCAATATAAAGAGCTTACAATTTTCCTGATTGGAAGAAAATATTTGCACACCACACATCAGACAAAGGACTAATATCCAAGATATGTAAAGTACTATCAAAGCTCAACAAAATTAACTGAAAAAGAAAAAACTCAAACATGGGAAGAGTTGAACGAACAGACACTTCCTCAAAGAGGACAAAAGGATAGCCAACAGGTACAGGAAAAAAAAGTTAGTTATCACCAAGTATAGGAGGGTTGTAAATTGAAACTGTAAGAAGATATCATCTCACACCAATGGGAATGGTCTATATGACAAAGATCAGAAACATTTAGTTCCAGAAGTGATGTGGTGAAAAAACAAAACAAAAAACAGTCACTGTTAGTGAGATTGTGGTCAACATGTTGGTCACATGGTTCAGCCTCTCAGGAAAAGTTTTTTAAATTTATTCTTAAAGTTTTATATTTTTAACCATAGTGAATAAAAAAGTTATTTATGATTGAATTTCAGGCATACAATGTTTGAGCACCAATCCCTTTAATAGTGATCCCTTCTCTCCACCAATGGCCTCAGTTTTCCTCATGTCCCCCACCTTGTCTCTAGGACAAGCACTTTTTCTTTTTTCCTTCTATGGTTTGCAATCCTGTTTTTAGCTAACTGTGATTTGTAATATTGTTACTGGAGGGATATTACACATATCACTTTACCTCTGTTCAGTTTTCAGTTCTTGTTAAGATTGGCCATAATCTACTATCATTGACATAGTGGTCTCTTCCCTATCCTAACCCCTCTCTCTCCACTGTAGCAAGCTTCTGGAAAACACTTGGGAGACTCCTCAACACATAATGAATAGGAACTTTCATATAATCTGTAATTTCATTTCTAGAAATCTATCAACAACAACAAAACATTAATCAAAATCACATACGCATATCTATGTGTAGTAGCTAAAATATGAAAACAATTCAAAGGCTCACAACAAATTGAAATAAAAAAATTGGAATACTGTTCAGCTGTAAGAAAAGAAGAAAATTTTTAGTTTTCTGCAAACCAGATGAAAATGGAAGGTAACATATTGAGTGAAATGAGTCAGAAAGAAGAAAGACAGTTACCAGATATCTAACTTATTTGTAAGAAAGAAAAATGAGGGAGGAGAGGTAAAGAATAAAGGAAAAAAATGCAGGTCGGAAAGAAGGAAGAAAGGAAGAAAAGAAAGAAAAACAAAAGAAAGAAGGAAAAATGAAAGAAAGATGAAAGAAAGAAGAAAGAAAGAAAGAAGGAAGAAAGAAAGAAAGAAAGAAAGAAGGAAGAAAGAGAAAGAAAGAAAGAAAGAAAGAAGGAAGAAAGAGAAAGAAAGAAAGAAAGAAAGAAAGAAAGAAAGAAAGAAAGAAAGAAAGAAAGAAAGAAAGTAATTAAACAAACCCAATGAAAACATATTGTGAGATATGATAGATGGAACTGGGAATGAAGGTATTGGTATAGAAAAAGTAACCTTGGGGGCTGGGTAGGTGGCGCTGGAGGTAAGGTGTCTGCCTTGCAAGCGCTAGCCAAGGAAGGACCGCGGTTCGATCCCCCGGCGTCCCATATGGTCCCCCCAAGCCAGGGGCGATTTCTGAGCACATAGCCAGGAGTAACCCCTGAGCATCAAACGGGTGTGGCCCAAAAACCAAAAAAAAAAAAAAAAAAAAAAAAAAAGAAAGAAAAAGTAACCTTGACAGCCTTTTTTTTTTTTCTATCAGGAAGTTTATTAAACTGACTTTGTATCAGTATGGCCAAGCATCTCTGCTGGCATGTGTGTCAAGTACAATTGACCAAAAGACATGTTCTTCAGATCAAGTATATTAAGATATGAAGACAACTGGATATGAAAAAAGGAGGAGGAAATAAGATAGAACACACAGAGATCACCCCTTCACAAGTAATCTTACTGATAAAGCAGGAAAATGTACAAGGATATACAAATTTAATTAAGAATATTAGTTTTGCAAAACACAGCTGTGTAAGATGGGGGAAATACAACATGCTCAACTCATTATTACAAAAGACTTTTGCTGGACACGTTTCATAAGGAACATCTCAGAAGAACTTTTAAGAAATTTTGGAAATAAGAAACTAAAAATTAAATTTCTTTGTAAACAAGCGATATGTATTAGTTCACTGGTTTATTTATAAGATTTAAGATTTAGGAAGTAGATTTATTTATAAGCTACCTGACCAAGACAACTCTTCAAAAACTTAAATCAAATGATTTCCACGCAGGCTTCTAAGAAGAAAACTGCTCTGGTTTTATTGATAAGCCCATTTTGACTTTGGAAATGCCATCTCTAAATGAAGACTTCTCTTTTCCCACAACTAAGCAAGTGCTCTCTCAGTATTGTTGGAATATAATCGTTTAAACTTGAAGCCCCATCTATACACTGTTTACTAATGAAAATTATATTATGTATTAACAATAATCATATCTAGATTTTTCACTAGTTGCTTTTCTTTGCCTAGCTAAGCCAAAGACTTGATATTTAGTTCTATTTTCTATATAATCCAAAGGCATGCTTATATCATTCTACTATCTTCTCTAATTTTTGGCTATATTGTCTTCTTGAAATTTTTCTTTGTAAGTTTAACTTCTTAATAACTCAACCATTTCAGTTTTCCCATGTATTAGTTGCCTTCAGTTTTTACCAATTCTCACCATTTGCTTAATTATCACATACAAACAAATAGACTTCAGAAGAAAAATGTTATTAGTTAAATGAAAAAAATATAAACTTCCTAATTACTCTAAATTATATTTTATAAATGCAGAAGTGCCTTTGAGAAAATGTTATATTTAGCTTTTTTTTTAAATATAATTTTTATTTTGATCATAGTGGTTTACATGTTGTGGACAATAATATTTTAGTTAAATATTTACATAACATCAGAGGGGATTCCCATCACCAAATTGTCCTCCCTATACCTCCGTTTTTGTCCTATCTCCCGTATCCTCTTCCCTCACCCCCAGGGCTGCTAGAATATGTGGTCCCCTATGTACCTATCCTACTACATAGTAGTCTTGCATCTGATTGGTCTAGGTGCCTCCCTAATTTCCCCCTCTAACTGGGAGGCAGGCCTAGCTAGTTAAATTTGCTTGTTTTGGTTTGAAGAAGAGAAAAGTAGTAAACTGGGGTAAAAGTCTAATACTCCGAAAGTGGGCAGAGTCCTTCTAGAGGCTCTTATCGTCGATTTGAGGGATGAAGGAGAAAAAAGAAAATGAAACATTCCATCAGTACAAAAAAAAAAGTGTCCAATATCCAGTGAGGACTCCAACAATAATGGTAAGCACCACACAAGCACAAAAAAACAAAAAACAAAAAACAAAAACAAACAAACAAAAAACCGCCATGGTCTTGAGATAAGAAACATGACATAGCCCATAAAGAAAAGAAAAGAAAAGAAAAGAAAAAAAAAGAAAAAAATAGGTACATCTGGGGACAACAGCTTCAATAACCACACCCAAACAGAGAAATCGACCAAAAATAGTTAGGTAAGTAAAAATAATAATAATAATAATAATAAATGAAGGTAAAAAATAATATATAAAAAGTAAACAATGTTTTGTGCTTTTTTTTTCCCCTCCTGCCCTGGCACAGTAAATATTGGGGTCATTCGAAAAGGAATTCACTTGGCCTAAGAGTTATGGGTTTCTCCGTCCTTGGAGTATATTGTCATGGGATCAACTATAGACTCTGTTCAGGATCATTTACTCTCCCGGTGGTCTTTTGTCGTGTTTGGGAGACTTCTGTTCTGTTCTGGGTGGTACAATCAGACCTCTGTGTCTAGAGATCTCAGTATCTGCACAGATTCAGGGTTGGGACTTTTGATGACGTCAGTCTTTGTGGTTCAGGAGTTCTGTTCCCTCAGTGTCATTTTAATCCATCTTCTGTGGTTGGTGGTCTTGGTCTTTGCACTGTACCTAGGATGGCACTTAGGATAGCATCTTTCTTTGTGCTTCCAGAAGCCAGATTCCATTACAATTGTCTCTGCTAGATCTTTGGAAGTGGGGTTCATGGTTGTTGTGCAGGTCGTAGTTCAAACCCTAGACTAGGGCTTTTTTATTGGTCTCACGGTGTATACTGTCTGGTCATGGTTCTAGCAGCCAGTCATCTGTAAATCGCGATCTTGGCTTTTGGATCTACCAAAGAGTGACAAGTCTTCTGATTTTGTCTTATTGTTAGCTGGTAAGGTAGGGTAACCTGCTCTTAGGTCAAGTTGTTCCCATTTTCCTCGTTGTCAGGATATCATATTGGAGCTGGGACTTGTTGGTGACCCTGCCGTATTAAGGCTGTCCTGGCTGGGATTTGTTTCTTGTAGCTACTTGACAGCCTTTTTTAAAAACAATGTGGATATTCATGGGGCTGGAGAGATAGCATGGAGGTAAGGCATTTGCCTTTCATGCAGAAGGTCATTGGTTCGAATCCCAGCATCCCATGTAGTCTCCCGTGCCTGCCAGGAGCGATTTCTGGGCATAGAGCCAGGAATGACCCCTGAGCACTGCCGGGAGTGACCCCACCTCCAAAAAAACAAACAAAAAGAAAAAAAGAAAAAAAAGAAAAACAATATGGATATTCTTTAAAAAAAACTAGACATCGTACTTCCATATGATCCATCAGTAGTACTCTTCTCTTAGGGATATATCCTAGGACCACAAAAACACAATACAATAATGCCCTCTGCACTCCTATGTTCACAGCAGTACTATTTACGATAACCAGAATCTGAAAACAACCCAGATACCTAATAACAGATGAGTGGCTAAAGAAACTGTAGTATATCTATACAATGATATTTTATACAGCTGTTAGAAGAAATGAAATCATGAAATTTGCTTATTTATGAATGGATTTAGAGACTATTATGTTGAGTAAAATAAGTCAAAGGGAGAGAGATAAGCACAGAATAGTCTTACTCATATGTTGGATTTAAGAAGAATAAAAGAACATGTAATAATAACAACTCCTAGAGACAATAGAGATGAGACCTGGAAGGACCAGCCCATGATAACAAGCTTATTACAAAGAACGGAAAGTGCAGATAGAGAAATAACTACACTAACAGTCACCATGATGATATAAACAATGGTGATGGGGAAGTTGCACTGGTGAAGGGGGGTGTGGTGTGCATTTTATGGCTGAAACCCAATTATGAACATGTTTGTAGCCATTGTGCTTAAATAAATTATAAAAAAATAGTGACCTTGATTTCAAGGTAGGAACCTTGAAATGTTGGTAATATAATGACTGTAGTACTCTGCAGCTATAGAGTAAGGAGTTTGATACAGTTGTTAACTATGATAACTAAAGAGAAAAATAAAATAAATTTTAATAAAAAATTTAAATACTTCCTATAACCAGTGTTAGTGAGAATTTGGTGATAAATGAATGTTTATTCATTATAGGAGGAAATATTGTCTGGTTAAGTCTCTATGGAAAACAATATGAAGATTTTTCAAAAGTAATATGCATAAAGATTCTGAATGACCCAGAAATTTATTTATTGACATGTACTCCCAAGTCAAAACTATTAATTAAAAAAGATATGTACACACTTATATTCACTGAAGTATTTAGTACAATAGCCAGAATATAGAAACAATTCAAATGTCCAATGTAAAACAAATGGAGAAAGTATTTATGATATATGATGGAATACATCACAGCAGTTTATTGCAAGCAGTAATACACTGGAGGGTGTTAAGTCAGAGTATGGACTGACTCACTCATATGTGAGATTACACAGAGAAAACAAAGAAATAGATAGTATCAAATGACAACAAACATTTGGCTCTAGATTTTAGAATTTACCATAACAGATAAGACAGGAAGTAGATTGGGAGAATGATTAGATGCGGTGAAAATTTTATTGGACATTTGAGAATGGCCTTTGGAACTTAGACAGTGGTGACTACAGTAGTCACTGTACATATCAAAACCATAAGCATTAATTTATTGAAAATATGTGACCTACGGAAATAAAACATTCCATGACATTGAGACTAAAAGAATCTTCAAGGAGGAAACAGAACTCTCCAAACAAGTGGAAGCAGAGATAAACAGATGGGATTATATATATATATATATATTTTTTTTTTTTTGTGGTTTTTGGGTGACACCCGGCAGTGCTCAGGGGTTACTCCTGGCTCCATGCTCAGAAATTGCTCCTGGCAGGCACGGGGGACCATATGGGACGCTGGGATTCGAACCGATGACCTCTTGCATGAAAGGCAAACGCCTTACCTCCATGCTATCTCTCCAGCCCCGGGATTATATATTAAGCTGAGAAGCTTCTGCACCTCAAAGGAAATAGTGCCTAGTATACAAAACCTACCCACAGAATAGGAGAAACTATTCACCCAATATCTATCAGATAAGGGGCTAATACTGAAGATATACAAGGTGCTGACAGAACTTTACAAGAAAAAATCTAACCCCATCAAAACAATGAAGAGAAGAAATGAACAAACACTTCCTCAAAAAAGAAATAGAAATGGCCAAAGGCACATGAAAAAATGGTCCTCATCACTAATCATCAGGGAGATGCAAACCAAAACAACAATGTGGTACCGTCTCACACCTTAGAGACTGGCACACATCACAAAGAATAAGAAGAGTAAGTGTTGGCGGGGGTGTGGAGAGAAAAGAATTCTCATTCATTGCTGGTGGGAATGCCATCTCATCCAGCTTCATGGAAAACTAAATGGAGAGTCCTCAAAAGACTGGAAATAGAGCTTCCATATGATTCATTATACCACTCCTAGGAATATACCTTAGGAACACAAAAACACGTACAAAAATGCCTTCCTCACACCAATATTCATTGTAGCACTATTTACAATTGTCAGACTCTGGAAACAACCAAGATGCTCTTCAGCAGATGAATGGCTAAAGAAATTGTGGTACATATACACAGTGGAATATTTTACAGCCATCAGGAGAGTTGAAGTCATGAAATTTTCCTATACATGGATGCACATGGAATCTATTATGCTGAGTGAAAAAAGTCAGACACAGAATAGTTTTCACTCATCTATGGGTCTTAAGAAAAACAAAAGACATTATTGCAATCATGCCCAGAGATAACAAAGATGAGGGCTGGAAGGACTGGTTCTCGATGTGAAGCTCACCACATAGAATGGTAAGTTTAGTTAGATAGATGACCACACTATCATGACAATGTTAATGAGTGAGAGAAGTAGAATGCTTGCCTGGAATACAGGCAGGGGTTGGGGAAGGAGGGAAATGTGGGATGGTGGGAATGATGGTGGGAAGGTTGCTCTGGTGAAGGGGGGAGTGTTCTTTTTATGACTGAAACCCAACTACAATCATGTATGTAATCATGGGGCTTAAATAAAGAAAAAAGTAAAAAGTAAAAAAAAAAAAAGAAAAGATGTGACCTAAATTATAATAATGAAAGAGAGAAAGAATGACAGAAAGGGGGCCAGCGAGGTGGCGCTAGAGGTAAGGTGTCTGCCGTGCAAGCACTAGCCAAGGAAAGGACCATGGTTCCATCCCCTGGCGTCCCATATGGTCTCCTCAAGTCAGGGGCAATTTCTGAGGGCGTAGCCAGGAGTAACCCCTGAGCATCAAACGGGTGTGGCCCAAAAAACAAAACAAAAACAAAACAAAACAAAAGAATGACAGAAAGGCAGGCAACAATGAATAAACAAAACAAAAGCAGAACTAACTCTGAACTACAAGAGTAAAACAGAGATTACCTGAATGGAAGGGAGAAAAAGTTTGCTAAATCAATTTAAAATCAAAAGTTTTCAATTGATGACAACTAATAGAAACTCGATGTTTGTGGTGAATATAATGGGTTTATAGTTGTTAATTTTCCATGTTGTACACTTGAAATTTATATAAAGCTTTAATTTAATTTTATAAAGCCACTGTGATTTTATAAAGTTGTACATAAAATAGTTATTTTAGGCATACAATGTTCTAATGCCAATTCTACCACTGCTGTCCTCAAAACCTTCATGTTCCTTCTTCCCTCCAGCTTTCCCCCTTGGCAGGCATATAACAAATTTATTTCATATTATGTGCTCCAACAAACTTGAAGTAAAGGCAAACGCAATGAACAGAAAATGAATCAATAAAAGTCAATTTGTGATGATTGATTGCTAAGTGATTTAACTAATATAAATGAGACATTAGTTTATTATTGAAAGTGTATAAAATCTAATAGTGTATGAAAGTGCATAAAAACTAGGAGTAAATATATCTTTCTAATCTAGTTGATGGCCACCATATGCACTATTGTTTAATGCCATACTTAATGTTAAATGTTGGGAAGTTTGTTTTGTCCTTTAAGTTTTGCAATGCATCTTGCAAAACTAGTTTCAAGGCTCTGAATTCTCTAAGTTGTAACCTACTCACGAAACTTTACGTAATTCCTTCACATCTCTATGGTTATCTAAATAGAACATTCTTGGTTAAGAGTTCATTTCTTTTCTTTTCTTTTCTTTCTCTTCTTTTCTTTTCTTTTCTTTTCTTTTCTTCTTCTTCTTCATCTTCTTCTTCTTCTTTTTCTTCTTCTTCTCCTTCTTTTTCTTTTCTTCTTCTTCTTTTTCTTCTTCTTCTTCTTCTTCTTCTTCTTCTTCTTCTTCTTCTTCTTCTTCTTCTTCTTCTTCTTCTTCTTCTTCTTCTCCTCCTCCTCCTTCTACTTTCTTCTTCTTCTTCTTCTTCTTCTTCTTCTTCTTCTTCTTCTTCTTCTTCTTCTTCTTCTTCTTCTTCTTCTTCTTCTTCTTCTTCTTCTTCTTCTTCTCTTCTTCTTCTTCTTCTTTCTTCTTCTTCTTCTTGTTTTGTTTCGGGCCACATTCAGCAGTGCTCAGGGGTTACTCCTGGCTCTTCGCTCCTGGAAGACTCAGGGGACCACACAGAATGCCAGTGATCAAATCTGAGTTGGACATATGTAAGGCAACAACCCTATCCACTGTACTATTACTCTGGCCCTTAGGTGTTCACTTCATTGAGTTTTTGTACTATAGACTCTCATATATTTTTCTGGCTTGCATGCAGAGTTTCATTTGCTAGATTTTATGACTTTTCCTTTGTATGTCATTTCTTTTATGATCCTGATGCTTTCAGCATTCTGTCTCTATCTATAGATTTTGCCTTTTTGAGCACAACATGTCTTAGAATTTTCCTAGTTGAATCTGTATTCAGGTCTCTTGTATCTCAACTCTGGGGTAATTCTTATTGATGATTTTTTTAAATGCTTTTTCCTTTGCCAATGGCGAATATTTGCCTTTCTGATCTTCAGGGACTTCATTTATTCTTATGTTGTTCCTCTTGAACTCAGCACATAGTTCACTGCTATGCTGTTCATTTCTTTTTAGACTATTTTCCACCTTATGTGTTTTGCTTGTTTGCTTGTTTTTATCTTTTTTGTGATTATTGAATAGTTAAATTAGCCAAAACATGGATCTATATAATAATAGATAATACTTCAGGTTTTTTATTTATTTTTTCAACTAATATTTTTTATTTAAACACCTTGGTTACAAACATGATTGCAGTTGTGTTTCAGTCATATAGGAGGACACCCCCCATCACCAGTGCAACATTCCCACCACCAATGTCCCAAATATTCCTCCTCCCCACCCCACCCCCACCTGTACTCTAGACAGGCTTTCCATTTCCCTCATACATTCTCATTGTTAGGATAGTTCGCAATGTAGTTATTTCTCTAACTAAACTCATTACTCTTTGTGGTGAGGTTCATGAAGTGGGCTGTAACTTCCAACCCTCCTCCTCTCTTTTGTCTCTGAAAATTATTGCAAGAATGTCTTTCATTTTTCTTAAAATCCAAAAATCAGTGAGACCATTCTGCATCTTTCTTTCTTTCTCTGACTTATTTCACTCAGCATAATTGATTCCATGTACATCCATGTATAGAAAAATTTCATGATTTCATCTCTCCTGATGGCTGCATAATATTCCATTCTGTATATGTACTACAGTTTCTTTAGCCATTCATCTGTTGAAGGGCATCTTGGTTGTTTCCAGAGTCTTGCTATGGTAAGTAGTGCTACAATAAATATGGGTGTAAGGAAGAGATTTTTGTATTGTAATTTTGTGTTCCTAAGGTATATTCCTAGGAGTGGTATAGCTGGATCGTATGGGAGCTCAGTTTCCATTTTTTGGAGGAATCTCCATATCGCTTTCCATAAAGGTTGAACTAGACTGCATTCCCACCAGCAGTGAATAAGAGTTCCTTTTTCTCTGCATCCCCACCAACACTGCTTGTTCTTATTCTCTGTGATGTGTGCCAATCTCTGTGGTTTGAGGTGGTACTTCATAGTTGTTTTGATTTGTATCTCCTTAATGGTTAGTAATGTGGAGCATTTTTTCATGTGCCTTTTGGCCATTTGTATTTTTTTTCTTTTTTTTTGGGGGGGGGTCACACCAAGCAGCGCTCAGGGGTTATTCCTGGCTCTACGCTCAGAAATTGCTCCTGGCAGGCTCGGGGGGCCATATGGGATGCTGGGATTTGAACCATCGACCTTCTGCATGAAAGGCAAATGCCTTACCTCCATGCTATCTCTCTGTTCCTGGCCAATTGTATTTCTAATTTATCAAAGTGTTCATTTCTTCTCCCCATTTTTTGATGGGATTAGATTTTTTTTTGTAAAGTTCTGTCAGTGCCTTGTATATTTTGGAGATTAGCCCTTTATCTGATGGGTATTAGGTGAATAGTTTCTCCCACCCACATGGTGGGTGGCTCTTGTATTTGTTTTTTGGACCACATCCTATGAAACTCAGGGGTTACTCCTGGCTATGCACTCAGAAATCACTCCTGATTTGGGGGACCATATGGAACACCAGGGATCGAACCCAGGTCCATCTAGGTTCAATTGCATGCAAGGCAAATGCTTTACCACTGTGCTATTATTTTGGCTCCCTTTCTCCTAATTTCTAATGATTTCCTCTTCATCTTGGAGCACCCAGATATTTTGCTCAGTTTCTGTTATTCTGCTATTTGGAGCTTCTATTGATTTCCCCTCTTTCTATTGATTTTTTAATAATACCCATCATGTTCATTTCTGTCATTTCTGATTATAGTAGTTTTTTCATTTTGACTCATTTTATTTTTTGCATTTTGCTGTGCTCTAGTATCTTTGAACTTGTTGAACATTATCATAATGTTATTAAAGATATTGTCTGAGGATTTTCAGTATAATCTTAGGTGATATTATTTTCACTCATTGAGCTTAGTGGGCTTTTACAACTTTCCCCCATTGGTTTCTTAGTGTTCTTGATATTCTGTAGATGAGCCTTTGTACTTATACCCCTTGGAAGGTACTGAGAGATTAGACTGAGATTGTTCTCCTCTCTATAAAATTTATAATCCAGGATCCTGAGTCCAGCTCTTTCCAGGTATGGGGTTAGGGGACACCCCATGCTGAAGGCATTATCCCTAGCTGGGGGGTGCTGGGAGGCTTGGCAGGTCTCCAGCCGTTCCCCTATTTTCCCCTGGACTCTAGGCCTTGCCTGAGTGCCACCTAGGGTGGCATGCACTCTATTAGGGGTCCCCAGGCTTTTCCCTCCCTACTCTAGGGGGGAGAGCAGTGGGAGGGGCTGGGCAGATAGTTGGCTTCCGGTGCCTTGATTTTGGAGGCCAGCTCTTCCCAGGTATGGGGTAAGGGGACATCCCATGTCGGAGGTATTCTCCCTAGCTTGGGGGGTGCTGGGAGGCTTGGCAGGCCTAAAGCCGTTCCCCTATTTCCTCCCCTACTCCAGGCCTTCCCTGGTTGCCGGCCCAGGTGTACTCTATTGTGGTCCTCAGGCTTTCCCCCTTTCTCTCCCGACACTAAGGAGGGGGGGGCACATGGGGTGGATAGCGAGTCGATGCAGCACTGGTGTATGTAGGGACATTACGTCGTGACATTCACTGGTATTTTTTTTCTCATTGGTCTCCATTTCAAAAACCGTGCGGGGCTATCACCCCCACGCATACCATATATATTTAAAATAGAAATGGGAGGATGGACTCTCAGGTTGGGAAGAGGCCAGTACTCTTTACCTACTTGTTTACTCTCAGCGGCCTCTTGGCCTCTTCCTTCTTTCATTGTGTAACTGTGGTTGCTACCATACTAGGTTTCTGATTAGTTCCCATAAACAGTGACAATTGAGTACACTGTCTTAAATTAGATTGTTTATTTTCCCCACTTTTTATCTTTTCTCCTCTTTGTGAACTGTTCAATAAGGTATTTTGGTAAAAGAGTCCCTCTCTAGATTTCCTTCCCTTTGTTATTTGTTAAATAAGGAAGTTTGTAGAAGTGTCCCTCAATTTAATATTTATATAAGAACCAAGTCAATTGGATTGTTGGACTTGTTCTAGCATCCCCATAGGCACCAATCTCGCCATGTGATACTGTTCTTCCTTTGCATAGGCACATTAAAGTGGGAAATTATATATAAACACGTTCTTATCTTATAGAGATGGGAACACACAAATTTTCTTAAACGGTGACAATTGTGTCCACTGTCTTAAGTTAGATTGTTTATTTTCCCCACTTTTTATCTTTTTTTCTCTTTGTGAACTGTTCAATAAGGAATTTTGGTGAAAGAGTCCCTCAGTTTAATGCTTATGTTTGAACCAGGTCACAGGGATTGTTGGACTTGTTCTTGTGGCCCCCTTATGCACTGATAACGCCAGGTGGCATTATTCCTTGTTTGCATGGGCACATTAAAATGAAAAATACTATACATACAAATAAGTTCTTATCTAAGAGATAGGAACACAAAATCTTGTGGTGCAATGGAACCTTATACCCTGAACATTGACATGATGACTTGGCACAGGCCTCAGAGGTTTGGGCATTTTCCAGTCACCCCTGAACCAGGGAAGCCATCTATGAAACATCCAAAGTTGTCTATGACATCACCTGGAAGCAATTCTCTACCAGGGAAGATCCTACTGCTGCTCTGACATCGATTTACTCAAAAGAGTCTTCCCTTAACACTGAGAAGATTTAAACAACAACAACGACCTGCATACTGGTCAGGGCTTTCTGCATTGCCCTTTAATTATGAGTTGAAATTAAACGCCACTCCGCACCATCCTGACTTCAATGCAGGATATACAGATTCCAGGACCTTCAATACAGAAACATGAGACCAACAACAGAGACTGTGAAAAATATAACTGTGTGGGCACTACAGACAATGACCTGGATTGGACAAGCTAGTTTGCCTGGAGCCTAGAAATGGTTTTATGTCAGGAAACTTCAGGGGTAGGGTCTCCTTGTACTTAGGCCAAAGTTTTTCCTTTCCATGACCCCATACTTTGGTGGGCCCATGCAAGCGATAATTGCCACTCTAACATTGTTTTTACAGTGCTCTTTTGACTCTAAACCTTTAAGAAACCACTAGTAAAAATATCTGGAACTGCAAAAAAAATAGTTTACATTACTGTTAACATATATGCTTTTAATACTAGCATTCTGGGGGATATATGCTTGGGAATAGGGTTGAAGGGAGGACAACACCGGTGGTGGAAAGGCCCTCATTTATTGTCACTGTGTACCTTAAATATCACTGTGTAAGATTTGTAATTCACTTTGGCCACAATAAAAATAAAAATATATCTATAAAAAACTAATCTATGAAATTAAATACAGGATTTTGGTTCCAAACAAAATAACATAATTGCAAAAGAGATTATATAACCAACATTGTAGATTCTACTAAAGAAGCAGATAGACAGTATAAAACTAATATTCAATTTCTAATTCCTAAATTGTGGATAGTCCTAAATCTGTGGATATTATAATAAAACCAGAATATAAAATTGTGTTTATGTAATATCTATGAACATTGAATATTATTATACATAACAAATATGATATTGTAAAGATGTTTCAGTATTAATGTGTCTAAATAAGTTGGAAAATAAATCATATCTTGCATAATGATGAAAAAATTATAATCAATATTACTTCTATTAAAAATTTAAAAATGAATTAATCTTGAGGATTTGTATTAGAATGAGCTATCTTAAATTGACTTTATTTTGGTCAAAACTATCAATTATTATAAGTGGGAAGGTGGTTCAGCTAGAGAGCACTTGCTTTGCTTGTATGTGGCCCTGAATTTCATCCTCTAATCACCAAAATAAAAAAGGTATATTTTGGGCTTAATTCTTGACATCTTTATATGAGCTCATATATCCAGATGCCTGATTCCAGGTAATCTTCAAATTCTCATTAAGAACCGGGAGAGTAAAGGATCCTGAACAGAGTCTATAGTTGATCCTGTGACAATATACTCCAAGGGCAGAGAAACTCCATATCTCTTAGGCCAAGTGAATTCCTTTTCGAATGACCCCAATATTTACTGTGCCAGGACAGGAGGGAACAAAACAAAACACAAAATATTGTTTATCTTTTTATATATTATTTTTTATCTTCATTTATTATCATTATTATTTTTATTTACCTATCTATTTTTGGTTGATTTCTTTGTTTTGGTGTGGTTATTGAAGCTGTTGCCCCCATTTACACTTTTTTTCTTTACTTTTCTTTTCCTATCTTTCTTTATGTGCTCTGCTATGTTCCTTATCTCAAGACCGTGGCTTTTTTTTTGTTTTGTTTTTTGTTTTTTGTTGTTGTTGTGGTGGTGGTGGTGCTTAGCGTTACTGTTGGAGTCCTCACTGGATATTTGACACTTCTTTTTGTACTGGTGGAGTGTTTCACCTTTTTCTCCTTCGTCTCTCAAACTGATGATGAGAGCCTCTAGAAGAATTCCGCTTATTTTCTGCGTATTAGACTTTTACCCCAGTTTACTACTTTTCTCTTCTTCAAACAAAACCACGTAACTTGAACTAGCTAGTCCTGCCCCCCAGTTAGAGGGGGAAATAAGGGAGGCACCAGGACCAAACAGGTGCAAGACTACTAAGTAGTAGGCTAGATACAGAGGGGACAACATATTCTGGCAGCCCTGGGGGTGAGGGAAGAGCATATGGGAGGTAGGACAAAAACGGAGGTGTAGGGAGGACAAATTGGTGATGGAAATCCCCCCTGATTTTATGTAAATATGTACCTAAAATATTATTGTCAATAATATGTAAGCCACTATGATCAAAATAAAAATTTAATTAAAAAAAAAGAACCTGGATTGAGTACCTCCTACCACTTAAGGCTTTGACAAGGCTAAAAAAAAACAAAGTCATCTCATGCCTGACACTGTTGGTGTTTATTTAGAAGAGGCTATAGATGTAGTTGAAATAATCATGGGTGCTTATAGGGACTTGTGAGAAGTTTTCTATTTTTTTCAGATGCTCTTGCCATTTCCAGGGAGCTGTTATACTTCCGCGCATTTTACTAGATCTTGTGGAATCTGAAGCTATGTTCTTTTTTTTTTTTTTTTGGTTTTTGTTTTTTTGGTTTTTGGGCCACACCCGGCGGTGTTCAGGGGTTACTCCTGGCTGTCTGCTCAGAAATAGCTCCTGGCAAGCACGGGGGACCATATGGGACACCGGGATTCGAACCAACCACCTTTGGTCCTGGATCGGCTACTTGCAAGGCAATAGCCGCTGTGCTATCTCTCCGGGCCCTGAAGCTATGTTCTTTAATCCATGACTGCCTGTCCCCCCAGTCTATCCCTACCCGTCTCCTCTGTACCCTGCACAGGACATCTGTAGTAGCATCCTGGTAGATCTTCTTGTGCTTCCCCTTTCCTCATCCTCCCTGATGCCCTGGTGCTATTTTTCTTTTCTTTTTCAAATCAATTTCATGGATGCACAAGTCACACAAATAAACACATTCCAGCTCTTTGTTCCTGTTGCTTTGTGTCATTTGGTGATTTGTTCTCTTGCTTTGGGCTACACCAGTCTAGGTGCTTAGGGGCCTTGAGAGCTGCTCTTAGCTCCAGGGCTAATCACTGCAATGTTTAGGGAAATATGCAGTGCCAGGAATAGATTCAGGAGTTCCCTCAAGCAAACCAAGTCAACAAACTTTTGAGCTTTCTCTATGACCCTCATCCTGTAATCTGACTCAAAGAGGAAACAGAGTCTATAAGGGTGGTATCTTTGTTTTATTAGACACCAGGAAGAAGACCTGTATTGATTAGTCCAGGGCTCTGTATGACATTAAGTAGATTGGACAGAAATTGAGCAAAAGAATCCTGCATCTAGGATACTAAGCTGAAAATAGATGAGGCTGGTTGGTTCCTGGAGAATCCCCTAATACAATGCAGTGACCCATACAAACCAGAAGGGGGCAGGGTGGTCTAAGTACCAGTTTTTCCCCATCCTCTTTTTTTGTCCCCCAATTCACAACACAGACCAGGCAAAGGGCCGGGCCTGGGTTGAGGTTTATGTGAGGTGTATTTACTGTACCTCCTCTTTCTATACAGTCAGTGTAAAGAACACAGCCTGTGGTAAGCATTGGGAGGCCTTATCTTTTCTTTTTTTTTTTTTTTTTTTTGATGTTTTTATATATACTAAAAAAACCTTCACCAGTGCAACATTCCTATGACCAATATCCCAAGTTTCTTTCCTCCCCACCCCACACAGGCCTATACTCTAGACAGGCTTTCTACTTTCCCATCCTCTTTATCAGGCTCAGTGATCTCCCACAATGGATCCCGTCAGTTTGAGCCTATGATTGGTGGCTCTGAATTCATGTCGATTTGGAACAAACCTCATTTCATAGCTGACTCTCTCTAGAACTATTTATTTGTTCACATAATAATAAGAGTTAATTGAGCTACAACCAGTAGTGCAGGATCAAATCCAGAGCATTGAACATGCTAGACATGTGTTCTGTGACTTGAGCGATCCCCATGGATGTCATCACACTTGCAGTGCCCAGGGGCTGCATATGGCAAGGTGCTCAGAGGTCTCTCCCTGATATGTAGGGAGCTGTTGACAGTGTCAGTGCAGTTACCAGGCCCCATCTAATCCCTCCAGTCTAGCTGACTGGGGTGGTCATCAGCACATCCCTAGGTTTAGGCACCTCTGGAGCTCCCAAACATTCTACCCTGAGTCCAGAGCCTCCATCACACAGAAGGTAGAGGAATAAGCTTTATTGGTAGGATCATGAGCTTCAGTGCAGCCCTTGAGGGCTATGGCTGATGCCCAACTTATGTGAATGGGACAGTAAGGAATTGAATTCTTCAGTCCCTTAGCAGGCAGGGACATGAGTGTGGGAGCAAATAGGAATGGTGCATGGAGGGTTTGGAACAACAAGCATTTAGGAATCATGTGCTTTTTTTTTTTTTTTTTTTTTGCCACACTGGCAGTGCTCATGACTTATTCTTAGCTCTTTGATCAGGGATAATACCCAGAGCTGGGATGGAATCTAGGTTGACCTTCCCTTACTATCTCTGTGACTCCAAGAGATTTTTTTGGCTTTGGTGCCAGGGTAGAACCTGGGGTCTCCTACAAGCAAGGCTGTGCTCTAGCGCTAGGTACATCCAGGCCCAAGTGAGTCCACACTGTCCAGCCCTGAGAAGATCTAGACCTGAGGCATCATGAATCAGATCCTGAGGGAGCATTTACATTACAGCAGAGTCCCCACTATAAAATAATCCCCAGATACCAACCCCCAAACAAAGGTGTTCCCCTAACTTCCTCTTCCCAGAAACCTCTTCCTTTGATATGTATAAGTCCCTGGAGAGTACTTTTGTTTTCTCTCAAGCTTCACCTGCCTGCTGAATTTGGTGGATTTGGTTCTGGATTATAAAGAGAGCAGATCTGGCTTTGTGAGAAATAACACATGGCAGAGAGAGACCTTGAAGTAAAAAGCAGATTGCTTGGTATATTATTTCTCTGCTGCTACCTTGCTTCATGAGAGACCCTTCCATCTAAGGGGTTAGAAAAACGGGTTAGAAAAACCACTCTTGGGCCCGGAGAGATAGCTCAGCGGCGTTTGCCTTGCAAGCAGCCGATCCAGGACCAAAGGTGGTTGGTTCGAATCCCGGTGTCCCATATGGTCCCCCCGTGCCTGCCAGGAGCTATTTCTGAGAAGACAGCCAGGAGCAACCCCTGAGTACCGCCGGGTGTGGCCCAAAAACCAAAAACCAAAAAAAAAAAAAAAAAAAGAAAAACCACTCTTAGACTTTTTGTTTTATTTATTTTTATTTTATACCCACAATAGGCAGTGCCCCTTTCAGTTGACCATATGCCTCAAGTTGGAGCTCAGGGATGTGGGGGATAAGGAAGGGACTGGAAACCCCGAGCCTTGCCCTCCCTCCAGCCTGCATGGTCTCACTGCCTGAAGTTAGGAGTCTGTATGATTCACTGCAGCTCTTAAGAACTACAAAGTAAGGGATAGCCTGTTCTGGCCATGTGCTTGAGCACCCCATTTTCAGGGCCAGAGTTGGGACAATTCCCCTCACAGCCAGGAGAGGGAGAAACTGCAGACATCTCCCAAGTTTCCCAAGCCTTGGGGACACAGCTAATTTCCTCACCTTGCAACCCTCCCACCCCTCTCCCAACTTCAAACGGACACCAAAAATGCAGGGCTGTGTGTGGGTTTACATGCAGAGAGCCCAGGGGGCTAGATGGGCGCCATCCAGATCAGGTGGGGTTGGGAAGGACCTAGACAAACGTTTTCCAGACTCCTCTTCCAGCTTTTCACATTAGTTCTTTGAGACCTCCCGCAACTGGGCTTCGTATCTGGCATCGGAGGGATGTTGAGGGCAGGACAGGCCATTGTTGGGGGGAAAAATAAAGTGAAAGAGGCTCCAGTCTTTCTCACAAAAGTTCCAGGCCTCACGGTCCACTTTGAAGTGCAGCTGAGGAGAGAAGTCAGGACTGATGAGTTGGGGGAACCCAGCCCACTTGCCCCGGGTGAACAGGCGCCCATTGGAACTATAGCAGCAGAGCTGGGAGGCCACGGAGGTGCTGTTCTCCTCCCGCAAGGAACGCAGGCACCGGCCAGCAGAGGGATGGTAGTCGCTCGTGTCTTCTTTTCTATTCTTGTTGCTCTTCCAGTAGAATGTGCGGCCCAGGCCCTGGTCGAACACGCTCACAGCCCTTACCCGGGCCACAGATATGTAAGTGCAGGGGCAGCTGGGCAGGTTCTCCTGCAGCGATTTCACGATCTTGGTGAAGCCTTGATAGTTGCAGCTAAACCATTTTTGACATAGGTTCATCACTGCAGGAGGTAGAGACAATGGTCAGCCCAGCGGGCAGGAGGACAGTGTTGGCAGGGAAGGCCTGCATGGGGCAAAGCTGCAGCTTGGTTTAGAGTGGGAGGGACCCATCTAGCAAAGAGCAGCTGACAGATAAGGGTTAACCACACCCAGGGACAGCTGAACCACAACTTTGGAGAAGATAGAGCTGGCCCAGGGCTGAGCTGGTCCTGGAGGCCCCTATGTACTGAATTGGGTCCTTTAGGAACTGTGGGGAAAGGGACTTGGAGCCTCTCTCAGTCTCACCCTTTTCTCTGGGCTTCCAGGGCTTCTCCCAACCTATTGGAAAGTGTGATATGACTTCCCTACAGCACATGGGCTCCATCATTTTCTCCTTGACTTTTGGGGCCCTGGTTGTGGCTGGGTTTGTTGCTCATGTATACCCCCTCCTAAGAAATGAGTAACTAGAGGGCTGATGTTGGGCCTGACTTGGGGATCCTCTGCCTAGCTGGCTGATTCAAGAGGTGTATCTGTCTCGTCAACTGCAGGTGAGACCTGCAAGATCATTGGGGGTGGAGGGAGTGAGAGACAAAAGCAAGTGACAGAACTAGAAGATGTTGAATAGGGAAGGAAGCATGCCCTTTAGGATCTCCAAGTGTAGAGACCCCTCAAGGCCTTAAAGGAAATCTCCTCTAGGAAAAGTCACTGGATTTGGGACTCAGGTACAGTCCTCAGCAAAACCACTGCCAGGGTCCAATGTGGAGATGTGGAGAGGACAACACTTTGCAAGTATCTTCTGTGTAAAGGTGTGAGGACCTGTCCCTGACTCTTTCCCTTTGGGTCACCCACATTTCCACTATGACCTCAGTCATGTCTTGGATGCTGAGAACAGGGTGCTTACCAGGTGTGTAAGTTTTGACTCCAGGGTATAATATTTTCTCTTCTATCGCACGATATACTCGAGACTTCTCCTCTGCACCCTCTTCCTTGTGCGTGTTGTTCCAGGGACTACTGTCAATGACGTCATCTATGGACTCTTCATCGCTTATAGTGGGAAACATAAGGAAGAAGGGCTTGAAGGTCTGCTCAGCAGACAGACTGCTGGGGGTAACTGGGGTTGAGCCATACCTGATCATCCTTTCCAGCTGCTGGTCCTCTCCTGCCTGCACATTCTCCTGCATGGGACAGATGGCAAAAGGACAATGATCTATCTAGGTTGACGCAGGCTTTTTATAGAGTAGAGGGCACCCAGAAAGTGCAGAGTCCCCTCTTTCTATACTAACCACCTCATTCTTTATTTTTTTGTTTGTTTGTTTGTGGGACATACCTGGTGGTGCACAGGGCTTTCTGCACTCAGGAATAACTCCTGGCAGGACTTGGGGGGCCAACCCAAAGGCATTTTGGGGTGCTTCGACTTTCCTTCCAAGCCCCATCCACTCAAACCTGGGCACAGTCTGGCAGTACCCACAGACTTAGCAACCCAATTGGAACCCTAGGAAAACCTCTCCCTGCCACAGAGCTCAACTCAGCAGTAGCGTGTAACACAATCCAGTGCCCAGCTGGCACTCCAAGCTCACCTGGGCCTTCTGTTGGGAAGTCCTGGACTGGTCTCCAGGACTCTGGTGCATCTCCATAGGGATGATCCCGTAGACAGCAACCTGCATCAGCGTGAGGAGTAGCAGTCCCAGGAGGAGCCATACTCTTGAGGCAAATGGGAACCTCATCTCAGTTACTGCTCGGCACTTCTCCAGTGCTCACTGGCCTGCCTGAATCTGTGCTGGGCCTTTTATTCCTTGGAAGTAAGGCATGTGGGTGGAACTACTCAGCTTTCTGCTCACTTGCTCCTCCCCACTCTGCCCAAGGACTGCTCTGTTCAGGCCTGACCAGCATCAGAAAGACCCCCCAGTCTCCCTGGAGGCTCTCACTCAAGACCATTCTGGGTAGTCCTGGGGCCTGCAGTATCTACCACAGGCACCAGAGCTGTCACAGTCCACCCCTGAGGAAATTCCTGGTCAAGGAAGGTGGCCTCTACCCAGGTTCCTTTTCCCTATCCAGGTGATCAAAAGCCACTCCTAGGAACGGGACCCCCAGGGCCTACAGATTGTGGCCAATGTTCCTCTGTCTCCAGGAAGGTTTCTAAAAATGGCCTATGGGGCGACTCCCCAACACTCTTCCATCTTCCCAGATGCTGGGGAGGAGAGAGAGGATACAGACTGACTCAATTTATTTTCTGCACTCAACTTCTCAGGGGCTTCAAAGCACCTCTAAACCTGGAATGAGTTTTTACTTAGATGTGAGCATTCAACTTCAGCAGGACAGCAGGACATTTGTTGGAGACTGTCCCCAGAAGGACAGATGTGTCACCCATTTAGTGGGGAATAATGGGGCCTCCTTCAGCAAAATCTTGATCAGGGTTTTTCATAGTGTGTACTGGTCAACACCACATGACTTTTAGTGTGGGGTAAAGATTCAGACTCTAAGGCAGAGGTCCTCAAACTATGGCTCACAGGCCATATGTGGCTTGCCAAGGACATTTATCCAGCCCATGAGGTGCTTTTGCTCCTGTTGTCCTGTTAAGCAACTGACTCATCCCAAGTCCACAGTGCACCTGTGTGGGATGTGTGCAGCACTCACCGACTGCCCTCCTTCACTCTGTCTCTAAACTTCTCTCTCTTAGTCTTCTCTTAGTCCTTCTCTCAGTCCTCAAACTACAGCCTGCTAAAAGCTGGCCCATAGTTATCATTTACTTGTTCTTCATTTTAAATATTGCATTTGTTCCCCCCCCCCCATTTTTTAACTTCAAAATAAGATATGTTCATAGATACTTGTTCAGTTTTGTTTTATTTTATTTTATTTGGTTTTTGGATCACACCCAGAGGTGCTCAGGGGTTACTCCTGGCTCTGCACTTTGAAATTGCTCCTCTCAGGCTCAGGGACCATATGGGATGCCAGGAATCAAACCTCGGTTCGTCCAGGGTTGGCCATTTGCAAGGCAAACACCCTACTGCTGTACTATCACTTCGGCTCCATTGATTTTTTTTTTAAACTATAGTCTGGACTTCTTATAGTCTTAGGGACAGTGAACCAGCCCTATTTTAAAAGTTTGAGGGCTCCTGTAAGTGCATTAACTCTCTAAGGGTCAGAGATTGTTAGAGCTCAGTGACTTGGCAGGGGGTGGGGGTCCTGGAAAGGACAGTATGGGCAGTGGAAGGTGTTAGCATGGTGCCCACTACTGGGCCATAAAGGAGCCCCAGGGCCACTGGAATTCAGGGCAAGGGCTGCAGATTCCGGATGGGCTGGGATTCTGGCCAGGATATGGACAAAGGCCAATTTGAGATGTGAAGGACAGAGAAGAGGGAACAATTTCGGGGGATACAGGTCTGAGCCCCACCCAAAGGCCAGCAGCACAACCTGGACATGGGTTGCAGTGTTGCTGCCGGCAGTGGCCTCTGGGTATGGCTTCGGTCTCTGTGATGTACTGAGGAGCTGACAGCATGGAGAATTCTTGGACCCTGGGCTGGTCATCTGGAGTCATGTGTGTGTGTATGTTGTGTTCTTGTTCAGAGATATGATGAGTGATACGAATCGATAAGGTTCTATTATTATGGTTGAGATTGTGGGTCAGTGGTATGATTTTTGCTTTGGTTGAGAGAGATTCAATTGGGAACAAAGAGTTCCCATAGTCTAAGGAGAGGGACTGGTGAAGTGGCTCATGGGACCTTTAAATCTGGAAATCTAACTCAGTCAGGGATGGGAGAAAGCTGTCTTCATGGGACCTGTAATGGCTTCATCTCTGCTTCTTTTCCCAGAGGAAATATCCTTAGATATAAACCTAATTTAGAGACTTTTGCCCCATGAGTTTTTCAGAGATCCTTTGTTATGCAAAAGTTTAACCTGATTAGATTACTTCAGATAGTCTGTAAATGTCTGCCCTTGTTTTGCTGATGATGATTGGTTAAAGCCAATAAACATGGAGTATTGTGGAGACTTGAGCCCCCTTAATTCATGCTTTCTCTCCGTTTACTTCTTAATCCTTAATCCTATACAGAGACCTCGTGTCAGTTCTGTTTGTAGATTGGTTGAGGTTTGATTCGCACAGAGCTCCCAGGAAGGGGAGGCACTTCCCCATTCCCTGTCCACCCAGGACAGGGAAAGCTGTTCTGGCTGTATAGATCCAAGGTAATTAATTCATACAGACAGGAGGGTAAAAGGAAGCAAGAAGGTAATCCTTTTACAAATTCTTTTTCCAGTCATAGCTGCTCCAAAACTCAAGAGCTTGCTAGCCAGATATAAAAGAATCCCATCCCCCCCAGTTTAACTCCTGTATATTCTGATCTAAACAGTGCCCTCTACCTGAAAGGTCATAGGTGGGAAAGCAGGCAGGAAAACATATACCAAAGAGAAATATTATGAAAGCCTCTAAATACTAACACTGTTCACCTGGGGTCATTCCATGGCTTCATCCCCGGCACTACAAAAGAAGAAAGGGGTGTCAATACCTGCCATGGGTCAACCCATTTCAGAAGGTAGCCCATGAAAAATCCTCCAACATTCTCCTAAAGACCTGGGGTCTGGCTCTTGGAGACAGACTCTGGAGGCAGTAGGTTGTGCAAGGTTGTTCATAACATTGTTGGCTCTCCTACCATACATTCCCTAACAGCACTAGGCACCCTGAACCCTGCATGTAGAGCTATTGACCTGTGTACACAAAAGACCAGGGAGGTGTCCAAATGTGTCTGTGTTGTGTGGTTGGGCCAACTTTGAGGCATTCCTGCTGTGAGACCTAAAGTTGTGAAGTGGCTACTTATCCTGAAAGCATATGTGGCCTGTAGGTTTCCCATGTGCTTCATGTGTGCTAATGGATCAGCCTTGCTTTTCTTATTGAGCAGTAGAAACCCATTGTTAAAGACTTCAAGGTAGAGAGTTAGAAAGAGAAATTATAAAAGTGAAGATTTTAAAACAACAATGAGATACTATCTCGCACCCTGGAGATTGGTACACATCACAAAGAACAAAAACAATCAGTGCTGGCAGGGATGTGGTGAGAAAGGAAATCTCATTCACTGCTGGTGGGAATGCTGTTTCATCCAGTCTTTATGGAAAACAATATGGAGATTCCTCAGAAAACTGGAAATTGAGCTCTTATAGGATCCAGCTATACCACTCCTAGGGATATACCCCACTCCTAGGGATATACCCTAGGCGGACACTAAAATACAATACAAAATTTGCTTCCTTGCACCTATATTCATTGCAGCACTATTTACAATAGCCAGAAACTGGAAACAACCAAGATGCCCTTCAACAGATGAATGGCTAAAGACACTGTGGTACATATACACAGTGGAATATTATTCAACCAAAAGGAGAGATGAAGTAATAAAATTTTCCTATATGTGGATGTACATGGAATCTATTATGCTGAATGAAATAAGTCAGAGGGAGAGAGATAGACACAGACACTTACAGAGATAGACACTCATCTATAGGTTTTAAGAAAAATTAAGGACATTATTGTAATAATCCCCAGAGAATATAGAGATGAGGGCCGCAAAGATGGCTTACAATATGAAGCTCACCACAAAGAGTAATGGTGCAGTTAGGGAAATAACTGCACTAACAACTATCATGACAATCTTAATGAGTGAGAGAAGTAGAATGGCTGTCTCAAATACAGGCAAAAGCAGGGCCAGAGAGATGGCTTGGAGGTAAGGCATCTGCCTTCCAGGCAGAAGGACAGTGGTTCAAGTCCCCGTGCCTGCCAGGGGTTTAGGGCCAGGAGTAACCCCTGAGCGCTGTTGGGTGTGACCCAAAAACAAAACAAACTAACAAACAAAAAATACAGGCAAGAGTTGGGAAGGGGCGGCTTTGATGGTGGGAATGTAAAGGAAAAAGTGAAGATTTTATGAATTAAAATAAAACTCACTTTCCCCTCAAAAAACAAAAAACAAAAGCAAAAACAGGTTTTTAGGACTCTAGTCCCTACTTTACCTAGACTAAATGCAAGGCCACCCTGTCATTTGGTTTGGTTGTTGTTTTACTTAGGTGGTTAGGAGGGAGGGTCTACAAACATGTTTCATACAACCTAATACTTCACTTTTCAACAGTTCTCCTTCTTCCCCTCTGTGCTGTTGCTGAAATTCTCAGGGGTTCAACTCTGGGTCTGGTGCTCACAAGCTAGTTGCCAGGAGTTGTTTCTCTTTCTTTTCCTCTTGCTCATTCTGGCTATAGTCCTCCCAGATGATTGCTCTAGGTTTTCTCACTGACAATTTGGGGTCTGTACTCTACCAGTGATAGAACCCGCAGTTTCCGCCTGCACAGCAATGTCCATGTCTTGTCAGTTATGTCATCTAAGATAGGAAGGTCACAAGATCTGCCAGGAATGTGCACTGTTGACTGCCTTACATCTTAGGAAGAAGCAGTGTAATCAGGCAAACTTGCATAGAGGGGACCAGGGATACCTTCTGAAATAAACTGGAGGGTTTTTTGGGAGAGATGAGCAAGTCTACTTGAATCTTGGGCTACATTAAGGACAGTGGTACATAAACATGGATGACTTGTAGCCTTGGGAGAAAGGAAACTAGTGAAGCTAAGGCACTGATCTATATGAATGCAACGGAATAGGGTTATCTAGTGTCATAATCCTTCCTTGTTCTGAGACCAGTGTTCCCTCATCATCCCTGAGCAGATTCAATGATCTCCCCTTGCACAGGGATCTCCAAGCCTGAATCCTGGATAATCACTATTTTATAGCACAACTCTGTCTGGCACTATTTTTTCATACTTTTTTTTTTTTTTTTTGGTTTTTGGGCCACATCTGGCATTGCTCAGGGTTTACTCCTGGCTCTGCACTCAGAAATCGCTCCTGGCAGGCTCGGAGGATCATATGGGACGCTGAGATTCGAACCGATGACCTTTTGCATTGAAAGGCAAATGCCTTACCTCCATACTATCTCTCCGGCCCCATACTTTCACTTTCAAATTACTCACAATTAAAAAACATATTCATACCCGTTTGCTGCTCAGGGGTTATTCCTGGCTAAGCGCTCAGAAATTGCCCCTTATTTGGAGGGACCATATAGGACGCCGGGGAATCGAACCCTGGTCCTTCCTTGGCTAGTGCTTGCAAGACAGACACCTTACCTCTAGCGTCACCTCTCTGGTCCCTAGAAAATATTTTTAAATGACTAAAACAGAATAAATTTTGTTATTAGTAAAATTTTATAAAATTAAAATTAAGGCAAATTTGTAAAATAAAAATTCTGTAAAATTTTTTCCACCCCCTCAAATTCTGTAAAATTTTGAAGAACAATCTAGAGCAGATTGTAAAAAGAGTTAAACTCACTCACTCACACACACAAACACATATATACATACAAATAGACATGCACAAAAGTCAATCATCTTAACTTTGCAATCAAGTTAAATCAACTTTCAGTCAACATAAGAGCCAGAAGTACAAAATAAATTAAAACCAAATTAAATAGAGACAAAAAAAAAAAAAGCATATATTGGGGCCAGGGAAAGAGCTGAAATGGCTGAGTGCATGCTTGGAATATTCAGAGTCCTGGGTTCAAACCTTGCATTGTATATTTCCTTGAGTTCCTCCAGGGGACCCATGAGCATATTCCTATAATGAAATTCAACTCAGCTATAAAAAGGCAAATATACTGAGAGATATAACATGGACAAATTACAAAAGCATTACACTGAAGCAAAGAAGAGAATCAAGGAAGAGTGTGTCTCAGAATACCATTGATAAGCTTCTAAAAAAAATTCTAGGAAATATTAATATTTATTAATAGTGCAATATGTAGTGTTTAATTAGCCCATAGAGGAGTTGGGGGTCAAATGATGAGACTAGGATTATGGAGATGCATGTTATCTTCATTTAGATAGTATTTATTATACTTGCTTCTCTTTTAATGTAGTGGTGTTCTTGGAGGAAGGTGTTGGGCCACACTGCATTGTGAAGGGACTATTCCTAGCTTTGTACTCAGGAGTGCCCTCTGGTGAAGCAAAGGAGACCAACTACCACACTTAGGGAATTGGACCCAGATCGCAAGATGTAAAGCAAATGCCTGAACTCTTTTCCTATCTGGCCCTTATTCTGCTGGTTTCCATAATATAATTATATGTTTAGAATAATTTTAGAAATGAATCTAAAATTTATGCTAATAATGCATAGTTTCCATTTTATCTAAATAGGTTTTAAAAAATAGTCTGTTCTTTGATATATTCTTTTATTATTTATAAACCGGAAAAAGCTTTCTTTTTATTGAGTTTTAACATTTCTTTCATTGCTAATTAATTGCCTTGATTATTATTAATAAAATATAAACTAGGGTTATGTGTCTTAGAAATTGTTTACATTTCTATTTCAGTTACTTCTTATAAAATACATTTTCAAAAATCTCGAACCATGTGATTAGTCCAACATTCAGTTCATGAAAGAAGTTGATACAGCAACTTTCGAACCCTTTCCCCAACACCAGTGTAGTCAGTCACACTTAGAAAGTTTAGATTCACCTGTATTTCTTCTACCACAGAAGGAATCTGTTTTCTTAGTCAACATCAGCTCCTTTTGCACTGCATCCTTATTTTCCTGAAGAGCTACATCTCTCTGCCAGTCTGTCAGTTATGCTCAACTTTTTCATGTCTTTCCACATGCTCAGCCATTAAGAAGGCAACAGCTGGCTCCTTGTGACTATGTCTGAGTGTAAATAGCAGTTTCTTTTTTCTTTCTTTTTGTTAAATTTTATTGCTATATTTAATATTTTTCAGCTTTTAACCTCTATTTTATTTTATTTTATTTTTAATTTTCATTTTGGGGGGGCATGCCCAGCAGGGTTCAGGGGTTACTCATGGCTCTTTGTTCAGAAATCACTCCTGGAAGGCTTGGGGGACTATAGGAGGTGCCAGGATTCAAATCACCATCTGTCCTGGGTCAGCTGCACGCATACATTTATTTCTCTGTTTCTAATTCACTTTATTTCCAGTGCGCCATGGTTGGAGAGGATAGTCCATACAATTTTCAGTCTCTTGATTTTATGGAAGCATGTTTTATGGCCCAGCATCTGGTCTATCTTGAGAATTCTCATGTGCATTGGATAAAAATGTTTATTCAGGGGCCAGAGAGATAGCATAGTAGTAGAGTGTTTGCCTTGCATGTGGCCATCCCAGGAGATGGTAGTTTGATTCCTGTCTTCCCATATGTCCCCCGTGCCTGCCAGGGGTGATTTCTGAGCACAGAGCTAGGAGTAGCCCCTGAGTGCTGCTGGGTGTGACCCCTCCCCCCCAAAAGAATTTGTATTCAGCTTTGTGAAGATGTCAACTAAGTCATTCTCTTTCATATCTTCCTTTAAGGACACTATTTCTTTGTTGAGTTTTAGCCTGTTGATTTATCAAGAGACACCATGTTGAATTCTCCCACTACTATTGTGTTGCTATTGATATCTTTTTTTAGGTCTCTTTTTTGTTTTGTTTTGTTTTGTTTTGTTTTGTTTTTGGTTCACACCCAGCAATGCTCAGGCGTTACTCCTGGCTCTATGCTCAGAAATCGCTCCTGGCAGGCACCATTTGGGATGTCTGGATTTGAACCAATGACCTTCTGCATGAAAGGCAAATGTCTTACCTTCATGCTATCTCTCTGCCCCCCCCCCCCTTTTTTAGGTCTTTTAGCAGTTATTTTAAGAACTTTTTCTTGCCCCTCATTGGGTACATATATGTTTAGGAGCATAATTGTTTCTTGATGGGCACATATCTTGATTATTAAGAAATGATCCTCGCTATCTCTTATAGCCTTTTTAAGCCTAAAGTATATGTCATCTGATATTAGTATGGCCACTTTAGCTGGCCTTTTTTTTGGGGAGGGCACACCTGTTGATGCTCAGGGGTTACTCCTGTCTATGGGCTCAGAAATCGCTCCTGGCTTGGGGGACCATATGGGACGTCGGGGGATCGAACCACACTCTGTCTGAGGCTAGCGCTGGCAAGGAAAATGTCTTACTGCTTGTGCCACTGCTTCGGCCCCCCTCACTTTAGCCTTTTTAAGAGAGTTGTTTGCTTGCAGAACTCTCCTCCAATCTTTGAATTTGAATCTCAGAATATTCAAATGTTTTCTTGCAGGCAGCAAAATGTTGCATTCAATTTTTCGATCTATTTTGTCACTCTGTTTCTTAACTGGTGCATTTAGTAGATGGGCATTGAGAGAAATTATTGTCATGAGATTTTGTGCATCTTTCTGTAGGAGTTTGGTGTATTTGTTGGATCTACCTTACCTTAAACTAGACCTTTCAATTCTTCTTCTTCTTTTTTTTTTTTTTTGTTTTTTGGGTCACACCTGGCGGTGCTCAGGGGTTACTCCTAGTTCTGCACTCAGAAATCACCCCTGGCAGGCTCAGGGGACCATATGGGATGCCAGGATTCGAACCACTGTTTGTCCTAAATCAGCTGCAGGCAAGGCAAATGCCCTACCGCCGTGCTATATCTCTGGCCCTCAATTCCTCTTTTTATGTTAGCTTTGAGTCTTAAAGTTCTTGAGCTGTTGTTTATCTGTGAAATCTTCAAACCTGAATGAAAGTGTCTGGCCAGATGAAGTATTTGTGGCAAGCGTTCATTTAATTGAGTTTTTTTTCTATTATATCCCAGCATTATCTTAGGACCTGAAGGGTTGCTTGTGATAAATCGGTTGTAAATCTTAAGGATGCTTCTCTGCTTCTTCTTTTTGAAGAAAAGGGGCTCCTGGATTGGGGACAGGAAGGATGTGTAGTAAAGTGGTGCAATGACCCGCTTGGACCAGAAGAGGGCAGGGCCAGCTGGTGTTATTGTTCCTGCTAATAACCATCTTCCTTGACACATTTTAATGACTCCTGCACCAGGTTCCCTGAGCCTGCACACCGGCCTGATGGTTAGGAATCTGGGGAGAGTGGGAGCAAACAGCAGTTCATAGCTTCACCTTTTCCCCTTTCGTCTTTTATTCCCCAGCTGACAGCAATACCCTCAGCAGTGCTCAGGGGCCACAGTGGCCTAGGTATAATTAAGTAGACCTCAAACATACTGGCCAAGTGATCTAATACTTGTGTGATCTCCCCAGCCATTGCTCAATTATTCTGCCATTTAAAAATGTATCTAGGGGCCGGAGAGGTGGTGCTAGAGGTAAGGTGTCTGCCCTGCAAGCACTAGCGTAGGATGGACAGTGGTTCGATCCCCCGGCGTCCCATATGGTCCCCCCAAGCCAGGAGCGATTTCTGAGAGCATAGCCAGGAGTAACCCCTGAGTGTCAAACGGATGTGGCCCAAAAACTAAAAAAAAAAAAAAATGTATCTATACATTTTTTTTATTCACACCTGCTGTTCTCAAGGGATATACCTGGCAAAGTGTTCAGACATCACTTCCTGCATCTGTTAGTGCAACTACTGAGTCTGTCTGATCACTCTTGCTCAGCTGATTGAGGCATAACCCTGGGAATGGGATTTAGGCACCAAGCAGAGCTTCCACACCATCTGCCCTGGGCCCAGAGTGACTTCATCATCAGACAGAAGATGAAGGAATGAGCTTTATTGGGAGGATCTTAAGCTTCATGCAGCCTGCTGAGAGTTAGGGCTGATTTACAATTTGTGTGTGTGTGTGGGGGGGGGTGGAGTCCGAAAACAGGAACAGTGGGATGGATCTGTTCAATGTAGCTTCTTAGCAGGGAGGGACACAGGTGTGGGAGAACACAGAGATGAGGCAAGAAGTTTCTAGGAGAGCCAGCAATGTTCTTTGAGATCATTTATTCTTGGTGACTAGATGGAACCTGGGCTTTCTGCAGGCAAGGCTATGCTCTAGTCCTGGGCACATCTGGACTCCATGAGAGTTCACACAGCCCAACCCTGAGCAGACCTGGATTCACCTGGCAGCATGAGTTAAACCTGGGGGGTGGGGGGAGAGGGAGAGTGGGGAGTGGGAAGTGGGGATCATAGCAGGATTCCCACAATAATCAGGATTTCCCCAGAGAATTGCCAACCCCTCACCACAGGCACAGGACACCTAAGAGAGCCATTACGTGTCACCCCAAGTGTAGATGCTTGCTTACTCCCATCCCCCATTCTTTCTGTAACCTAATCTGCTAATAAGACCTGCCCATTTCTGGGAGGTGTCTTTGGTGGGTAACAAAAGGTTTTGCCTCAGGGGCAGGGGAGAGATTTGGAGGATTTTGGAGGAGAGGTGGAGGAAGATTCAGCAAGAAAGATGGAGGAGGAAGTAGGAAAAACTGAAGAGAGCAAGCTTAAGTAGGTTTAAGATTATAGGCCACACACAATTAATCTTCTTCCCATTTTAATTTTTAATTTTAGGAATTGATGCTGTGTTACATTAGGGTTTTGCTTTCTTGACTTTAGGTTAGTGGGTTGGGTATTGTTGCCAATAATTTCCTAAATGATATTTTTGTCTGTTCTCACGGTTTTTTGCGTGGGCGCATCTTAGAAAAAAATAGTAGGTTCGAAAGGAGGTTCTATTTATTTTGGAGGGAACCTCAGTTGTTTATTTGCACTGGGAGGTTCTCAGCCTTAAGCATTTTGTTTTGGTTTGTGACTTAAACTCCCATCTATAAATAATCGGCCACACTTGGTACATCAATTTCAGATCCCCTATGGGATTCTGCCTGGACTAAGAACTTGGATTAAGTTCAGATACCTAATAATCAGTTGCCCCCTCCCCACAGAGCAGGGTGAGTGTGCCCCCTCCTTCAAAGTAGGGGCCTAATTCACTGCCCCAAATATGGGCTTTCTGGTCAACCTGGATATGAATGGAAAATGTGCTTCATCCAACCTGCTACACAGCCTTTCTAGCATCTCTTCGAAGGATCTCTGTCTTCCGATTACAATTGGGCTTTTCCATTGTCCCGGGAGCTCCCCATCGCCTACTAGATCCTTGATCATTGAATTTCGAATACTCCACTTGATCTTCCAAGGAAGAACCTATTTGGAATTCTTCATCTTGTAGGTCGTAGATCTATCATCTCTGGAGCTTAGTTGATTCCTTGATACGTTTCTGGTTTTGGACACCCTGTGTTTAGGTTAGAAATTTTTCTTTACTTTTCCCTGTGATGCGCTTATGCAAACAGCCGCTCTTTTCTTATTGCTTAGTCGTTCCTTTTATAATTATAGAAAATATTATTTACTTTTGTACATTATTATTGTTTCTTTACTAAAAAGGGGGGAATTGTTATATATGACAGCATTTCCATAAGATTATCATCTCTGCCACTTGTCCCACCTTTACCTTCCAGGTGAGGGCGCTGTTGAGAGCCTAATAAATAGTTTGGGAGAGAGGTGCTCCGTCCGGATCTTTCGGTAGAGTTTACTGGCTGGCTCCAGGTGTTTTGGGGGGAGCTGGTAGTAGGCTTATAAAGGACTCTGCATCCGATCTTAATAGCCCTTTACCCTCCTGTCTGTGTGGATTATTTGTTGCGGATAAATATTACCAAGATCTCCTCCCACAAGGGGATAGAGGAATGGGAATCAATTTTCACTCTGGGAGCTCTTTGAGGATACACCGATAACCAATCAAGGGGTAAACGGGGCCCAACAGCTGCTCTGAAACCTGCCACCCACTGGGCTATGCCCCTCCCAGTGGGCCAAATGCCTCAAGCTGGCACTCAGAGACATGAAATATGAGAAAAGGGCCAGAAACCCTTAGCCCTGCCCTGCCTGCAGCCTGCCTAGTCTCACTGTCTGATGCTATTATATGTGCCAGTGTGTCCATCTGTCTGTCTGACTGCTGAGCTGTGGTGTCCATCAGAAGGCAGCACAGCTGAGGAATGTCTTGAAGAGAAGACACCACCCCCAAGTCAGAATGACCACCTGTGGCCATCAGGATTAAAGGAGTCCTCCCCAGGCTGTGGTCAGTCTGGTCCAGGACAGCCGTATCTTGGGGAGACAGGCCTGGTCACCAATTTGGGGGTCTGCATGATTCACTGCAGTTCCTGGAAACTGGGAAGCGAGGCAGTTTCTTTCATCTATGTGCAGAGACAGGCTTGAGCACTGCAGCCAAATGAAAGGAATGGGTATCCCTGATTAACGGGAAATGGAATTCTGGTTCCTGGTACTCCTTACTACTCATCTGAGGCTACTCCTTGACTTTTTTGTCTCTTGTTTGTGTTCCACCTGATCAGGGTCACTGTTCTCTGCTATTGAGAGAACCTCCTTCTTGTACCCTGTGACAGGGACCACCACCTGGAAATGAGGGAAAATGGAACTGAGGGTTTCCTGTGGGCTGACTTCCAAGGGGTGACTGGGGTGGAGTTATGCCTGCCCTTTACCTCTGGCTGCTTGTCCTTCTCAGCTGAGATATTTCCCTGCACATACAGATAGCAGATGGACAGATAGAGGCTGGCAACATGTTGGGTGCAGAGGGTGGGGCCCAGAAAATCAGAGAGAAGCATCAGCCCCCCCCCACTCCAGCTCTTTCTATTCTTTCAGGGCACATAGGTTTATAAATAGACAGAGGCTATGCCTTAAAGTCCTTGGATTCAGTGCTACTTCAATGAATCTATCCCTGTTTCTATTCATTGTTTCTTTCCCCTCTCACTTCTGGCCTCTAATGCAGAACTTCAGGGTCACCTATAATTGAAACGCAGACATATAGAAGTTACCAAAAAACGTATTTGTAATTTCTTAATGTTTTGATCATAATGTTTGCCAAAAATCTAGTGTTCTGGGCTCCCTCTCATCTCTGTTTCCTTCCTCCTCTGATCCTTCATCTTCACTTCTGCCGCTAACAGTCAGCCAATTCCCTAACCTTGCCTCCAGCTTTTCTGTCGCTGCAAAACAAAAAGCTGCCTTTAAAAATCTTCCTGGCGTTTCTCGTACCCTGCCATAGCCTGCCTCAGCTCCGTCCTTGCTCCGCCAAAGTTTTTACTCCCCTCCTTAGCCGGCAATTGCTACAAAACAAAGCCTTTAATTGAAAAAGCCTCAGAAAGCTGTTTAAAGCCGTATAACCCTGAGCCCCTTACATGCTCTCCTGCTTAAAATCTATTGGGGGGCGGCGCTGTCTCCCCCGCTGAATCACGCAATATTGTCTACACAGCGCTTAAAGCTGAACTCTTTGTCTCTTGCAAAGTTAACTTTTTCTCCGCTGTAAAATCCTTTCTTCCGGCAAGCAAGCACAGATTCTAATCTCTGAGCTCATAGCTGGCTTCACCTTAAAGGGACAGCGCCCATTTTCCAAATCCCAGCTTAAACCCGGTTCCACACGTGGCAACAAACTTTTGCTACCCCACCCCCCCTGCCCTCCTGGCCATGCGGCCGCTTCAGCAAAATTCAGCGAGCAGGGCGAAAAACCCCCAACCCTTAGTATACCTCCCCTCAGGTTTTTATGGTTGTCTCTCTGTTACAAATGTTCCTTTTTCCTGAGTTGGGATGCCTAAGTTGAAATGTTTTTCTAAATATAAAGGCCACAGTTGGTAAAATTAAAAAGTCTTAAATGTGTTACAAAATGTCATAATAAGTTCTTTAACCTACGCAAAGGTGACGTATATGTGGCATACTTTGTACCTGTTTTTAAAACTGTAAGTTTCTGTGTAGCTAAAATGCAAAACATAAAAAAAAAAAAAAAAACTAAAATAATACAAGTAAGCAAAAGAAGTTGGTCAGCTTTCCTTAACAATATGTGTAAACATTCCAAAACACTCTGAGCTAAACCTAAGCTCTTTTAAATGCATAATAAATATAGGAGTATAGCATTGCCATTTGAAAAACTTAAACCAAATAATCTGAACCTTGAAAGTGGGTAGGCAGTTCAAACAGTGGCATAAAAGCCATTTCAATAACAAAAACAATATAATAACTAGTTAAATAAATTTGTTCATAAATTATTGTTCATAAACTTAAACCTTAAGTAGCTTTGTCCCTTTTCTTAATTTCAAACTTAATTTTAAACTCAAAGGTAAGTACAAATAATTTTGCATTTTCCAAGTTTAATCTTAAGTTGTCTCTGTTCATGTTGTGGTTAGCCCTTTTTAAAATAATATTGTTAATTAGTATCATAAAAGTAACTAAATTTTATAAGCAAATTAACAAGTATTAAAAATAATTTTGGTCTTAAGCTCTAGGTGTGTAAATGCATCAAATGTCTTTAACTATATTTTATAATGTCTAAACATTTTGTTAATTTGGTATCTAATATTTTTTACAAATTATTCACTTAAAGTCTTCAAAGTAAAAACAGTTGTTTTTTAAAGTCAGTTTTTTATACCTTTAATAATCATAGTTCATACTCTTGTGTTTAATCATAAAAATTTTAACACTTTATTACAGCTGTCTTACTATTCTACTGTAAAACCAATTTATAACAAATCTGTTCATTTTCAGCAAATAATATCATACTTCAAAGTGGAAACTTCTTCTACAGTGCTCCCCTAACCATTTCACTTAACAAAATTTTTAACTGCTAACATTTTCCTTCATGTTTTCAACTTCAAATTAAAATTGTTTTAAAAATGTTTTGTGTTAAAGCTAAACCTTAAAATTTATTTTCAGCAGTTCCACTCCAGCTACGTTAACATTTTTTTTTACAAACATGCCGGCTAAATATTTAAAAGCGCTTGTTAATTTTTCTAATGCAAGTTTTGAATGAATCCTCTTGTCTGTTCATGTGTGTGTTATGAATGAAAGTGGCCACAATGTTGTGTTTCGTGTTGTTTGTTCTGTCTGTTTATTTGTTATTTTTGCATTTCATGATAAATACAATTTTTAAAGCCTTATCCATTTTTAAAATTTCAATTAATTTTTTTTTAACCTGGCTTAGTCTAGTCATCTAACTAACTGTGAAATCCTGCTAAAAATCCTGTGCTAAGCTAGCTTTGTCCTATCAGCATGGCAGAAAAAGTAGGAAATGGTAAATCCCAAATTTCTCAAATGGCCATCAGGAATAATTTTTTCCTGGAGAATTTTTGGACTTTACAATCACCCAACTTTCTGCTATGTATAGTTAAGGCCAATAGAATAAGGCCAAATGTGGCTAGAAAAAGAAGCATCTAGCTTTAAAATGATAACTAATAAGTTTAAGAAAAATCATTTAGGTTCAGTTTAAAGTTTTTGAAAAATTGGCTATTGTTAATTATAACACTTTTTTGAATGCTGAAGTCTAACAAAGGTCAAATAACATTCCCATGGTATTCTAAATAATTTGTGTAATGTCATTTTTATATGAAAAAATTAAATTCATAAAAATTTTATTGACAAAAAAATGCCCCCAAGTAACCATTTTGCCTCCTGCCAAGCTGTTTTCTTATAGACATACTTCCTGCAGCTTCCCGCAGTCCTGCCCTCATTCACTTCAAAAGAGCCTGCCACCGCTCTTGCTAGCTGCCATTCCTGCGAACCTGTTTCTAACTGACTCCACCTATGACAATGCTGAATTTGGTACTCTGCCTGGCTGCCTCCAACCACCCCCTTCACACCAAGGCTTCATTAATTTGTTTGCTCTACTTGACTCTCCCTTGCAAGACGATGACAACACCTCTGGTTCCTTCCCTTCCCCTTTTATGGTGCTGGATACATAGCCAACCCCCTCCCACTCATCCCCTGACCCATCCTGGAAGTAGCCCTTTGTGCCCTCGCCATGGGTGCTGAGGAAAAGTAAGCCACCCCCAATCAATTTTTGCCACAACCTGGCCCATTCACCCATTCCCCAGAACACACTGGCTATGTCAGCTCAACCTCTCCCATGCCCTGAGCTCTTCAGAACTCTGCCTGCTTCCCCACCCTTCCAGCCCACGCGGCCTTCCGGACCCCCCTGCTCTTCTCAGCTCATCCTTGTCATGATCAACGCCTCTGCCCAAACGCCTTCGGTACCTGCTATTCACCCACCTCACCAGCCTAAATTGCTGCCTTGAACTGCCTTACTTCACCAACGACAACAAACTTCTGCGATGCGGTATGAAGCTTCAACATGGCTTAACTTTAAAACTAGTGGTGAAACTTGAACCTTGCCCCTTGGTACCCAATATGATTCCCCCTATTGAAAATTGTAATCAAATTCTTGTCGTTGATTTCTCCTTTCAGTTCATAATTGCCCCCAATTCAATGTTTTTTCTTCACTGGTTTATCTCCCCACATTGTTTCACATTTGTTTTTTCAGTCCAAGAACTACTGTGTTTTAGTTGTTTTAATGCCTAAATTAACTGTTAAACCTAAAACTAATTTATTACCCCTTAAATATAACTCTGTGTCTCTCTCCCTCTGCAGTAAAAAACCAGTTACTGCTCTTACCCTTGCCTTATTAATGGGCCTGGGTATTATTGGTGCTGGCACAATAATTTATTCATTAATTCCTACTCTAAAATCTGTTAATGCCTTAAGTATAACTGTTGTTAAAAATGTTTACAAACTTAAACTAAGTTTACAATACTTAGAGCACACTGTTAAATCCCTAGCAAAAATAGTGCAGCAAAACCACCGTGTTTTAATTTGGTTTCTTTTTTTTGAAGAAAGGGGGAGTCTGTGCAGCCCTTAAAGAAGAATGTTGTGTTTTTAAGGATGAAACAGGTTTAGTTAGAAATAGCATTCAACGTATAGAGGATGATTTAGTAAATAGACAAAAAGATTTAGAGCAGAGTGAGAGCTGGTACAAAAATTGGTTTTCTACCACTCCATGGATAACAACAGTGCTCCCAGCTTTTTTGGGACCCTTCATTGGCTTCATGTTGCTAGTTTCTTTTGGTCCTTGGGCTTTTCGCAAACTCACCACCTTCGTGAAGAATCAAGTGGATGAAGCAACCAGAAAGAACTCAAAAGTTTTATACCAACAACTATGCACCTCAGAAGACCAGCTGACGCCTGACATCTCCCCTCCTGCCAACTCTCCGCCACTTAAGTTTGAAGTTATCGAGGAGCTGGCGCATAGACCTCAATCTGTGCGCTCGCGCCTTGCCAAGCTTTGGAAACGACTGACTCAAGGGTAGCAGATGCGGTGACTGGAAGCCCCACACCTCTTCACCCAGTGTGGCCAGTCCACCGAGGCACGTCTGTCCCTTCCATATTGTATACTAAACAGGGGGAGATGTGGGCGACCGTACACCCACATATTCAATGGATTTTTCACCGCTGCCTGATTCAAGCCATAAGTTTGCATAGCCCTGAGCCAAAAGAACCCTGCAAATAAATTTAGCTCACCACAGAGAATCTGGCTTAACTAGATTCCTTAAATCTTTCCATGGAACCTATTTTTGTAACTGCTCTCATACACGCAATTATAGATAGGTTTTTGTAAGGTTTAAACTGTAAGATCTGTTAAGGATTTGCTTCCCCTCCCCCCATCCTGCCAGGTTTCTCCTTATCCTTCCCGCCATCAAAATGTGTCTGCTCCCATTGGTTAAAATCGTTGTACCTGTACAAATCTGATTGGTTTAAGTTTCAATCCTATGTTTTTGCTCCTCCCACTGAAGCAGGGCATAAAAACTCTGCTTGCTCCCTCAATAAATCTCTTGACAGGAATTCAGCTTGAGCTTTTTATTAACTTCTACGGCTTAATTTTCTAGGTGTTCACAAAAGAGCTTAACACTTGCGAATTATTTGTATTCGCCTTCTACCTTCTGTTCTGGTTGAGAGAAAGCTGCTGGCCGGAGATCTCTCCCATTAAAGGGCAGAAGCGGAGGCGAGTACATATACTAGTGGTCCCTGACTGAGGAACCCCAAGACTTGGGGAGCCATGATGAAAATTAGCTTCTCCTAACCAGATGAATCTCCCTTTGAGTCTTTGGAGCTGTCCTGTCGGGTGACTCAATCCAGGATGATTCTAGCTACTAGTAGAGGCTGGATCTGCTTTTCCTTTCCAGTCGCCCCAGCATTCTTTTCAGCTTATGTGCAACCCAGAGGCATCTCAGGGAACGAGGGCGTGACTCCCACTCCAGGCTCCATCCATTCAGATCAAAGGTACATCTTAGCAGCTCCCACAAACTCAGCATTCCCCTCTGAGCACCAGGAAACCTTCTCCCTGTTACAGCACTCAACTCAGCAGTAGGTCCTAGCACAAACCAGTGTTCACTCAGCACTCACAGCTCATCTGTGCCTCCTATCAGGTGGTCCTGGGCTGGGCCTCAGGATTTTGTACCATCTCCTCAGGGGCCCTGAAGATATCGACCTGCATCAGCAGGCCCAGAAGGAGCTACACTTGTGGGACCCTCATCTCAGTCACTGTTTGCAGGGGCTCAGTGTCTATCTGTGTTTAATGGCCTACCTGGGTCTATGGTGGGCCTTCTCTTCCCTGGAGAAGGGGCTTGTGGGTGGGTCCACACAGCTTGCAGCCAGGGACTGCCCTGCCTAGGCCTAAGCAGCTCTAGGACAGCCTTCCCCTTCTCAGAGGCTCTCAGTCCTCAGGTCCAACCAGGGCCTAGTGGTCAGCTTTGCCTTGAGCCCCAGAGCTGCCACAGTCCAGCCCCCCTCAGGGTCTGGTCAGGATGTAGCCTTTGTCCTGGTTCCTTTTTCTTCCCAAGGCAACTCGAGACCTCTCCTAGGACATGGGATCCCAGGGCCTGCAGATCATGGCCAATGTTTCCTGTGGCTCCAGGAAGATTTCTGGGTGGACAGGACTCCCCCCAAACTCCCCCAGCTTTCCCAGTGCTGGCAGACACAAGAGGACACAGACTGACCCAATTTGTTCTCTGCCCTAAGTGTCTTGGAGGCTCCAGAGCATACCCAAACCAGGAGTGAGTTTGTACTTAGATGTGAACATCCAATTCTAGCAGGACAGCAGGACAATAGGAAGCACAATAAAGATGCGCCCTACGTGTCCTGTCATGGGTGTCATCCAGTTTCAGATAGAAAAAACAACATCCATCCAGCATATAATTCTTCCAGGGTTCCTCATTTGACTGACACCATCTCAGTGGCTTGTGGTGAGGCATCTGTAAATATAAACTCAGTGACCAAGGGTAGGAGATGCAGATAGTGACCAGCTCTGAGATCCTGTGAATGACATGAAAGATTAATATAGTCATCCAGCAGTGGTAGGTGAATGGCCATGTGGGGTGAAGAGTGGAGCATGGGGCACGGAGACATGAGCAATCTCCAGGAGCAGTTCAACATTAAAGCTCAGCTTTATTACAGAAAGCCTGTTCATTTATATGATTCTGTGTCCAAAAAGCCCTCTCATGTGAAAGAGCAGGGGAGGGAGAAGGGTTGGGTCACAAGACAGCCTGGTGCTGTTTTATTCTTCTTAGTCAGTGTACTGGAACACTGTGTTTTTGAGTAATGTTTTGGAGCATACTCTCATGAGTTCCCAAAAATGGTCAGAATGTAGTGTGAACGATTCTGGGGTTGTTTGGCTCAGGGTGGGACATAACAAGGAGTGCACTAAAGGTCAGTCCCCTGTTCCATGGCTCAGTATATGCACATAGGCACTTTCCCCTTGCAGGTATTGCCATAGAGCCCATTGGAGCAGTGAGGTTTTTTGAGGTAGGCTAGAAGGCCTTGGGCTAAACCTGACTAAGGGAAGGGGGATGGGGTGGGATGGGGCTGACCCTTCAGACATGGCCACAGTTAGTACACTTATTGCCACAGGTCTTCTGGGTTGCAGTTTATTTAACAGCTCTTCAGTTAACAAATGGTGTAGTTGCATCTGTAAAACTGCAGCAACTACAAAAATAGACAATTCTATATCCTAGACAGCAGTTCTGATTGCTATCCTTCTTTTCCTCAGTGTTCTGCTCTCTGTGTTCAACTCCCTGGTCACAGCTGCTGCTCTCTTCCCCACACCACACTGCTCTCTTTTCGTCCCAATTCCAGGATCAGCTCTTTCTATTCAGTCTCCTTGCTTTGTATTTGTTATGTATCTTTCACCCTTAGTTGTTTCCGCTATCTGATTGGTTATATCCTATAGGGGGGTTTTGTATAAGGACCAATCAGATTTCACACAGCCTACTAAAGGAAGGTTTGAAAGATTACTTCATAGAACTATGCAAATAAGGTATGTAGAATGCATATGTTAATACATACGCAAATAAAGTCAGAAAGTCTTCTAGAGTCTATGGAGTTTAGTCCCTCCTCTTCCTGCTCATTTCCTCTTAACACTGGGAATATGTCAGGAAATGATCAGGGAGTAATCTTGAGATTTGTAGAGAGTTGGTCAGAGTGAAAGGTTCATAGACTGGACAGTTCTGAAAGTCCACTCCTATGACCTTTATTGGCATAGATGGGATACTGCGTAATGGTGCCAACTGGAATGGCCTCTGGGATGGGTTTGCCTTTGCAAACCATTAGGAAACCTACAGGATGGAGCATATTTTAGACTGTGTTTGACATCTGTAGAAGTACATGTACAATTATGTGTGTTTTCCCATTCACAAAAGTCTATGTTGAAGGCCCATATTGTTACGGAGATTCTCACTGTGAATAAATGAAAAACCAAGCTGCATGCACTGAAAAACAGAAGAAATCAGTTTCAATCATGCAGGTGGACCCAGAAGAGCTTGTGCTGGAAATACTGGGCCCAGAAAGAACAAAAAAACAAAAAACAAATAAGAGCTCTGTTTTAAAAACTATCATATGGGAGAGGGGGCACATGGAGGCAGGTGGCAGAAAAGTACAGTACACATTCTGGCATATCATCTGCAAAGCAAGGAAGAGACCACTTCAAAGACATGAACATATGTGAAGTACAGACCCAGGTAATCAAGCTTACAAAGCAAGACTAGCATATCCCCAGGACATTCTATGGTTATGTCATTATTGGCCCTTCTGTTCTCTGGTGTTGGCAGTACACTATTTTGGTGTTGCTTGTTGGCAGTACACTATTTTTCTTCAGAAATATTAGGCTGAACTATGTCATATTAACTTTATGTTGAGGAAAGTGTCAATTACTGGGTCTGGAAATGGGGCCCAGCTATGGAGTATTTGTCTTTTGTGGGTGAGACCTTGAGTATGGAAGCATGAGGACAACAGTAAATAAATTCTCAGCCTTTTCCTTGCAAGACACACTGAAAAGTCAAATTTAGCATATTTTACCAGATGTAACTGACAGTCTGAGTTACATTACATTAATTTACTCATTCATGTCTACCAGTCTCCCAGTCTGTCCCAATCTCTACTCTGACCTTCTCCCTTACCTGGGCTGCTGAAATAACCTGCTGATGGTGGAGCCTGCCAGGTCCTATTGTGTTCTCAGCCTGCCCCAAACTCACTGGAAGTCTGTTTTTTTCTATTGCTTTTAAAATTTTTCATTGTTTTCTTGCCCCTTTTCCTGCTTAAGGACCTGTTTCAGGCTGTGTTCAGGAATTTCTCCCAATGGAAGAGACCATGTACCAATGGGATCAAATCCAGGGTACCCATATGCATATTTATACTCCATCCTCTTTTAATTCTCTTCCTGATACCTCAAAACTGTTGATTTACTTTCCTTTTAGTTCCATTTTAGGTAACATAACTACAATAGTGAAAACATCAGGGTGTTTTATTTTTTAATTGTTTATGTTTGTTTGGGGCTACACCTTGCTGTGTTCTGGGCTTACTCCTGGCTCTATACTATTGGATAGCTATGAGCCTTTTTTCTGATGCATTTGTGCAAATAGTTTCTTCCATACTGTAGGGTGTCTTTTACAAGTAAGTTACTTTAGCTGGGTAAAAACTTTGTAATTTGATGATATATCATTGGTTTATTTTTGTTTTTGTTATCTTTGCTAATAGAGCCAAATCATTGAAGACCTTTCTGAGGTCTAGTACCTGAAAATTTCTGATTGTATTCCTCAATATTCATGATGGATCCTTGTCTGATGTCTCTATCTTTAATCCACTTTGAATTAACTTTTGTATAGGGTGTGAAATATAGATCCAGTTTCACTCTGTTGCAGGTGACTATTGGGTTTTCTCAGAACCATTTAAAGAAGCATTCTTGATCCACTTCATGCACTTGTCTCCTTTGTCACAGATAAACTGTTTTTAGAACCTGTTTATCTCCAGATCTTAATTTTGTCTCGTTGGTCTAAGAATCTGCCTTTATTTCAGCACCACACAGTATAGGTTATTATAAGTTTTGAATAAAATTTAAAGTCAGGGAATGTGTTATCTCTAAACTTCTCTCTGGTTTCTAAACCTCATTTATATTTTTGTTTGTTTTTATTTTTGTTTTGTTTTGGGTCACATCCGGAGCACTCAGGGGTTACTCCTGGCTCTATGCTCAGAAATCACTCCTGGCAGGCTCAGGAGACCATCTGGGATGCCGGGATTTGATTCATCATTCTTCTGCATGCAAGGCATGCTATCTCTCCAGCCCCTAAACCTTGTATATTTTGAACAAACATGAGTTCATAGCTGATCTCATTCAGAACATTTTTTAAAATGATAGGGATCTTTAGGGTTATGCTAGAAGTGCCCTCATGTTACAGGGATTCCTCACAGTCCTGAGCATTACAGCCATGACCTATACCACTTGACCTATTTCCCTTGCCCCTGTAATCTTTTCTTTTATAATCTTTTTTAATTTTGGAGCTTGACCTGATGGGATTCAGGGGGTGAATAGTAGTCCAATTCTCAGGGGTCATTCCCAGTAGTATTTGAGTCTTATGCAGTGTTTGACCCAGGCCTCTAGCATTCCAGACCTCCGAGCCTTCTCAATAGGATCTACCCATATTTTTTAGTTTCTTATAACCTGTGACATAAAATGATAAAAAAATGTAACTTAGGTTAAAGTTTAAATATGAAATTTGTTAAAGAAAGTTTGGTTGAAATATAACCATTTGATAAACATTAAGTTTAACTTGTTTTCATGTCAAATAATATCCCATTAGAACAAAGAGGAATTAGGGCTAGAGAGTTGCATAGCAGATAGGGCACTTGCCTTATATGCAGCTGACCTGGGTTTTCATATGACTGGCATCTCATATGTTTCCTCAAGCACTGCCAGGAGTAATACCTGAGTGCAGGTCTAGAAGTAAGTCCTGAGCATTGCCAAGTGTGACTAAAATTTTTTTATTAAAAAAGAAAAGAAAAAGCAGGAATTAGCCATTTGCTGGGAAAATAAACACTGGAATCTCTCTATCCTATTCCTTAAGCCAGATTCTACTAGGACAACAAACAGGTCTGCTTCCTGAGGGAAAAAGCAGTTCCCAAACCTTTTATCTTTCTATTTTTGTTGTAATTTAATACATATGAATGTGCAGAGCTACACCCAGAGCTAGTATGAGGATATCTGGACAACAGTGGCTCCTTCTGCTCCTCAGAACACTAATGAGTTTCAGGGCTGTTACTGAGCCCACTTTGAGTCTTATGCCCAGCAGATTGGGGTGGCCATCAGTATAGCCCTGGGAACTTGGTTTGTGCACCAAGTTGAGCTCCTGAACTCTCTGTCCTGAACCCAGAGACTCCATCAGATAGAAAGTTAAGGAATGGGCTTTACTGGGAAGATCCTGAGCTTCAGTACAACCTGCTGGGAACTAAGGCTGATGCCCAACTTATAGAGGTCTGAGAAAAGAGACTATGGGGACCAGAATCCTGTAGCCCCTTAGCAGGCAGGGACACAGGAGTGGAAGGAGGCAAAAATATTCTGGGAGAGCTGGGAACATGCTTTGAGATCATCATTCTTGGTGCTGGGACCTCTCCCAGGCAAGGCTGTGTTGGAGCACTGAGTTGAATACAGTCCAGCCTGTTCAGTCCTTACCTGGATAGTACTATCCTCTCTTGTTCTTACTCTTCCCCAATGCCTTTTCTATATTCTCTGTTTTGGAACCATATAAAGACATGTTTTCAGGGATCTGTACCTAAGGGCTCAATGCTCTGGATGTGTTTGGAAACTTTTCTCTACCAGTGATAGAACCTAGCATTCCCACATTCCAGTCTTCTGATCGATCACTCCCCAATCCCTCAGCATGGCAGTCCCAGGATCTGGAAGGGGAGCACTGTTGAATATTTTACTTTAGAAAAAAGTCAAGGTGACATATCTTGCCTCCCCATACCTTACCTGTACCTTAAATTATTAGGTAGAAAGATGATGAGTAGATGGGGTGGGGAAGGACCAAAGCAACTTCATGATTGTGGGACTAAGTTACTGACAGGTGGTGTTGATGTGGGGTCATGGTTGGGCACAAGAAAGATGCTCTGAAACTAGAGCACTGACAGATCTATTGACCAGAAGTGGACATGAACTCCCTACCCTGATGTCAGGCCTTTCTCATAATCTCTAAGCAGGTTCAGTGAACCTACCCCTGCACAGGAGCTCTGAGCCTGTCTGCTGGCTCTGAACCAAGTATTTTGGAGCAGACACTATTTCATAGCTTACCTTAATACCACACTCTTTCGTGTTTCTTTTTCCCTGTAAGTTATTTATTTTTGTTGTTGTTTAAAGCATATATGATACCAGAGTTATATCCAGTCTGCTCTAGGGACATACTCTTGGTCCTCAAATGTAAGGAAGTCTTACTCTCTAAGCTAAAAAACATATCCCAATATTCATTACCAATGCAACCCCAAGGTACTATGAACTAATAAACTAACACTCTCAATATGTGGGAAAAAGCATAATAGAAAAAGTAAATGAAAGTTACAAATGCAACACCCTCAGATTATATTGAGATTAAATAAGAGATTCTAGGAGGCTAGATTAGGTTCTAGGCTCCAAACTTCAAATACCAAGTATTAGATGTGAGCTCTGTCACAGATTTTATACAGTCATTAAAAGTCATAACTACAAACATTCATATACACACCAGTATAAAACACGAGGCAAAGTCTTTTGTCCACTTTGTTAGTTAGGGTCACAGTGGGTGGTGCTTTGGGGCTGGTCATGAGCTTGAGGTCATACCAGGCAACACTCAAGATCAGGCACAAGTAGGCTATAGTTCTGCTACTGAGCACATCTCAGAGTGAGGACTTGGGAGAGATATGGTTTAAGGAAGAGCTCCTGCCTTGCACATGAGACCTTAAATTGAATCCCAGCTCTTGGTTCTGGCAGCTCTGCAGTTTGAGATCCCTGGGCATAGCAGCCAAAAGCTTTAGAGCTGCATGTTGAAGTCCATTCTCATTCACAGATCCTCCATGTCATCATGAAAGGAGGATCACAGCAATGGTCCCTCCTGAAGGAATCTCTGGTTTCTCCTCCAGAGGAATCTGAACCCCATAAACAGGATTTCCATATAGTTTGCAGCATAGCAGTGTCACCCCTAAGGTGATTACACAATTCTCCTGGAATACAGACCTAAGTAGGAATAAGCCCTGATCACTGCACCCTGGAGGGTAGAGCTCATGTGTAAGAATGGCAGAGAGCAGGATTTTCCTGGATATGTTTCGAGGGTTAAGATACCACTGCCTAAGAAATTGTCCACCTGAGGGGTGAGACCCTGTGCCAGTTCCTCCAACTGGGATGGCACACAGCACAGGACAATGAAGAGACCCCAACATTAGGAGAAGAGAAAATGGTCAGGTAGACTCTACACCATGTCCCAAGGCTGCCCTGCACCCTGTCAAAATTCATGGTCCAGTACAGCATATCATAGGAGCAACAGGCTGTCCATAATGAATATGAAGATATGTCAGGGCATCACTGCCCTTAACCTCAATCTAAGAAGTTGTACACCTGGGGCCGGGCGGTGGCGCTAAAGGTAAGGTGCCTGCCTTGCCTGCGCTAACCTTGGACGGACCGCGGTTCGATCCCCCGGTGTCCCATATGGTCCCCCAAGCCAGGAGCAACTTCTGAGCACATAGCCAGGAGTAACCCCCGAGCGTTACTGGGTGTGGCCCAAAAACCAAAAAAAAAAAAAAAAAAAAAAAAAGAAGTTGTACACCTGCCATTGCCATTGCCAACTCAGGACAGATATTCATGCAACTCATTCTCTATTTATGTCCCATGGCTCACCTCTACATTCATTGGTGATTTCTTAGGTGTCCAGGACCCTGGTGCATCTCCATAGGGATCCCGTGGACAGTGACTGGCATCAGTATGAGCAGTAGCGGGCCCAGAGGAAGCAGCATTCGTGGGATAAGTGGGATAAGTGGGAGACACATCTTGGTTACTCTTCTCAGGGTCTTGGCACCTCTAGTGCTCACTGGCCTATGTGGGTCTCTGCTGGACCTATTCTACACTGGGGAGAGAGTGTGTGTGGTGCCACCCAGTTTGTTGCCTATAGTTGGTCTTCATCCCAACACCAATAATTGCACTGCCCAGGCCTAAGTAGCAGGAGGATAGTCCCACATTTTCCATGGGCTCTCAGCATTCAAGAGTAGTCTGGCCTAGGTGCAAAGCCCTGGACCCTAGTCCCTGGTTACATTGCTTCAGACCCAGAGCTATCACATCCAGCCCCAAGAGAATTCCTGATCAAGGGATATGCCTTTGTCCTAGATCCTATTCCCTCTCCAGGGGACCTGAGGTCACTCTTGGGACATGGACCTCCAAGGCCTGCAATATATCTTGAGGCACCAGGAAGGTTTCAGAGGAGCATCACATGACCACAGCTCCTTGATGCTAGTTGATATGAGGTCATACACAGACAAAAAGATTATGTTAGGTGTTATGAAACACATGACAGAAGCTCTGAACAACAGACTAACAGTAGCTGAGAAAAAATCAAGGAGTATCTATAAAATAATAGAAGGTGGAAAATAGTCTGAAAATAAATGAACAGCATACCAGAAAGCTATGGAATGACAGACATAAAGATTATGTTAGGTGATATGAAACACATGACAGAAGCTCTGAACAACAGACTAACAGTAGCTGAGAAAAAAATCAAGGAGTATCTAAAAAATAATAGAAGGTGGAAAATAGTCTGAAAATAAATGAACAGCATACCAGAAAGCTATGGAATGAACTCAAGAGGAGAAATAGAAGAGTCACTGAGTTCCTGAGGAGCAGGAAAGCAAATTTGATGGAAAAACAACATTGAAGACACTATAGAGCAGGGTCTCAAACTCTTGGCCCACGGGCCGCAAATGGCCCTCCATACAATATTTTGTGGCCCTTCCCTAGAGGAATTTTGTTTTGTTTTGTTTTGTTTTAGTTGTTTGGTCACACCTCCCAATGTTCAAGGCTTACTACTGACTTTGCACTCAAGGATCACCCCGACTTTGCCTCCTGCGGCCCCCAGGTAAATTGAGTTTGAGACCCCTGCATAGAAAGTAACTTTCTAAACTTGAGAAATAAAGGCACAAGAATTCAAGAGATCTGAAGTGTCCCAGAAAAAACAGACCTAATATTATTATTGCTAATGTGATCTAATGTTTATACTCATAGATAACATGCCATTAGAATAGGCAACTGCATACCATAGACTCCTGCTACAGTGCTCATTCATTGATTATGTTTTTACAGTATTTTTTCAATTCAAGCTTGTTTACTATTATGTTACAATGGCCATATTTTCATTTTGATTTTAGGAAAGGAACTTAGATATTCAAGACCAGGTTGATGATACTTCATGGGGTAGACTCCTCTTGTGTTGCTCATTGTTTAGTATTCTAGACATGAACATTATGATTGCTTTCTTTTCTTTCTTTTTTTTTGTGAAAACTTGTTTATTTTCATAACAGGAAGCTGCCAATGAGATTTTCAAATGTGCACCAATTCACAGAAGAATATGTCAATATTTACATCTAAGTTCAAGTGAATTTTACAGTGGTAATGAGCAATTAATAATAATTACACAGACATGTTTTATGACAATTAATCTGCCTTGCTTATGTTAACACTTTATGGAAATGATTTTTCTATACATTATTAGTAATATCTATTAGAATATATGCTTCACTACTTGATTTTTTAGGTTCTTTAAGTTCTTTCTTTATTTATTTTTTATTGTGGCCAAAGTGAATTACAAATCTTACACAGTGATATTTAAGGTACACAGTGACAATAAATGAGGGCCTTTCCACCACCAGTGTTGTCCTCCCTTCATCCCTGTTCCCAAGCACATATCCCTTATCTCCCTCCTTTATCCCCCAGAATGCTAGTGTAACTAAAAAGCATATATGTTAACAGTAATGCAAACCATTTTTATTTTGCAGTTCCAGATATTTTTACTAGTGGTTTCTTAAAGGTTTAGAGCACTGTAAAAACAATGTTAGAGTGGAAATTATTGTTTGCATGGGTCCACCAAAGTATGGGGTGTTACACCCCACTCAGGAAGGGCACACATCAGAAAAGTGTTGCACTCCTGAAAAAGAATTATTTGCCAAAAAGGCCCGCTTAGAGCAGTCAAATCAGTTGACTCTTTGCGTGGATTGTTTGACTATAATTCTAAAACGTGGCTGTAACTATCTCTCTCTTTATTTTTGACCATTATTAGAAATCAAGCCTCAGTAATTCTAACAAAGTACAAATCTAAAACAGTACAAATCCCGCCAAAAATCTCCCACTGACCAGCTCTCTGTGATCTCTGCTACCTTGGTGCCAAGATCATGTTTTTTTTCCAAAACTTAGCTCATAGTAAAGCAATTTTCAGTTTTCCCCAAAACTCTAAAACATTTCTCTCTCTTCCCACTTCCCTGAAAATTACCTGTTTTCTCCTGCTTACCCAAAACAAAGCTAACCCACAACAGAAACTGCCCTTTCAACTTCAGTATTGGTTCTTTAATATGCAGATTTTTGCCATGGTCTTTCAGTCTGTTTCCCTGACCATCTCCCACCTTCTTTGATCTCCAAAATTACACACCACATTCCAGAGCTCAACCCTTAAAATTTACCCAGCTCAAAAAATAAATTTGTCTTCGTCTTTCTAGACGCAAGTCCCCATGCATTCTGTGTGGTCTCATTCATTTCATATTTCATAAATTCATATTTCATATTTGCCTCTTCGTGCTCCCGCTTGACTCTCAGTGGGAAAATGAACTCACTAAGGTCATGCTTAGGGACTTTTTATTCCATTAGGATAAAGGGTCCGCAGCATTTGGCGCCCAATGTGAGGCGCCAAATGCTTAGGCACTTTTATCCCATCAGGATAAAACAGTCCGCAGCAATGGGGGTCATGGAAAGGAAAAACTTTGGCCTAAGTACAAGGAGACCCTACCCCTGAAGTTTCCTGACATAAGACCATTTCTAGGCTCCAGGCAAACTAGTTTGTCAATTCCAGGTCAGTGTCTGTAGTGCCATACAGTTATATTTTTCACAGTCTCTGTTGTTGGTATCATGTTTCTGTATTGAAGGTCCTGGAATCTGTATATTCTACATTGAAGTCAGGATGGTGCGGAGTGGCATCTAATTTCAACTCACAATTAAAGGGCAATGCAGAAAGCCCTGTCCAGTATGCAGGTCATTGTTGTTGTTTAAATCTTCTCAGTGTTAAGGGAAGACGCTTTTGAGTAAATCAATGTCAGAGCAGCAGTAGGGTCTTCCCTGGTAGAGGATTGCTTCCAGGTGATGTCATAGACAACTTTGGATGTTTCATAGATGACTTCCCTGGTTCAGGGGTGACTGGAAAATGCCCAAACCTCTGAGGCCTGTGCCAGGTCATCATGTCAATGTTCAGGGTGTAAGGTTCCATTGCACCACAAGATTTGTGTGTTCCTATTTCTATTAGATAAGAACTTATTTGTATGTATAGTATTTTCCATTTTAATGTGCCCATGCAAACAAGGAATAATACCACCTGGCATTATCAGCGCATAAGGGGGCCACAAGAACAAGTCCAACAATCCCCGTGACCTGGTTCAAACATAAGCATTAAACTGAGGGACTCTTTCACCAAAATTCTTTATTGAACAGCTCACAATGTGAAAAAAATATAAAAAGTGCGGAAAATAAACAATCTAACTTAAGACAGTGGACACAATTGTCACCGTTTAAGAAAATTTGTGTGTTCCCATCTCTATAAGATAAGAATGTGTTTATATATAATTTCCCATTTTAATGTGCCTATGCAAAGGAAGAACAGTATCACATGATGAGATTGGTGCCTATGGGGATGCTAGAACAAGTCCAACAATCCAATTGACTTGGTTCTTATATAAACATTAAATGGAGGGACACTTCTACAAACTTCCTTATTTAACAAATAACAAAGGGAAGGAAAGATAGAGAGGGACTCTTTCACCAAAATATCTTATTGAACAGTTCACAAAGAGGAGAAAAGATAAAAAGTGGGGAAAATAAACAATCTAACTTAAGACAGTGGACTCAATTGTCACCATTTATGGGAACTAATCAGAAACCTAGTATGGTAGCAACCACAGTTACACAATGAAAGAAGGAAGAGGCCAAGAGGCCGCTGAGAGTAAACAAGTAGGTAAAGAATACTGGCCTCTTCCCAGCCTGAGAGTCCATCCTCTCATTTTTATTTTGAAAATATATGGTCCCCCCACCCAAACTGGTCTCTTCCCAACCTGAGAGTCCATCCTCCCATTTTTATTTTAAATATATATGGTATGCATGGGGGCGATAGCCCCCGCACAGTTTTTGAAATGGAGACCAATGAGAAAAAAAATAGCAGTGAATGTCATGATGTAATGTCCCGACATACACCAGTGCTGCACTGGCCCGCTATCCACTCATGTGTCCCCACCTTAGTATCGGGAGAGAAAGGGGCAAAGCCTGAGGACCACATAGAGTCCACCTGGGCCAGCAACCAGGGAAGGCCTGGAGTAGGGGGGGGGGATAGGGGAATGGCTGGAGGCCTGCCAAGCCTCCCAGCACCCTCCAAGCTAGGGAGAATGCCTCCGGCATAGGGTGTCCCCTAACCCCATACCTGGGAAGAGCTGGCCTCCAGGATCAAGGCACTGGAAGACAGCTATCTGCCCAGCCCCTCCCTCTGCTCCTCTCCCCTAAAGTAGGGAGGGGGGAAGCCTGAGAACCCCAAATAGAGTCCACCTGAAACCCACAGCAGGCCACCCTAGGTAGCATTCTGGCCAGGTCTAGAGTCCAGGGGAAAATAGGGGTGTGGCTGGAGGCCTGCCAAGCCTCCCAGCACCCCCCCCCAAGCTAGGGAGAATGCCTAGGTCAGAACATGCAAGACAAACGCCCTACTGCTTGCACCACCACTGCCTCACTCCAGACTATTTCAAATGACTTAAGGGGATATATATATTTTCTTTGTTTATTTTTGTTAGATGTATTTATTCTTTTTTTGGTTTTTGGGTCACACCCGGCAGTGCTCAGGGGTTACTCTTAGCTTCATGCTCAGGAATTGCTCTTGGCAGGCTCGGGGGACCATATGGGATGCCAGGATTCGAACCACCATCCTTCTGCATGCAAGACAAATGCCTTCCATCCATGCTATCTCTCTGGCCCCAGATGTATTTTATTAACAGGTATAATTTTAGTGTGTATTTCCTTATGTAGATGTAGCTATCCTACATTTTATTTGGATTTGCTTAGTAGGAAATTCTAGTAGATAAGTTTCTCTTGAGGTCTAAGTACAGGTTAGACCCAGGCTATAGGGATTGTTTAGTTTTTTTTTACCCCATATGCACCAGTAGTATTATGTGGCATTATTTCTTTTTGCATAGGCTTATTAAAATGTGGTGTTGAAAGAAAATGTGGTGTTGGGACAACTGATTAGCCACATGCAAAAAACAAATTTGGACTTATATCTAAGACCATGCACAAAGGTAAAATTCAAATGGATTAAAGACCTTGATATCAGCCCCACAACCATAAGGCATATAAAAGAACATGTAGGTAAAACACTCCATGACTAAAGGCATCTTAACAGAGAAAATATCACTATCCAAACAAGTGGAAGCAGAAACAAACAAATGGAACTATATTAAACTGAAAAGCTTCTGTGGTACATATACACAATGGAATACTATGCAGCCATCAGGAAAATGAAATCATGAAATTTTCCTATACATGGATGGACATGGAAATAATTATGCTGAGTTAAATAAGTCAGAGGGAAAGAGATAAACACAGAATAGTCTCATGCATCTATGGGATTTAAGAAAAATTAAAAATTAAGAAAAATAATAAAGTTTTGTAATAATACTCAGAGATAATAGAGATGAGGGATGGAAAGACTGGCTCACTATATGAAGCTTACCACAAAGAGAGGTGAGTGCAGTTAGAGAAGTAAGTACACTAAAAGCTATCATGAAAATAGTAATGAATGAGAGAAATAGAATGTCTGTCTTGAATATAGGTAGGGGGTAGGGGAGGAGAGAGGTGGGAGGTATTTAGGTGGCAGGAATGTTGTACTAGTGAAGGGGGGTATTAATGTTTATGACTGAAACCCAACTACAAACATGCTTGTAATCATTGCGCTTAACCAAATAGATGATTTTTAAAAAGCTATAAAATAAAAATGTCCCTCTCGGAGGCGGATGATTGGGTGGGAGTGAAACAGTGAGCACTGGTGGAGGGAAGTGGAAATTGATAAAATGATTGGTTCTGAAACATTGTGTTCCTGAAACTCAATCACAAATAGCTTTGTAATTAAGAACTTAAAAAAATTTCAAAATGAGGAAATGCACTATTCTGAGCACATAGCCAGGAATAACCTCTTAGCATCACCAGGTGTGGGCCCCAACAAACAGACCAAAAAAAATGGAGTAAATCTTACATATAGAAAGAAGTTTTTACCAAACAGGGATAGGAATTTATAAATTTTATAGTGCAGGGGTGCCTTTCACAATGAACATTTATCATAGTGACTTGACTTAAGCCTCAGTTGATAGGACATTAACTGTCTAACCTTGAACCTTGGATTCTATCCTTGGAACCAGCATGGTTTTTTGCACCAGCATCAGGAATCAAACTTCTACCTGTAAATGCTTATTCCCTAATGCTGGCCTGCCAGAAGTGATTTCTGAATGCAGAGCCAGGAGTAACCCCCAAGTGCCACCAATGTGGCTGCCCCCAACAAAAAAAATAACTACAGAAGCCTGACTACAACAACTGTGATTGAGAACTTTACCTGGGACCATAAAGGAAGACCTTGGGCTTAGACTATTAGTATGCCTGGAGCCTGTAGTTGGTTTTATTAAAGGATGCTTAATGGGTAGGGACGCCCAATTTTTCAAGCCAAGGTTTATTCCTTTCTAATTTTCCCAATCTTTGCTATACCTATACAAACAAACAACATGAATTATTTTGTTTTATCTCATATTCCTGCATTTTTTTTTATATAATCGAAAATAAAGAAGAGGAGGATGAGTACCAGAGGCCAAATGGTCTCAGATGCATTGGTGGAGATAATAAAGAACAGACCAAATACCCAAGCTAAAGTCAACAATAATAGAATCAATAGACCCAAACTGTAACAATTTTAACTTAAAATGGGCCTGTTACATGGCAGGCCAGTGGGCTAAGGGTGTTGGAATAGAATGCATGCTGGAAACTTTGGTGGAGAGAGGTCAACACTGGTGGTGGGAATAGCCATAATTCAAGATCACTGTATGCCTGAAATATAACTGTGAAGGACTTTGTATATCACAATGGTTTTAATAAAATAAAAAAGGAAAATAGACCCAAGATAAATAAAGAGAAAGAGAAGAAAATTGTATGCTGTAGAGGGAGACAGGGAAGAGTGCATCAGGAAGTGTGAGAGAAAAACTGTTGACGTTTGGTGGTGGGCAATATGCACTTGTGAACTTTGCTATACATTGTATGACTGTAACTCAATCATGAACAACTTTATCTATGGAAAATAACCCTAGCTCTATTATGAAAACCCTTGTAACAATGACTTTTTTGTTTGTTTGTTTGTTTTTGTTTTTGGGTCACACCCAAAACACCGGCAGTGTTTAGGGATTACTCCTGGTTCTACACTCAGAAATTGCTCCTGGCAGGCTCAAGGGACCATATGGGATGCCGGGATTTGAATCACTGTCCTTCTGCATGCAAGGCAAATGCCTTACCTCCATGCTATCTCTCTAGCCCCATAACAATGTTTTTTAAATTAAAATGAAAATAGACCCAATTAGGAAAATTCCAAAACAAGTCATACTCAAAGTTAAAAATTTCGAAGCTAGAAACAGAATTTTGAAAGCAGCAAGATTCATAAATCAACTTATATATAAAGAAAGTCTCATAAGTCTTAAAGCTGATCTATATGAACCAAAAGAAAATGGACAAATATAAAACCAAATTCCAATGAAATGAACACCTCACCAAGAACACTCATCTATCTAGATTTTCATTCATATTTGAAGAAATGATACAACTCTTCAATGACAGGCACAAGATTAAGGCATTCATAACCTTGAAACTTGTTTTACAAGAATTTTTTAAAGTGCTTCTTTAAAAGACAAGACAAATATCTCAGTACTTGCTTGCTAAGCGATTTTATACATTTTCTATCATAAATTAACATCTCAATTATTGAATGTGCTAGGCCCCATTTGTTTCCTCAGTATTTCTTTCTTTTTTTCTTTTTTGTTTTGTTTTGTTTTGGGCCACACCTGTGGTGCTCAGGGGTTACTTCTTGCTCTGCATTCAGGCATTAATCCTTGTGAGCAACTGGGATATGGGATATGGGATGCCAGCAATCGAACCTAGGCTGGCCACATAGAAGGCATGCACTGTACCAGCTGTGTTATCACTCTAGCCCAAATATGTTCTATCTTAAGACAAATGTATTTTTTAAAGACCTATCTAAGTTTTTTTATTAAACATTTCTAAAACATAGTCTTAAAGAATTTTAAAAATAGTTTAATTAATAACCAAGAGCACAAGATTATTTTTGAATGGGAACCAACTATAATATAAAAGGTAATACAGGGGCCAGTGAGGTGGCGCTAGAGGTAAGGTGTCTGCCTTGCAAGCGCTAGTCAAGGAAGGACCGCGGTTCGATCCCCTGGTGTCCCATATGGTCCCCCAAGCCAGGAGCAATTTTTGAGCCCTTAGCCAGGAGTAACCCCTGAGCATCAAACGGGTGTGGCCCAAAAGAAAACAAACAAAAAAAAAAATAAAAAGGTAATACAATAATTTAGATATCAGATTTGGAAAATTATGTAAATGAGAGTAGCCATTATATTAAATGATTTTAATTCCTAAATTCACATAGTTTAATATTACAAAGCAACAAATGATCACAAATTATTGTTTATTGATTCATTTTTTATGCTAATTTCATTTGCCATTACTCCAGGCTTTTGGACCAAGTAATATAAAATAATTTGTATTGTGCCTACAAAGGGGGCAGGTAAAAGTGGGAGAGATACTAGAGACACTAGTATATTGGTGAAGGGAAAGTCCACACTGTTGGCAGGATTGATGTTGAAATATTAATATTAATCATTAATTAAATATTAATATTAATTAATATCCTGAAACACTAGACTATAAATAACATTGTAAATCATAGTGTTTTAATAAACATTAAAAATTATTCATATTGAAAAGGAAAAGGCTAACTTACCATATTTGTAGATGGCAAAGCTATTTGCAGACAAGACACAAAAGATTCCATTGTAAACCTTTTGGGGGGAATAATCACTAGCAAAGTTGCAGGTCTTAAATAAAAATCTGAGAAGCTATTACAAAAAATAACTTCAGTTTTTACTCAAATAACAAGCTAGAAAAGAAAGTGATAAAAACCAATAACCCCTTTTCAAATAGTGCCTTACCACAAATAGTGGGGGATTATAGTTAGGACAGATACGGAACACTATGCCAATGCTAGTTGGAAATGACCACTCTGGACAAGAACTGGCATTGTAAGAGTATAAAGTGATATGCATATACTCCTTCAGTAACAATATTGCAAACCACAGTGCTTAATACTAAAAAATGGAAGAGAGAGAGAAATAGAGAGAGAGAGAGACAAAAATGTCTGCAAGCGGCAGGAATGAAGGTCAGGAAGAGGGAGGGCAAGAAGGAAACTGAGGACATAAGTAGCAGGAAATGTGCACTGGTAAAGGCTGTTGATATCCTATATGACTGAAACTCAATCATGAACAACGTTGGAATTGTGCAATGAAAAAACCAACTGTATTATAAAACCTTGTAAATTATAGTGTCTAAATAAATATAAAAATAAATAAATTAAATTAAAAAATTGGGAAGAAAAAACAAAATAGACTAACTCCAAAATGACATATTAGCCACTAAGAATATAAGAATAAGAGAAATGTTCCTCAGAATTCTCAGGGAACTACAAGCCTGGGAAATCTTCTCACACTACTCACTGGTAAAGATGTTGTATATCAAAATGAGAAGAAACAACCAGTTGATGATGATGTGGTGAAAAGGAATACACATTCACTTTTGGTTGGATTGCTGTCTTATACAGGTACTATAAGAGTAAAGTAGTATGGAAATATCCAAAAAGTAATGGTGTATTTTCCATATGACCCATAGTTTCAACTTCTAGGCATCTGGTCTCCAACAGAAAAATATAGATTCAAACTGATGGTACATAATCATGTTCATTGTAGCATGAGTAAAATACCCAGTATATGAAAACAACCCAAAAGTCAAATGACAGATGAATGGATAAAGAAGTTATGCTATACAAACCATGGAAAACAGAATACCAGGCAGCTGAAAGATATAATCAAGCCAGAAAACTTTCTGCAATTTGTAAGGAGATGGAGGGTCTGATGTTAAATAAGATAATTCAGATGAGGACAAATAGCAGATAAGATCACTTATCTCAAATTATAGGGAAAGAAAAGAAGGATTAGTCAGCATCAAATCATACCAAATGCTTAGCTATGAATTTCAAAACAGATTATATGGGGCATGAGCATTAATGTGGTGAGGGAATAATGAGTTGGATTGGAAGTAAAATAAGGATATTGGTGAAGGGTCTAAGGCACTTGGGTGGGGATGAGGTGTGGTCACTATATAAATCAAAATGATGTTTTCAAATAATTACACCATTTAAAGTATGTAGGAAGGAAAGAAGAAAGGAAGGAAGGAAGGAAGGAAGGAAGGAAGGAAGGAAGGAAGGAAGGAAGGAAGGAAGGAAGGAAGGAAGGAAGGAAGGAAGGAAGGAAGGAAGGAAGGAAGGAAGGAAAGAAGGAAGGATGGATGGAAGGAAGGAAGGAAGGATGGAAGGAAGGAAGGGAGGAAGGGAGGGAGGAACGAAGGGAGGGAGGAAGGGAGGGAGATTGGCAAAAGTCCCTCTTTTAAGAATCAACCATTTGGTATCGATGACATTTAGAGTATTTCCATACAAGAAAAGCTATATGGAAAAAAGGAGAATTAGCAGTTTTGTGGGGAAATATACTTTGGGTTCCATTTTGTTTAATCAAGTAAATTGAAATGACCAATGCAATATCATCTTATACTATTTTGAGTGGACTATACTAAAGAGAATAAAAACAATCCATGTTTGTAGATATGTGGTGGGAACTATCAGGTTCAGTTTCTATAGAAAATGGTGTAGAAATTGCTTGAAATCAAAGAACTGAATAGTGGACTCATATGACCAAGCAATTCCACTTACAGCTACATCCAAACACAAAGTTTTTCATTGACAAATATATGCAAACCTGCGTTCAATCCCAGTGCTAAAAACTGATGGGACATAGTGTAGAATTATTGCAGTATTCCTCAGATTACCTACAGCTATCTAAGAGGTTGCCAGGCTTCTGCAAGTTACTTCAATAAACTTCAAGTCTGCCTGCTTGCTTGCCTTGCTCATCTGCAAGGGCCCTTGGGCTGCAAGGGCCAGGTGCTATAAGCCTTGCAGGGGCCCTTGGAGCCCAGATGCTGGGTGGAGCCTCATGCCAACCCAGGGATGCCAATTTGTAGTCTCCCACCTGGGACTGAGAGAGAATGAGGCAATAGAGAGAGAGAGGGAGCTTGAAGCCTGCTGCCACTGCCTGTGGGTTTCAGAGAGAGAGAGACAGAGAGAGACAGAGAGACAGAGAGAGACAGAGACAGAGAGAGACAGAGACAGAGAGAGACAGAGACAGAGAGACAGAGACAGAGACAGAGAAACAGATACAGAAAGAAGACAGAGAGACACACAGAGAGAGAAAGAGACAGAGAGACTGAGAGAGATGGAAATACATTGTCCATAGGTGTCCAGGGGAGGCACATAGTCCCAGGTTCAGTACAGAGAGATAGAGGGTTAGATACAAAGCTGGCAGCATCTCACCGATGCTTTATCTCCAGCCCCCTCATGAACCAGCAGGCACTGCTCAGATCACTATCTTCACAGGAGTTCACTATCCCCACCCCAATGGTCCAAATTTTTTCTTTTATATTCAGCATAACAAGGGAGGGTGTCCAATGGGCATTTCAGGGGGCATGTCCAAGTTCAACTATCATTATAGTGGGGATATCCAAGGGGCATGTCCAAGTCAAACTGCCAACTGGGGGTATCCAAGGGGTTTGTCTAAGTCCAACAGCCATTACATCAATAGAACATGGAAATGATCCAAACTATAGTTGAGTAGATAAAGAAATTACAGAATGGAATTAATCTCAGCTCCAAGAGCAGATGAAAACATGTTAGCTGTTAAGGGGATCATGTAATGTGAGATCAGTCAAGCAAAGGACAAATACTAGAGTCTCCTAGTCATCTGTGGTGAATAGAGAAATTAATCTAGGGAATATTCAGCACCAAGTGACAATACATTCTTGGCCATGAGTTTAGAATTAAAAAATGCCAGGTAAGGGGAGAGTGTATAGGTGTAATGATGAGGTGGACCTCAAGTAACAAGACAATTGTGGGTGACTTGGACACGTTAGTTGTGGTGAGGAATGGTAATAGTATACCTCAAAATGTAACTTAACATTATTAAAAGCATGTGAATTAAAATACTTAGGGAGTAAAAAATAAAGGAAGAAAGAAAAAAGAAAGGAAACAAGGAAAGAAGGACACAAGAGAGGAAGGATGAAATAAAGGAAGGAAACGAGAAATTGAAAAAGAGAGAAAAAGAGTTATAAAGAGAGTAGAAAGGAATTGAATAAAAGAAAAAAACCCACTTTGACTACAAAATTAACAAATGGCTAATAAGAGACAGGGATGTGTACATAGATAGTCAAATGTCAATCTTATGGTAGGAGATGAGAACAGTACTTAGGGTTTGAACATTACGTATATACTGTTAGTGGTTTATAAATTTGTACACCTGAAATCTATATAAAATTTTGGTCAATCTTAAAAAGGAGGGGGGATGAAAATGACTTCCCTATATTCTCTTACTCCTCCCTCTATTCCTCCTCTCTTTTTCTCACCCACTCTCCTTTTCTCACCATATCTCAGAAGAAATGCAGGATCAGTTAGGGCTTGTTTGCCCAAACAGCTGTCAGAGTCAGGCATTGCTGGAAGTCCCAATATACTGAGAATAGGAGTCTCATGGAGGTGGCCATGCCAGAGACTGTGGATAGCTGGGATGAGGCAAGTGCTGGGGTATAGTCAGAGAGAGGCCGAATACAAGATGTCAGACCAGGTAATTGTATAGTTGGGGCAAACAGAACAGGATAGGGAAAAGAGTTGATCATTAGTAAGTAGGATTAAGACCAGAGAGAAGAGTGATATCATCATACTGGAAATTGTGGAGGGACCCAGATATATCACTCTTATCTGTAAGGAACTATTTTCTTAATTTTTAGAAAGGGAATGCATATATCTCAGAGGCTGGAGGGATAGTACCCTATTTAGGCTCTTGCCTTGTACCTGGCCAACTCAGGTTCAATCTCCAGCTCTCTCTCTATGTTCCCCAGAGTATCAACTGAGTGACAACTGAGTGAAAAACCAGGAATCATCCCTGAGCACTAAAGGGGTATGTCCATATCCTCACATCCCCACTGACGATCCATCTTTTTTGGATTCTGTTAGGTTGATATCTATAAGTTTGATTTCATTTTTTAAAAAGTGTCACAAACTGGGGTTCAGCTGGAGAACACTTGCCTTTGTGTGAATCTGGGTTTCAGAGACTACCACCTCAAAAGATGTGGAGGTGTCAATTCACAGCATATTTATATAACTGTGCCTATTAAGGTGTTTGATGCCTGGTAAAACCTCAAACTCTTTTATTATTATTATTATTATTATTATTATTATTATTTTGATTTTTGGGCCACACTCGGTGATGCTCAGGGGTTACTCCTGCCTATGCGCTCAGAAGTCGCTCCTGGCTTGGGGGACCATATGGGACGCCGGGGGATCGAACGGCAATCCATCCAAGGCTAGCGCAGGCAAGGCAGGCACCTTACCTCTAGTGCCACCACCGGGCCCCTAAAACCTCAAACTCTTGTATAAGAACCTGGAGTTGATTACCTGACTAGACTAGACTAGACTAAGGCCAAATCAGTGCAGCAGTTTATGTTATTGCTGATTGATTGCAGAGATCCTCATACAAGTATTTTTGTCCAAGTTAATACCTTGTCTCTCACTCTCTCTTTTTTTTTTTAACATCCTGTCACTTCATGTGAATCCTCCACTTCTTGCTTATGCAGTTGTTGTGGTGATCAGGGGTACAACTCTGTCTTAGTACTTATCAGGACATGTGTGGAGTTACAAGCTGTGTTTTGCCACTTTGGAGATCTTTGTCTTATTTCTGCATCTTTCATGTGATGTCATTTGAAATCTAATGTGATATTCATTCATTCAAGTTGACAAGTCTCCCAACCTGTCCCTAAATCTCACACTAACTGTGCCTCTGAAATCACATTCTAGTGGATCTTCATGTGCTTAACCTGTTTTCACTCAAACCATGAGATAGTGGCAGGCAAGGTAAGTGTCACCCCACCCTAATCTTCCTGCATAACCTTACCTGATGATAAGACCTGCCCATTTCTGGGAGGGATCTTTTGTAGGTAACAAAAGGATTGCCCCAGGGGTGTAAAGAAGATTCTAGAATTGGGAGGGGGATTCAGAGAGGATTCAGCAAGAAGTTGGCAACATGGAGGGATAGAGACAAGATGAGATGCTGGGCAGCTGAAGAGAGCATGTTTAAAGAGGTTTAAGATCATAGGCCACACATGTTGGCCAGGGCCTTAATAAAGTTGATGTCTCCTGAAACCTGATTGGTGTGAGTCTTTTCCTCACTGCCACCCTAAGACTGGAAGGAAGGGATTGAGGGCGTGTTGCCCAGGCTGGCAGAGAAAGGCCATCCATCCATCACACCATCATCCAGCCCCATCCAGGACTCCATAATTAATCTCATTCTACAACTGGTGCCCAATATGAATTTGAACCCTGGACCGAGATGACTTCAATGATGGTGAGATTCTTGTTCTTGTGTTTAATTTTGGCTCTATTTGGCTGGAGTGAGCCCAAAACTTCAGGCCGCATAGCAGCCTTTCTAAACATGGCAAAGACCCCTTCCAGAGGAAGATAAGCCTGTGAAGGAAGAAAGGTGAAAACTTGGACCATCCCCATTCGAGGCCAAGGACTGCGATTTTTCTGCAAAAAAGCCTTTTTCCAAGAACCTCAGCCTCCTCAGAAATTGATGGAGAGCCCTGATTGGAAAAGGATGAGAAAAGGACTTTAATGAGGGCGAACTGATTTCTGATAATCACCTTCAGCCTAGATTTGAATTTTGACTTTGGGAATTTTGGACTTTCAGCTCAGATGACCTTAATTGCTTTGAACACCTAGACGCAAGGCTGCCTTAGCACAAAGTTACGCTTCCAAATACTGCCCAGAGGGACAGAGAAGCAGCAGCAGGCAGCGAATCACTTTCTCAGTGAGAAAAACCAGACTGCTTCCTCCCTCCTGAGGAGGACCAGAGAGGTGAGAGGCGGAGTCAGCAGGCAACAAGCAGCGGCTGAGATGTGTGTCTGAGCACCCCAGCAGGCAAGTAGTGGAAGAAACTTGAAAGCAGGCCAGGGCGGTGGGCTTGTGCAGCTCCTACTGGGACCGCCCTCTGGACCAGGCGAGTAGAACAGTGCTCTTGGCTCCCAGCCCAGACCCGCCTGCAGGGGAACCTGGGATTCCATGGAAGTAAAGCCACGTGGTGAGCACCCTGGGAGAAGCCCAGAGTCTGGAGAATTGGTGTTAGGTGATGGGATAAATTGGGAAAGTCCACAGTGTAGTCACATTTGGATAATTTATAGTGGCATGAAAATTTAAAAAGGAGATAGAAAACAGCGAAGCCCAACTGATAAATTTGATTTAAAACCACCTGCATCTACTTTGTTTTAGGTGTATCCCTTGAACTAAGTCATTTTCTTACTGATTTAAATGTGCTTTACAGTTTTCCAAAATTAATGTTTCCAATTGCATAATGTTTTACTGTGTATTTTAATGTAGTAGCCTGTTTTCAAAATGTATTTTTTGTATAAATGTTCTTGTAATTTTGTTTAGGGAAAGGTTAATAGGAACAAGAAAGTTCCAGGAAAAAATGCTTGGTTAAATAGCATTAAGAAGAATAAGAACAAGGATGTTCCAGGAAAGTGCTTGGTAAATAAGTATTAAGAAAATTTTAAATTACAGGTATATTTTGCAGAAAGTTATTTTTATGAAAAAGATTGCTATGTTAATTTTACACTTTAAACTTTGTTGCTATGGGAATATTAAGCTTTCCACCTTTGGCTGGTAGAAGTCAAGAAAAGCTTATTACCTTTTCTCGTTAATTTTTCAAAAAGGGGAGATGTCATCCCACCCCCATCTTCCTGCCTAACCTTACCTGATGGTGAGACATGACTATTTGGGGAGGGGTCTTTGGTAGGTAACAAAAGGATTGCCCCAGGAGTGTAAAGGGAATTCAAGGATTGAGAGGGGGTTTCAGAGAGGATTCAGCAAGAAGGAGCAGAGGAGGTTTGCTGCTGCAGGCGTCCTGCATCTCAGCAATTCTAGAGGGATGGAGTCCTTCATGAAAAGAAAGTGGGAGCACGACGGCCAAACGGGATAATGTCGAAAATATAATAACCAAACACACACAGAGTATGTGGGGTCAACACATCTTCTGGCAGGAGTGCAAGGAGTTTATTTTCCAAACAGAGGTTTTTATAGGGGTTAGCCAGTCACAGGTGTAAAGGATGATAATTACCACAACAAGGCAAAGTTAATTGCAAAAGGAAAGGTAACACTCAGGGTAGTTTTTAACAATCAACGTCAAATGGCCCTTGATTACCAGAAACTTCATCTGCAAGAACATAAAAGAGAAAAAACATTGTTTTAACTTATAAGTTCTAAATATTATCCAAGAAAGGGGTTCTCTTGTAATCTTTGGTGCTGGAATTTCTAAGTCAAATTATTTGATAGAGGCCAAAATTTTGCCTGAGATTTACAAAAAAAGAGATAGCCAAATGACTGAAAATGTAATGCCAAGCATCTCTTCGGAAATTCCTCAACCATTCACGCAGGGGGAAAAAGGGCGTCCACCTCGGGCCTTTTGAGGAACCCTGTAGGGGTTATTTCAGTTCGCTCCTCCAGGAAAATCTGCGGATACATCTGGTGGACTGAACTCCCCTAAAGGTTTATGTATGCCATGGCAGTTGGCAACATGGAGGGATAGAGACAGGCTTCAGATAACTCAAGATCTCAATCCAGAAGCTCAACTTAGCGAAGACCTTTTCTCTTTGTTCCATCATGTTTCTTTCCTTTCCTTTCCTTTCCTTTCCTTTCCTTTCCTTTCCTTTCCTTTCCTTTCCTTCCCTTCCCTTCCCTTCCCTTCCCTTCCCTTCCCTTCCCTTCCCTTCCCTTCCCTTCCCTTCCCTTCCCTTCCCTTCCCTTCCCTTCCCTTCCCTTCCCTTCCCTTCCCTTCCCTTCCCTTCCCTTCCCTTCCCTTCCCTTCCCTTTCCCCTTCCCCTTCCCCTTCCCCTTCCCCTTCCCCTTCCCCTTCCCCTTCCCCTTCCCCTTCCCCTTTCCTTTCCTTTCTTTTCTTTTCTTTTTTCTTTTCTTTTCCTTTGGTTTCTGGGTACACCCAGAACTAGAACAGTACCTCCAATAAGGACACAGGAAGGATCCCAAAACATCTCCCTAGTTCTCCAGGCCATGATGACTAAGATTTTTTTTCCTCACCCTTTACCATGTCCCCCACCTTATATTCTCCTCTCTCTTCAACCTCACATGGTATTGAGTGCTAGTTTGCATGGTGGGTTCAAAGTAAAAGAGCATAGAGGCCAGACGGTTCCACCAGAACAAGGTGGGAAGTAGCTTCAAGTAAGAGATTCCCCAATACAACAGCCTGAGAACCCCACTTTAGTTCCCAGAGAGCTCCAGCAACTGAGCTTCGTAAGTATTTTTGGAGGGACGCTCAGTGCAGGAAAGTCCATTGTCAGGGGGCAGCATACTATGGAAGCGGCTCCAGTTCCCCTTACAGATGGCCCAGGGGTAATGACTCAATGAGAAATGCAGATTAGGGGACACATAGGGGCTGATGAATTTGGGGGACCCGGCTCCCTTGCCCCAGGTCAGCAGGCGGTGGCAGCAGTCATAGCAGCAAAGCTGGGCACCCAGGATGTTTATGTTCTTTCCATTCAGGGAGCGCAGGCACACACTGGCAGAGGGGTGGTAGGCGAGTACGTACTTATCCACATCGATGGCATTTGCCCAATTGAACGTATTGTTCAAGCGCTGGTCAAACAAGGTGGCAACTCCACTCAGGGCCTCCTCAGGATATGAGCACGGGCAGCTAGGAAGTTTATGCAAAGTCACTTTCAGGTACCGGATGAATAAATGCTGGCTGGAATCTAACCACCTTTCACATCTGTAGGGATCTGCAAGGGAGACAGATCGAGGCAGAGGTCAGGCTGGTGGGCAGTAGAATAATGTGTGCAGGGAAGGCTCAGGACCTACAAGGTTCAAGCTGCAGCTTGGCTGGCATTCATTGGTGGGAATCCACCTAGAAGAATCAGTTGACAGATTAGGGTGAACATCACCTCCAGGAGCCCTGAACAAGAGCCCTGGGGAGGATGCAGCTGGCCCAGGGCTGAGCAGACCCTGAAGGCCCCTATGTACAGAGCAGGTCCTTTAAGGGCTTCATAGGGGGATCCTAAAGATCTGGGTAGTGATGTGACGTGCAGAGTCAGGACTCTGAGTTGATGTCTGAGAAGTGCTTCAGTATTGTCCACACTGGCCACTCTGGCTCTGAACTCAGCCTCTCTATGTCTCACAGTGTCTCTCTGGTCCATGGGGCTCATGCAAAATGTACTCCATAGCACACAGGCTCCTTAGCTTTCTCCCAGATTTTTGGGGTCTTGGGTGACTGGCCACACTGTGCCTATGTGTTTCTCCTTTAAGAGTTGAGTTGCAGGAGGGAATGTCAGGCTTGCTCTAAGTATCTCCTGCCTGGGTGTCTGATTCCTGCCATGTGTGTCTGACCCATTGTTGGACACTCCCAGAACCTTCCTGGGGCCAAGAGAGATCAAGTGACATGAAAACAGAGTGTGCAGTATAGGTTCAGACAAGGGGACCCCATTATGGCTCTATCTTATCAAGACCTTCTTTGGGAAGTATCAAGCTATGAAGCCAGGGTGTTAAGTGGTTCAAACACATGTCACCACTCATCCGGGCCATTGACAGGATCTAAAATGGGGTGCAGGGAGAGCATTTTGCAGGTAACTCCATGATAAATCTGTGTGTTCATGCTCATGCTCCTGGCTGCCTGCTGTCCTTGGCTCTCTGCCATGTCCCACACCCATTTCCATCAGGATACTCTAGCACATAACATACAGGGGGTATAACAGATGGGGCTTACCAGATTTTTTATAGGTGATGGGAAATTGCTGCTCTCTGCTGCTCATCCCAGTCGTCTCGGCACAGTCTTCACCTTGCTTGTGGCACGTACTTTCAATGCCGCTATCCAGGCTTCTAGGACTGACTGGGGTTGAGTCATGAGTGGCATTTCCCTCCGGCTTGTCATCTTTAGTTTCCACGTTCCCCTGCTCAGGACAGATGGTAGATGGAGAGTGACATAGACTGACAGCAGGCTCTGTGTAGAGGTCAGGGCCCATGAGTTTAGAGAGCCTGAATCTCCTTTTCTATCTCATTATCTTGACGCTCTTATGTATCAACCAAAACACAGAGCTTCAGTCAGACTTGAGGAGACAAGACAGATTCAACTTGGCTCTAGGACATCAGCCAGGTGAATATAAGTTTATTGCATCTGGGTCTCCTGGCCTGGGGTTACTCAGCCTTGGGGGTTAATAGTAGCTGTGGCTTCCCAGTTTCCTCAATGTAGGTCAAAAGTGAGAAGCAAAAGCCCCAGTGTGTCACCAGTAAAGTCCAAAGATTTCCTGTCCACATGGGGACAGAAATCGGAACATGAATTGCTGTGCACAGGATTTGAATGCTTGCAGTGAAGCGACAAAGCCTTGGCATTAGAATGCAAGCAAGCCTTTTTTTCTGAGTAAAAGTCCACACACCAATATTAAACATCAATGCAACTATCAATGTCAGCTATTATAAACTGACAAAGGGAACACCCCTAATTTGGGTGAAGAGAGCATAATACAAGAAGAAAATGAAAGTTTCAAATGTCATATACACAGATACAGTGTTGATTAAATAAAAAATTCTAAGATTTATGTTAGGTTCTAGGCCCTAAATTTCAATCCCCTGCCATGCAAGGTGTGAGCTCTATCACTACTATTTTATACACAGTCATGTATGGTTACACATACATACACATTCGCTTATACATTTACTTGTATAAAGAATGATGCAAAGTCTTTTGTTCATTTTTTTTTCTTGCTAGTACCATACTGTGTGATGTTTGGGACTGGTCATTTTTAAGCTTGAGGTAACACCAGGCAACTCAGGACCAAGCAGAAGCAAAAAATAAAGCTTCACCTCAAACACTCATTCTACAGAGCCTAGGGTATAGGTCAGAGGAGGTGAGACGCATGGCAGAGCTCCTGCCTTGCACATGACACCTTGCGATGAATCCCAGCTCTGTTCACATGAGTTGAGATTGCTTTGGGCAGTTCTGCTGTTTGGATTCTCCAGACATAGTAGCCAAGAGCTTAAGAGTTGCATGCTCAAGTCCAGCCTCACTCACAGCCTCTCTGTATCTGCAACCAGAAAGGGAGGAGAACAGTTCTAGTCCCTCCTGGTGGAACCTCTGGTTCCTCCTCCAGAGAAGCCAAGATCCCACCTACAAGGGTCCTATACATTCTGCAGCATAGTGGGGTATATGTCCCCTGGAGTGACAAGGTGAGTGTCGCCATACTTCAGGCATGAGAAGCTGATGCTGCATTGGAAGAGGGGATCACTCAGGCCCCCAGGATACAGACCCACATTGGGAAATGGCCAAATCTCAGCATAATTGAAATGAAGCTCAAGTGCAGAAATAATAGAGAACAGGATTCTCCTGGACATGCTTCCTGGGGGTCAGGGTATAACTTTCCATTAAGCTTCCCCTGAGGTGGTGAGGCCCTTTGCCAGCAACTGTCCCTTCAACTGGGAAGGCTCACAGCAGGGGTGATGAGTCTGGGAAGAGATCCTACATTTGGAGAGTAGAAAATGGTCAGGTAGACTCTACACTGTGTCCATTTCTACCCACCCTGCTAGTGCTAGGCTCTATGCCCTTCCTTCCTCTGGTACAATCCATTTCTTTTGTTCTCTCCTGAGGGCTCTTCTCCTTCAGAAACACCCAATAAGGCAGTTATCTCCCTGGGGAAGATGTTCACAGGGCCCAGGAGCCATGAACTTCCTCCTTTCCCATGCCCCTCCCCATACTTCATGCTCCCCTGCTCCTCTAAGTAGTTCACAGGTAACCACCAGAGTTACCAGCAGTTAGTGACCTGCTACCCCATATGTTGGGTCCCGTTTACTCCTTTGTTGATTGAGTTTCGCAAAAAGCTCCCAGAATGAGAAATTGATTCCCATCCTCTTGTCCCCTTTTGGGGGGAGATCTTGGTAATATTTATCCGCAGCAAATAATCCACACAGACAGGAGGGTTAAGGGGTAAAAGGTTGGGCAAAGAGAGTCCTTTGTCAGCCTGCTGCTAGCTCCAGAACACATCTAGAGCCAGCCAGCCAACTCTGGCAAAAGACCCTGAACACCTTGCTCCCAAACTATTTATTCTGCTCTCCACAGGACCCCACCTGGAAGGTCAAGGTGGGACAACAGGCAAAGAATAATCTTATGGAAATATTTTCATATACACCAGTGACCCTCTAACATTTCTAATTATGAGATCATATAAAATTCTCTGATAAATTTTCCCCCATCCAACTGGAGCACCTACTGGCTCCCACCTGACCCTGTCTCCATGGATCCCCACAGGGTCTTTTCTTTCATTTGATTTCAGAGGCTGCACCAAGATTTCTCTAAGCTCAACCCATCCAGAGCAGGATGCCAGTCAGGAAAGTAGTGAATGTCTCTACTAAGCACATAGGCTTCCCAGAAACGTTCATTTAGTGTCTGACATAGTATAAGAGAGGGAGGCTGTCCACAATGAAAAAGAAAATATGCCAGGGTTTATGCCCTTAATCTCAATCTAGAAAGTCATAACCCACTGCCCTCAACTCAAGGTAGGGTATAACTCAGTCTCTATTCATGCACCACAGCTCACCTCTACATTTGTTGTAGATTCCTTGGCCAGTTCTTTAGGACTCTTTTACATTGTCATAGTGATCCCCCAGAGAGCAACCAGCATCAGCATAAACAACAGGCCTAGGAGAAGCTGTACTCGTGGGACAAGTGGGAGCCCCATCTCAGTCACTGCTTTCAGGGCCTTGGCACCTCTAGTGTCACTGGCCTGTGTGGGTCTCTGCTGGGCCTTTTCTACTCTGGGGAGAGGGAGTGTGGGTGGTGTCACCCAGTTTGCTGCCTATAGTAGATTCCCATCCCAACACTAATTATTGCACCATTATTGCATTGCCCAGGCCTAAGTAGCATGAGGATAGTCCCGCTTTCCCCAGGGGCTTTCAGCATTCAGGAACAGTCTGGCCTAGGAGCAAAGCCCTAGTCCATGGCTACATTGCTTCAGTCCCAGAGCTGTCAAATCCAGCCCCAAGAGAATTTCTGATCAATGGTTATGCCTGGTTGTCCTGGTTCCTATTCTTTCTCCAGGAGACTGAGTTCACTCCTGGGAACCTCCAAGGCCTGCAATATATCTTGTGGCAGCAGGAAGGTTTTAGAGAAGCATGGCATGACCACAACTCTCTGATGCTAATGGATATGAGGTCATAAGCTGACATAAAGATCATGTTAGGTGTTATGAAACACATGACAGAAGCTTTTAACAACAAACTAACAGTACCTGAGAAAAAAAGTCATGTCACTCCAAAATGAGATAAAATAGGTATCTAGAAAACAATAGAAAGTGAAAAATAATCTGAAAATAAATGAACAGCGTATCAGAGAACTATGGAATGAACTTAAGAGGAGCAATAGAAAAGTTTCTGAAGATCAGGAAAGCAAATTTGATGAAAAAACAACATTGAAGACACTATAGAGAGCAACTTTCTAGATTTGAGGAATACAGGCACCAGAATTCAAGAAATCTGAAGTGTCCCAGAGAAACCAGACCCAATATTATTCTTGCTAATGTGATCTAATGTTTATATCCATAGATATTCTGCCATTGGAATAGGCAACTGAATGCCATAGATTCTTGCTACTGTGCTCATTCATTGATTATATTTTTGCAATATTTTTTCAACTTAAGCCTTTTACTATTATATTACAATGGCCATATTTTTTCATTTGATTTTGGGAAAGGAACCTGGATGCTTAAGACCAGGTTGATGATACTTCATGGGGTAGACTGCTCTTATGGTACTCATTACCATATTGTTTAGTATTCTAGACTTGAACATTATGGTTGTTTTAAAAATGTTCCATGCACAATATAACTCCAGAAACCTTTCTTCACCAATGATGGTGATGAAACTGAAAAACTTAGAAAGTAGAAAGCCTTTCCCCTGATTTGCTGGCCTCATACTTTTTTAAAAATAATATCTTTATTTAAACACCTTGATTACAAATGTGATTGTAGTTGGGTTTTTAATCATGTAAATAACACCCCTCTTTACTAGTGCAACATTCGTCTGACCCATTTCACCTGGGTCACTTCTTCAACTGCAACCTATGGATCGATCTTCAGAGTGTGTGTGTGTGTGTGTGTGTGTGTGTGTGTGTGTGTGTGTGTGTGTGTGTGTGTGTTGGACACCTCTATGTCTTTCTAATCTGCATTATACATAATGCCTGTTTTTGTTCTATGTAGTCCATGTTATATATAACCCATTCTTTTGCCCTTCCCCAACTTGCCACTTTCTAATTCCTTTTTTATCCTCTAACCCTCTCACTACTGATCTGTTGTTTCTTCCTATTTAACCTTCACCCTCAGTTCTTAACTCTTCAGGAACCGGAATCTCTGCCCCTACCAGCTGCCAGCCAAGCTCCCCAACCTCCCAGCACACCCAGCCTTGGCCCGGGAAGAAGCTGCCACAACAGCTGCTGCTGCTTCACTCTGAGGCCTCATTTTTCTCACCTCCCTTCCTGTGGACTGTTGCTTGCTACTGAATTCAGCTTTTGAGAGACCCTCAGCCAGAGGACTTACCTGATCCGACTTCTGCTGTCTTTCAGACTACACAAGACCACGTTGCAGATTGAAACTGCTCTGAATTTTATCCTCCCCTCCAGACTATTTCAAATGACTTAAAGGAAATATGTATATTTCCTTTGTTTATTTCTTTAGATGTATTTCCTTAATAGGTACAAATCTTAAAGCAGATCTATATGAGCCAGAAGAAAATGGACAAATATAGAACCAAATTCTAATAAAATGAATACCTCACTGTGGGGGGAGGCCGAACCCCTTGCTGGTGGTCTGCAAGTCCAAAAGTAACTCCTAGAGAGAAAGATTAAACCTCATTCTTCCATCCTCCTCCTGGAGGAGACCCCGGCAACAAATCCGCCACAAATAATTCACTCCAGACAAAGAAGTTAGGGGACAAAAGGTTTGGCAAAGGTTTGACAGTCTGACGACAGCTCAATCAGTCATCCGACCCAGCCATCAGCTCTGGCAAAAAAAAAGCCTCAATAGCCTCCCCCATAAGCTCTTTTATTTCTCACTCAATCGCCCCCACCTGGAAGATCTAGGTGGGATGACAAGCACAGAACTAATAACATAAAATAATTCGAAGAATACTCTATACCTCACCAAGAACACTCATCTAATTAGATTTCATTCATATTTGAAGAAATGATACAACTTTTTAGGGATAGGTACAAGATTAAGGCATTCATAACCTTGAAATTTGTTTTACAAGAATTGTTAGAAGTGTTTCTTTAAAGACAAGACAAACATCTGAGCACTTGAAACTGAGTATGGTATTTACTCATGCTGTTTATGGTTGCCCCTCTACTCAATTAAGGAAGGTATTTTACACCTAGATCACTAAGTGATTTTATATATTTTCAATTATGAATTAACATCTCAATTTATTGAATGTGTTAGGCCTTATTAGTCTTTTCAGCATTTCTTTTCTTTTACTTTTAATTTTGAGCCACACCTGTGCTGCTAAGGGATTACTTCTGGCTCTGCATTCAGGCATCACTCCTCATGGACAATTGGAATATGGAATATGGGATGCCAGAGATCGACCCTAGGCTGACTACATGCAAGGCATACACTGTATATGCTGTGTTATCACTCTAGCCCAAAATATATTCTATCTTAAGACAAAACATGTATTTTTTAAAGACCTATATACATTTTTCAAAATTTTCTAAAATACAGTCTTATAGAATTTTAAAAATAGTTTAATTAAATAACCAAGAGGACAAAATTATTTTAAATGGGAATGAATTATAATATAAAAGATAATGCAATATATATTTTAGATATCAGACCTGAAAAATTATGTAAATGAGAGTAGCCATTGTATTAAATGATTTTAATTTTTAAATGTATATAGGCTAATGTTATAAAGCAATAAATAATCACAAACCATGTTTATTGATTCATTTTTCTGGTCATTGCATTTGCCATTACTCTAGGTTTTTTGGACCAAGTAATAATATGAAATAATCTGTATTGTGCCTACAAAGGGGGCAGGTAGAGATACTAGGGATACTAGTATATTGGTGGAGAGAAAGTCCATACTGGTGGGGGGATTGATGTTGAAACATTAACTTCCTGAAACACTAGACTGTAAATAACATTGTAAATCAGTGTTTTAATAAACATTAAAAATTATCCAAATTGAAATAAGAAAAAGGCTTACTTACCACTATTTGTAGATGGCAAAGCTATTTGCAGACAAGACACTAAAGATCCCATTGTAAACCTCTAGAGGGGAATAATCACTTTAACAAAGTTGCAGGTCTTAAATAAATATCTGCAAAAATATTGCAAAAAATTGCTTCAGTTTTGTACTCAAATAACAAGCTAGAAAAGAAAGTGATAAAAACTGATAACCCCTTTTCAAATAGTGTCTTACCACAAATAGTGGGGGATTATAGTTAGGACAGATATGGAACACTATGCCAATGATAGTTGGAAATGACCGCTCTAAACAAGAACTGGAATTGACAGGGTATAAAGTGTATGTGTGATACTTCTTCAATAACAATACACTGTATTGCAAACCACAGTGCCTAGGAGGAAAAAAAGGGAAAAGAAGGAGAGAGGGTGGGGGAGAAAGAGAGAAAATGTCTGCAAAAGGTAGGAATGAGAGACAGCAAGAGGGAGGATGAAAGGAAAACTGGGAACATTGTTCGCAGAAAATGTGCATGGAGAAAGCTGTTGTACACTATCTGACTGAAACTCAACCTTGAACAACTTCACAACTGTGCAATCAAATAACCCAAATGCATTATAAAACCTTTTCAATTATGTGTTTAAATAAATATAAAAATAAATAAATAAATAAAATTTAAAAATTGGGAAGAGAAGAACAAAATAGGCTAACACTAAAAGGACATACTAGCCAGTAAAAATATAAGAATAAGAGAAGTATTCCTCATAATTCTCAGGGAACTACAAGCCCTAATGACAATGGTAAATCTTTTCACGCTACTCACTGGTGGGGATGTCATACATCAAAATGAGAAGAAATAGTGGCGTTTGCCTTGCAAGCAGCCGATCCAGGACCAAAGGTGGTTGGTTCGAATCCCAGTGTCCCATATGGTCTCCCGTGCCTGCCAGGAGCTATTTCTGAGCAGACAGCCAGGAGTAACCCCTGAGCAATGCCGGGGTGGCCCAAAAACCAAAAAAAAAAAAAAAAAAAAAAAAAGAGAAGAAACAAACAGTTGGTGATGATATGGTGAAAAGGAATACACATTCAGGGGTCGGCGAGGTGGCGCTAGAGGCAAGGTGTCTGCCTTGCAAGCGCTAGCCAAGGAAAGGACCACGGTTCGATCCCCCGGCGTCCCATATGGTCCCCCTCAAGCCAGGGGCAATTTCTGAGCGCTTAGCCAGGAATAACCCCTGAGCATCAAACGGGTGTGGCCCGAAAAACCAAAAAAAAAAAAAAAAAAAAAAAAAGAAAAGAAAAGGAATACACATTCACTCTTGGTTGGATTGCTGTCTTATTCAGGTGCTAAAAGAGTAAAGCAGTATGGAAATATCCAAAAAGTAATGGTGTTTCAACTTCTAGGCATCTGGTCCCCAAACAGAAAAACATTGATTCAAACTGATGGTACATAATCATGTTCATTGTAGCATGAGTATAATACCCAGCATATAAAAACAACCCAAAAGTCTAATGAGAGATGAATGGATAAAGAAGTTATGGTATTTAGGGGCCAGAGAGATAGCACATCTGTAGGGTATTTGCCTTGCACACAACCGATGCAGGATGGACGATGGTTTGAATTCTGGCATCCCACATGGTACCCTGTGCTTGCCAGGGGCAATTTCTGAGCACAGTGCCAGGAGTAACCACTGAGTGCCGTAGGGTGTTACCCCAAAACCAAAAATAAATAAATAAATAAATAAAAGAATAAGTTATGTTATAAGAACAATGGAATACTTTCTTGATCTGGGTATGCTCAATGCTGGAGCTCAAACCCAGAACCTGCAAAAGGAAGTTGTGAGCTATACCACACACATACCTGAATATGTCCAAGCCCGATTAGCATCAGGCTGTCCCCATTCATCCAAGTAGGGCGCTGAGGGTTCAGGAGTTATCTGGACCTCAAGCACTCCCTAAGATTTGGGCACTTCTATGGCAGCTGCATCACCCAGTTCTTGTCCAAAGTGATCACTTCCAACTATCATTGTCATAGGGGTCCTTTCTCTGCCCCAACTGACCCCCCCCCCCGCTATTTGTGGCTGTTGAGTTCTTCTGAACTCCTCTGCCCAACTGACTGAGACAGTTACCAGCACAGCTCTAGGACTGGGGTTTGCACACCAAACAGAGCTCCTGCAGCCTCTGCTCCCAGTTCGAAGACATTTTCTGTCAGACAGAAGGTGAAGGAATGAACTTTATAAGAAAGATCTTGAGCTTCAGAGCAGCCCACTGGGGTCTAGGGCTGGGCGGGGTGGGGCGCAGGCATCTGAGAGAAGGGACAGTGAGGGATGGACACAGGTTTGGGAAGACACAGAACATTCCATCAGATAGGAGAACTCACAGATATATTCCAGTTCACTGAGCATTTGTTCTTCCTCACCCTGTGGGTGTAGAGCTATGTTTGGTTCATAGGCAGAAAGCAGAGGGGTTAGCCAGAGTCTACCCAGACCAGAAAGGGTATTGGAGCTGTACAAAGAACTCTTCGTATTATTTTTTACTGTAGTTATCCAGGTACCTATCCCTGGAGGGACACTGAGAGCAGGACAGGCCACTGTTGGGGGGGGCACCCTCTGGTAGTGGATCAAGTACCCTCTACAGAACATTCGGGGAAACAGATCCAATGTAAAGACAGGTCAGGGGAGAACACAGAATCGACGATTGTGGGTGACCAGCTCCCCTTGACCCAAGCCAGAAGGTGCTTGTGGGAATTATAGCAGCAGAACTGGGCACCCACCTTTTTATCTTCAAGCAACGCAGTGCACAAGCACCAGTGTGCAGAGGGGTTGTACATGTTCAGGAGTTCCTCCTTGCCACTGGCATCTTTCCACCTAAATGTTCCACCCAGGTGCTTGTCAAGCAGAGTAATGGCAGTGCTCTTGGCCTCACTGGGATATTTGCAGTAGCAGCTGGGCAGGACATGTAACTTCTCATTTACATACTGAGTGATGGAGAAGTCACAGCTCAGCCACCTGTTACATCTGTCTGCATCTGCAGGAGGTGGGGGCATCAATCAGGAAGGCATGTAAGAGGAGACTGTGTGCAGAGAAGAACCAGGCCCCTGGGGCAAAGCAGCAGCTTGTGTGGGCTTAGAGAAATAGGGACTGCCACAGCATACATAAACTTAGGGGAGCTCAGGAGACACACCAGATGTATTCCCAGATTTTCCTGGTGTGGAGAAGTGATATATATAATCCCCCACAGGGTTCCTCAAAAGGCCCACTGTGGATGTCTTGTCCCCTTCGTGGATAGTTGAGGATCCCCTGTGTGGATAGTTGAAGAATTCTCTAAGAGATAAATCCATGCTTGGTATTACATTTTCTGTCATTATTTGGATATCTCTCCTTTGTAAAATCACAGGCAAAATTATGGCCTCAATCAAATAATTTGGCTCAGAAATTCCAGCACCAAGTATTACTAAGAGAATCCTTTTTCTGGATAGTAGTTAGCACCTAAAAGCAAAGACAAAATTTTTTCTCTTTTTCAAATATGTCCTTGCAACTTCAATTTCTGGTAATCAAGGACCTAGCCAGAATACAGATCCTGGGCTATTGATTCTTCTCAGAAAAAGGGAGTCAGACCTTAGGGGATTTGGCTCCTTCCTTTACTTAGAACAATAGAGCCCAGCTCAGCAAAGACCATGTTCCTAGATGTTCTCTACTTCCTAATAATCCCTGATTTTGCATTTGAAGTAAGCTTGCAAATGCTGCCTTGAGTTATAACCTTCTCCTTTGTAACTCAGAATCCTTATGGCTCATGCCCAGAGCTTAAGTATTTTACTGTTAAACTTTGCTTTGTGATTGTAAACGTTCTTCTCTATACCTATGACTGGCTTTGCCCCATATAAAGCCCCCTGTTTAGAGATCAAACTTGTCGCACTCCTACCAGATGTGTTGAACCCATATACTCTGTGTGTAGTTTCATTATTTCATATTTGCCACCTGTGCAACCCCTCTCACTGAAGTGGATCCCACTGGTGCTGTAGGACAGAAGCAGCTTGCAGCAAGGGACCTATTGGATTAACTAGATCTTACCCTAATCAGTATTCATTTTCTATCTCAGGGTGTGATTTGGTATTGAATTACTGATTAGGGTAAGACCCTTTGCTTGTGGACTGACTGTAGTGGGACTCTTAGCAAAACTGTGGATGGAGAGTTTGTGGGTCAAACTTGCCACCATCTCCAAAATTTTGTTGTACTCAATTTATTGGGGTTTCTGATTATGCTCCACAAGATCTCCTCACCAGTTTTATTCAGGCTCACATATGTGCAGTTAAGATGATTGTGCTAAGGACCCAGTATGTGCCAATGTGTTGGGATGGAGAGAGGACTTCAAAGAGAGTCAAAGATTTGACTCAATTCCAAGAGAAGAGGAGGTAATGTAAAGCTTAGAAAAGAGGGACTTTATTTTGTCAAACCTATGTTAAATTTCCATTTAAGGCTAACAAGGCAAGTTTCCATTTAAGGCTGATTCTATCTCAACAATAATAATACAGACCTCTAGGCTGCTGTAAACCACAATATACGACCCTAGACATCTAGCCATAAAAGGACATGATGAAACACCCTATACAACAGCCAATCAACTTAAATGTCAAAACTTTCTGCTACTAGCCTTATATAACCTCATTTGTGATCGCCCTGGGTGGTCATCTCCTGTGGGAGGCTGCCCTAATCAGTCTGTTTGAGCTTATTGGTAGACAAAATAAAGGTTTTCTTTGTTTTATTTCAATTGCTTGGTGTTGTTATTCTACTTTAGACCCTAACAGTACAAGATAAATCTGGGGTGATGTGTAGGGTTGAACATCCTGGCCATTGTAGAGTTCAGAGGACACAGGTGGTATTGGTGCTGGATGCAGGGCTATATTTGGTTCCTGGTTTGGGCGATCAACGAATCTTTAGTGACACCAATGCCGTGACCCACATAGACCAGATGGATGTAGGGCTGTCTGGACTTTTTTAGTCCTGATTCCCCGTTCTCCACAAAAAAGTTTGGTGACTTCCTCTTACACAGGCGCCATGAGCCTACACACTTGCCCAGTTGCTCCAAATACCATTTCCTATCTCTCCTCTCTCTAGAATCATTTCTTTTTTCTCTCACTATTTTATTGATAGGCACAACCTAAGCTACACCCAACACCGTTCCAAGGCTACTGAGAGCCCGAATGAACCTCAGAGTGTCAAATAAGCTAGACATGTACCCTACAATTGGTTATCACTTCAGATCCAAAATTTTTTTCTTTCTATTTATGTTTATGGCCAGAATGGGGATGAGCATAAAACAGGTGGTACTCAGGGATCCACTCATCAAGTACATGAGCCCATATGGTGGGAAAGCCAACATGAACTCCAGAATAAAGAGCTCAGGCTCCAGCCTATGTATCTAAATTTCAGGATTTGTGCTTTCTTTAATTTCTCAAATCTTTGACCTAAAATACTAGAAAGAAGACAGACAGAAAGAAAGAAATCAAATAAACAAATAAGCCCAAATTAGAAAGAAGCCAATTGATCATTATTTATAAATGACATTACAATATACATAGAAGGCACTAAAGATTCCACTAAAAAACTAAAAGTATCCAGCTACAAAATCAGCAAACAAATCTGTCATAATCCTATATGCAAATGATTGTTCTTTCTAGGAAAGAAAAAGATTAGCTTCTATTTCAAATAGTATGAAAAACAGTGAGCACTAAGAATCCACTTAACAAAAGAGGTGAAATAACTTTACCATGAAACATACAAATTACTTAAAAACATACAAATTACACAGAGGACCTTAGGAAATGGAAAAATATTCCATATTTATAGGTGTGAAGAACCAATGTCAAAATGATCATCATACCTAAAGTATCCCAAAGATTCTATGCAATTCTAATACAGTTCTAGGGATATTATTCAAAGACTCCATCAGACAAAAGGTGAAGAAATGCTTTTTATTGGAGGATCCTGAGCTTTAGCACAGCAAGCTGTAGAGGGTTGACATCTGACTCAACAGGGTCTGAGAATGGAGATATGGTAACCCAATCCCCAATATCCCATATGGTTCCCAAACTCCACAGCCCCTAAAGAGGCAGGAAAACAGTTATAGGAATATAAAGAGATGAGGCAGAGAGGTTCTAGGAGAACTGGGAATGTGCTTTGAGATAGCTGTTCTTGCTGCTAGGTGGAACCTGGGGCCTCACCCTGCACATCCTCCAGACATCTCCCAGATATTAAAAGAAAACCTATGGCAGGATTGTGTGAGGTTCAAGGCAGAGAGCACAGGAAACCATCAGAACTCATTCAGACCAGGACGGGTTATGAGGATTGAGCCAGGAGATTCCCTAACAAATCAGACCCTCAAAGTGCCCATACTAGTTTGTTGAGAGCTCCAACAACTGGGCTTCATATTTGTTTTTGGAGGGACGCTGAGGGCAGGATAGGCCATTGTTGGGGGGCAGAAGAGAGTGGAAGATGCTCCAATTTCCCTTACAAAAGTTCCAGGGGACATAGTCCACTAACAAGTGCAGCTCAGGAGAGATGTCAGGACTGATGATTTGGGGGAACCCAGCTCTCTTGCCCCGGGTGATCAGGCGCCCATGAGAATCATAGCAGCAGAGCTGGGAAGCCACGTAGTAATCGGTCTTTTCTTTCAGGGAATGCATGCACCAGCCAGCAGAAGGGTAGTAGACTTTCTTATCTTCTTCAGTATTCTTAATTTCCCGCCAGTAGAAATTGCGGCCCAGGTGATGGTCGAACAGGCCCACAACCTTGTACAGGGGATTAATAATTATATTACAGGGGCAGCTGGGCAGTTCGTTCTGCAGCAATTTTGAATACTCTGTGTAGAAGTTATAGTTGTAGTTCAGCCACATGTTACAAAGGTCCATCTCTGTAAGAGGTGGGAGCAGTGGTCAGGAGAACAGCATGTACAAGGAAGGTCAAGGCTCTGATGTGACAAAGTTTAGAGGGGGAGAAATCCACCAAGAGAGGAGCAGTTTGCAGATAAGAATAAACCATATCCTAGATCCCTTCAACCATAGCCCTGGAGTGGATAAAGCTTGTCCAGGGCTGAGCAGGCCCTCATGGCCCTTATGTGCGATGTGGCTCATCTAGGGGCTACATGGGGTATCTGGGAGCCTTAGGTAGTGGCATGGATATTAGGGTCAGGAATCTGGCTGTATTATTGTCTACGCTGGCCATTCTGACTTCGAACTAGACCTCTCTCTGCCTCAGTCTGTCTCTCAGGGCCCTGGGACTATTTGTTATCCCCTAAAAAATGTGCTTTGATTCCCCCAGAGAACATAGACTGCTTCACTTTTGCCCTGACCATTGGGGCCCTGAGTGGGACTAGATTCATTGCTCCTGTGTATCCCCCATAAGAAATGAACTGCTGAAGAGGTTCCATGCCCAGACCACTGATTCCTGAGGTGTGAATCTGTCACATCATCTGGAGGTGAGTAGGTTATACTGAGAAATGGTCAGCAACTCCTGGGATACAGCAAGACCAAGGGACATGGACACAATGGCTATTAGTTAGGAAGGGAGAAGCTGACCTCATGATGCCCTCTGAACTCTGAGACTCCATCAAGACTGTGGCAGGAACAGATGCTTTAATAGCCCCTGTGTTCCACACTCACATCAGACTTCACCCATCAGGCTGGTGATGGGTTCCAATGCAGAGGGAGAGCACTCTGCATGTGATTTTACTGAAGAATCAAGGCATATCAACAAGCCAGCCCCCCTGTCCCTTTGCTGCCTATGACTATCAACCTTGTCCCACTCAAAATCCCCTCAGGGATTTCAAGTATGTCAACCTAGAGTTTAATGAAGAAGGTTCTCACCAGAGTTCTTAATGTTGAATATGTCTCCATGATTTGGTCTTTGCTGCTTTCCAACCTCTGTGTCTCCCTGCATAGACAGATGACAGAAGGACAGTGAAATAGACTGACAGCAGGCTCTTCAGGTGGAACCTCAGAAGGTAGCAGGAGGCACTCTTATTCTCCCAACCAAATCATTCTTTTGACACTCATCTTAGTTCCCCAAGACACATAAGATTACTAGTTGAGGTGGGGGACTGCCTCAAAAATTCCTGAAGATTTGGACATCTATTGGGGATCTACATTTGACTGGGAGATTCAGAACAGCTTCAACTTGTCTTGGGGAAGATCCACTCAGTTAAGAAAAGCTTGTTTTCCATTTTTCAGTAGCCCTGGAGTTCCTCTGCTTTTGAGTCATTAGTAGCTCCTCTGCTTTTGGGTCATTAATAGCTATGAAGTGAGAAAAAATGTTGGTGTGTCACCAGCCCAGCCTAGAGGCTCCCTGTCTCCATGGGGACAGAAACAGTAACATGAAATGCTGTGCAAGGACACTTGGTCCCATTACAGTGATAGGACCAAACCAGAGGCCTCTAAATGCAAGATTGTAATTCTTCTCTGAACTGTAGCCTATGCTCCCAAAGTGAATATCCAATACCACTTTGAGTTGTTTCAAGCATTAAAATATATTGAACATAATTTGGTGGAAATAGGATGATGGACAGAAAGACTAAAGGTGTCAAATTCCACATCTTTGGATAACATTTTATTGATTCTATTGATTCTATCTATTTGGGGTATATTCAAATGCTGAAGTTCAAACCCAGGATCTGCGAAATTGAGTTGTTAGCTATACCACACACATACCTGAAATGTCCAAATACACACTCTCTCTCTGCCCTCCACCATTCTATTTTGTTCCCTCTCCTGGCCTCTGTGGCCCCAGTCCCTGTCTCTGATGGGGTGATTCTATCTGCCAGAAGCTGGCTGGCTGTGTCCTTCTACTCCAATCACCTCAACATTCTTCAAGTGAAACCCAAAGACATCTTACTTTTCCTCTGTCCTTCCCGATTCTATTTCCTTCCCTCTCCTGGCCTCCAGCAGCTGTAACAGACTCTCAACATCCACTCTGAACCCTAGAAAAGCCTCAGACACAGTGAACAACTCAGCAATAGCTCCTAGGACAATCCAGTGCCCAGTTTACCTGCGTCTCCACAGCTTACCTGCGTCTCCTGTGTGGGAGTTCTGGGATGAGCCTCAGAACTCTGGTTCTTCTCCATCTGGGTCCCACAGACAGCGACCAGCATCAGTGTGAGCAGCAGCAGGCCTGAGTGGAGCCATGCTTGTGGGACAAATGGGAACCTCATTTTAGATGTTAGGATCCTCTTCAGTGCTCCATGGCCTCCTTGGGTCTGTGCTGGGCCTTTTATTCCCTGAAGAAGGGGCACGTGGGCAGGGCCATCCAACTTGACAATCACAGGGCCCAACCCTGTTTCAGAATCTGGCCTGCTCATGCCTGATTAGCATCAGGCTGTCCCCATTGTTCCAAGTAATGCTTTCAGGGGTCAGGAGTTATCTGGACCCTATTCACTCCTGGAGATTGGTAACTTCTGCCTCAGGCCAATTGCTGGCACAGTCTACCCCAGTGCAAATATCTGGTCAGAGAAAGTGGCCTCTCCTCTGTTTCCTCTTCCCTCTCCAAGTGACATTAAGCCACTCCAGGTAAGAGGCTTCTCCGGGGTCTGCAAATCCTGGCCAATTTTTCCTGTGTTTCCAGGCAGATTTCTGAGGGATATGGCCTAGAAGCAACTCTCCCAAATCTCCAAGCTTCCCTGATGCTTGTGGAGATGACAGGAGAGGTAATAACCCAATCTGTTCTTTTTATTCAGTGTTTCAGGGGGTTAAAGAAGACCCCAATTCCAAGGAGCATCAAGTTTTAGAAGCACAACAGTCAAAAAGTGTATATCCAGGGGCTGGAGAGATGGCACAGTGCTAGGCATTTGCTTTGTATGTGGCTGATTCAGGATGAACCTGGGTTTAATACCTGATATCCCATTTGGTCCACCAAATCAGGAGTGATTTCTCAGCACAGAGGCAGGAGTACCCCTGAGTTCTGCCATGTGTGCCACCCCCAAATAAGATAAAAGAAAGTGTATCCAGAAGATCTTGAGCTGTCACAGATTGTCACCTAGTTTCATGAGCAAATACCTCCAGCAAGATGTGAATGTGTCTTCACATAGCAGCAGTAGGTCAGTGCCTACAATCTTCATTTGAGAAAAGGATTGAGACCCTGAGGCTACAACGGTAGTATCCCAGTGACCTGGTTTAAGCTGTTGAAAATAGAATTCAGTGATCCAGCAGGTGGGTGGTGGCCCTGGCAAAGTCAGGGAGGCAGTAAATGGCATTAGGTTGATGCCCACCCTGGTCCACCATGTAGTCTGTGGCTGCTCCTCTGATAACTTCTAGGAGTCTCAAAACTGGGCATCACTGCTTCCAGGGGGCAAACGCTGCTTCCTAGAGTCCAAAGAGCTGATGGGAGCCTCTGGCAGCATTGCTTCCTTCTATTCCCCCACCCCAAAGCCCCCTAATGAGTCTGCTTTTTTTAATTCTTAAAAGTTCTTAATTTCAACACTGTAGTTTACAAGGTTGTTCAAAATGCAGGTTCTCTTCTCAATTACAACATTGTTCATTATTGCATCTCAGTCAGATAGAGTACAATTCCTTCACTTGTGCACATTTCCTGTTCCCAATGTTCCCAGTTTCTCTCCTGAACTCCTATCCCACTTGCCTAAGTGGCAGACATTTTGCTTCTATTTCTCTCTTCCTTATAGACATGTGGTTTGCAATAATTTTACTGGAGAGGTATCATGCTTATCACTTTATCTCCTTTAATCACCCAATTCTTTTCCAGAGTGATCATTTCCAAATATCATTATCATAGGAGTCCCTTCTCTGGCCCAACTGTACCCCCACCTCCACCCCAGTTATTTGTGACTGTTGAGTTCTTCTGAACTCTCTTGCCCAGCTGACTGAGACAGCACAGCACTAGGACTAGGGTTTGCACACCAAGCAGAGCTCTCGCAGCCTCTGCTCCTAGTCTGGAGACGTATTAGACAGAATGTGAAGAAATGAATTTTATAAGGAAGATACTGAACTTCAGAGCAACCCATTGGGGTCTTAGGTGTTGGGTTACTGATCCTACCCTAATCAATAATTGTACTCTACCCTAGGGTGTGACCTGGTGATAATATATTGGATTATTCCTTACTTGGTATTCTGCTACACCCTAGTGTAAGACCTGATTCTTTTAAATAAAAGAAGGGGTCTGAGGAAGGCAGGGGCTCATTCTTCTGTCTTCTTCCACTGAGCTGAACTCCATCTTAGGAGCAGAAAGCTTTTGTGGTTTGAATTCTTTGCTTGAGCACTGGATTTTCTAAACCTATTCTTGTACCTTTTCACTGTGTGAATTATTTCCTGGGGATCTCTACAACTGGAACTCTTCCCCCTATCCTAATCGGACAGGGGAATGGGAACTGCCTTTTCAGTCTGGGAGATTGGTGGGAATCAAACCTCAACCAATCTTCTAGAGAACATGACACTTCATAGATCTGAGGTGGGGGTCTGAGAAAGGGGACAGTGAGGGAGGGACATGGGTTTGGAAAGACACAGAACATTTCATCAAGTAGGAGAACTGAGAACCAACATATTGCCAGGAGACTGAGCATTTGTTCTTCCGCACTTTGTGCCTGCTTACCCCTCTATTCAATTCCACATGGACACTGTGGGTGCAAGACAATGTGAAGTTCACAGGCAGAAAGCAGGGAGATTAGTCAAAGTCCATCCAGACCAAGAGGGACATGGGAGTTGAACGAAGAACTCTTCACATTAGTATTCACTGCAATTATGCCAGGTACCTCTCCTAGGAGGGACATTGAGGACAGGACAGGCCATTTTAGGGAGTGGGGGAACAGCACCCTCTGGTAGCAAATCCAGCCCAGTCCCCTATACAGAAGATACAGGGAAATAGATCTAGTGTAAAGTGCAGATAAGAGAATAACTCAGGGTTGACAATTTAGGGGGACGTGGCACCCTTACCCCAGGTCTGCAGGTGCTTGTAGGAATCATAGTAGCAGAGATGGGCACCCAACTTTGTATCTTCAAACAACATAATGCATAGACACACCAGTGTGCAAAGGGGTGGTACATGTTCAGGACTTTCTTTTTGCCACGGGCATCCTTCCAGCCAGATATTCCACTCAGGTGCTTGTCAAATAAGCTCACAACACTTCTCAGGGCCTCATTGGGATACATGCAGGAGCAGCTGGGCAGGCCATGTCACTTCTCATTCACACACTGGGTGATGGAGGAGTCACAGCTCAGTCACTTGTTACATCTGTCTGCATCTGGAGGAGGTGGGCACAAAGTCAGCAAGGCATCTAAGAGGAGACTGTGTGCAGAAAAGAACCAGGTCCTCTGGGGGCAAAGTAGCAACTTGGGTGGGTTTAGAGAAGTAGGGACCTCTTGGAATAACTGATTAGGGCCTTACCCTAATCAGTACTCATTTTCTACCCCAGTGTGTGATTTGGTGTTGAATTATTGAGTTATATCTTACTTGGTATTTGTTCTCCATCCTAGGGTGGTGTGGTCTGGTTCTGGAAGAAGATGACACCACCACTGCTGCAGTAGCTACTTCGATGCTTATGGAGCAATGCCAGCATAAGTTTGAAGTATCAATAAATTTAGTCTCATTAGACATGCTGTGTACTGCCCTCTGCATAGAGCATGGAGCTTGAGCAGCACCATTGGTGTGGAGTTGCTCTTGATCTTCTCCACTGTTTCTTCCTGCATGAAGGCCTCCTGCTCTGGGTCATCAATCTGGTTGTTGTTGCTATTGGAGTCACTTGAATCATTGACTGCAAGTCATCCTCAGAGAAGAAGGCAGGCATACCTCTATTGCTGATATGGTCTCAGAGATCACTTTTTTTTTTTTTACCACTTCCCTTCACCATAGACCGTTGCTTGCAAATGGTTTTGACTTTTGAGAGATTCTCGGCTCTAGGACATTTCCTCACCTGTAACTGCTGTGAGCTATTTTTCCGCCCTTCACAAGACTACATTGCCATCTGAAAATGTAAGTCAAAATTTATCCTTTCCTCTGACTACTTCAAAAAGATTTATAGAGGATGTGTATATCTCCTTTGTATAGTTCTTAGTTTTATTTTTCAATCTGTTTATTCTTTAGAGTATATTTAATTATGTAGTTATAAAGTTCTCCCATTCTTTTAGATTTTCTAGTAGGAATTATTAGAAGACAATATGGATAATAACCTTGGGGTTTTGTGCTTTTGTTATTACTTTCCCCTTTTTTTAGATTTTCTAGTAGGAATTCTTAGAAGATAATATAGCTAATACCCTAGGATTGTTTTCCATTTATTGTTTGTTTGTTTGTTGGGTGATTTTTGGGCAGCGCTCAGTGGTTGCTCCTGGCACTGTACTCAGAAATCACTCCTGATAGGCTCAGGGGACCATATGGGATGCAAGGAGTTGAACATCGTCAGTCAGTCCTGGGTCATCCACGTGCAAGGTAAATGCCCTACCGCTATGCAATCTCTAGCCCCTTGTCCTTTTGACAGAACTAGGTTATAGGAATTGTTTGGTTATTATTATTTTCCCTTTAGGCTTCAATAGTATTCTGTGGCACTATTCTTTTAGCATGGGCACATTAAAATTGAAAAATATTAGATACTAAGAGTAGTTATCATTCGTTAGAAATGAAAACTCGGAAATTTTTGGTTACAGGATGTTGCAAGTCAGCCCCTGAAGAGGTTGACTGATGGAGGGATGGAGGATGAGGTTTTTCCCCTTCAGCTCGGTGAAGCCTTCTATCCTGAACATTTTTCATAGTGACTTGACTTAAGTTTTAGTCACTTGTACATCGCTGATCACCCCTGAACCTTGTTTTTCATCTTTGGATATGGCACTGTCTTCTACACCTAAACCAGGAATCTGCCATCTACCAGGATTACCCAGTTTGAATGAAAAGTAACTGCTTAGATCCTCCCCAGGGAGGGTAAGATGGGAGTCAGGAACCCAGCCTTGGCAAGAATGATTTCCCATGGCTTTCAGAGAGTTTACAGCAGGAGATGTTCAGAACATGCTCCACATAGTGGTGAAGGAGATGGCTGGATGCTTCACTGGGCTGTGCCCTGGTGACTCATAACCCAGAGCTTTCTGGAACTATAAGGATGCTCCTGGCTATTGGCTTCTACTAGGATGAACCCTGGAATTTCCTTGACACATACTTGCCCTAGGGTGGACTAACATACTAACATGACTACAGAATGAAAATCAGCCATAACGTGTTTGAAGGCAGATTTCTCTACTTTGCCACATAATGGTGAGATAAAATCAGGAGACACCTCATGTCATCCCGAGTTACACATAGTATATGTAATAACACCAACATTTCCAGTTACTGATACCTGACAGTGAAAACTATGATTGAGGTAAAACTTTCCTGGGGAAAAGTGTGTGGATTATTAAAAGTGTGTGTACGTCATGTGTGGTTTGTTTCCGGTGTCAGTCTTTGCTTTCAAATCCGTGTCTCTCCAATGTCCTGGTCTTGGAGCATGAGGTTTCCATAATACCCTGAGCAATACTAGAAGTGATTTCTGAGTGCAGAGACATGAGTGATCACTCAACATCACTGGGTGTGATAAAAAAAAATTTAAAAAGAGAAAACACCAGGCTGTTACTGGGTGAGCCCATGTAAGTATGTCATTCAGCAAAGAGGCAGTATCTCCTTGCCGCTGACTGACAGCAGAGTGTGAACCTGGCACATAAACTGTAGGAAGTGTTCAGTCAAGTGAGGCAGCATTGACTGCCACAAATCACAGCCCCAATCCCTCTGGTTGTTCATGCAGATTTCCCAAACCTGAGAAAGCTTTTCATCACTGCCATCCAAGTGTATCCCAATCTTCAGCCCCATGCCCTGCAACTTCTACAAGCTTCTAGGTGCTCTTGGATTGGACCCTGGAGCTCTGAGGCTTCATTGAAACCTTCATTGAAGGGACCCTGCAAATAGCAAACACCATTAACATGACCAGCAGAAGGCCTTGGACAACCTGCATTTGTGGGGCAAGTGGGAGCCCCATCTCAGTCTCAGTCACTGCTCATAGGGGCTCAGCATTACTTCAGTGCTTCAGTGTCCTGCCTGAGTCTGTGCTGGGCCTTCTCTAATCTGGAGAGGGGTCATGTTGGTAGGATTTCCCAACACACCACCTATAGGGCCCTGCCCTGTCCCAGGGTTTGCCTTGTCCAGACATGATTAGTATTAGGCTGCCCCAATTCTTCCAGGTAGGGGTCTGAGGGATCAGGAGTTGTCTGGACCCTGTGAAGATCCCTAAGATTGGGATTTCCAACTCCTGCCCCAGAGCTGGCACAGTCCATCCCACTGAGAATTACTGGTCAGAAAAAGTGGCCTTTCCTCTGATTCCTCTCACTCGCCCACATGACCTGACACCACTCCTGGGACAGGGACTCCCAGGGCTTGCAGATCCTGGCCAATATTTCCTGTATCTCCAGGAAGATATCTGAGGGAATATGGCCTAGGAGCAACTCCCCCATACCTCCAAACTTCTCTGATACTGGTGGAGATGACAGGAAAGATAATAATCCAATTTTAGTTCTCTTTACTCAATGTCTTGAGGGGGGTTAGCAGAACACCCCAAGACTAGGGAGTATCAAGTTTTAGAAGAAAAGCAGTCAGAAGGCATGTCCAGGATATCTTGAACTGTCACTTGGTATCACTTGGTATCACCTACCTACACAAACAAAATATGAGTCTCTTATTCTTCCACCAATGCTTTTGAGTGGGGTCGTACATGGCTGGCAGAAGGTCACTGCCTACAACCTTCATTTGAGATAAGAATTTAGTGGCTTATATAAAGTCAAAAATAGAATTCAGTGACCTGGCAGGTGGGTTGGGGTCCTGGGAAAGTCAGCCAGGGAGTTGAGGGCTTTAGAATGGCACCCACCTTGGCCCATCCAGGGTTTCCTAGAGCCAGTAGGCTTCAGGACAGAGACTGCAGATCCCAGAAGTGCTGGGAGCCTAGCTGGGACATAAGCTAATGTCACCATGAGATATAGAGGACTTGGTTCAGAGAGCAGACTGAATAGGGGATCAGGTCTGAGGCTCCATTCCATGGCAAAGGAAGAGGAAACAGAGTAGAGGCCACTTTCCCTGACAGTCCAGATGTGTGGTTTTGCAATGGTACATCTGACTCTGTGTCACACTGAGGAGCTGATACCATGGAATGTTCTTACACTCCATCTCCTAAAATATCTTTAGTGTTTGTGTGTGTGTGAATATGTACAATTCTGTGTGTGTCAGTATTTGCTTCTGCTCACAATGTGATGAGTAATAAGTAAAAAGTTAAATTAGTGGGGGCCAGATTGATAGCATGGAGGTAAGATGTTTGCCTTTCATGCAGAAAGTTTAAATCCTGGCATCCCATATGGTCACCTGAACCTGCCTGGAGCGATTTCTGAGCGTGGAGCCAAGAGTAACCCCTGAGCACAGCTGGGTGTGACCCAAACACAAAAACAAACAAACAAACAAACAAAAATAGTTAAATTAGTAAACTTTCCTATGTCAACAGTTTTTATTGAAAATGTTCTCTTCTTGGGGCTGGAGTTGTGGGTCAGTGGTATGAATATTGTCTTGAATGCATGAGTTCCTGGGTTTTATCCCCAACACTTCAAAAGACTTCCTATTAAACATACATGAGTCACCTTAATCAGAGGCTGGCCCAGAAGAAACTTTTCAATATCCCCCTAAAAACTTGCAGTCTGGCTCTTGGGGACAGAATGTGGAAGCATCAGAATATGCAGGGTTATTTATAGCTCTATCCTATAGCTCCTAACAGAACTAGGTACTCTTAACTCTCCATGTAAATCTGTTGACCTATGTACCCCAAAGGCTGGGATGCCCCAAAATCTGTATGTGCTGTTTGGTCAATAAGATTTCAAGGTATTCCCTTAGAGACTTAATGTCATGTTGTTTAATTTCATTTTATTTCTGTGGAGGAATAGGGCGAAGAGGCACACCTGTCAGTTCTCAGGTCTTACTCTTGGCTCTGTCTTCAGTAGTGACCAAGTAACCCCTGGTAGTGCTTAATCATGCTGGGAGACAATATAAAGTCTCAGTCACTGCAAGCACCTGACCTACTGTATGAGCTCTCAGATCCATATAAAGCTCTTAAAGGGCTGCCTAAAAATTAAAGCACATGTCAACTGGGCCTCTGGGGTTCCCTGAATGTTCTGTGTGTCCATGACAGGATCAGCCTTGATATACTTATTGACAAACTGACACTTATTGTGAAAGTGTCCAAGTAGTAACATGCAGAGAGCCAGAAAGCTAAATAAAAAACATGTGGTGTGTGTGTGTGTGTGTGTGTGTGTGTGTGTGTGTGTGTGTGTGTGTAGTTCAAAGAGAGTACAGTGTTTCATTTCCTACACCACCCTGAGCATCTCTGGTTCAACCCTGCATGTCCCAGCACCCCTGGGATGGCCTGTGTATCTCTGGCACACGATGTCCTCAGCCCCCAAACTGAACTGCTGTCCTGACAGGCTGAGAATCACCAGGGAGCCCCCAAGTCTCCTAAGCAGAGCTTGGTAGGCTCCCAGTTAAAAATTGGAACTTCAATTGATTTAAAACAAATTCCTACAGCTAGAGCTACTCCTACAGCTCTGTCTGGACTAAACTTAGGTCACTCCAGCAGTTGGGATTTTTAGTTTTCTTTGGGACTGTTTGGGAGGAGGCAGGAAAAGCATCAACATCCAACCGAATACTTTGTTTTTCATCAACTTGCCTCAATTTTCCTTTCTTTTTGCTGCTGCTCTTAAAATGATTGGAGTGTCCATCTGGTTGTGGTGACCGCAGGTACTTGAGAGAGTCTCATGTTCTTTTCTGATCCTCCTGTACCTTCTTCTGTAATTCTTGCTGGGGTCCTATAAAGTCAAATACTTTATTATAGCATCTGGGGTCCAGACAGCTCCAGTACTAGGGCCATGCTATGCTCATGTGGAAGGTCCTGGGGTTTGGATTCAAGGTCTGAAGTGGCAAGGTAGGCACTACAAAAAACACTGAGTCACTTTCTGGGCTTTGCCAAATTTTAACATGTTTCGCCGTATCTAACTTTAACGCTACTTTCATTCATCATCCATCCATTAGTCCTCCACTCAATCACTACCTCTAGGCTGTGATGCTGTCCCACTGGCCTTGAGAGATATAATAACCTCTAGATTAAGTCAGTTATTTCAGTTTTTAATTCTCATTCTCCCTCAGTGCCACTGGTTTTCTTTTCTTTTCTTATTTTTGGTCATGCAAGAGTATGTGCTAAGAGATCTATACCTATTAGGCTACAGTGGCTCTCAGATGTGTTGGGGTTCTGTCCTCTCCCAGTAATGGAACCAGAGTTGTATGTGCATATTACATACCCCAACCCTGTGAGCCCTTACTCTAACCAGCAACTGTCATCTGGAACAGGGCAATAACAGGATTTGGCAGTGGGGATCACTATTACATGTTTTACACTCTAGGAAAAAATTAATATAGATGATCTTATCTAGCCTATGACCTGGTACTGTGAAGCCTAGAGTAAAAGGAATAATTAATTTTATTTCTTCAATCTGTATATTCTTTATAGTATTTTTCATTATGTAGTTATAACTCCCCCCCCCCTTTTTTAGATTCTCTAGAAGAAATTCTTAGAAGATAGTATGGATAATAACCTTGTAGTTTGTGCTTTTTTAAAAATAACTTTCCTTCTTTTCTTTAGATTTGCTAGTAAGAAATCTTAGAAGATAGTTTAGATTGGGGCCAGAGAGGTGGCGCTAGAGGTAAGGCATCTGCCTTACAAGCGTTAGCCTAGGACAGGCCGTGGTTCAATTACCCGACATCCCATATGGCCCCCACAAGCCAGGAGCAACTTCTGAGCTCATAGCCAAGAGTAACCCCGGAGTGTTCATGGGTGTGGCCCCAAACAAACAAACAAAAACAAAACAAACAAAAATGAAGATAGTTTAGATAATATCTTTAGAGTTTTGTGCTTCTTTTGTTTGTATGTTTTGTTTTGTTGTTTGGGTCACACCTGGCAACGCTCAGGGTTTACTCCTGGCTCTGCACTCAGAAATCACTTTTGGCAGACTTGGGGAACCAATGGGATGCCAGGAATTCAACCTCAGTTAGTCCTGGTTTGGTGGAATTCAAGGCAAATGCCCTACAGATTTACTATCTCTGGCTCATTGTGCTTTTGATAGAACTAGGTTATAGGAATTGTTAGGTTGTTAGGATTTTCCCCTTAGGCTCCAATAGTATCCTGTCCACCATTCTTTTTGCATGGGCACATTAAAGGAGGAGTTATCATTCATTAGGACATTTTTATTTAACTTTTTGTTTTGTTTTAGGGTCACACCAGGCGGTGCTCCTGGGTTTCTAATGGCTTTGCACTGGCAGGCTCAGTGGATTATATGGGGTGCCGGGATTTGAACTATCATCTGTCCTGGATCGGCTGTGTGCAAGGCAAATGCCCTACCACTGTGCTATCTCTCTGGCCTGAAAACTCATAAATTTCTTGTTATAGGGAGCCTTCTACCCTGAACATTTTCCATAGTGACTTGACTTAGATTTTAGTCACTTGGGCATCAACTGATTGCCCCTGAACCTTGAGTTTCATCTTTAAATCCAGGATGATTTTCTTCACCTAAACCAGGACTCGGCCATACACCAGGATTACCCAGCTTGAGTGAAGGAGACTGCTAAGATCCTCCTCATGGAGGGGAGAATGGGAGTCTGGGATCCAACCTTGGCAAGAAGGACCTCCCAGGGCTTTCAGAGAGTTTACAGCAGGAGATGCTCAGAACCTATTCCCTCATGGTGGCGAAGAAAGTGGCTGGACGTTGCACTGGGCTGTGCCCTGGTAACTTATAACCCAGATCTTTCTGGAACTATAAGGCTGCTCCTGGCTACTGGCTTCTACTAGGATGGACCCTGGAATTTCCTTGACACATAGTTGCCCTGGGGTGGGCTAACATGCTAACCTGACTACAGATTGTAAATCAGCCATGATGTGCTTGAAGGCAGATTTCTCTACTTTGCCACATAATGGTGAGATAAAATCAGGAGACACCTCATGTCATCCTGACTTCAACATAGGGTGTGTGCTAAAACAACATCTCCTGACAGTGAGAACCCTGATGACAATAACCTTTCCTGGGGAATTCTTTTGTTTGCTTGTTTGTTTTTGGGCCACACCCAGTGACGCTCAGGGGTTACTCCTGGATATACACTCAGAAATCGCTCCTGGCTTGGCGAACCATATGGGATGCAGGAGATCAAACCATGCTCTATCCTAGGCGAGTGCGTGCAAGACAAAAGCCCTACCACTTGCGCCACCAATCCTGTTACTCCTTGGGAATTCTTAAACCTGTTTTACTCCCTTATGCATGTGTGGATTATTTCCTGTGTCAGCATTTGCTTTCAAACCTGTGTCTCTTGGAGCATGAGGCTTCCATAATACCGTAAGCACCACCAGAAGTGATTCCTTGTTACTCCTACCCAAAGCTAAAAGTTGGTCAGACCAGCCCATGTCTGGAAGGGGTCTGTGAAAGGTAACAGAGGGGTTGCCTGAGGGGTGTAAAAAGGAGGAAGAGATTCAGCAAGGGAGTTAGGAAGAAGCCTCAGAATAAGTAGGCAGCATGGAGAGAGCAGAGTCAGGATTAAATGCAGGCCACTTGGGAGGCTGCTTAAAAGGTTAGCTTAGAAGCCATGTAAGATATACACATGGTGGTTAGGGCTTATAATAATAAAGCTTCACATCTCCTGAAATCTGACGGCTGTGGATCATTTCCTCGCCACTACTCTGAACGCTGAGACCCTCCAGGCCAAAGAAGGTGCAGGTGCCGGCCAGGCAGAGAAAAGACTCACCCTTCATCTCACCATCATCCAGCATCATCAAGGACTCATATTAATTTGATTATTACTACAATTCCTGAGTGCAGAGACAGAAGTTACCACACAACATCACCGGGTGTGATCAAAAATAAAAAAAATTTTAAAAGAGGAAACATCAGAATGTCATTGGGTGAACCCATGTAAGTCTTGATGTCATTCAGCAAAGAAGCATTTCTCCTTGTCCCTGACTGATGCCAGAGTGTGCACCTGCCATATGGACTCTAGGATGTGTTTATTCCAGTGAGGCAGCGTTGATGGCCACAAATCACAGGCACAGTCCCTCAGGTTGTTAATGCAGATTTACCAACCCTGAGAAAGCTTCTTCATTTCTGCCATCCAAGTGTATCCCAATCTCCAGCCCCATGTTCTACAACTTCTGCCTGCTTCGAGGTGCTCTTGGGCTGGATCCTGGCACTCTAGGGCCTCTGAAGGGACCCTGCAGACAGCTACCAGTATCAGCATGAGCAGCAGCAGGCCTGGGAGGAACTGTACTTGTGAGGCAAGTGGGAGCCTCATCTCAGTCTCAGTTACTGCTCATATGGGCTCAGCACCTGTCCAGTGCTTCAGTGTCCTGCCTGGGTCTGTGCTGGACCTTCTCTAACCTGAAGAGGGAACATGTGGCAGAGTCTCCCAATTTACCATCTACAGGGCCCTGATCTGTCCTGGGGTTTACCCTGTCCAGATATAATCAGCATCAGGTTGCCCCCAATCCTTCTAAGTAGGGCTCTCAGGGATCCAGAGTTGTTTGAACCCTGCGCAGCTCCCTGAGATGGGGCACTTCCAACTCATATTCCAACCCAATTTCTATCCTCTTTACTCTGTGTCTCAGGGGGCTAGCAGAACACCCCCAAGACCAGGGACCATCAAGTTTTAGAAGAACAGTAGTCAGAAGGCATGTCCAGAAGATTTTGAACTGTCATGCATCTCACCTAGTTTCACAAGCAAAATCTGAGGCTCTGATTCTTCCAGCAATACATCTGAGTAGGGCTTCATATGGCATACAGTCTTCATTTTCAGACAAGAAAGACACCAAGGAGGAATGCCTGCAGACTTAGCTCTCAGAACCAGGGCAGAATGCAGATTACCTAGAAGCTCCTGTTGATGGTGATGACCAAAGGATGACTGGCTAGAATAAACACCACCCCTTGGCTTGTGGACTATACTGTATTTCCTGGCGTATAAGACGACCCCCTAATTTTACAGTTAAAACATAAATTTAGGCCTATATTCACTGTATAAGACAGAACATTTCTGTGCTGCAACTGTATGTACCACAGTGAGCCAATCACAACAAGCAAAGGTTCAGAGGTTATACTGGAATAGACTTCCTCTCTGACTCTGGCCAATCTGAGCAGACTTTTGACAGTGTAGATTCGGGTCCAGAACATTGTCTAATTTGTATGCATAAAAAGCCTGCGTGGATTGGCTGAGTTAGAGAGGAGGACCGAGCAGCCTTGCAGTGATTGGTGCAGGATCGAATTGGAAAATTCGTTTTGTGGCAATACTCAAACAATTTTCATTTAGCAGCATATTGAAACATTTTTCGGGATATATTCGGTGTATAAGACGACCCCGATTTTCTGTTGACTTTTTTTTTTGTGTCAAAAGTCGTTTTATATGCCGGAAAATACAGTACTTGGACTCTTAGAAACTCTTAGAGTTTGCAGGTCAAACTGTCTCCTTGGGGATCCATCTCCAAAATGTTGATATACACAATTTATTTGGGGTTTCTGATTATGCTCCACAGTTTTATTCAGGCTCACATACGTGCAGTTAAGATGATTGTGCTAAGGTCCCAGTATGTGCCAATAGGTAGGGATGGAGACAGAAGAGCTCAAGGAGAGTCAAAGATTTGATTCTAGTCCAAGAGAAGAGGAGGAAATGTGAAACCTAAAGTAGAGTGCCTTAATTTTGTCGAACCAATATTAAGTTTCCATTTAAGGCTAGCAAGGCTAAGTTTGCATTTAAGAGCTAAGTTTCTATACCAACAATAATGACACAAATTTCTAAGTTGCTGTAAACCATATAAACCATAATATGGCTAGACATCTACCCATAAAAGGACATGATGAAACACCCTATACAACAGCCAATCAACTTAAAGGTCAAGACTTTCTGCTTCTAGCCTTATATAACCTAGTTGGTTACTGCCCTGGGTGGTCTCCTCCTGTGCGAGGCAGCCCTAATTAGTCAATTTGTAGACAGAATAAAGATTTATTTATTTATTTATTTATTAGGTTTTGGAGCCATACCCGGTGACACTCAGGGCTACTCCTGGATATGAGCTCAGAAATTGCTCCTGGCTCAGGGGACCATATGGGACACTGGGGATTGATCTAGGTTCGTCCTGGATCTTCCTTATGCAAGGCAAAGGCCCTACCGCTGCATTATCCTGCCAGCCCTTTTTTTTCTTTTGTTTTATTTTAATTGTTTGGTGTTGTTATTTGACCCTGAACCCTAACAGTAAAAAAATAAATCTGGGGTTATTTGAAGGTTGAAATGAGCATCCTGGCCATTGTAGGGTTCAGAGGACACAGGTGGTGGTGCTGGATGCAGGGCTATATATGGTTCCTGTTTTGGGGGATCAAATGGATCTTTAGTGACACCAATGCAGTGATCCACATGGACTAGATGGATGCAATGCTGGCTGGTTTAATGGACTTTCCTAGTCCTGTTCCCCCTTCACCATAAGCAAGCAAGTTCAGAGACCTCCTACACAGGGGCCATGAGCCTACACACCTGACCTGTTATTTCAAATACCATTTCCTATCTCACATCGATCTAGAGTCATTTCTTTTGTTTTACTATTTTATTGATAGGTACCACCTGAGGTACACCCAATACTGTTCCAGGGCTACTGAGTACCTGAATCAAACTCAGAGTGTCAAATAAGCTAGGAATGTACCCTACAATTGGTTATCACTTCAGACCCAAAATCCATTTTCTTTCTATTTATGTTCATGGTCAGGATGGGGGATGAGCACAAAACAGGTGGTGCTCATGCATTCCCTCATCAGGTGCATGAGCCCATATGGTGGGGAAGCCAACATAAACTTTAGAATACAGAGCTCATGCTCCAGTCCATTTAGCTAAATCCCAGGATTTGTGCTTTCTTTAATTTCCTAAATCTTTGACCTAAAATATTAGAAAGAAGATAGTAAGAAAGAAAGAAAGAAAGAAAGAAAGAAAGAAAGAAAGAAAGAAAGAAAGAAAGAAAGAAAGAAAGAAAGAAATGAATGAACAAAAGAATAAACCCAAGTTAGATAATAAGACAACTGATCACTATTTATAAATGACATTACAATATACATAGAAGACACTAAAGATTCCACTAAAAACCTGAAAATATTCAGCTACAAATCAACAAACAACAAGCCATCATATTTTTATATGCAAATAATGATTGTTCTTTCTAGGAAAGAAAATGATTAGTTTCAATTCAAAATAGTATAAAGATATTGAGTACTAAGAATCCACTTAACAAAAGAGGTGAAATAATTTTATCATGAAAATGACAAATAACTTAAAACATAGAAGATCTTAGGAAATGGAAAAATATTCCATGTTCATAGATTTGAAGAATCAATGTCAAAATGATCATCCTACTTAAATTATCCTAAAGATTCTATGCAATCCCAATCCAATTTTTTTTGTTTTGGGGTCACATCCGGCAGTGCTCAGGGGTTACTCCTGGCTCTACACCCAGAAGTAGCTCCTGGCAGGCTCAGGGCACCATATGCGATGTTGGGATTCAGACCACTATCCTTCAGCATGCAAGCCAAACGCCTTACCTAATCCAATTCTTCAAAGACAAGATCAGACAAAAAGTGAAGGAATGCTTTTTATTGGAGGATCCTGAGCTTCAGCACAGAAAGAGTATAGGATTGACATCTGATTCATTGGGGTCTGAGAATGGAGACATGTGACCTGATCCTCAGCATCCCATATGGTCCCAGAACTACATAACCCCTAAGCTGGCAGGAGTACAGTTGTAGGAGGCTACAGAGATGAGGCAGGGAGGTTCTGTGAGAATTGGGAATGTGCTTTGAGATATCTGTTCTTGGTGCTAGGATGGAACCTGAGGCCTCCTGTAGGCAAAGCTGTGTTCTAGCCCAAGGCACATCTGGGTCCCATGTGAATCCACTCAGCACAGCTCTGAGCAGATTTGGATTCACATGGTAGCCTGAGTCAGGCACTAGGGGAACATTCACACCACATCAGGGCCAAATTTTGGGAAGCAATTGTTAGGGTTTGAGTTGACACCCTTGGTGCTCAGAGTCAAAGGCCACTTCTGCTAATGCAAGATGCAAAAGGGGGTTTGGTTTATTCAACTAGTCAGGCCCAAGTCTCATCCAACGAAAAAGTCTTGACAAGGACCCTAAAGCAAAATCTTCGCCATTTTATATAGACATCACAAGCATTAATAGCATAAGCCTATCATGGGTTAATACAAACAGTTCAACCTTAAAGCATACATGATGGCTATAACTTTCATCCCATACGTGATTGGCTTATATCATTTTTCGTACAAAGCACATTATTTCTTAGCATTAAGGTTTCAACTTATCTCTAATTCATCTGAATCCGCTTAGTTTGTCAAGTGGGCCTTACAGTGTGGAACATTCCAAACCCACTGAGTTCTTCTTTCCTAATAGAATAGGGAGGGTCTTAACACCCCTGCATCCCTTCTGTGGTTTATTTCTGAGTTAACTGCCTCCACCTTGGCTCAGAGTAGAAGATTTAACTAATAGTGGAAAAGAAACTAACCTGTGAATCTGCCTGAAAAAATGTTTTTAACCTGTTTCAGGAGAAACTGCTTTTACTATGGTTTGGGCGAGTTTTAGTTTGGGACCCTTATCATGGACCCAGGGGGATCTTGGTCCTCACAAAATCATTTCCAAGAACTGGAATACAAACTTCCACCAGAAAAGAGAAGGAGATGCTGCAGACATCTCAGTATTTCAGGTATTGAGGATAGATCTTCCATTCTCACCTTGCACATCCTCCAGATATCTCACAGACACCAAAAGGAAGCCTATGGCAGGATTGTGTGAGGTTCACAGGCAGAGAGCACAAGAAACCATCAGAACACATTCAGACCAGGAGGTGATATGAGGATTGAGCCAAAAGATTCCCCAACCATCAACCCCCTCCAGGTGCCCATACTAGTTTTTTGAGAGCTCCAACAACTGGGCTTCATATTTGCCCTTGGAGGGACGCTGAGGGCAGGACAGGCCATTGTTAGGGGGCAGAAGAGAGTGAAAGATGCCCCAATTTCCCTTACAAATGTTCCAGGGGACATAGTCCGCTAACAAGTGCAGCTCAGGAGAGATGTCAGGACTGATGAGTTGAGGGAACCCGGCTCTCTTGCCCCGGGTGATTAGGCGCCCACCCTTATCATAGCAGCAGAGCTGGGTGGCCATGAAATCGCTGTTCTCTTCTCTCAGGGAATGCATGCACCAGCCAGCAGAGGGGTGGTAGGTATTCTCATTTTCTTCAGTATTCTTAATTTCCTGCCATTTGAAATTGCGATTCAGACGATGGTCGAACAGGCCTACAACCTTGTCCAGGTGATTAGTAAGAATATGGCACGGGCAGCTGGGCAGTTTCTTCTGCAGCAAGTTTGAATAATTTGCGTAGAAGTCATAGTTGTAGCTCAGCCACAAGTTACATAGGTCCATCTCTATAGGAGGTGGGAACAGTGGTCAGGAGGACAGTGTACAGGAAAGGTTGAGGCTCCCATGAGACAAAGCTTAGAGGGGGAGGGGTCCACCAAGAGAGGAGATCCCTTGAGCCATAGCCCTGGAGAGGATGGAGCTTGCCCAGGGCTGAGCAGGTTGTCATGGCCTTTATGTGAGATGTGGCTCATATAGGGGCTCCATGGGGGATCCGGGAGCCATAGGTAGTAGGGTGGGGATCAGGGTCAGGACTCTGAGTATGTGACTGAGAAGCAGTGCAAAATTATCTACGATGTATATTCTGGCCTCTAAATAGGCCTCTCTCTGCCTCAGTCTGTCTTTCAGGGTCATTGGGCTATTCTCTATCATCTTAAAAATGTGCTCTGACTCCCCAGAGAACACAGACTGCCTCACTTTTTTCCCTGACCATTGGGGCCCTGAGTTGGACTAGTTTCATTGCTCCTGTTTATCCCCCATAAGAACTGAACTGCTGGGGAGCACATGAAGGGCCCAACTCAGGGATTCCATGCCCAGCCCGCTGATTCCTGAGGTGTGTATCTGTCACATCATTTGGAGGTGAGTAGGCTATACTGAGAAACGTCAGCAACTCCTGGGATACAGCAAGACCAAGGGACATGGACACAATGGCCATTATTTATGAAGGGACAAGCTGACCTCATGATGCCTTCTGAGCTCTGAGACTCCATTAAGACTGTGACAGGAACAGCCACTTTAATAGCCCCTATTTTTCACAATCATATCAGACTTCACCCATCAGGCTGGTGATGGGTTCTAGTGTAGAGGGAGAGCAATCTGCATGTAATTTTACTAAAGAATGAAGATGCATCAACAAGCCTGCCCACTGCCCCCTTGCTGCCTGTGACTCTCAACATTGTCCCATTCACATTCCCCTTAGGGATTTCAAGTATACCAAACTAGAGTTTAATGAAGGAGGATCTCACCAGAGTTCTCAATGTTGAATGTGTCCCCACGATTTGGTGTTTGCTGCTCTTCAGACTCTGTGTCTCCCTGCATGAACAGATGACAGAATGACAGTGATGTAGACTGATAACAGACTCTGCAGGTGAAACCTCAGAAGGTAGCAGGAGGCATTCCCATTCTCCCAACCAAATCATTCTTTTGACACTCAACTTGGTTCCCCAAGACACATAAGATCACTTGTTGAGGTGGGGACTGCTTCAGAGATTCCTAAAGATTTGGGCATCTATTGGGGATCAACATTTGACCTGGGGATTCAGAACAGCTTCAACTTGTCTTGGGGAAGATCCACCCAGTTAAGAGAAGCTGTTTTTGCATTTTTCAGTAACACTGGAATTGCTCTGCTTTTGGATCATTAGTATCTGTGAAGTGAGAAAAAGTATTGGTGTGTCACCAGCCCAGCCCAGAGGCTCCCTGTCCCTATGGCGACAAAACCAGTAACATGAACTGTTGTGCAAGGACACATGGATCCATTACAGTGATAGGACCAAACCAGAGGCCTCCAAATGCAAGAATGTAATCCTGCTCTAAACTGTAGCCTGTGCTCCAAAAATAAATATCCAACACCCCTTTGAGCTGTTTCACGCATTAAAATATATTGAACATAATTTGGTGAAAATAGGATGTTGGACAGAAAGACTAATGGTGTCTAATTTCACATCTTTGGATAACATCTTATTGATTCTATCTATTTGGGGTATATTCAAATGCTGATGTTCAAACCCAGGGCCTACAAATTGAGTTGTGATCTAGAAAACACACATACCTGAATATATCCAAATACGTTCTCTCTGTCTTCCCCGATACTGTCTATTTTCTGCCCTCCTCTGGCTTCTGTGGCCCTATTCCCTGTCCTTGGGGTGATTCTATCTGCCAGAAGCTGGCTGGCTGTGTTCTTCCACTCCAATCACCTCAACATTCTTCATGTGAAACCCAACGACATCTCAGGAGCCTTGGCTCCCACTCCAGGCTCTATCCACTTAGAACTGGGGCAGCATCCAGCAGCTCCAACAGACTCTCCACATCCCACTTTAAACCATAGAAAAGCCTTTCTCAGTCACAGTGCTCAATTCAGCAATAGCTCCTCGAACAATCCAGTGCCCAGCCGGCACCCCACAGCTCACCTGCATCTCCTCTATGGGGGTCCTGGGCTGAGCCTCAGGACTCTGGTTCTTCTCCATCGGGTTCCCGCAGACAGTGACCAACATCAGTGTAAGCATCAGCAGGCCTGAGTGGAGCCATGCTTGTGGGACAAATAGGAGCCTCATTTCAATTGCTTGGATCCTCTTCAGTGCTCAATGGCCTGCTTGGGTCTGTGCTGGGCCTTTTATTCCCTGAAGAGGGGCCACGTGAGCAGGGCCATCCAGGGCCCAACAACACAGGGCCCAACCCTGCCCCAGGGTCTTGCCTGCTCAAGCCTGATTAGCATGAAGCTGTCCTCATTCTTCCAAGTAGGGCTCTCCGGTCAGGAATTATCTGGACCCTATGCACTCCCTGAGATTGATAACTTCTGCCTCAGGCTCCATCACTGCCCCAGTTCAGCCCAGTGCAAATTTCTTGTCAGAGAAAGTGGCCTTTCCTCTGTTTCCTCTTCCCTCTCCAAGTGACATGAAGCCACTCCAGGAAAGAGGCTTCCCCAGGGTCTGCAAATCCTGGCCAATATTTCCTGTGTTTCCAGGCAGATTTCTGAGGGATATGGCCTAGAAGCAGCTCTCCCAAATCTCCAAGCTTCCCCGATGCTTGTGGAGATGACAGGAAAGGTAATAACCCAATTTTTGATCTCTTTACTTAGTGTTACAGGGGATTAACAGAAGACCCCAAGACTAGAGAGCATTAAATTTTAGAAGCACAGCAGTCAGAAAGTGTATCCAGGGACTGGAGAGATGACACAGTGCTAGGCATTTGCCTTGTATGTGGCTGATCCAGGATGAACCTGGGTTTGATATCTGACATCCTATATGGTCCCCCAAGCCAGGAGCTATTTCTCAGCTCAGATGCAGGACTAACCCCTGAGTTCTGTTTGTGTGCCACCCTCCAAAAAAGATATACAAATGTATATCTAGAAGATCTTGAGCTGTCACAGGGTGTCACCTAGTTTCGTGAGAAAAATATGAAGCTCCAATACCTCCAGCAAGATGTGAATGTATCCTCCCATCTCAGGCAGCAGGTCACTACTTACAATCTTCATTTGAGATAAGGATTCAGACCCTTGGGGCCAGAGAGATAGCATGGAGGTAGGGTGTTTGCCTTGCATGCGGAAGGAAGGTGGTTGGAATCCTGGCATACCATATGGTTCTCCAAACCTGCCAGGAGCGATTTCTGAGTGCATATCCAGGAATAACATCTGAGCATCAAATGGGTGTGGCACCCCCCAAAAAACATTCAGAATCTACTTAACAAAAGAGATGAAATAAGGGCGGTAAGGCGTTTGCCTTCCATGCAGAAGGATGGTGGTTCGAATCCCGGCATCCCATATGGTCCCCCGTGCCTGACAGGGGCGATTTCTGAGCATAGAGCCAGGAGTAACCCCTGAGCACTGCCGGGTGTGACCCCCCCCAAAAAAAAGGAGATGAAATAACTTTATCATGAAAACTACAAATAACTTAAAACATAGAAGACCTTAGAAAATGGACAAATATTCCATGTTCATAGACTGGAAGAATCAATGTCAAAATGATCATCCTACCTAAATTATCTTAAAGACTCTATGCAATCCCAATCCAATTCTGGTGATATTCTTCAAAGACACCATCAGACAAAAAGTGAAGGAATGTTTTTTAATGGAGGATCCTGAGCTTCAGCACAGCTAGCTGTATAAGGTTGATACCTGACCATGGGCATCTGAGAATGGAGACATGTGACCCAATCTCCAGCATCCCATATGGTCCCAGAATTTCATAACCCCTAAGAAGGCAGAAGGCAGGAACACATTTGTAGGTGTTATATAATGAAAGCATTTCCTTAAGATTATTATTTCTTCTAGTTTTCCCTTTTATGTCCTTACAGGTGGGGGGTGCTGTTGAAAGCCTAATAAATAATTTGGGAGTGAGATGCTTGGGGTTTTGGGGAGGAATTTACTAGATGGCTTGAGGATTTTTGGAGCTGGTGGTAGGCTGACAAAGGACTCTACATACGACCTTCTTGCCCCTTTTCCCTCCCCTCTGTGTGGATTATTTGTCATGGATAAAGATCACCAAGATCTCTTTCTCCTTTAAGGGGGTAAGGGAATAAGAATTAATTTCTCATTCTGGGAGCTCTTTGAGGATCCGTCGTTAACCAGTCAAGGAGTAAAAGTGACACAACAAATGGCACCGGAACAAGCTGAACCTGGACCCTCAATAACTGTAAGATGCTTTATTGGAAACTTCCTCTGGAGACAATTGAATGGCTTATGTGGATTATGACACCTTGTTTTAAACAGATTGATTCTGCGTTAGTCAATTGGATTGTACCGCCTTATTTTAAACAGATTGGTTTGGCATTATGGGAAATTCTTGCTGTAGGATGGTTGTGGTCTGAATTTCTTTTCTTTTCTTTTCTTTTTTCTTTTTTTTTTTTTTTTTTTTTGGTTTTTGGGCCACACCCGGCAGTGCTCAGGGGTTACTTCTGGCTGGCTGCTCAGAAATAGCTCCTGGCAGGCACGGGGGGCCATATGGGACACCGGGATTCGAATCAACCACCTTTGGTCCTGGATCGGCTGCTTGCAAGGCAAACACCGCTGTGCTATCTCTCTGGGCCCGATCTTCAGGGATTTTTACCTTAGCTTTCTCTTTCCTTACATCCTCTTGCAAGCAGCCGATCCAGGACCAAAGGTGGTTGGAAAACGGAAAAAAAAATCCTTGGCTTGATTACAAGAAGGCATCACCCCAGAAGTTTATTGGCATAAGACCCATTCTGGGCTCCAGGTATACCAGTCTGTTCAACCCAAGTCATTCTCTGTGGTCCCGGTGAAACTTTTCACACTTTAGCTGTTGTTGGTATCAGGTTCCTATATTTAAAGATTCTGGATTCTATGCATTTCTTTCATCAAAGTCAGGCTGATGTAGAGCATCTTTAGTTTCAGCACACCATTAGATGCAGAGAAATCTGCCCTGCAAGCAGGTTGTTGCTGAGTCATTTGAGTGTTGAGAGCACTCTTTGGAGTACGTCAAGGCCAGAGCAGTGGTAAGTCTTCCCTGGAAGAGGTTTGCATCCTGGTAATGTTATAGATAATTGTAGTTTTTTCTATAAATGGTATCTATTGTTCAGGGGTGTATGGGCAATGCCCATTCTTCTGAGGCCTAAGCCAAATCATTATGCCAATGTTCCAGTTATAAGGCCTAACTACATTACCAAATTTGTGTTCCCATCTCTATTAGATAAGAACTTGTTTTCATATATATTATTTTCCCATTTTAATGTGCCTATGCAAAAGAGAGACAATGCCACAAGATATTGTTGGTGCATCTGGGGCCAATGGATCAAGTCCAACATTCCCCCTAACTTGGTTAAAACATGAATTCTATACAGAGGTACTCTTCTAACAGCATTGCTTATAAAACAGATCTCAATGGGAAAAAGCAAATGAACAATCAAATAAAAAAAACCAGTGGGCAAAATTGTCACTATATAAGAGGATATTCAGAAAAGAGTTTTAGATGTTAAAGGAATACATCTGAGTTATACAAAGGAGATTCACGTGTTCTTTTTATGTTTTAGAAATAGTTGAGGGGGAGAGTGTTGTTTTCAGAACACCACTTTGGTCTGTGATTTGGCCATCTAGAGTCTGTAAACAACTCACAGCACCTCATATCAGGAAATGTTTTGGACTGGGGGCATCTTAGAAACTGGTTATGGTAGCAAGTACAGGTACCCAGTGAAAGGAGTTGGAAGATAGGAGTCGATTGATAGGAACAGTGTTTTTGTTTCTTCTCAGGTGGAGAGTCTATTTTTTTCATTTTGGGAGCTGGCTGTCAGTTAGCTTGAGAGAGGATAATAATATGCTTCATAAAGAGCGAAGAGCTGAGGGTAAAAATGGTTGCATGTTGGGTGATAGACAGTGAAGGTAAGAGTAAAGGACTAGAAATGAGCCTGTAGGGTGGCGAGGCAATGCAGGGAGGAAATAATTCAACATAGACATTCTGTATATTTAAACACAGATGAATCCCTATGATATCCTGTGCCGGCCAGCAGCTTCAGTTTATTCGTGGTTGTGGAAAGGGTCTGCACCTGAAAAGGAAATGTGTGGAAAAAAGGGGACCACCAAGGATTCTGATTATGGCATCGATTTGTTTTTTAAATGCCATGACATATATAGTTTTTACACAAAGGGAGGAGGGGACAATGCAAACATTTGTCAAGCATGTATTTGTCATCAAGCAGTTCAAAAGGTTTGGCATGTGCCTGTTAATTTAATACAAGTTTCCTGAGGAAAATCCTATTATCACACCAAATGCTCTATCTATAGGTCTGAGTTTCCTGAGTCAGAAGAGTGTGTATGGTTCTTTTGATCTGCGTCAACTCATGGCCAGTTGGCACATACACAATTCAACTAAAGGACAGGCCTGTTAGAAAATGGCAGTTTTCTACAAGATGGCTGTGAGGGAGAATCTGACTCAATACAGTTCCCCCTCTCTAGTATAGTAAAGCAGAAGGCAGTACAAAGTTATGGGTGATGCACCTGTCTTAGGCTACCTGGGCTGCTACCACAAGGGGTACCTGAGAGAGGGGCAAGTGTTGCATCCACCTTGTGGGCCAAGCTAATCCTGTCATGGGCAACATCACAGCCGGTCCCACCATGGAGAAGCCTGATCCGCAAGAGTCTGACATTATTAAAAATCTAAAGATTCAGATGGAATGACAGCCAACTGCTGGTAATGAACTGCTACATGCTTTTTTGTGGCATGGTCCACTTGATGTTTAACAAAATCTGTTAATTTTCTTTTTGTTTGTTTGTTTGTTTTTTTGGTTTTTGGGCCACATCCGGCAGTGTTCAGGGGTTACTCCTGGCTGTCTGTTCAGAAATAGCTCCTGGCAGGGATGAGGGACCATATGGGACACCGGGATTCAAACCAACCACCTTTGGTCCTGGATCGGCTGCTTGCAAGGCAAACGCCGCTGTGCTATCTCTCCGGGCCCAAAATCTGTTAATTTTCTAAATGCCCATGGCCCAAATGAGATGAGGCAGAGAAAACCCAATAAGGGTCCCATAATGGTGGGAACGAGGGTAGTGAGCCATGGAGAAGTTGAAAACCAATTTTTGTATCAGGACTCAGTGTAGTGACTTGATTCCATTCCTCAAGGCTTTTTTCTAGCTCTTTAACACTATTTCTAACAATACCAGTCTTGTCTTTATAAAAACAGCATTCTTCCTTGAGGGCTGCACAGACTACCCCCTCCTTGAAAAAGGCGAGGTTGAGACCTCGGCGGTTTTGCAAAACAATTTCTGCAAGGGAGGACAGCGATTTTTCAAGACAAGAGCATTAAGACCAGTTTGAACAGTTTTGATGTCTTGCTGAACCTTTAGGGAGAGAAAGTCAAAGTTTTGTTGAGAAGTAACTAGGGCAGCAATGCCCTAGTGCCTACGGCACCAAGACCGAGAACAACAGTAAGAGCAAGAGTAATGACCGTAACAGGCTCCCTACAGGCTCTAGAAAGGGCTTTGGGGGAGTGATACCAGAGAAAGTCATCGGGGGATCGAATAGTGAAACTGGGGAGAAGAACAAAGACACTGTAATCATGATCCTTAAGGAAAGCAGGAACAATAATGTGGGGTGTTAGGCCAGAGGAGCAAGCAAAGAACAGAGGTTCAGGGGCAATGAATACAAGGATTGAGGAGAGATAGTAAGGGAGGTGTTACAAGCAGGTTCAAGTTCCAGAGGGCGGAGCATAAGGGGGCCAAGGAGACAAAGGCCTGAGTCAACAACTTGGCCCAGGGTAATGGAAGCAGGGTGATCAAAATCCCAATGGAGGGAAGAAGATATATTGGAAAAGAGTAAGTTGTCGGAGAAGGAAGCAATGCCCTCATAAAAAAAGGTGGTTGATCAGAGAAACAAATCCAACAGTGATCATAATGGTGGTCAGACAAAGGAACGGCAGAGGCGTTAATCAGATCAAACAATATTTGTGCCGAGGAAGGGGGCAATTTATGAGCAAGGTATGTGTTTCCATTTCTGCGTGTCCTCTCTTATTTCTTGGAGCAGTGTTTTGTAGTTTTCTTTGTATAGATCCTTCACATCTTTTAGTCAGGTTGACTCCAAGATATTTGAGTTTGTGTGGCACTAATGTGAATGGAATTGTTCTCTTAATGTCTTAATGTCCATTTCTTCCCTATCATTATTAGTGTATAAAAAGGCCATTGAGGGCCCAGAGAGATGGCACAGCAGCGTTTGCCTTGCAAGCAGCCGATCCAGGACCAAAGGTGGTTGGTTCGAATCCCGGTGTCCCATATGGTCCCCCGTGCCTGCCAGGAGCTATTTCTGAGCAGACAGCCAGGAATAACCCCTGAGCACCACTGGGTGTGACCCAAAAACTAAAAAAAAAAAAAAAAAAAAAGGGCCATTGATTTTTGTGTGTTAATTTTGTAGCCTGCCACTTTGCTATATGAATCTATTATTTATAGAAGCTTTTTGGTAGAGTCTTTAGGGTTCTCTAAGTAGAGTATCATGTCATCTGCAAACAGTGAGAGCTTGACTTCTTCCTTTTCTATCTGGATTCCCTAATCACTATAGCAAGTACTTCCAGTCCTATGTTGAATAGGAGTGGTGAGAGAGGATAGCCTTGTCTTGTACCAGAATTTAGAGGGAAGGATTTTAGTTTATCTCCATTGAGGATAATATTTGCCACTGGCTTCTGGTAGATGGCTTTAACTATATTGAGAAAGGTTCCTTTTATTCCTATCTTGCTGAGAGTTTTCATCAAGAATGGGTGTTGAACCTTATCAAATGCTTTTTCTGCGTCTATTGATATGACCATGTGATTTTTATTTTTCTTGTTGTTTATGTTGTGTATTATGTTGATAGATTTACAGATGTTAAACCAGCCTTGCATTCCTGGGATGAAACCTACTTGATCAAAGTGGATGATCTTCTTGATGAGGCACTGGATCCTGTTCGCCAGGATTTTGTTGAGGATCTTTGCATCTATGTTCATCAGGGATATTGGTCTGTAATTTTCTTTTTTGGCAGCATATCTATCAGGTTTTGGTATTAAGGTGATGTTGGCTTCATAAAATCTATTTGGAAGTGTTCCTGTTTTTTCGATTTCATAAAAGAGCCTGGCCAGGATTGGTAGTAGTTCCTCTTGAAAGGTTTGAAAGAATTCATTCGTAAATTCATCAGGGCCTGGGCTTTTGTTTTTGGGCAAATTTTTAATTACAGTTTTAATTTCCTCAATAGTGATAGGGGTGTTTAGATATGCTACATCTTCTTTATTCAACCGTGGAAGGTTATATGAGTTCAAAAATTTATCCATTTTGTCCAGGTTCTCATATTTAGTGGCATAGAGTTTCTCAAAGTATTCTCTGAATACCCTTTGAGTATCTGTAGTGATCTCCCCTTTTCATTTCTAATACGCGTTATTAAGTTTCTCTCTCTTTTGCTTTGTGAGTTTTGCCAATGGTCTATCAATCTTGTTTATTTTTTCAAAGAACCAACTTCTGCTTTCGTTGATCTTTCAGATTGTTTTTTGGGTTTCCACTTCGTTGATTTCTGCTCTCAGCTTTGTTATTTCCTTCTGTCTCCCTATTTTTGGGTCCTTTTGTTGAGCACTTTCTAGTTCTATTAGCAGTGTCATTAAGCTACTCAGGTAAGCTCCTTCTTCCTTCCTGATGTGTGCTTGCAAAGCTATAAATTTTCCTCTCAGTACTGCTTTTGCTGTGTCCCATAAGTTCTGATAGTTTGTGTCTTTATTGTAATTTGTTTCCAGGAACCTTTTGATTTCCTCCTTGATTTCATCTCGGACCCACTGGTTATTGAGAATGAGGCTGTTTAACTTCCATGTGTTAAATTTTTTTCTTCTGTGTCCCTTTGTAGTTCACATCTAACTTCAGAGCCTTGTGGTCAGCAAAGGAAGCCTGCAAAATTTCTATCTTTTTGATTTTATGGAGGTATGTTTTATGTGCCAGCATGTGGTCTATCCTGGAGAATGACCCATGTACATTGGAAAAGAATGTGTATCCAGGTTTCTGGGGATAGAGTGTCCTATATATATCCAGTAGGCCTCTTTCTTTCATTTCTCTTTTCAGGTCTAGTATATTTTTGTTGGGTTTCCATTTGGTTGACCTATCAAGTGTTGACAAGCCTGTGTTGAGGTCTCCCACAAGTATTGTGTTATTATTGATATCCTTCAGATTTGTCAACAATTGTATTAAATACTTTGCTGGTCCCTCATTGGGTGTGTATATGTTTAGGAGAGTGATTTATTCCTGCTGTACAAATCCCTTGATTAGTACATAATATCCATCTTTGTTCCTTACAACTTTTCTGAGTATAAAGTTTGTGTCATCTGATATTAGTATGGCCACCCCCGCTTTTTTAAGGGTGTTGTTTGCTTGAATGATTTTTCTCCAGCCTTTAATTTTGAGTCTATGTTTATTCTGACTATTCAGGTGTGTTTCTTGTAGACAGCAGAAGGTTGGCTTCAGTTTTTTGATCCATTTCACCACTCTGTGCCTCTTAATGGGTGCATTTAGTCCATTGACATTGAGAGAAATAATTGTCACGGGATTTATTGCCATCTTTGTGTAGAAGTTTGGTGTGTTTTTTGTTCTGTCTTGTCTTTAGAATAGATCTTTCAGTTTTTCTTTTAAGGCTGGTTTTGAGTCTGCAAAGTTTTTGAGCTGTTGTTTATCTGTGAAGCCATGTATACATCCTTCAAACCTGAAAGTGAGTTTTGCTGGGTGCAGTATTCTTGGCGAAGCATTTATTTCATTGAGTTTTGCCACTATATCCCACCACTGCCTTCTGGCCTTGAGTGTTTCTGGTGACAGGTCTGCTGTAAATTTCAAGGTTGCTCCCTGGAATGTAATTTCCCTTTTCAATCTTGCTGCTTGCAGTATTCTATCTCTATCTGTGGGATTCATCATGGTGACTAGGATGTGTCTTGGGGTGTTTCTCCTGGGGTCTGTTTTAGCTAGTACTCTTCGAGTATGCAGGATTTGGTCACATGTTTTCTTGTTTGTTTTTTTTTGGGGGGGTGGCCACACCCAGCGTTGCTCAGGGGTTACTCCTGGCTGTCTGCTCAGAAATAGCTCCTGGCAGGCACGTGGGACCATATGGGACACCGGGATTCGAACCAACCACCTTTGGTCCTGGATCAGCTGCTTGCAAGGCAAACACTGCTGTACTATCTCTCCGGGCCCCACATGTTTTCTTTAGCTCTGGTAGTTTCTCTGTGATGATGTTCTTGACTATTGATTCTTTCTGGAGATTTTCTTCTTGAGTCTCTGGGACTCCAATGATTCTAAAGTTGTTTCTGTTGAGCTTATCAATGACTTCTATTTTCATCTGCTCATATTCTTTGAGTAACTTTTCCATTGTCTGATCCTTTGATTTAAGACTTTTTTCCAATCTCTTCTGCTGTGTAAAGTTGTTATGCATCTCATCTTCCAGCGCACTAATTCTATCCTCAGCTGCTTTTAACCTGTTGGAAAGCTCATCCATTATGTTCTTCAATTCGTCTACTGAGTTTTTCAGACCTGTTATTTGACCTGATATTTCAGTTTGGAGTTTTCTGATTTCTATCTTCATATTCTCTTGATTTTTATTAGTGTTCTGATTTATACTTTCTTTGAGTTCTGTGAGCAACCTCCATATTTCTTCTCTAAACTCCATTTCTGAAAGACTGCTTAGGTGGTTGGCCATTGTTGGGTCATCAGAGTTTCCATCTTCATTCTCTATGGCTGAAGTTGGTCTGCGTAGTTTCCCCATTGTCACACTTATGCTGTGGGTTTTTCTACGTGTTGTGGTAGTACTCATTGGCTAGGTGGAGTGCGTGGCCGCGCTCCTCTGCTTCTAACCCTTATAGGTGGGCTTATGGGGGCCAGCAGCCGAGCATAAGGGGCCCTGCAGTCAGCTTTATCCGCAACTCCAGCCTGGAAACACTCACCTCAGCCGAGGCAAGCTGTCAGGGGATGAATGCCATAGAAGATCAAAGTTCCCAAGTTGAAGCAAGCCGGGGAAGCCACAAAATGTCTGCCGAGCTTAAGGGGCCCAGCAGAGTCTGTCTTATTTATAACTCCAGCTGGAAAGCTATTCTTTTTTTTTTTTTTTGGGGGGCCACACCCGGTGACGCTCAGGGGTTACTCCTGGCTATGTGCTCAGAAGTCGTTCCTGGCTTGGGGGACCATATGGGATGCCGGGGGATCGAACTGCGGTCCGTCCAAGGCTAGCACAGGTAAGGCAGGCACCTTACCTCTAGCGCCACCGCCCGGCCCCTGGAAAGCTATTCTTTTATTCTAATACCACTACTTTATATTCCTCAGTTTAGGTTTCAAGACAGAAGTGAATACATAATTTTGGTATGACGATACTTTTTAGATGGACTTCCTTCACAGTGCTCCTAATCTATGATTGACTATTATAGAGTTACCATTCAATACTTATAGTCGTGTTTTCCATGTTTGTATTGTGCATGAAATTCTCTCAGATCTGTTCTACTCTGCTTTTGGAAACAATATTTTGTGAATTTGAAGTTATTCATCTAAACCGTCTACTGGCTATTATATATTGAAGCACTTTTTGTTGATTCAGCTAAATTTTTCTTTTGCTCTATTTTGGATCCATTCCATCAGTTTTTTGGTTAAAAAAATTTTTTTGTAAGTATGAGTGAGTGTGGTGGCCATGATTTTTGTGAATTCTGTATTTGTCTGTCCTGTTATGTATCTGTCCATTTGGTATATTTTGTATGTAGTTCCCTTTTCTTAACTTTATCTTCCCCAATTTATTCATTCTTATTTTTCCTTCCTTCTCTCCCCCTAGTTCTTTTTTTGTTTTGTTTTGTTTCGTTTTTGTTTTTTTTTTTTTTTTTTTTTTTTTTTTGGGTCACACCCGGCAGTGCTCAGGGCTCTAGGCTCAGAAATCGCCCCTGGCAGGCACAGGGGACCAGATGGGATGCCGGGATTCGAAGAACCACCGTCCTTCTGCATGAGAGGCAAATGCCTTACCGCCATGCTATCTCTCCAGACCCTCTCCCCCAGTCCTTAACAGTAAATTTTTAAGAATTCCTTCATCTATGCAAATCATCTTCACCTGCAACCACAAGCCTCCTGATTTTGGCCTTAAGAAGAAATTCTTGCTCTTTCCTTCCTGGTAGCCAGGAGTCTAGCAGCATGGGGTTCAGCAGGCCTCCGCCATGCCAGAGGCCTTCTTAACCAGGCCTAGGGGGAGTGCGGGACTTGGGTAACCCCAGCACCCCTCTACCGCCTTGCTCCAGATCTCCAGGGCTTCCCCGGGCCACATGCCTGGGCAAGCCAGCAAGTTGGGTCCCTTGGCGGAGCTTGAAGGTACCCTAGGCTTTCCCCCATTTGGCTCCTTAGGGAGGATCTGGGTGGGACTCTGAACTTCTAGCCTCCCAGCTTCTTGATGCAGTCACTTGTAATCTCTTTCCAGTCTTTATTTTCAGATACATTAATAGTACTATCATTGAATTATGTTTTTTTGTATGCAGAATGTCCATTTTGTACTCTGCCCTTTCGCACACCCCTACAAAAGATCATTTTTCTCTATAACTCTCTTAACTCCTATCATCATTACTCCTCATTTACTCTTTTTAACTTAAGTACTGTAGAGTCCTAAGTCACAGACCAAAATGGTGCCCTGGAGTTAACACCCACCCAACTATTCCAAAAGGCATAGAAAGGACACATATGTCTTTTCAACATTTTATGTGTTTTTTTGACAGCTATAACTTTTGCTGAATATTCTCTAATCTAGTGACGACCCCCCCTTTTTTTGTCTTCTCTTTGTGAACTGTTCAATATGGAATTTGGTGTGAAAGAATCCCTCAGTTTAATGCTTATGTTTGAACCAAGTCATGGGTATTGTTGGACGTGTTCTTACGCCCCCATATACTCTGACAATGCTACGTGGCTTTATTTCTTGTTTGCATAGGCACACTAAAACGGGAAAATACTATACATACAAATAATTTCTTATCTAATAGAGATGGGAACACACAAATCTTGTAGTGCAATGGGACCTTACACACTGAACATTGACATAAAGACCTGGCACAGGCCTCAGAAGAATGGGCATTCTCCATTCACCCCTGATCTAGAGAAGACATCTACGAAACATCCAAGGTTGTCTAACGTCACCTGGAGGCAATCCTCGAGCAGGGAAGACCCTACCACTGCTCTGACATCGACCTACTCAAAAGAGACTTCCCTTAACACTGAGAAGACTTAACAACAACAATGACCTGCTTACTAGACAGGGCTTTCTGTTTGCCCCTTAATTGTGAGGTGAAACTAGAGGATACTCCACAGCAGCCTGACTTCAATGTAGGATGTATAGATTCTTGGATCTTTAATACAGAAACCTGATGCCAACAATAGGACTGCGTGAAAAATAAAACTGTATTGGCACTACTAATAATGACTTGGATTGAATAAACTAGTTTGCCTGGAGCTTAGAGTTGGTCTTATGCCAACTCCAAGGCTTTTCCTTTCCATGTCCCCCATATTTTGGTGGGCCTATGCAAACAATATTTGCCACTCTAACATCGTTTTTACTGTGCCCTTTTGACTAACTCTTAAAAAAAAAACCTCTTACACTTTTGATGTTAACTTAAACTAATATGTATGCGCATGAAAATATAAAAAATACTATGCCTTCAATGTTTAAGGAGTCACATAAATCTCATGGCTTTAGGTTGCTTTGTGTACTGCTAAGAAATATTATAATGTACTACAATCTGGGGACTTGTGGAGAAAGTAATTGTACATGGGTTCTGCTTTATTTTTCTTTTTTTCTTTGTTTTTGGGCCACACCCAGCAGTGCTCAGGGGTTACTCCTGGCTGTCTGCTCAGAAATAGCTCCTGGCAGGCACGGGGGACCATATGGGACACCGGGATTCAAACCAACCACCTTTGGTCCTGGATCAGCTGCTTGCAAGGCAAACACCGCTGTGCTATCTCTCCGGGCCCTGCCTTATTTTTCTTAATGTTCTTTGACTGTAAGTTCAATATTTAGGCGTCAGCAAGGGGATTTCTTCTGAGAACTCTGTTTATGGGCGATTGTCCTTTCACTGTAACTTTACCTTGTCCTCTTTGCATCATTTTTCTCATAATTAAAAATTAAAAAAGAAAACAAATCCTTGACTTTTGGAGTTTTGTATACTGTACCAAGCTGCGACCTGCTTTTCCAGACTCCTCAAGTGTCTTTGGTAGGACATTTTGAAGTTCTAGACCCCTATCATTACAGATTGGTATTAGACTCTGTAGAAAATTCATCTTTTGTATTTTTCTTATGATTGTAATCCTTTGAATTTATATTTTATACTAGCCTTCTTTTGAATTGTAATTAATGTCCTTCTCATTTTAATTTTTACTTTTAGGAATTGATGTGTTACTTTAGGGTTTTTGTTTTCATAACTTTAGATTAGTGGGTTGGATGTACTATTAATAATTTTCTAAATGATATTCTTGTCTGTTCTCATGGTTTTTTGCTTGGGCAAAAAGAAAGTTTTTTTTATCTACACAAGGAGGTTCTCATCCTTAAACATTTTGTTTAAATAAATAATTGGCACTACTTTGTACATCAATTTCAGACCTCCAATGGACTTCTGCCTGGAATAAGAACATGGATTAAGTTCAGATATCTATTGGTCATCATTACAGTTTCCCCAAGTGAGCCTGGTGGAGTGCCTCCTCCTCCTAGTACGGGCCTAATTCAGTGCTCTCAAATACGGGCTTCCTGGTCAGCCTGGACATGAATGGAAAATGTATTTCATTCCACCTGCTGCACAGCTTTTCTAGCATTTCTTTAAAGGATCTCTGTCTCTGGATTACAATTGTGCTTTTTAATTGCTTCAGAAGCTCCCCATCGCATACTAGATCTTTGGTCATTGAATTTAGGATACTCCACTTGTCTTCCAAGGAAGAACATATTTGGATTTCTTCATTTTGTACATTATAGATCTATCATCTCTGGAGCTTGTAGTTGATTCCTTGACACATGTCTCTGGTTTTGGACACCCTGTGTTTAAGTTTTTAGGTTAGAAGTTTTTCTTTATTTTCCCCTGTGATGCAGTTATCTAAACAGCTGCCCTTTTTGTATTGCTTAATTGTTCCTTTTATAATTATGGGAAATTTTCTTGGTTTTTATCCTATTATTGTTGCTTTACTAAAGAAGGGGGAATTGTTATATATGAAAGCATTTCCTTAAGATTATTATCTCTCCCTGTTTTCCCACTTACGTCCTTCCAGGAGGGGGGGCACTTTTGAAAGTCAAATAAATAGTTTGGGAGTGAGATGCTCAGGGTCTTTTGAAGAAGTTTACTAGCTGGCTTAGGTTTTATTTTGGAGCTGGTGGTAGGTTGACAAAGAACTATAATTCCATCTTCTTGTCCACTTTTTCCTGCTGTCTGTGTGGATTATTTGCCGCAGATAAAGATCATCAAGATCTCTTTTCCCTTCAAGGGGGTAGGGGAATGAGAATTTATTTCTCATTCTGGGAACTCTTTGAGGATCCATCATCAACCAGTCAAGGAGTAAAAAAGACACAACAGTAGGAGGATATAGAGATGAGCAGGGAGGTTCTGGGAGAATTGGGAATGTGCTTTGAGATCAACTGTTCCTGGTGCTAGGGTAAAATCTGGAGCCTCCTGTAGGCAAAGCTATGCTCTAGCCCAAGGCATGTCTGGGTCCCATGTAAATCCACTCAGCACAGCTCTGAGCAGATCTGGATTCACATGGAAGCCTGAGTCAGGCACTAGGGGAACATTCACACAATATCATGACCAAATTTTGGGAAGTAATTGTTAGGGTTCGAGTTGACATCCTAGTTGGTGCTCAGAGTCAAAGAACACTTCGGATAATGCAGGATGCTAAAGAAAGTTTATTCAACTAGTTGGGCCCAAGTCTCATCCAACCAAGGTAGTCTTGACAAAGACACTGCAGCAAAATGTTAACCATTTTATATAGACATCACAAACATTAACAGCATAAGCTTTTCATTGGTTAATACAAACAGTTTAACCTTTACAACATACATGATTGGCCTATAACTCTCATCTCATACATGATTGGTTAATATCATTTTGCACACAAAGCACATTATTACATTATTTTTTAACATTGATTTTTCAACTTAACTCTGACTCATCTGACTCAACTTTGGTTGTCAAGTGGGCCTTACCTCGTCGAACATTTTGAACCCCCTGAGTTCCTTTATCCTAATAGAATAGGGAGGGTCTTGACACCCTACATTCGTTTTGTGGTTTTACTTCTGAGTTAACTCCCTCTACCATGTCTCAGAATGGAACAGAGTTAACTCCCTCCACCTTGGCTCAGAGTGGAAGCTTTAGCTTTAGCTAATAGTGGAAAAGTACCTACCCTTTTAAACTGCCGAAGAACTGCTTTTAACCTGTCTCAGGAGAAACTGCTTTTTACTAGGGTTTGGGCTCATTTTAGTTTGGGACCCTTATCATGGACTCTGGGGGGTCTTGTTCCTCACACAATCATCTCTGAGAACTGGAATATAAACTTCTACCAGAAAAGAAAAGAGAATGCTGCACATATTAGTATTCCAGGTATTGGGGATAGAGCTTCCTTTCTCATCCTGCACATCCTCCAGACATTTCCCAGACACCAAAGGGACACCTATGGCAGGATTGTGTGAAGTTCACAGGCAGAGAGCACAGGAAACCATCAGAAATCATTAAAACCAGGAGAGGTTATGAGGATTGAGCCAGAAGATTTCCCAGCACATCGGCCCCCTCCAGGTGTCCATACTAGTTTGTTGAGAGCTCCAACAACTCAGCTTCATATTTGTCCTTGGAGGGACATTGAGGGCAGGACAGGCCATTGTTGGGGGGCAGAAGAGTGTGGAAGATGCTCCAATTTCCCTTACAAATGTTCCAGGGGACAGAGTCAACTATCAAGTGTAGCTCAGGAGAGATGTCAGGACTGATAATTTGGGGGAACCCAGCTTTCTTGCCCCAGGTGATCAGTTGCCCATCAGAATCATAGCAGCAGAGCTGGGAGGCCACGGAGTAACTGTTCTCCTCCCGCAGGGAACGCATGCACCGGCCAGCAGAGGGGTGATTGACATTCTCGTCTTTATTTAAATCCATAGTTTTCCTCCAGTAGTAATTGTGGCCCAGATGATGGTCAAAAAGGCTCACAACCTTGTCCAGAGAATCAATAAGAAAACTGCAGGGGCAGCTGGGCAGATCCTTCTCCAGCTTTTTTGAATGCCTTGTATAGAAGTCATAGTTGTAGCTTACCCACTTGTTACATAGGTCCATGTCTGTAGGAGGTAGGAGCAGTGGTCAGGATGACATGTGTGAACAGGAGGTCCAGGCATTGATGGGACAATGTTTAGAGGGGGAGGGATCCACCAAGCAAGGAGCAGTTAACAGATAAAAATAAACCACATCCCAGATCCCTTCAACCATAGGCCTGGAGATAATGGAGCTAGCCCAGGGCTCAACAGGCCTTCATGGCCTCTATGTGCAATGTGTCTCCTTCATGGACTGCATGGGGGTATCCTGGAACCCTAGGTAGTGGGGTGGGGATCAGGGTCATGACTCTGAGTCGGTGGCTGAAGTGCACTGAAATATTGTCTACACTGGCCACTTTGGTCTGAACTAGGTCTTTCTCTGCCTTAGTCAGTTTCTCAGGGCCCTTGGGCTATGCTCTACCCCCTGAAAAATGTGCTTTAACTCCTCCAGAGAACACAGCCTGCTTCCCTTTTTTCCTGACTATTGGGGCCCTGGGTAGGACTGGATTCAATGCTCCTGTTTCTCCCCCATAAGAACTGAACTGCTGGAGAGCAAGTGAAGGGCCTAACTCAGGGATTCCATGCCCACCCAGCTAATTTCTGAGATGTGTATCTGGCAAATCATTTGAAGATGAGTAGGATATGCTAAGACATGGACAGCAACTCCTGGGATACAGCAAGAGCAAATGACATGGACACAGTGGCCATACACATGGCCACAGGGACAAACTGAACTCATGATGTTCCCTGAGTTCTGAGACTCCATCAAGACTGTGGAAGGAACAGCTGCTTGAAAAGCCCCTATGTGTTCCACACTCACATCAGACTCCACCCATCAGGCTGGTGATGGGTTCCAGTGCAGAGAAAGAGCACACAACATGTAATTTTATTGAAGAATGAAGGCTCATCTGTCAAGCTGCTTATCTGTCATCTGCTCAAGTCTGCCCCCTGTCCCCTTGCTGCCTGTGGCTCTCAACTTTGTCCCACTCACATTCCCCTCAGTGATTTCATGTAAGTCAAACTAGAGTTTAATGAAGGAGGTTCTCACCAGAGTTCTCATTGTTGAATGTGTCCTCAAGGTTTGGTCTTTGCTGCTCTCCAACCTGTGTGTCTCCCTACATGGACAGATGACAGAAAGACAGTGACATATTCTGACAGCTGGCTCTGCACGTGGAGCCTGAGAAGGTAGCAGGATATATTACCATTCTCCCAACTAGATCATTCTCCTCACCCTCATCTTGGTACCCCAAGACACATAAGATCACTAGTTGGGGTGGGGTCTGCTTCAGTGATTCCTAATGATTTGGGCATCTATTGGGGATCTACATTTGACCTGGGGATTCAGAGCATCTTCAACTTGTTTTGGGGAAGATTCACCCAGTTAAGAGAAGCTGGTTTTGCATTTTTCAGTAGCCCTGGAGTTCCTCTGCTTTTGGGTCATTAGTAGCTGTGAAGTGAGGAAGAGTGTTGGTGTGTCACCAGCACAGCCTTGAGACTCCCTGTCTCCATGGGGACAGAAACAGTAACATGAAATGCTGTGCAAGAACACTTACAGTGATAGGACCAAATCAGAGACCTCCAAATGCAAGAATGTAATCCTTTGAACTGTAGCCTGTGCTCCAAAAGTGAATATCCAATACCCCTTTGAGCTGTTTCAAGCTCAAATTATTGAACATAATTTGGTGAAAATAGGATGATGGATGGAAAGACTAAAGTTGTCAAATTCCAAATCTTCAGATAACATTTTATAAATTCTATTGATTCTATCTATGTAGAGTATTTTCAGTGCTGGAGCTCAAACTCAGGACCTGCAAAAGGGAGTTGTGAGCTATATACCACACACATACCTGAATATGTCTGTGGGTATCCCTTCCCCCAACTTTTTATTTATCCCACCTGAATGATCAGAACTGACCACACCTGGAATGTGGGAGTGAGAGGGAATAAGAAGAGTTAGAGAGAGAAGTGTATGAGAGGCATCATCATCAGAGATTCAGCATCAGATTCAGTATCACCAATTCAGCATCAGTTTCAGCATTAGCAATTGAGCATCCTCAAGAAAGCAGCAGCAGTTAGCATCACCAAAGGGAGTTAGTCAGCCTGGAAGCCAAATAGAAAGCCTGGAAAAAGCAGCTGAAAGGGAAACAGAGACTGAGAGGGTCAGAAGGAGTAGGGAAGTAGCTGGTAGGAAAAGGTTTAGAGGTCATGTGAGGAGGTGTGCATGGCCGTAGGGCCTGTGAAATAAAGCTAGCTGACTCCTAGAACTTTACCTGACTGTTTTGTGAATCTCTCTGCCCTCATCCTGGAACCTTCAGACCTGCTAGACCATAGGGGCTTCGGGAGCCAGGTTGAGCCCAGAAAGGCCTCATCATCCCCCTACCAATAATAGGACTCATTAGTTTATATTAAGACAATTACTGGCGCTCGAACCTTGGAATGACTTGAACCCTTGACTTGGACCCAAGAAGAAGACCTCAGCGATGGTGAGTGCTAATTGCTACTTGACCCTTTGGTGGATTATCACCATGACAGCCCCCTTGAGCTGTATTGAATGTGCTGTGCCTTTCACTGGAACATCAGTGAACATGGCTTCTGTTCTGAATGGCTTCAGATTGCTCTGGTCTATTTACCTGCATTTTGTACTCTGGACTGTTTGTACCAGGCTCCCATCCCCCTCCCAGCTCTACCAACTCTAGGGCTCATTAACTTATATTAAGACAACAGTGTCCAAATGTACTCTCTCTCTCTCTGTGTCTCTCCCTCTGTCTCTCTTCTCTCTCTTCTCTTTCTCTCCCACATACTGCCTATTTCCTTCACTTTTCTGGCTTCTCTAGCCCCAGTCCCAGTCCCTGGGATGATTCTGGCTGTTAGAATGTGGCTGGCTGTGTCCTTCCACTACAATCAACCCAACATTCTTCAAGTGAAACCCAAAGACATCTCAGGAGCCTTGGCTAGCACTCCAGGCTCTATCCACTCAGAACTAGGGCAGCATTCAGCAGCTCCAACAGGCTCTCAACACCCCAATCTAAACCATAGAAAAGCCTCTCTCAGTCATGGTGCTCAACTCAGCAATAGCTCATAACACAATCCAATGCCCAGCAAGCACCCTACAGCTCACCTGTGTCTCCTGCATGGGCTGAGCCTCAGGACTCTGGTTCTTCTCCATTGGAGTCCCACAGACAATGATTAGCAATAGTGTGAGCAGCAGCAGCAGGCCTGGGTTGAGCCAAGCTTGTAAGACAAATGGGAGCCTCATTTCAGTCACTGCTCGCTGAGGCTTGGAGCCTTTCAGTGCTCAGTGGCCTTCTTGGGTCTGTGCTGAAATCTTTTATTCCCTGGAAAGGGGGCATGTGGGCAGGGCCATCCAATTTGACACCCACAGGGCCCAACCCTGCCCCAGGGACTGCCCTACCCAAGCCTGATTTGCATCAGACTGTCTCCATTCTTTCAGGTAAAGCGCTCAGGGTTTAGGAGTTATCTGAACCCTATGCACTCTCTGAGATTGGGCACTTCTGCCTCATTCCACAAGCTGGCACAGTTTAGCCCAGTGCAAATTTCTGGTCAGAGAAAGTGGCCTCTACTCTGTTTCCTCTTCCATCTCCAAGTGCCCAGAAGCCTCTCCAGGAAAAAAAAAATGCTTCACCAGGGCCTGCAAATCCTGGCCAATATGTCCTGTGTCTCCAGGCAGATTTCTGAGGCATATGCCTAGAAGCAATTCCCCCAAATCTCCAAGCTTCCCTTATGCTTGTGGAGATGGCAGGAGAAATAATAACCCAATTTCTGTTCTCTTTACTCAGTGTCTCAGGGGATTAACAGAAGACCCCAAGATTTGGAAACATCCAGTTTTAGAAGAACAACAGTCAGAAAGTGTAGAGTGCAGAGCCAGGAGTATCCCCTGATTGCTGCTGGGTGTGGTCCTACAATAAAAAAAATATATATAAGAGAAAGTATATGTAGAAGATCTTGAGCTGTCACAGGAGTCACCTGGTTTCATGAGCAAAATATGAAACTTCAATAACACCAGCAAGATGCGAATGTGTCCACACTTAGCAGGCAGGAGGTCACTGCCTGCAATCTTTTTTTTTTTTTTTGAGATAAGGAATCAGACCCTGAGGGTAGAACTGTGGGTGCCCTAGTGACCTGGGTGAAGCTGTTGAAGATAGAACTCAGTGATCCAGTAGGTGGGTGGTGGCCCTGGCAAAGTCAGGGAGGCAGTAGAAGGCATTAGGATGATGCCCACGCTGGCCCACCATGTAGTCTGCTACTGCTCCTCTGATAACTTCTAGGAATCTCAAAACTGGGCATCACTGCTTCCAGGGGACAAACGCTGCTTCCTAGAGACCAAAGAGCTGATGGGAGCCTCTGGCAGCATTGCTTCCTTCTATTTTCCCACCCCAAGGCCCTCTAATGACTCTGCCCTTTTTTAATTCTTAAAAGTTAATCATGTCAACACTGTCATTTACAAGGTTGTTAAAAGTTCAGGTTCTCTTCACAGTTACAACGTTGTTCATGATTGTATTTCAGTCAGAGTACAAGCCCTTCACTGGTGCACATTTCCTGCCCCCATTATCCTCAGTTTCCCTACTGACCGCCCCATCCCACCTTCTTATGAGGCAGACATTTTGCTTCTCTCTCTCTCTCTCTCTCTCTCTCTCTCTCTCTCTCTCTCTCTCTCTCTCTCTCTCCCTTTTAGACATATGGTTTGCAATAATTTTGCTGAATAGGTATCATGCCTATCACTGTCCATAGTGATCATTTCCAACTATCATTGTCATAGGGGGTCCCTTCTCTGCCCAAACTGAACTCATCTGGTATTTGTGGCTATTGAGTTCTTTTGAACTCTCCTGCCCAGCTGACTGAGACAGTCACAGCACAGCACTAGGACTGGGGTTTGCACATCAAGCAGAGCTCCCATAGCCTCTGCTCCCAGTTCAGAGACTTATCAGATAGAAGGTGAAGCGGTTAGCTTTATAAGGAAGATCCTGAACTTCAGAGTGGCCCAGTGGGGTCTTGGGGTGTCAGTTGGGTCTAGCCCAACTGTGAGGGGTCTGATAAATGGGACAGTGATGGAGGGACACAGGTTTGGAAAGACAGAACATTCCATTAGGTAGGAGAATCAAAAACCCATGGGTATGTTCCCAAGGGACAATGCATTTGTTCTTCCTCACCCTGTGGGTGTAGGGCCATGTGAGATTAACAGGCAGAAAGCAGAGGAGTTAGCCAGAGTCCATTCAGACAAGGAGGGTCATGGAAGCTGAACAAAGAACTCTTCACATTACTTTTCACTGCAATTATCCCAAGTACCTCTCCTTGGAGGGACACTGAGGGCAGGAGAGGCCATTTTGGGGCTTAGCAACCTCTGGTAGTGGATCCAGTCCTCTCTACAGAATATTTTGGGAAACAGATCCAGTGTAAAGTGCAGGTCAGGGGAGAACTCAGAATTGATGATTATGGGGGACCCAGCCCCCTTGTCCCAGGCCAGCAGGTGCTTGTGGGATCATAGTAATTGACTGGTTACCCAGCTTTGTATCTTCAAACAAAACAGTGCACAGGCACCAGTTGGCAGAGGTTAGTAGATTGTAACCCCTACCCCAACTTCCTGTCTAACCTACCTGGATGGGAGGGGTTCATTGTTTTAATTAGAGGGGCCCAGAGAGGTGTGAAACAAAAGCAGCAGAAAGGACAGATGCAGCATGGAGAGATGAGAGAAAGGATAGATGCAAGAGCAGGAAAGAGACTGTTTAGCTTAGAAGCTATGTGAGATATGCACATGGCGGTTAGGTCCTTATTAATAAAACTTCATCTCTCCTGAAATCTGACTGCTGTGGATCATTTCTTTGCTGTTACTCTGATACCTACAGACATGCCAGGAGTAGGGGCTATATGCACAGAGCCAAGAAAGGCTCCATCCATCTGTTCATGAACACCTAGGACTTTTTTTGGGGTGTGTGGGGTCCACACCTGGTGACACTCAGGGGTTACTCCTGGCTATGTGCTCAGACATTACGCCTGGTTTGGGGGACCATATTGGACCTCCAGGGGATTGAACCGAGTTCCGTCCCAGGCTAGCTCCAGCAAGTAGACACCTTATTGCTCTGTGCTATTGCTCCGGCCTCAATACCTAGGACTTTATAATTAATAATTAATACAACATAGATGTTCAGGAGTTCCTCCTTGCCACTGGCATCCTTCCAGCCAAATGTTCTGCCCAGGTGTTTGTCAAACATGTTCATGACACTGCTCTGGGCATCATTGGAATACATGCAGGAGCAGCTGGGCAGGCCTTGTAACTTCTCATTCACATACTGGGTGATGGAAGATTCACAGCTCAGGCACATTTACATCTGTCTGCATCTGCAGGAGGTGGGCACAGCAGTCAGCAAGGCTTTAGGAGACTGTGTGCAGGAAAGGATCGTACCTAGTGGAACAAAGCAGCAGCTTGGGTGGGCTTAGAGAAGAAGGACCTGTTGGATTAACTGGGTTTTACTCTAATCTGTATTTGTTTTCTATCCCAAGGTGTGATTTGGTGTTGGATTACTGAGTTCTACCTTACTTGGTATTTGTTCTCCACACTAGAGTGCAGTCTGGTTCTGGAAGAAGATGGCACCACCACTGTCATAGAGGCCATGATGCTTATGGTGCCGCTCAGCATAAGTTTGAAGTATCAATCTAAATCAACCCCTTAAACTTGATGTGGATTGCCCTCTGCATGGAGCATGGAGCTTGGGCAGCACCATTGGCATGCAAGCTGCTCTTGATCCTCTCCAGTGGTTCATCCTTCATGAAGACCTCCTGCTCTGGGTCATCACTCTGGCTGCTGTTGCTGTTAGAGTCACTGGAGTCATTGGACTGCAAGTCATCCTCAGAGAAGAAGGCAGGCACACGGCTATTGCTGATGTATTTTCAGAGGTCACTTTTTGACCACTTCCCTTCATCATAGATTGTTGCTTGCAACTAGTTTCAGCTTTTTAGAGTTCCTTGGCTCTAGGACATTACCTGATCTGTTACTACTATGAGTTGTTTTGCACACTTTTCTCAAGACTGCATTGCCATTTGAAGATATGAGTCAAAAAATATCCTTTCCTTAGACTATTTAAAAAACACATATAGGGGGTTTGTATATTTCTTATTCTTATTTTTTCAATCTGTATATTCTTTAGAGTATATTTAATCATGTAGTTATAACTTTATCCCCTCTTGTTTTTTTTTAGATTTTTCTAGTAGGGAATCTTAGAAGATAGTATGGATAATAACCTTGGAGTTTTGTTCTTTTGTTATAACTTTTCCCCTTTATTTTGGATTTTCTAGTAGAAATTCTTAGAAGATAGTATAGATAATACCCTTGGATTGTTTTCCATTTTTTGTTTTGTGTTTGTGTCACACCTGGAAGCGCTCAGCAGTTGCTCTTGGCTCTGTACTCAGAAATCCTACTGGCAGGCTCCAGGGATCATAATGAAATGCCAGGACTTGAACATCATCAGTCAGTCCTGGGTCTGCCATGTGCAAGGCAAATGCCCTGCCACTGTGCAATCTCTGGTGCTTGTGCTTTTGATACAACTAGGTTATAGGAATTGTTTGGTTGTTATTATTTTCCCTTTAGGCTCCAAGAGTATCCTGTGGCACCATTCTTTTTGCATAGGCACATTAAAATTGGAAAATATTAGATACTAAGAGGAGTTATTCATTAGAAATGAAAACTCATAAATTTTTAGTTAAAGGGAGCCTTCCACCCTGAACATTTTCCATAATGACTCGACTTAGGTTTTAGTCACTTGTACATCGGCTGATCATCCCTGAAACTTAGGCCTCATCTTTGAATCTGGCACTGTTTTCTATACCTAAACCAGGAACCTGCCATCTACCAGGATTACCCAGATTGAGTGAACAAAACTCCTAAGATCCTCACCATGGAGGAGAGGAGGGAAACTGGGGACCCAGCCTTGGCAAAAGGGCCTCCCAGAGGTTTCTTACAGCAGGAGATGCTCAGAACTTGCTTCCCATGGCAGTGAAGGAAGTTGCTGGAAGCTGCACTGGGCTGTGCCCTGGTGATTCATAACCCAGATCTTTCTGGAACTATAAGGATACTCCTGGCTGCTGGCTTCTACTAGGATGAACACTGGAATTTCCTTGACACATGCTTACCCTGAGGTGGGCTAACATGCTAACCTGACTACAGATTGGAAATCAACCATGACGTGCTTGAAGGCAGATTTCTCTACTTTGCCACATAATGGTGAGATAAAATCAGGAGACACCTCATGTCATCCTGAGTTCGACATAGGATATGTACTAACACCAACATCCCCAATTACTGACACCTGACAGGGAAAACCATGATTAAGAAGAACCTTTCCTGGGGAATTCCTGAACATATTTTACCCCTTCATCATGTGTGGATTATTTCTTGTGTAAGCCTTTGCTTTTAAACCTGTCTTTCCAATGTCCTGGTCTTGGAGCATGAGGCTTCCATAATACCCTGAGCAATACTTGAAATGATTTGCGGTGCAGAGACAGGAGTAATCACTCAACATCACTGGGTGTGATAAAAATTGAAAAAAAAATTTGAAAAAGAAAACACCAGGGTGTTACTGGTTGAACCCATGTAAGACTTTATGTTACTCAGCAAAGAGGCAGTATCTCCTTGTCCCTGACTGATGGCAGAGTGTGCATCTGGCATATGGACTGTAGGAAGTGCTCATTCAAGTGAGGCAGCATTGACTGCCACAAATCACAGCCCCAATCCCTCTGGTTGTTTATGTAGATTTCCCAAACCTGAGAAAGCTTTTCATCATTGCCATCCAAGTATATCCCAATTTCTAGCCTCATGCCCTGCAACTTCTGCCTGCTTTGAGGTGCTCTTGGACTGGATCCTGGAGCTCTGGGGCTTCTTTGATGGGAAACTACAGACAGCTACCAGGATTAATATGAGCAGCAGAAGGCCTTGGAGAAACTGCACTTGTGGGGCAAGTGGGAGCCTCATGTCAGCGTCAGTCACTACTCATAGGGGCTCAGCATTACTTCAGTGCTTCAGTGTCCTGCTTGAGACTGTGCTGGACCTTCTCTAACCTAAGGCGTCATGTTGGCAGGACATCCCAACTTGCCACCTACAGGGCCCTGCCTGTCCCAAGGTTTGCCTTGTCCAGACATGATTAGAATTATACTGCCCCAATTCTTCCAGGTAGGGCTCTAAGGCATTAGAAGTTGTCTGGACCCTGTGCAGCTCCCTAAGTATGGGCACTTCCAACTCTTGCCCCAGAGCTGGCACAGTTCATCCGAGTGAGAATTACTGGTCAGGGAAAGTGGCCTCTCCTCTGTTTCTCCTCTTCCTTCCCCATGTGACCTGCTGAGACAGGGATCCCTAGGGCTTGCAGATCCTGGCCAATATTTCCTGTATTTCCAGGAAGATTTCTAAAGTAATATGGCCTAGTAACAACTCCCCTGACAAGGCATACATAAACTTTTAGGGGAGCTCAACCCACCAGATGTATCCTCAGATTTTCCTGGTGGGGAGAACTAAAATAACCCCCAAGGGGTTCCTCAAAAGGCCCATGTGGACACCTTTTTCCCTTGCATGGATGGTTGAGAAATTTCTGAAGAGATGCTTGGCATTACATTTTCAGTCATTATTTGACTATCTCTCCTTTGTAAAAATTACAGGCCAAAATAGGGCCTCTGTCAAATTCCTTTTCCCAGAGAAATTTCCGCACCAAATAAGACAGGCTTGGTCTCTTTCTGGCAGCCTATTTACTTCTAAAGGCCAAGTCAAAACATAGTATCTTCAAGATAATATCTTCTCTCCTTGTCTGAGCACTACAACAGGATGACTTTGCCTCAGGGACTTTCCCTGTCACTTGGAATACCTGCTAACAAACAGGTTTGGCCAGTGTAGATTTAGACTATTTACTAGGTATAATTTTGTACCCCTTTCATATAAGTTTTATCTCTTTCCATAACCAGACCATAGGAAGTGGGTCTTAGCCCCTAGTAGAAAACTATTCCCTCAGGTTAAGGATATTTGTTATTAGGAAGAAAACCAGGATTCCTGCTATCCATTAATTTACATCAGTAATGAGACCTATGGCCAGGAACAACTTTGATATGTAAGAAATTAGCCTTCCTTTTATCCTCTGGCTCCTAACTGAAACCTATTCTACTCTAAGATTACAAACCACCCAAAGCCATGTGTATTTGTTTTAAAACAAAACAATGTACATTGCATTCCTTTCATGATATGACTGCCTCTTTTACCCTTTATATACTCCCAGCCTGGAGATTAAAATTGTCTCACTTCTATTGCAGATGCGGATCCCAATACAATGTATTTTGTGTGGTCTCATTATTTCATATTTCATATTCGTCCGTTCGTGTACCCACTTTCCTTAGTGAAGGAATTCATCCCCACTAGAGAAGCTGAGACACAAGACACCTGCAGCACTCCCCATATGGCCAAACTTCTCTGATACTGGTAGAGATGACAGGAAAGGTAATAATCCAATTTTAATTCTCTTTATTCAGTGTCTTGGGGGGGTTAGCAGAACACCCCAAGACCAGGAGTATTTAGTTTTAGAAGGACATCATTCAGAAGACATGTCCAGAAGATCTACTGTCACTGGGTATTACCTACTTTCACGAGCCAAAAATGAGACTCTGATTCTTCCAGCAATGCTTATGAGTGGGGCCTCACATGGCGGGCAGAAGGTCACTGCCTAGAATCTTCATTTGAGATAAGGATTCAGACCCTGAAGCTAGATGTATGGGTGTCTTAGTGACCTTTGAAGAACTTAAAAATAGAACACCGTGATTCGGCAGGTGAGTTGGGGTCCTGGGAAAGTCAGTTGGGCAGTAGAGGAAATTAGAATGGCAGCCACCCTGGCCCAGGGTTTCCCAGAGCACAGAGACTGCAGATCTCAGAAGTGCTGGGCACCTAGCTGGAACATAAGCTGAGGTCATCATGAGATATGGGCGACTTAGTACAGAGAGAAGATTGAGTAGGGGATCAGGTCTGAGGCTTCATTCCATGGTGAGGGAAAAGGAAACAGAGTAGAAGCCACTTACCCTTACAGCCCAGATGTGTGGATTTGCAATGGTACGTCTTACTCTGTGCCACACTGAGGAGCTGATACCATGGCATGTTCTTATATTCTCCTAAAAGAGCTTGAGTGTTTGTGTGTGTGAAAGTGAATGTGTGTGAGTATGTACACATCTGTGTGTGTCAGTATTTGCTCATAATGTGAATAGTAATAAGCAAAAAGTTAAATTAGTGAACTTTTATATGTCAACAGTTTTTATTGAAAAGGTTCTATTGTTGGGGTTGGAGTTGTGGGTCAGTGGTATGAATATTGCCTTGTTTGCATGAGTTCCTGGGTCTCATCCCCAGGACTTCACAAGACTTCCTGGTAAACACACATGAACCTTAATCAGAGGCTGGCCCAGAAGAAACTTTTCAACGTCCCCCTAAAGATCTGCAGTCTGGCTCTTGGGGACAGAATGTGGGGGCATCAGAATGTGCAGTTATTTATAGCTCTATCCTATAGCTCCTAACAGAACTAGGTACTCTGAACCCTCCATGTAAATCTGTTGACCTATGTACCCCAAAGCTGGGATGCCCCAAAATCTGCATGTGCTGTTTGGCCAATAAGATTTCAAGGTATTCCCTTAGAGACTTAATGTCATGTTGTTTAATTTAATTTAATTTAATTTCTGTGGAGGAATAGAAGGTTCAGGGAGAAGAGGCACACCTGTCAGTTCTCAGGTCTTACTCTTGGCTCTGTCTTCAGTAGTTATCAAGTAACCCCTGGTAGTGCTTAGTCATGCTGGGGAGACAATGTAAAGTCCCAATCACTGCAAGCACCTGACCGACTGTATGAGTTCTTGGGTCCATATAAAGCTCTTAAAGGGCTGCCTACACCAAAGCTCATGTCAACTGGGCCTCTGGGGTTCCCTAAATGTTCTGTGTGTCTATGACAGGGTCAGTCTTGATTTACTTATTGACAAACTGACACTTATTGTGAAAGTGTCCAAGTAACATGCAGATAGCCAGAAAGCTAAATAAAAAACATATAGTGTGTGTGTGTGTGTGTGTGTGTGGTTCAGAGAGAGTATTGTGCTTCATTTCCTACCAACATGTGTTTTGATTCCTGACACCACACCACCCTGAGCATCTCTGGTTCAACCCTGGATGTCCCAGCACCTCTGGGGTGGCCTGTCTATCTCTGGCACATGATGTTCTCAGACCCTAAACTGAACTGCTGCCCTGACAGGCTGAGAATCTCCAGGGAGTCTCCAAGTCTCCTAAGCACAGCATGGTAGGCTCCCAGTTAAAAATTGGAACTTCAATTGATTTAAAACAAACTCCTACAGTTAGAGCTACTCCTACAGCTGTGACTTGACTAGACATTGGTCACTCCAGCAGTTGGGATTTTTGGTATTCTTTGAGACTGGTTTGGAGGAGGCAGGAAAAACATCATCCAACCTAATACTTTGTTTTTCATCAACTTTGCCTTGATTTTCCTGTTCCTTTTTGCTGCTGCTCTTAAAATGATTGGGGTATCTCTGGTTGTGGTGTTCACAGGGACTTGAGAGAGTCTCATGTTCTTTTCTGATCCTCCTGTACCTTCTTCTGTAGTTCTTGCTGATGTCCTATGGAGTCAAATACTTTATTATAGCATCAAGGGTCCAGACAGCTCCAGTACTAGGACCATGCTATGCTCATGTGGAGGGTCCTGGGGTTTGGATTCAAGGTTTGAAGTGGCAAGGTGGGCACTAAAAAAGCTACTGAGTCACTTTCTGGGCTTTGTCAAATTTGGGCATGTTTCACCATATTTAATTCCAAAGCTACTTTCATTCATCATCCATCCATTGGTCCTCCACTCAATCACTACCTCTAGTCTGTGAGGCTGTCCCACCAGCCTTGAGAGATATAATAACATCTAGATTAAGTCAGTTATTTCAGTTTTTATTCTCATTCTCACCCAATGACACTAGTTTTCTTTTCTTATTTTTGGCCATGACAGAGTATGTGCTAAGAGATCTACACCCACTCAGGCTCCAGTGGCTCTCAGATGTGTTGGGGTTCTGTCCTCTCCCAGTAATGGAACCAGAGTTGTATGTGTATATTACATGCCTCAACCCTGTGAGCCCTTACTCTAACCAGCAACCTGTCATCTGGGACAGGGCAATAAAAGGATATGGCAGTGTGGATCAATATTATATGTTTTATACTCTAGGAAAAAAATCAATATAAATGATCTGATCTAGCCCATAACCTGGTACTGTGAAGCCTAGAGCAAAAAAAGAAGGGAATATATTTTGTGAACCAATGTTTAGTTTCCATTTAAAACTAACAAGTTTCCATTTAAGGGATAAGTTTCTATCCCAACAATAATGACAAAGACCCAAGGCTGCTGTATATGTAGACATCTAGCCATAAAAAAATATGATGAAACACCCTAGACACCCTGGACAACAGCCAGTCAACTTAAATGTCAAGAATTTCTGCTTCTAGGGGCCGGGCGGTGGCGCAAAGAGGTAAGGTGCCTGCCTTGCCTGCGCTAGCCTTGGACGGACCGAGGTTCGATCCCCCGGCGTCCCATATGGTCCCCCAAGCCAGGAGCGACTTCTGAGCGCATAGCCAGGAGTAACCCCTGAGCGTTACCGGGTGTGGCCCAAAAACCAAAAAAAAAAAAAAAAAAAGAATTTCTGCTTCTAGCCCTATATAGCTTGGTTGGTGACCCCCTGTGGGTGTTGCCTTTTGTGGAAGTTGCCTGATGAGTCAGTTTGTAGTTTGTTGGTAGATAGAATAAAGCTTTGCTTTGCTTTATTTCAATTGTGTGGTCTCATCCTTTGACTCTAGACTCTAACATTTGAGGGCTTGATGACCAGGTCACCAACATAGCTACCAAGGTTTCACAGATTTTCTGAGACCTTCTCAAGGCAGGTTAAAGGTCTAAGCTAGATGGAGCTCCAGGTGTGACCCAAGGAGAAAAACAGAAAGCATATTCACCACCAGGCTGGGATGTTCCATTCCTCTTAAAAATTGTAGGACCCATGAGGTCTGCAGCAAGAATTCCAGGTTTAGAGAAGTCTTAGGTCTTGCTGCAGGAACTGTGAAGTAGAAAGGACTCCCATTGACCCATTGTTTTGTAGAGGGTAAGGAACATCAATGGAGCTTATCTGCATATGTATATGGAGAAGAAAGAAAGGAGCAAGACAGAATGAAGGGAGGAAGTCCTGTGGAGCTAGGGAAGTCAGTCCTCATGCAGCCTCTCTATGAGATCCCTGCCCCAAGGGAAAAGCATGAGTTTACACTCCTCCTCCTTCTGTGATTGCTGCAAATCTAAGTGTCTGTCCTTGGGAACTCAGGCAGAGTAGGACCTGCATGGAGTCAGGCAGTCTTGGCTGGACAGGATGAGTAGTAGACAAGGTTTGGTAGCAGAGCCCCAGCCTAGTCCCTTCTAACTGTGGGAGTTAGCTGAAGAACAGGTGAGAACTTGAATGCTGATTTGACCAGCAAAGGCTTACTGGGTGGTAAAAGGAACTATTCAGATATTGGGAGATTGGAAACTCAGTGCGGAAGGAGTTAAAATCCTTTGGAAAAGAGGCTAAGGAAGCCCAAGGTCCAGCTCTCTCTTTTATCTCCCACCCTTTAGGAATTCCTCAGCTTTGGATACGTATTTAGTCTTTGTTAAGGAGTCATCTACAAACAACAGACTATCAAAAAAAATGGCCATTTTAAAACTCAAGTCAAGTAGGTTACAAAGATCATCTTTAATTTTAGCAGTTTCTCCCCTTTAATGGTATTTTAACTTTCACTTGAAGAAGAATGACTTCTTCAGCTTTAGTGGTTTCTAATAATAAAGAATTGGGTGGAAATTTTTGCAAATGAATGTGGTTAGATTTTTCAGACTATATTGTTAATTAGTCTGCCCAGTTCATGGGAATGTGTTAAGCTAACTCAATTCCATGTCAAATTTTTCACCAGATATCAAAAGTAATGGTGGTCTGAGGATAGCTTTAAGTGTTAATTGCTATCTAAATGTACCGGTATTTGATTGTTACTATCCAAAAGATGGGAAATCTATAGGACTGATTTAAAGGTCTTTAATAAGTACTATAGGACAATTTGGTCCTGTTAGGTTTAAGCATGTCTAGCAATTTATTTCAAAATTTTAAGAGAGCAGTTTCAAGTTTTCCTCCTAGAATGGCAGGGTTGATTTAGGAGAATATACAGGAAAAGTCAGGAAAGAGGCTAGAGCTCAGAACCAAGAATGGCCCTGTCCATGTCTGAGCTGTACATGTGGCAGCAGGAAAGCCCGTGGGAGGATGAAGAGAGAAGAGAAAGTTAAAGAAAGGAGCATAGATGTGTGTTTTATGCAAGAAAGATAATGAATGAAGTTATAATTGTTAGGGTTAGGGCTTGTTTTAGTTTGAAACTCTTATCATGGATGCAAGGGGATCTTGGTCCTCACATGATCATCTCCAAAAATTGAAATATAAATTTCCACCAGAAAAGAAAAGGGAGGGGCCAGACAGATAGCACGGAGGTAGGGTGTAGGCCTTGTGTGCAGAAGGAAAGTAGTTCGAAGCCCGACATTCCATATGGTCCCCCGAGCCTGTCAGGAGTGATTTCTGAGCTTTGAGCCAGGAGTAACCCCTAAGCGCTGCTGGGTGTGTCCACAAAAAGAGAAGAAAGGAAGGAAGGAAGGAAGGAAGGAAGGAAGGAAGGAAGGAAGGAAGGTAGGAAGGTAGGAAGGAAGGAAAGAGGGAGGGAGGGAGGGAGGGAGGGAGGGAGGGAGAAAGGAAGGAAGGAAGGAAAGGAAGGAAGGAAGAAGGAAAGAAAGAGAGAGAAAGAGAGAGAGAAAGAAAGAAAGAAAGAAAGAGAGAGAAAGAAAGAAAGAAAGAAAGAAAGAAAGAAAGAAAGAAAGAAAGAAAGAAAGAAAGAAAGAAAGAAAGAAAGAAAGAAAGAAAGAAAGAGAGAGAGAGAGAAAGAGAGAGAGGGAGGGAGGAAGGAAGGAAGGAAGGGAGGGAGGAAGAAGAAAAAGAAAGAAAGGAAGAAAGGAAGAAAGAAAGGAAGAAAGAAAAGAAAAGAAAGGAAGAGACTTTTCAAACTGGAGAGGGAGCTCGCAGTTGGACCCAGCAGAGCGCACATGCCAGGAAAGCCGTCCCTCTTTATTGCTGGTATGTTAGGGTCGCTGGTCGGACAGCGGGCCACAGATCTCCTGGACTTAACATGGTCCAGGATACTGGGACCCCCCACGCCAGGCGGGCCTTCATGGCCGGCCCTGGCAACTCCGGCCCTGGGGGCGGGTAGAGGAGGGAAACCCTTCCCTATGTATATTGGACCCCCTGTTCTGTTTGCTAGTATTACTATTTTTCAAAACCGCGCAGGCACAAGTGCGCCCGCACGACAAATATACTTTTTAAGCATTATCCAAAAACGTCCCTGACCCTAGAGTGTTCCTAGGAATAGAGTCAAGATGCCCAAGATTCTGATAAAACACTCAAATTGACCTTTATTGTCTAGTCTTTAATGTATTGCCTCTCCCCTCACCCCTTTGTCTCTCCTACCTCCTCATACCCAAACCCTAAACCATTATCTTCCCCTTATTCAACCCTCCTTATCCTCAGTTCCTAATTGTGTAGACACCAAGACTGACCTTCTGCCCCAACACCACCATCCAGCTCCTCATTGAATGACACCCTCTCGGTCCCCAGCTCATGCCTATACAAACAACTACAACCAACACGTCTGTTGACCCATGCTTGGTGGCCCCTCATGCCCCCATCGAACTATGGACTGTTGCATGATACCGGAATCAGCTTCAGCATAATCCCTAGTTCAAGGACAATATAGGGTTCCGTAACGTCGTGAAACATGTCTCAAACTCAACTATCACCTGTTATCTTCAACTACCCTTGTTTTCTTTCTTTTTTTTTCTTTTTAAAACATAAAAGGGTCACATGTATCTCTTTTGTATATCTCAGATGTATTCCCTTAACATCTATAACTGTTTTCAAATATCCTCATATAGTGACAATTTTGTCCACTATATTAGTTATTTGATTGTTTGATTTTCCCCCTGTGAGATCTGTTTTATAAGCAATACTGGTAGAAGAGTAACTCTGTATAGATTTCACGTTTATACCAAATTATGGGAAATGTTGGACTTTATTCTTCGGCCCCCAGATGCACCAACAATATCTTGTGGCATTGCTTCTATTTTGCATAGGCCCATTAAAATGGGAAAATAATACATATGCAAACAAGTTCTTATCTGATAGAGATGGGAACACAAATTTGGTAACGTAATTAGGCCTTTTACCCTGAACATTGGCATAATGATTTGGCTCAGGCCTCAGAAGAATGGGCATCGCCCACACACACCTGAACTATGGAAACAACCACAATTGTCTTTAACATTCCCAGGATCCAAGCCTCTACCAGAGAAGACCTACCACTGCTTTGGCATTGACTTACTCCAAAGAGTACTCCCAACACCCAGGCGACTCAGTAACAATCTGCATGCAGGGCAGATCGCTCTGCATTTAATGATATGCTGACACTAGAGGATGCTCCACATCAGCCTGACATTGATGAAAGAAATGCACAGAATCCAGAGTCTTTAAATATAAAAGTCTGATACCAACTATAGCTAAAGTGTGCAAAAGTTTCACCGGGACCTTGAGAATGACTGGAGTTGGATAGACTGGTATGCCTGGAACCCAGAGTCTGTCTTATGCCAATAAACTTCTGGGTGAGGCCTTTTTGTAATCAGGTCAAGAATTTTTTTTCCCATTTTCTCCATTTTTCTGGACCTATGCAACATTGGCGATTGCCACTATCACACCTTTACTATATATTTTTTACTCTTATCCTTTAAGAAAAAAAATACAACTTACTGAACATAAAAACAAATTACTGTAGTAGAATGCCTGTCTCGAATACAGGCAGGAGATGGGAAGGGGGGGAGGGGGTAATGTTGCACTGGCGAAGGGGGCTGTTCTGGTTATGACTATAACCCAAATATGATCATGTTACTTAAATAAAAGATATATTTAATAAAAAAAGAAAGAAAGGAAGGAAGACAGAAGAAAGAAAGAAAGAAAGAAAGAAAGAAAGAAAGAAAGAAAGAAAGAGAGAGAGAGAGAGAGAAAGAAAGAAAGAAAGAAAGAAAGAAAGAAAGAAAGAAAGAGAAAGAAAGAGAGAGAGAGAAAGAAAGAAAGAAAGAATGAAAGAAAGAAAGAAAGAAAGAAAGAAAGAAAGAAAGAAAGAAAGAAAGAAAGAAAGAAAGAAAGAAAGAACAAAAGACAGAAAAAGATAAGGGAATGCTGCAGACTTCTCAGGTATTGGGGATAGAACTTCCATTCTCACCCTGCACATCCTTCAGAATCTCCCAGAAACCAAAGGCAGGATTGTGTGTGATCCACAGGCAGAGAGCACAGGAAATCATCAGAACTCATTCAGACCAGGACGGGTTATGAGGATTGAGCCAGGAGATTCCCTAACATTTCCAGGTGCCCATACTAGTTTATTGAAAGCTCAAGCAACTGGGCTTCATATTTGCTTTTAGAGGGACGCTGAGGGCAGGCCAGGCCATTGTTGGGGGGCAAAAGAGTGTGAAAGATGCTCCAATTTCCCTTACAAAAGTTCCAGGGGGCATAGTCCACTATCAAGTGCAGCTCAGGAGAGAAGTCAGGACTGATGAGTTGGGGGAACCCAGCTCTCTTGCCCCTAGTGATCAGGCGCCCACCAGAATCATAGCAACAGAGCTGGGCGGCTATGGAGTCGATGTTCTTCCGCAGAGAACGCATGCACTTGCCAGCAGAGGGGTGGTTGTTGTCATTCGCATATTCTTTCATTTTTGGACTGTACCTCCAGTAGAAATTGCGTTTCTGATGATGGTCAAACAGGCCCACAACCTTGGGGCCTGATTCCACAAACGAAGAATCAATACGAAAATGGCAGGGGCAGCTGGGCAGTTCCTTCTGCAGTGATTTCGAATACCTTGTGTAGAATTCATAGTAGTAGCTCACCCACTTGTTACATAGGTCCATCCCTGTAGAAGGTAGGAACAGTGGTTAGGAGGACAGTGTGTACAGGGAAGGTCTAGGCTCTGATGGGACAAAGCTTAGAGGGAGAGGGATCCACCAAGTGAGGAGCAGTTTACAGATAAGGATAAACCACATCCTAGATCCCTTGAACCATAGCCCTGGAGAGGATGGAGCTTGCCTGGGGCTGAGCAGGCCCTCACGGCCCCCTATGTGTAATGTGGCTTCTTTAGGGGCTGCATGGCGGGATCCTGGAGCCCTAGGTAGTGGGGTAGGGATCAGGGTCAAGACTGAGTGTGTGGCTGAGAAGCTCTGCAATATTGTCTATCCTGCCACTCTTGCTCTGAACCCTAGTTCTCTGCCTCAGTCTGTCTCTCAGGACCTTTGGCTATGCTCTATCCCCTGAAAAATGTGCTTTCACTCCCCCACAAAACAGACTGCTTCAGTTTTTCCCTGACTTTTGGGGCTTTGGGTGGTACTGGATTCATTGCTCCTGCATTTTCTCCATAAGAACTGAACTGCTATACTAGAGAGCAAGTAAAGGGCTTGACTCGGGAATTCCATGCCCAGCCCACTGATGTCTTGCACAGCATCCATGCTAATCTTCTCTGTGTCTTTACAATTTTAATATATGTGCTGCCGAAGTGAGCACATCAGCCCTCTGATTCCTGAGGTGTGTATCTGTCACATCATTTGGAGGTGAGTACAGTACGCTAAGATACGGTCAGCAATTCCTGGAATACAGCAAGACCAAGTTACATTATTTAGGTCACCATTATTTAGGTAAGGACAAGCGACCTCATGATGCCCTCTGAACTCTGAGACTCCATCAAGACTGTGGCAGGAACTGTTGTTTGAAAAGCCCCATCAGACTCCACCTATCAGGCTGGTGAGGGTTCCGGTGCGGAGGGAGAACACTCTGCTGCATGTGCAGTTACTAAAAAATGAAGGTGTGTCCACAAGCCTGCCCTCTATCACATTGCTGCCCATGGCTCTCAACCTTGTCCCACTCACATTCCCCTCAGGGAGTTTCAACTATGTCAAACTAGCGTTTAATGAAAGCGGTTCTCACCAGAGTTCTTATTGTAGAATGCTTTCCCACCGTTTGGTCTTTGGTGCTCTCCAACGTCTGTGTCTCCCTGCATAGGCAGATGACAGAAGGACAGTGAAATAGACTGACAGCAGGTTGTTCAGGTGGAGCCTGAGAAGGTAGCAGGAGGCATTACCATTCTTCCAACCAGATCATTCTCTTGACCCTCATCTTGGTACACCAAGACATATAAGATCACTAGTTGAGATGGGGTCTGCCTCAGAGATTTCTAAAGAGTTGGGCAACTTTTGGGGATCTACATTTGACCTGGGGCTTCAGAACAGCTTCAACTTGTCTTTGGGAAGATCCACCCGGTTATGAGAAGCTGGTTTTGCATTTTTAGTAGCCTGGAGTTCCTCTGCTTTTGGATCATTTGTAGCTGTGAAGTGAGGAAGAGTGTTGGTGTGTCACCAGAAAAGCCCAGAGGCTTCCTGTCTTTGTGTGGATAAAAACAGCAACATGAAATGCTGTGCAAGGACACTTGGTCCCATTACAGTGATAGGACCAAACCAGAGAACTCCAAATGCAAGAATGTAATCCTCCTCTGAACTGTAGCCTGTGTCCCAAAAGTAAAAATTCAATACCCCTTTGAGCTGTTTCAAGCATTAAAATATATTGAACATAATTTGGTGAAATAGGATAATAGACGGAAAGACTAAAGTTGTCAAATTCCAAATCTTCAGATAACATTTATCAATTCTATTGATTCTATCGATGTAGGGTATGTTCAATGCTGGAGTTCAAACCCAGGACCTGCAAAAGTGAGTTGTTAGCTATACCACACACATACCTGAATATGTCCAAATTCACTCTTCTCTCTCTCTCTCTCTCTCTCTCTCTCTCTCTCTCTCTCTCTCTCTCTCTCTCTCTCTCTCTCTCTCTCCCTTCTCTCTCCCCCGCACTCTTTCTCTTCCCTCCTCCTCCCCATACTGCCTATTTCCTTCCCTCTCCTGGCCTCTCTGGCCCCAGTTCCCACATCTTGACCCCAGGACCCAGACCCTAAGATGATTCTAGGTGCTAAAAGATGGCTGGCTGTGTCCTTCCACTCCAAATCACCCCAACATTCTTCAAGTGAAACCCAAAGACATCACTGGGGGCCTTGGCTCCCACTCCAGGCTCTATCCACTCAGAACTAGGGCAGCATCCAGCAGCTCCAACAGACTCTCAACACGCACTCTGAACCCTAGAAAAGCCTCTCTCAGCCACAGTGCTCAACTCAGCAATAGCTCCTAACACAATCCAGTGCCCAACCAGCATGGCACAGCTCACCTGCATCTCCTCTATGGGGGTCCTGGGCTGAACCTCAGCACTCTGGTTCTTCTCCATCGGGCTCCCGCAGACAGCGACCAGCATCAATGTGAGCAGGAGCAGGCCTGAGTGGAGCCATGCTTGTGGGACAAATGGGAGCCTCATTTCAGGTGCTGCTCGATGTAGCTTGGAGCCTCTTCTGTGCGCAGGGTCTGTGCTGGAACTTTTATTCCCAGAAGGGGCATGTGGGCAGGGCCATTCAGCTTGACATCCCCAGGCCCAACCCTGCCCCAGGGTTTGGCCTGCCCAAGCCTGAATAGCATCAGGGTGTCCTCATTCTCCTAAGTAAGGCTCTCAGGGGTTAGAAGTTATTTGTACCCTATGCACTCCCTGAGATTGGACACTTCTGCCTCAGGCCCCAGAGCTGCCCCAGTCCAGCACAGTGCAAATTTCTGGTCAGGAAATGTGGCCTCTCCTCTGTTTCCTTTTCCCTCGTCAAGTGTTCGGAAGCTACTCCAGGAAAGGGGTTTCCCCAGGGCCTGCAAATCCTGGCCAATATTATCTGTGTCTCCAGGCAGATTTCTGAGAGATATGGCCTACAAGCAACTCCCCCAAATCTCCAAGCTTTCATGATGCTTGTAGAGATGACCGGAAAGGCAATAACCCAATTTCTGTTCTCTTTACTTAGTGTTTCAGTGGATTAAGCGAAGACCCCAAGACTAGGGAGCATCTAGGTTTAGAAGAAACAGCAGTCAGAAAGTGTATCTAGGGCGGGATAGAGAGCACAGCTATAGGTGTTTTCCTGGCATGCATCTGACCGTATATGAACTTGAGTTTGATTCCCAACATCCCATATGGTCTCCTGAGCCAGGAGTGATTTCTCAATGCAGAGCCAAGAGTAACCCCTGAGCGCTGCTGGGTGTGCCCTCCTAAAAAAAATAAATAAAAGATAAAAGAAAGTATATTCAGAAGATTCTGAGCTGTCACTGTGTGTCACCTAGTTTCATGACCAAAATATGAGGCTCCAATACCAGCAAGACGTGAGTATGTCCTCACATAGCAGGCAGCAGGTCACTGTCTACAGTCTTCACTTGAGATAAGGATTCAGACTCTGAGGCTAGAATTGTGGGTGTGGTGTCCCAGTGGCCTGAGTGAAGCTGTTGAAAATAGAATACAGTGATGTAAAATAGGTGGGTGATGGCCCTGGCAAAGTCAGTGAGGCAGTAGAAGGCATTAGGATGATGCCCACCCTGGCCCATCATGCAGTCAGAGGCTGCCCCTCTATCTTCTAGGAGTCTCAAAACTGGGCAACACTGCTTCCAGGGGGCAAACATAGCTTTCTAGAGAAGAAAGAACTAATGGGAGCCTTTGGCAACGTTGCTTCCTTCAACTCCTCCACTGCAGGGCACTCTAATGTGTCTGCTTTTCTAAATTCTTTATTGTTGTTGTTTTTGTTTATTTTTTTGACCCCACCAAATGACACTCAGAGGTTACTCCTGACCAGGTGCTTAGAAATCGCTCCTGATTTGGTGGTCCATATGGGACACCAGGGATCAAACCAAGGTCTGTCCTGGGTCAGTGTGTGCAAGAAAAACACCTTATCACATGCACCACAGCCCCACCCCCTGCTTTTTTTAATTCTTAAAAGTTTTTAATTTCAACATTGTAGTTTTACAATATTGGTTTTTTGTTTTGTTTTGTTTGTTTTTGGGTCACACCTGGCGGTGCTCAAGGGTTCCTCCTGGCTCTGTGCTCAGAAATCGCCCCTGGCAGGTACAGGGGACCATATGGGATGCCTGGATTTGTACCAAAGTCCATATTGATAGCTATGTGCAAGGCAAACTCCCCACTGTTGTGCTGTCTCTCCTGCCCCAGTTTACAAGGTTGTTAAAAATGCAGGTTCTCTTCACAGTTACATTGTTCATTACTGCATTTCAGTCCTAGAGAGTACAAACCCTTCACTAATGCACATTTCCTGCCCCCAGTGTCACCAATTCCCTCCTGACATCCTATCCCATCTGCCTATGTGGCAGACATTTTGCTTCTCTCTCTCTCTCTCTCTCTCTCTCTCTCTCTCTCTCTCTCTCTCTCTCTCTCTCTCTCAGACATGGATTTGCAATATTCTTACTGAAGAGGTATCATGCCTATCACTTTCTCTCCTTTCATCACCCAGTTCTTGTTCAGAATAATCATTTCCAACTATCATTATCATAGGGGTCCCTTTTCTACCCCAACTGAACCTCACCCCCACTATTTGTGGCTGTTGAGTTCTTTTGCACTCCCCAGCCCAGCTGACTGAGACAGTCATCAGCACAGCACTAGGACTGGGGTTTGCACACCAAGCAGAGCTCCCAAAACCTCTGTTCCCAGTCCAGAAATGTATCAGACAGGAGGTGAAGAAATGAGCTTTATAAGAAAGATCCTGAGCTTCATAGCAGCCCACTGAGGTCTAGGGCTGGGGTGGGGGCAGGCATCTGAGAAAGGGGACAGTTAGGGAGGGACACAGGTTTGGAAGGCACAGAGCATTCCATCAGGTAAGAGAACCCACAGGTATATTCCCAAGGGACTGAGCATTTGTTCTTCCTCACCCTGTGGGTGCAGTAGAGCTATATTCGGTTCACAGGCAGAAAGCAGAGGGGTTAGCCAGAGTCCACCCATACCAGGAAGGGCATGGGAGCTGAACAACAAACCCTTCACATTACGTTTCACTGCAAGTATGCCAGTTACCTCTCCTTGGAGCGACACTGAGGGCAGGACAGGCCACTGTTGGGGGGTAGCACCCTCTGGTAATGGATCCAGTCCCCTCTACAGTAGGTTCAGGAAAAGGATCCAGTGTAAAGAGCAGGTCAGGCGAGAACTCAGGGTTGAACATTTATGTGTGACCTGGCTCCCCTTGACCCAGGCCAGCTGTTGCTTGTGGGAATCATAGCAGCACTGCTGTTTGCCCAGCTTTGTATCTTCAAGCAATACAGTGTGCAAATACCAGTGCGCAGAGGGGTGGTACATGTTCAGGAGTTCTTGCCACTGGCATCCTTCCAGCTAAATGTTCTACCCAGGCACTTATCAAACTGGCCAATGGCACTGCTCTGGGCAGTATCATTGGGATACTTACAGGAGCAGCTGGGCAGGCCATGTAACATCTCATTCACATACTGGGTGATGGAAGAGTCACAGCTCAGCCACCTGTTACATCTTTCTGCATCTGCAGGATGTGGGCATAGTAGTCAGCAACGCATGTAAGAGAAGACTGTGTGCAGAGAAGAGCCAGGCCTGCTGGGACCAAGCAGCAGCTTGGGTGTGCTTAGAGAAGTAGGGACCTGTTGGATTAATTAGGTTTTACCCTAATCAGTCTTCATTTTCTATCCCAGGGTGTGATTTGGTATTAAATTACTGGGTTATACCTTACTTGGTATTTGTTCTCCACCCTAGGGTGTGGTCTGGCTATGGAAGAAGATGACACCACCACTGTTGCAGAGACTACTGTAATGCTTATGGTGCAGCTCCAGCATAAGTTTGAAGTATCAATAAATTCAGCCCCATCAGACTTGCAGCAGATGGCCCTCTGCATGGAGCATGGAGCTTGCGCAGCACCATTGGTATGCAAGCTGCTCTTGATCCTCTCCAGTGGTTCATCCTGCATGATAGTCTCTTGCTCTAGGTCATCACTCTGGCTGTTGTTGCTGGTGGAGTCACTTGAGTCATTGACTGCAAGTCATCCTCAGAGAAGAAGGCAGGCACACCACTATTGCTGATGTGTTCTAGAGGTCACTTTTTTTTTTTTTTTTTGGTTTTTGGGCCACACCCGTTAGACGCTCAGGGGTTACTCCTGGCTATGCGCTCAGAAATCGCCCCTGGCTTGGGGAGACCATATGGGACGCTGGGGGATCAAACCGCGGTCCGTCCTACGCTAGCGCTTGTAAGGCAGACACCTTACCTCTAGCGCCACCTTCCTGGCCCCAGAGGTCACTTTTTTACCACTTCCCTTCACTATCATAGACTGTTGCTTGCAACTGGTTTTGGCTTTTTAATATTATTATTATTTTTATTATTTTTTTATTTGTTTAAAGAAAATGCATCACATAGTTTACATAACTAACTGTTGGCTACTGTGACTGACTCAGTGGTTACTTTTGCAAAACTCCCTGCCATTTTTTCAGTGCTAAGTGCTGTTTGCTATAAGCCCATATACCAACAGGAAAAAGGCAACCTTCAAGTAATAAGTAACTTCTCAGCCTAGGGGAGGAAGACACTGCCTGATACCATGGAGCCAAGTCTCCCTATAACTTACATCCCTGAGTTAATAGCTAAACCTCATCGCCCTATGGGACAGAGCTTGCCCCACCATAAAACCTGCTGAGAGTTCCGGAAAGTGGTCTGCAAACCCTACTTTAGGGTCATAGGGCAATTCCTTGAAAGCTGCTGACTTAGGAGTGCTTGTAAGATTGTCACTGCTTCTCCCTCCCTTCTGGAGAATGATTTACTGCCTTTGTTTCATGGCTTTCGCGCCAAAAAGTATGATTGACACCACTTTTTACCTGCCCCCTTCTCCTTCTCTATATAAGAAATGTAGGACCCTAATAAAGACACCTTAGAACGGTCTGATCACCTAAGGTCATTATTACTAACCTCTCTCAGATTTTTTACAGGTGTGGTTGTGCTTCTAGCCCTGCTAAATAAAGGTGCGGTCGTCCGTGAGCCTCTTGACTGATCCCTGCTGGCCGGGCCCCTCCGGGGGGCTTGCAGGACCTGCATTTTGGCGCCCAACGTGAGGCCCGAAGACCACCACCACACTCGAACGACTACAGGGCGGCGTGTCCGGAGCCGTTTCGTAAAACGCAGGTATACCTCATCAGGGTAAGCGTAGAAACGAGTTAGCCTTAACAAGTATAAACTGCAGTTTTTCAAGTCGTTCCCTCCCGCTGCCCCTGATTGGCTTTTGGGGCTTCACCCATAGGATCCGCTACCATGGGTGCCGCATTGAGTATTCACCCATTGGATTCGCTACCATGGGTGCTATGTTGAGTACTAAGCTTAAATTCATTTAAGATATACAGTCTGAATTGAAACGCAGACAGAGGTTACCAAAAAAGATATTTGTAATTTTTTAATGTTTTGTTCATGATGTTTGCCAGAAATCTAGTGTTCCGGGGCTCCCTATCGCTTTAAATCTCTCAGTTTCCTCCCTCCTTTAACCCTTCATCTTCACTTCTGCCGCTGCAACCTCTGTGCTAATCCTAAGAAACCCGCCGCTTTTTTTTTTTCCTGCGCTGTAAAACCGGCGGGCGGGCGAGAATTCTGATCTCTAAGCTCTTAAAGGCACAACACACATTTTCCAGGCCCCAGCTTGTCAGCAGCTCTGTACCTAAAAGTCGCTCTCCAAAGTCCGTGTTACAGCTCCTCCACATGCGGCAACTAACTTCTGCTAACCCCCGCCGCCACTCCCTTCTCATACGCCTGCACCCCCCACAGCCCCCCGCGGGGCAGAGTGGCTTTATTCGCCCATATATTATCCCTGATCTGCCCATTAACTTGTGGGGCAGAGACATCATGAAGCAAATGGGTGTCTTTTTCATTAAGTGCAAAAATTCTGCGGTTTTGGAACAAATAATGCGTTAGGGCTACACGTCCTCTAGAGGCCTAGGTAAAAATTTACAAGGCATTTCCAAACCCATTTAGCCTGCCCCCAATCCTAAACGCCTGAAATTAAACTATTCACATGCTTTTCCGGCTTTTTAACTTACCCCCAAGCAGAAAAAATTACCTGGCGTTCTAATACACCTGTCTGGGTTGGCCAGTGGCCGTTGCCTGCAAAGAAACTTCAGGCCGCTTCAGCGATTTCAGCGAGCAGAACGGTCCCCCCCTATCCATCCCTTAGGATAAAAATGCAGCCCTACCTTCCCTTAGGTTTTTATGGCTGTCTCTCTGTTGTTACAAGCGTTCCTTTCTCCTAAGTCAAAATGCCTGAGTTAAAATATTTTTCTAAAGATAAAGGCCACAGTTGGTAAAATTAAAAAGTCTTAAATGTGTTAGAAAATGTCATAATAAGTCCTTTAACCTATGCAAAGGTGGCGTATATGCGGCATACTTTGTACCTGTTTTTAAAACTGTAAGTTTCTGTGTAGCTAAGGTGCAAACATAAATTTTAAAGAGAAAATATCACTTCTTTCTTTAAGTTGGTAAATATTTGGTTTAATCTCAAAATAGTGCTAACCTGTGTATATCTTTATGGTTACAAGTTTAATTGCTCTGCTATATGGCAGAAGGTGGCAAGGGTACAAGTAAAAATATTCAGAAATTGTTCATGTGCAATTTATAGTTACAATTGCTTTCAAAATTTTGTTGTGTCTCATAAAATGCCTCAAATAATTGTGAAGCTTATAAATTAAATTCTGCGGCATACATGTGCCTCTTCAAAAAGCATTTGTGTAATTAAGTTTTGTGCATTGGGTGTTGTGAAGTAATTATTGAAACGTTAAAAATTAGGAAACTTTCTAAATTCAGGTCTGTACAGGTTAAATTCAGGTCTGTCAGGGTTATAAATATTCTCTAGGGAGAAAAAAGCAACAGGAAAATAACAGCAATAAACACCCTTTGTTCATGCCTCTCAGAAATTCTAAAGCAAGGTCATAATTCTGTTACTTGTAATAACAAACTATCAATAAACAAAAAACCTTTTCGTGTTTTAAAACTTAAACGAACATACGAGTATTAAAATTTGAGTCTTTTATATTTTTATTAAAAATTATTTTTAATCTTAAAAGTATATGAAGTTTGTAAAGTGGTTCATGTCATGGGCATTTTTTAGTAGCTTAGGCTCCTTAATCTGCATTTAAATGTTTCTTATATTTTGTCTTTTTAATTGCTCTTTCCTCTCCATGTTTGCTATTCAAATCTAATGGTCAAATAACATTTTGTAACATTTTTAACTTTGTTTTTAAGAAATAGTTTATAAATATAACACAGGTGTCTTTCTTACCTCTGCATTGGAAAAAAAAAAGCAAAACTCCTTTGTTAAAATTACTGCACATGTTTAGAAAGTTAATTTTTTTAACAACTAAAATAATACAAGTCAGCAAAATAAGTTGGTCAGCTTTCCTTAACAATAATGTCTAAACATTCCAAAACTCTAAGCTAAGCCTAAGCTCTTTTAAATGCATAATAAATATAAAAAAATAGCATTGCCATTTAAAACATTTAAACCATATAATCTGAACCTTATAGGCAGTTAAGCAGTTCAAACAGTGGCATAAAAGCCATTTTAGAAACAAAAATAATATAATAACTAATTAAATAAATTTGTTCATAAATTAATGTTCATAAATTTAAACCTTAAGTAGCTTTGTCCTTTTTTAATTTCAAGCCTAATTTTAAACTCAAAGGTAAGTAAAAATAATTTTGCATTTTCCAAGTTTAATCTTAAATTGTCTCTGTTCATGTTGTGGTTAGCCCTTTTTAAAATAATATTGTTAATTAGTATTATAAAAATAATTAAATTTTATAAGCAAATTAACAAGTGTTAAATATAATTTTGGTCTTCAGCTCTAGGTGTGGAAATGCATCAAATGCCTTTAACTATATTTTATAATGTCTAAACATCTTGTTAATTTGGTATCTAATATTTTTTACAAATTATTCACTTAAAGTCTTCATAGTAAAAACAGTTGTTTGTTTTATTAAAGTCAGTTTTTTATACCTTTAATAATCATAGTTCATGCTCTTGTGTTCAATCATAAAAATTTAACACTGTATTGCAGCTGTCTTGCTATTCTAATGTGAAACCAGCTTATCACAAACCTGTTCATTTACAGCAAATAATATCAGGCTTCAAAGTGAAAACTCCTTCTGCAGTGCTCACTAACCATTTTACTTAACAAAATTTTTTTTAACTGCTAGCATTTTACTTCATGTTTTCAACTTCATGTTAGGATTGTTTTATAAATGTTTTGTGTTAAAGACTAAACCTTAAAATTTATTTTCAGCAAAGTTCCACCCCAGCTACATTAAAATAATTTTTTTTTCCTCTCACAAACATGCCGGCTAAATACTTTAAAAGCGCTTGTCAATTTTTCTTATGCAAGTTTTCATTCAATCCTTTTGTTTGTTCATGTGTGTGTGTTATAAGTGAAAGTGGCCACAATGTTGTGTTTCATGTTGTTTTTGTTCTGTCTGTTTATTTGTTATTTTTGCATTTCATGATAAATACAATTTTTAAAGCCTTATCCATTTTTAAAAAATTTCAATTAATTTTTTTTAACCTGGCTTAGTCTAGTCATCTAATAAACTGTGAAATCCTGCCAGAAATCCTGTGCTAAGCTAGCTTTGTCCTATCAGCATGGCAGAAAGAGTAGGGGATGGTAAACCCCAAATTTCTCAAATGGCCATCAGGGATAATTTTTTCCCTGGAGAATTTCTGGACTTTGCAATCCCCAGCTTTCCTGCTATGTGTAGTTAAGGCCAAAAGTATAAGGCCAAATGTAACTAAAAAAAGAAGCATCTAGCTTTAATATAATAACTAAAAAGTTTAAGAGAAATCATTTAAGTTCAGTTTAAAAGTTTTTAAAACATTGGCGATTGTTACTTATAAACAAAAAAAATTTTTAGTGCTGAAGTCTAACAGTAATCAGGAGGCATTCCCGTGGCATTCAAAAATAACCATTTTGCCTCCTGCCAAGCAGTTTTCTTAGCCTCCTGCAGTCCTCTCTTCATCCACTTCAATACAACCTATCACCCCTCCTGCTAGCCCACCATTCCTGCTGAACCTGTTGCTGACTCTGCCTAAGGAAAATGCTGAAACTGACTCTGCCTGGCTGCTCTGAACGCCCACCACTGCCACTGACAACCTCCATCGCAATTTGTCTGCTCCACCTGACTCTCCCTTGCAAGACGATGACAACACCTCTGGTTCCTTCCCTTCCCCCTTTGCTGGTGACATAGCCGACTCCCCTCCCACTCATTCCACTCCACCCCCTGACCCATCCTGGAAGTAACCCTTTGTGCCCTCGCCATGGATGCTGAGGAACAGTAAACCACCCCCACTCAATTTTTGCCACGACCTGGCCCATTCACCCGTTCCCCAGGACACACTGGCTATGTCAGCTCAACCTCTCCCATGCCCCAAGCTCTTCAAAACTCTGCCTGCTTCCCCACCCTTCCAGCCCACGCTGTCCTCCGGACCTCCTTCCTCTTCGCAGCTCATCGTCGTCATGGTCAAAGCCTCCTCCAGTACCTGCTACTCACCCATCCCACCGTTCAAACTGCCTCACTTCACCAACGATACCAACCTTCTGCTATGCGGTATGAAGCCTCAACAACCATGGCATAACTTTAAAACTAGTGGTGGAACTTGAACTTTGCCTTTTGGTGCCCAATATAATTTCCCCTATTGAAAATTGTAATCAAACTCTTGTCATGAATTTCTCCTTTCAGTTCATTATTACCCCCAATTTAACGTTCCTTGCCTGTTCCACTGGTTTATCACCCTACATTGTTTCACATTTGTTTCTTCAGTCTAAGAACTACTGTTTTTTCATTGTTTTAATGCCTGAATTAACTGTCAAACCAGTCACTGCTCTCACCCTAGCCTTATTCATAGGCCTGGGTGCTACTGGTGTAAGCACAGTAATTTATTCATTGGTTCATACTCTAAAATCTGTTACTGCCTTAAGTACAACTGTTATTACAAATGTTTCAAACTTACAATAAGTCTACATTACTTAAAGCACACTGTTGTATCCCTAGCAAAAATAGTGCGGCTAAACCACTGTGGTTTAATTTGGTTTCCTTTTTTTTTAAAGGAAGGGGGAGTCTGTGTAGCCCTCAAGGAACAATGTTGTGTATTCAAAGACAAAACTGGGTTAGTAAGAGATAGTGTTCAGCGTATTGGTAATGAAATACAGGAATTTCAGTAACGTTTTAACCAAGAACCATATTGGTACCAGACCTGGTTTTCCTCCTCCCCTTGGCTCAATACATTTTTGCCCTCTATTTTGGGTCCTTTTCTCAGCCTTATGCTGCTCCTTTCCTTTGGCCCATGGGCTTTTCGCAAACTCACTGCCTTTGTTAAAAATCAGGCAAGCGAGGTTGCAAAAAACTCTGTTCAGGTTTACTTCCAACAGCTCTCTATACGTGACTCCTGTGACACTGAGCCGCCCTTCCAGCCTTTAAGTTTCCAGGAGATTGAGCGCATTGCTAACAAACGGAGATCGCTCCGGTCCTTGTGCTCTCGGCTGTGGAGATGCCTATGACGGGATTAGCAGGGTCCCAGCTAGGATATAGCTTCAAACAGCTATGGCAAACTATTCGAACCTAGCGCTACTCCCACTCTGCCTATAGCCACTTTTAATTCGCGGCTTATTGCTATGTCCAACCTGGTCAAACCCTGTAGCCTAAGACAGGCTCTTCCACCCACTCACGACTTCCCTTCTTCTATTAGAGAAGAAAGGGGGAGATGTTGGCTACCATGACTGACTCAGTGGTTACTTTTGCAAAACTCCCTGCCATTTTTTCAGTGCTAAGTGCTGTTTGCTATAAGCCCATATACCAACAGGAAAAAGGCAACCTTCAAGTAATAAGTAACTTCTCAGCCTAGGGGAGGAAGACACTGCCCGATACCATGGAGCCAAGTCTCCCTATAACTTACATCCCTGAGTTAATAGCTAAACCTCATCGCCCTATGGGACAGAGCTTGCCCCACCATAAAACCTGCTGAGAGTTCCGGAAAGTGGTCTGCAAACCCTACTTTAGGGTCATAGGGCAATTCCTTGAAAGCTGCTGACTTAGGAGTGCTTGTAAGATTGTCACTGCTTCTCCCTCCCTTCTGGAGAATGATTTACTGCCTTTGTTTCATGGCTTTCGCGCCAAAAAGTATGATTGACACCACTTTTTACCTGCTCCCTTCTCCTTCTCTATATAAGAAATGTAGGACCCTAATAAAGACACCTTAGAACGGTCTGATCGCCTAAGGTCATTATTACTAACCTCTCTCAGATTTTTTACAGGTGTGGTTGTGCTTCTAGCCCTGCTAAATAAAGGTGCGGTCGTCCGTGAGCCTCTCGACTGATCCCTGCTGGCCGGGCCCCTCCGGGGGGCTTGCAGGACCCGCAATAACCATAATACATTTGTTTTAGGAAGACCAAAAGCAACATGATTTAAAAAAATAGAAATTTGAAAGAAAAACTAAAGAAATGGAAGAAAAAAAAAGAAGAAAAAGTTTAGTAGCAAGTTTATTTTTGAAAATTATTGAAACACCAATGAAGTCATTAAAGCACTAGCAGAAAGTTTAGTAAGATTTTCTTTTTTTTTAAAGGATAAGAGTTAAAAAAAATCAGTAATAATGGTGAGAGGGTGGCAATTGTTGTTGTTTGCATAGGTCCAGCAAAATATGAGGAAAGTGAGAAAAAAAGCCTTGGCCTAAATATAAGGAGACCTTATCCCTGAGGTTTTCTGGCACAAGACTGACTCTGGGTTCCAGGCATAGTAGGTTGTCCAGTCCCTGAATAATTCTCAGTGGTCCTGCTAAAATTTTTTTGCACATTAGCTGTTGTTGCTGTCAGGTTTCTGTGGTTAAAGATTATGGTTTCTGTGCATTTCCTTCATCGAAGTCAGGATAATGTGGAGCATCCTATAGTTTCACTTCACCATTAGATGTAGAGAGTTTTGTCCTGCAAGCAGGTTGTAGCTGTTGCTGAGTCATATGGGTGTTAAGAGAACACTCTTTGGAGTAAGTCAATGCCAGGGTAGCAGTAGGGTCTTACCTGATAGAGGTTTGCTTCCTGGTGATGTCACAGAAAATTGTGGTTGTTTTCGTAGATGGTCAATAATTCAAGGGTGTATATGGGCAGTGCCCATTCTTCTGAGGCCTGAGCCAAGTCATTATGCCAATGTTTAGGTTATAAGGCCCAACTGCATTACAAATTTTGTGTTCCTATCTCTATTAGATAAGAACTTGTTTTCATATGTAATATTTTCCCATTTTAAATGCTTACACAAAAGTGGAACAATGCCACAAGGTATTATTGGTATATCTGGGGGCTGAGGTAACAAGTCCAACAATCTCCATAACTTGGTTCTAACATAAACCCTAAAGTGAAAGACTCTTCTACCAGAATTCCTTGTTAAACAGATCATAAAACAAAACAAAACAAAAAAACAGTGGGTAAAATTGTCATTGTATAAGAGGATATTCAATAAGAGTTATAGCTATTAAGGGAATACATCAATACATCTAAGATATTCAAAGGAGATATACATGTCCCTTTTGTGTCATTAGAAATAGTCAGAGGGAGGGTGTTGAATCCAAGACACCACATGATTTGGTGTGATCCAAGACCACTGTGATTTGGCCTTCTGGAGTCTGCAAAATGACTCCCAGAAGTTTCATATCAGGAAATGTCTTTGAGTGGGTGCTTCTCTGAACCCTAATACGATAGCAATCACAGGAAGGTGGAGGACAGGAGGCCACTGAGAGTAGATAAATAGGAACAATGTATTGGTTTCTTCTCAGACTGAGAGTCTATTTTTTCACTTTGGGAGCTGGTTGGCAGCTGGCTTGAGTGGGGATAATGATCTGCTTCATGAGGAGCCAAGAACTGAGAGTAAAAATGGTTAAATGTGGGGTAATAGGCTGTGGGGGTGAAGAGTAAAGGAAATGAGCTTGTAGGGTTGTGAGCTAAAGGGGGAAGGAAAGTATACAATATAGACATTCTGTATGTGGCAGACATAAATTAAACCATATGATATCCTATTTAACTATCTATACTAACTTCATCTGGGTGGTTTGAGAATGGACACTGGTGCGAAGGAAAGTTGCCTGTGACTTCCCAAGCCAGTCCCTCTTGTGCAGGGTGTGGGTTGGGGAAAGTCTGGAGTCTCCTTTAAATTCCTCCCTGGCACCCACCTCACTGGCCCCCTGGACGTGCACCCAAGGGTAGCCCTGAAGTCTGGGAGGAAGGAGATGAAAGGCTGTTGGGGTGGCCTGAGCCCAGCAGGACCCCCCCCCCCTAAGCTTGGTAAAAGACCTTTGGCATGGAGCCCTGCCATTTCCCATGCTGGCAAAAGCTTCCGGTCTGGTTTTGGCTTTTGAGAGATCCACGGCTCTAGGACATTTCCTGATCTGTGACTGCTGTGAGCTGTTCTTAACACTTCACAAGACTACATTGCCATCTGAAGATAAAATTCAAAAATTATCCTTTCCTCAGACTATTTCAAAAAGATTTATAGGTGATATGTATATCTCCTTTGTATTTTTATTAATTTTATTTCTTTAATATGTATATCCTATGAAGAATCAACAGTCAAGAACATCATTACAGTGCTCACTCAGTCAGCACATATACTAAAATTTGAACGATACAGAGAAGATTTGCATGACCCCTGCACAAGAATGACATGCAAATTCGTGAAGTGTTCCATATTAAAAAAAAAAGAACATCATTACAGAGAAACTCCCAAAGATAAACACTGCATGCAACCAAATCCTGAATGCACGAAGAGTATCAGCTAAAAGAGACCCAAAGTAAAGCACCTCAAGACACATCCTAGTCACAATGATGAATCCCACAGATAGGGATAGAATACTGAAAGCAGCAAGATTCAAAAAGGAAATTACATTCAAAGGAGCATCCTTAAGATGTACAGCAGACATGTCACAAGAAACTCTCAAGGCCAGAAAACAGTAGTGGAATATTGTGACAAGACTGAATGAGGGGCCGGGAAGGTGGCGCTAGAGCTAAGGTGTCTGCCTTACAAGCGCTAGCGTAGGACGGACCTCGGTTCGATCCCTCGGCGTCCCATATGGTCTCCCCAAGCCAGGGGCGATTTCTGAGCTCATAGCCAGGAGTAACCCCTGAGCGTCAAACGGGTGGGGCCCAAAAACAAAAAAAAAACAAACAAACAAAAAAAAAAAACAAAAAAAAAAAAAAAGAAAGACTGAATGAAATGGATGCTTCACCTAGAATACTGCACGCAGCCCGACTCAAGTTCAGGTTTGAAAGAAGAATACATAGCTTCACAGATAAGCAACAGCTCAGAAACTTTACAGATGCAAACCCAGCCTTAAAGAAGAAACTGAAGGTCTACTTTAAGACAAAACAGACCAACAGACACACCAAACTTATACACAAAGATGACATTAAATCCCATGACAATCATCTCCCTCAACATCAATGGGCTAAATGCACCAATTAAGAGACACAGAGTGACAAAATGGATCAAAAAGATGAATCCAACCTTCTGCTGCCTATAAGAAACACACCTGAATAGTCATCAGAACAAACATAGACTCAAAATCAAAGGCTGGAAGAAAATCATCCAAGCAAACAAGACCCTTAAAAAAAGCTGGGATGGCCATATTAATATAAGATGACACAAACTTTAGACTCAGAAAAGTTGTAAGGAACAAAGATGGACACTTCATACTAATCAAGGGATATGTGCAACAGGAAGAAATCACACTACTAAACATATATGCACCCAATGAGAGACCAGCAAGATATATAATACAATTATTGAAAATTTGAAAGAGGACATAAATAATAATGCAATAATTGTGGGAGACCTCAACACAGCCCTGTCAACACTTGATAGGTCAACCATACTGAAACCCAACAAAAATATACTAGACCTGAAAAGAGAAACAGAAGAAAGAGACCTAGTAGATATATATAGTTCACTCCATCCTCAGAAACTTGGATACACATTCTTCTCCAGTGTACATGGGTCATTCTCCAGGATAGACCACATGCTGGTACATAAAACATATCTTCATAAGATCAAGAGGATAGAAATTTATATTTATACCAAGGCTTTTCCTTTCCATGTCCCCCATATTTCACTGGGCCTATGCAAACAATTGTCACTCTAACACCGTTTCTGTTGTGCTTCTTTGACTCTTATCCTTCAAAAAGAAAAAAAAAAGAAAAGAAAAATTAAATAGTTAAATAAAAAACATGACAAACTTGAAAAAAATTCTAGAATACATAGAATAGATAAAAAAGTAAATAATCTCTTAAATTCAGTGAATGAAAAAATTAACACCAAAGTCTGGAGCTGGAGAGGTAATACAGTAGGTAGGGAGGGTACTTACCTTGCCTGCCACCATTTCAGTGAATGAAAACAGGTTAAGCACATGCGGATCCACTAGAATGCCATTTCAGATTCCATTAAGAGGTACATTTAGTGTGAGATTTAGGGACATACTAGGAGACTTGTCAACATGAACAAATGAATAACACTTTTGACTTCAAATGACGTCACAAGAAATAAGCAGAAATAACACAAACGTCCCTAGAAATGGCAAAGGACTAAGACAGAACAAAGATTGTAACTCCACACATGTCCCAATAAGCACTACAGACAGATGTATACTCCTGATCACCTCAAAAACTGCATCAGCAAAAGGTGGGGGATTCACATGAAGAGACAAGGTATTATCTTGGACAAAAATACTTGTATGAGGAACTCTTCAATCAATCAGCAACAATATAAACATCTGCACTGATGTGGCCTTGCATTAGTCTAGTCAGGTAATCCACTCCAGGTCCTTATGTAATGGTTTGAGAGTTTACCAGGCATCAAACACCTTAATAGGCAGAGTCATACAAATATTCTGGAAATCAGCATCCACCATCAACTTTTTGAGATTGTATTCTGTGGAACCCAAGTTCACACAAAGGCAAGTGCTCTCCAGCTGAGCCCCAGTTTGTAACATTTTCAACAAAATGAAGTCAGCCTTATAGAGATCAACCTAACAAAATCAAGCAAGATGAACTGGCAGTGGGGATGTGTTAATATGGACACACCCCTAAGTGCTCAGGGCTGATTCCTGGCTCTTCACTCAGCTATCACTTCAGGTGATACTCTGGGGAACATAAAGAAAGTTGGCTAGGTACAAGGCAAAAGCCTAAATAGGAGTACTATCCCTTGAGCCTCCAAGATGTATGCATTCCATTTTAAAAATTAAATACATATAGTTCATTACAGTTAAAAGTGATGCATCTGGGTCCCTCCCCAATTTCCAGGCACCTCCCTATGCCCTGAGCCCAGAGACTCCATTAGAAAGAAATTGAAGGAACACGTTTTATTGGAAGGACTCTGAGTTTCAGCATAGCTTGCAAAAAGTTAGGGTTGATGCCTGACTTTAGGATGTTCCAAAACAAAGACAGTAAAAACTTGAGCACTGTAGCCACTTATAAGACAGAGACAGAGGTGTTTAAGGACACAGGGATGAGACAGGGAGGTTCTGGAAAAGAGGGAAATGTGCTTAGAAAACATCTAAATTTGGTGCTTAGTTGGAACCTGGGCACATCCAGACTCAAGAGAGTCCACACAACCAAGCCCTGAGTAGATCCAGATTTACCTGACAGAGAGTCTGTCCCTGATGGAACATTTACAAAACAGCAGGGTCCTTATTATAACAAGGGCCAGACCTAGGACAGCACCAACAAGGACACAGGAAGGATCCCATAACATCTCCCTAGTTCCCCAGGCCATGAGGACTCAGATTTCTTCCTTAACGTTATCATGTCCCCCAACTTACTACCTCTCTCTCCAACTTCACATGTGTATTGAGTGCTAGTTTGCATGGTGGGTCATAGGAAAAGAGCATAGAGGCCAGTCGGTTCCACCAAGGCGGGAGGTAGGTTCAAGCAAGAGATTCCCCAACACAATAACCCCAGAATCCCACTTTAGTTCCCAGAGAGCTCCAACATCTGGGTTTCATAAATTGTTTTGGAGGGACGCTCAGTGCAGGAAAGGCCATTGTCAGGCGGCAGCATACTCTGGAAGCGACTCCAGTTCCCCTTACAGATGGCCCAGGGGAAACGATTCAATGTGAAATGCAGATCATGGGATACATAAGGACTGATGAATTTGGGGGACCCGGCCTCCTTGCCCTGGGTCAGCAGGCGGTGGCGGAGGTCATAGCAGCAGAGCTGGGCACCTAGGACAGTAGTAGGCAACCTTTTTTCAACTGAGCCAAATCTCGCCAAAACCACGATTGAAATTTATTTTGAGAATCACACAGGGTGCACACTGACAGAGGCTAGGAGCACAGTCCTGACTCCTGGAGCGGCCGCCCGGTACACAGAAGAGCCAAATTAGAAGTGTAAAGAGCCACATGTGGCTCGCGAGCCGCAGCTTGCCGACCACTGACCTAGGATGTTCATGTTCTCTCCCTTCAGGGAGCGCAGGCACACACTGGCAGAGGGGTGGTAGGCGAGGTGCTCCTCTGTATCGATGGCATTTGCCCACCTGAACTTGTGGTTCAAGCGCTGGTCAAACAAGGTGGCAACTCCACTCAGGGCCTCCTCAGGATATGAGCAGGGGCAGCTGGGGAGATTCTGCAGGGTCACTTTCAGGTACTGGATGAACAAATGCTGGCTGGAGTTCAGCCACCTATCACATCTGTCGGGATCTGCAGGGGAAGCATATGGGGGCAGAGGTCAGGCTGGTGGACAGGAGGATAATGTGTGCAGGAAAGCTCAGGACATGCAAGGTTCAAGCTGCAACTTGGCTGGTCTTTGTTGGTGGGGACCCATCTAGCAAGAAGCAGCTGACAGATAAGAGTTAATAGCACCCCAGGACACCTGAGCAAGAACCTTGGGTAGGATGCAGCTGGCCCAGGGATGAGCCAGCCCTGAAGGCCCCTATGTACAGAGCAGGTCCTTTAGGGGCTGCATGTGGGGATCCTGAAGTTCTTGAGAGTGATGTGAGGTACAGGGTCAGAACTCTGAGCTGATGTCTGAGAAGTGCTTTAATATTGTCCACACTGGTCACTCTGGCTCTGCACTCAGTCTCTCTAATGGCTCTGCACTCAGTCTCTCTAAATCTCATTCTGTTTCTCTGGGCCTTGGGGCTCATGCAAAATGTACTCCATAGCACACAGGCTCCTTAGCTTTCTCCCTGATTTTTTGGGGTCTTGGGTGAAGGTCACACTGTGCCTATGTGTCTTTCCATTAAGAGCTGAGTTACCACAATAATAGTGGGAGACCTCCACATTGCCCTGTCACCCTTGATAGGTCAACAAGGCTGAAACCCAACAATAATATACTAACTCTGAAAAGAGAAATGAAAGAAAGTGACTAGTATATATATATATATATATATATATATATATATATATATATGTGTGTGTGTGTGTGTGTGTATATGTATGTATGTATGTGTGTGCATATATATATATATATATATATATATATATATATATATATATATATGACAGTCCATCCCCAGAAAACTGTATACACATTCTTCTCCAATACACATGGGTCATTCTCCAGGATAGACCAAATGCTGCCCTTAAAACATATTTCCATAAAGTTAAGAGGATAGAAATTGTATTTATCAGATATATAGACATGTATCACATATATACATATATATATATATAATCAGATATATAGACAGACTATCTTCTCAGATTACAAGGCACTAAAATTAGAAGTGAACTACAATGGGACAAAGAAGGGAAACTTTAACACCTGGAAATTAAACAGCTCACTACAAACAATCTATGGGTCAGAGATAAAATAAAATAGGAAATCAAAACATTCCTGGAAACAAATGACAATAAAGACAAAAATTACCAGAATTTATGGGACACAGCAAAAGCAGTACTAAGAGGAAAATTTATTGCTTTGCAAGCACGCATCAGAAAGGAAGAAGGGGCCTACATACAAAGCTTAATCATGGGGCCTGCATAGTGACGCAAGTGGTCGGTCATTTGCCTTGCACAGGCTAACCTAGGATGGACCGTTGTTCTATCCCCTGGCATCCTATATGGTCCCCTAAGCCAGTAGCAATTTCTGAGAGCATAGTCAGGAGTAACCTCTGAGCATAACCTGGTGTGGCCCAAAACAAACAAAAAGACATACAAAAAAGCCTAATGACACAGCTTATAAAATTAGAAAATTATCAACAAAAGGAACCAAAAATAGGTGGGCAGAAGGAAATAACAACGCTTAGAGCAGAAATCAATGAAGTGGAAATAAAAAAAATTCAAAAGATCAACAAAAACCAACGTTGGTTCTTTGAAAAACTAAAAACAAGATTGATAGACCATTGGCAAAACTCAAAGAGAGAGAGAAACTTAATAGCCTGAGTTAGAAATGAAAAGGGGGGAAATCACTACAGATATTGCATAGATTAAAAGGGTAATTAGAAACTACTTTGAGAAACTCTATGCCATGAAACATGAGAACCTGGAAGAAATGAGTAAATTCTTGGACTCTTATAATCTTCCACAGTTAAACCAGGATGATCTAGCACAGTGGTCGGCAAGCCGCGGGCCACATGCAGCTCTTTACACTTTTTAATGTCCTCTTCTGTGTGCCAGACGGCCACTCCAGGAGTCAGGATTCTGCTCCTAGCCTCTGTCAGTGCTAAGGAGCAGAGTCCTGACTCCTGGAGCAGCCTCTCAGCACAAAGAAGAGCCACATTAAAATGTGTAAAGAGCCTCATGTGACTTGTGAGCCGTGGCTTGCCGACCACTAATCTAGCATATCTAAATAGACCCATAACTATGGAGGAAATTAAAATGATAATTAAAAGTCTCCCCCAAAACTAAAGTCCAGGCCCAGATAGATTCACCAACAAATGCTTTCAAACTGTTCTAGAGGAACTACTACCAATCCTTTTTCAGGCTCTTCCATAAAACTGAAGGACCAGGAATACTCCCAAATAGTTTTTATGAAGCTAACATCACTCTAATATCAAACCAGACAGAGATGCTGCTAAAAAAAAAAAAAAAAAAAAAACTAAACTAAAAACCAATATTCCTGATGAACACAGATGTAAAGATCACAACAAAATTCTGGCAAAAAAAAAAATCTGCCTCATTAAGAAGCTCATCTGTGCTCTCTTCGGCAGCACACATACTAAAATTGGAACGATTCAGAGATTAGCATGGTCCCTGTGCAAGGATGACATGAAAATTCGTGAAGCATTCCATATTTAAAAAAAAAAAAGAAGGTTATCCACCATGACCAAGTAGGTTTTATCCCAGGAATGCAAGGATGGTTTAACATACATAATCAACATAATGCACCATATTAACAAAAAATAAAAAATAAAAACCATATGATCATATCAATAGATGCAGAAAAAGTATTTGATAAAGTCCAAAACTCATTCTTGATGAAAACTGTCATCAAGATGGGAAATGCAAGGAACGTTTTTCAATATAGTCAAGACCATCTTCCACAAGCCAATGACAAATACTTTTTATCAATGGAGATAAACTGAAAGCCTTTCCTCTAAAATCTGGTACAAGACAAGGCTGCATTCTCACCACTCTTATTCAACATAGTGCTGGAAGTTCTTGCCATAGTGATTAGGCAAGGAAAAAATATTAAGGGCATTCAGATAGGAGAAGAAGTATTCAAGCTCTCACTCTTTGCAGATGACATGATACTATATTTAGAAAACTCCAAAGACTGTACCAAAAGGCTTAGAAACAATAGATTCACATAGCAAAGTGGCAGACTACCTAATAACACACAAAAATCAATGACTGTCTTATACATCAATAATGATAGAGAAGAAATGGACATTAAAAAATCCCATTGACATTAATGTCACACAAACTCTAATATATTGGAGTCAACTTAACTAAAGATGTGAAGGACCTATACATAGAAAACTACAAAACCCTGCTTCAAGAAATAAAAGAGGACACAAGGAAATGGAGATACATTCCCTGTTCTTTGACTGGGAGGATTAACATCATTAATATGCCAATACTCCCCAAAGCATTGTACAGATTTAATGCAATCCCTTTAAGGATACACATGACATTCTTCAAAGAAAAGAATCAAATACTTCTGATATTTATTTGGAATAATAAACACTCACTAATAACTAGAGCAGCCCTTGGGAAAATGAATATGGGAGACATCACTTTCCCCAACTTTAAATTGTATTACAAAGCTATAGTCTTAAACAGTATTGTATTGGAATAAAGACAGATTCTCAAATCAATGGAATAGACTTGAGTATCCAGAGAATGCCCCCCAGACATACAATCTTTGATTTAATCTTTGATAAATGGGCAAGAAATGAAAATTGGATCAAGGAAAGCCTCTTCAACAAGTGGTGTTGGCACAACTGGTCAGCCACTTGCAAAAACGTTAACTCCATCTAACACCATGCACAAAGGTTAAATCCAAATGAATTAAAGACCTTGATATCAGACCAGAAACCATATATATAGAACAACACGTAGGCAAAACACTCCATGACACTGAGACTAAAAGCATCTTCAAGGTGGAAACAGCACTGTCCAAACAAGTGGAAGCAGAGATAAACAGATGAAACTATATTAAGCTGAGAAGCTTCTGCACCTCAAAGAAAATAGTGCCTAGGATACAAAACTCACCCACAGAATGGAAGAAAGTGTTCACCCAATACCCATCAGACAAGGGGCTAATATCTAAGATATGCAAGTTACTGACAGAATGTAACAAGAAAAAAATCATCTAACCCCATCAAAAAATGGGGAGAAGAAATGAATAGACACTTCCCCAAAGAATTAATACAAATGGTCAAAAGGAGCATAGAAAAAATTCTCAACATCACTAATCATCAGGGAGATGCAAATCAAGACAACAATAAGGTACCATCTCATGCCATGGAGACTGGCACACAACACAAAGATCATGAACAATCAGTGCTGGCAGGGATGTGGGGATAAAGGAATTCTCATTCGTTGCTGGTGGGAATGTCATCTTGTCCAACTTTTATGGAAAACAATATGAAGATTTCTCATGAAAACTGAAAATTGAGCTCCCATATGATCCATGTTTGTAATTACAGTGTTTAAATATAGACAAAAAAATTTTAGGGAACAAACAAACAAACAAACAAAGAGCTGAGTGGCTAGAGGGAATGCCAGGATTGCTCTAGGTATCTCCTGCCCGGGTGTCTGATTCCTGCCATATATATCTGCCCTAGTTCCTGTGTAATGTGGACACTCTCAGCTCCTTCCTGGGGCCAAGAGAGATTAAGTGACATGAAAACAGAGTGTGATGTACAGGTTCAAACAAGGGGAACCCACAATGGTTCTAGCTTATGAGCCCATCAAGACCTTCTTTGGGAAAGTATCAAGCTAGGAAGCCAGGGCGTTCTGCAATTCAAACACATGTCACAACTCATAAGGGCCATTGACAAAATCTAAAATGGAGTGTGGGGAGAGTATTTTGCAGGTAACTCCATGATGAAGCTGTGTGCTCATGCTCACACCCTCTCTGCCCTGTCCAACACCCATTTCCATCAGGATACTCAAGGGTATAACAGGGTGCAACAGGTGGGACTCATTAGATTTTTCATAGAGGATGGAAAAATCAGAGAAGGGTCCTTGCTCCTCCCTGCTGTTCATCCCAGACTTCTCAGCATCATCTTTGCCTTGCCGGTGGCATGTATAGTCAGACCCACTGTCCAAGCTACTGGGACTGACCAAGGTTAAGCCATGAGTGGCTTTTCCCTCCAGCTGCTTGTCATCTCCAGTCTCCACGTTCCCCTGCTAAGGAAGATGGCAGATGGACAGTGACATAGGCTGACAACAGGCTTTGTGTGAAGGTCAGGGCCCAGGAAGGAAGAGAACCTGAATTTTCTTTGTTCTAGCTCATTATCTTTACAACCTTATGTATCCCCCAAGACACAGGACTTCGGTATTCAGACTTGAGACAAGACAGAACTTAGTTCTGGGATACCCACCAGGTGAATATAAGCTTCTTTGCATCTGGGTCTCCCAGCCTGGGGTTACTCAGCCTTGGGAGTTAATAGTAACTGTGGCTTCCCAGTTTCCTCATTATAGGCCAAAAGTGAGAAGAAAAAGCCCCAGTGTGTCCCCAGTAAAGTTCAAAGACTTTCTGTCCACAGGGGGACAGAAACAGGAACATGAATTGCTGTGCACAGGAATTGAGTGCTTGCAGTGAAAGGACAAAGCCTTGGCATTAGAATGCAAGCAACCCTTCCTCTCTGAGTAAAAGCCCACAACTCAATATTGAACATCAATGCAACCTCAGCTATTATGAACTAACAAAGGGAACACCCCCAAATTGGGGCAAAAATAGCATAATAGAAGAAGAAACTGAAAGTTTCTAATGCCACATACTCAGATATGGTGATGATTAAATAAGGAATTCTAAGATGTATGTTAGGTTATGGGCCCCAAACTTCAATCCCTCCACCATACAAGGTGTGAACTCTATCACAGATTTTATACACAGTCACTTGGCTACACACACACATACACATTTGTTTATACACTTATTTGTATAAAGCATGAAGCAAAGTCTTTTGTTCATTTTATTTGTTAGTGTCATACTATGTGATGTTTGGGAACTGATTATTTTCAAACTTGAGGTAACACCAGGTAACACTCAGGACCAAGTAGAGGCAAGCATTGAAACTTCACCTCACACACTACACAGCCTAGAGTGTAGGTTAGGGAAGGTGAGACTCATGGCAGAGCTCCTGCCTTGCACATGACACCTTGAGATGGATCCCAGCTCTCTTCACATGAGCTGAACTTGCCTTTGGCAGCTCAGCTGTTTGGATTCCAAGCATGATAGCCAAGAATCTAAGAGTTACATGCTCAAGTCCAGCCTCACTCACAGCCCCTCTATGTCTGCATCCAGAAAGGGAGGAGAACAGCTCTGCTTCCTCCTTCATAGGAGCCAAGATCCCACCTACAGGGGTCCTGTACATTCTGTAGCATAATGGGATATATGTCCCCTGGAGTGGCAAGGTGAGTGTCGCCATACTTCAGGCATGAGAAGCTGATGCTGCATTGGAAGAGAGGATCACTCAGGGGATCACTCAGGACCCAGGATACAGACCAAATAAATGGACAAATCTCAGCATCAATGAAATGAAGCTCAAGTGCAGAAATAGCAGAGAATAGGATTCTCTTGGACATGCTTTTTGGAGGTCAGGATGCAACTTTTCATTAAGCATCCCCTGAGGGGATGAGACCCTGTGTCAGCAACTGGGAAGGCTCACAGCAGGGGTTAGGAGTCAGGGGAGGGATTAGGAGTCAGGGGAGGGATTAGGAGAGGAGGAAATGGTCAGGTAGAATCTGTGTCCATAGCTACCCATCCTGCTAGTGCTAGGCTCTGTGCCCTTCCTTCCCCTGGGACAGTCCATTTCTTCTGCTCTCTCCTGCGGGCTCTTCTCCCTCAAAAACACCCAATAAGGCAGTTACCTCCCTGGGGAACATGTTCATAGGGCCCAGGAGCCATGAACTCCCTCCTTCCCCATTCTCCTCCTCGTCTTCAAGCTCCCCCACTCCTCTTGGTAATTCACAGTTAACCACCAGGATTGCCAGCAGTTAGTGACACTCTAATATTTCTAATTATGAGATCATATAAAATTCTCTGATAAATTTTCCCCCATTCATCAGGAGCACTCACTGGCTTCCACCTGATCGTGCCTCTATGCATCCCCACAGGGTCATTTCTCTTATTTGATTTCAGAGGCTGCACCAAGATTTCACTATGCTCAACCCATCCAGAGCAGATGCCATTTAGGAAAGTCTAGTGAATGTCTCCTCTACTAAGCACATAGGCTTCCAGGAAAAGTTCATTCAGTGTGTGGCATAGTGTGTGTGTGGCTGTCCACAATGAAAAAGAAAATATACCATGGTTTCTGCCCTTAATCTCAACCAAGAAAGTTATAACCCACTGCCCTCAACTCAAAATAGGGCATAACTCAGTCTCTATTCATGCACCACAGTTCACCTCTACGTTCGTTGTAGATTCCTTGGACAGTTCTTTAGGACTCTGGTACATCTCCATAGGAATCCCGCAGACAGCAACCAGCATCAGCATGAATAGCAGGCCTAGGAGGAGTTTCACTCTTGGGACAAGTGGAAGCCTCATCTCAATCACCACTTGCAGGGCTTTGGCACCTCTAGTGCTCACTGGCCTGTGTGGGTCTCTGCTGGGCCTTTTCTTCTTTGGGGAGAGGGTATGGGGGTGATTCCACTCAGTTTGCGCTCATACTAAGTCCCCATCCCAACACCAATAATTACACTGCCCAGGCCAAATCAGCATGATGGTAGCCCTGCCTTCCCCAGGGGCTTTCAGCATTCAGGACCAATCTGGCCCAGGGGCAAAGCCCTATCCCCTGGCTACACTGCTTCAGGCCCTGAGCTGTCAAAGTTCAGCCCCAAGAGAATTTCTCTTCAGGGGATTGCCTCTGCCCTGGCTCTTCTTTCCTCCCCAGGTGACCTGAGGTCACTATTGGGACATGGACCTCCAAAGCCTGCAGATTGTGGCTCATATTTCATGTGACTCCACAAAGTTTCTGGGGGAACATGGCCTGGAGGTTCTCCTATTTCCTTGTTGCTGGTTATATAAGGTCATGGACTGACCCTATTTCTATTCTGTGCACTTAGTGTCTCAGTAGGTTCCAGAGCACTCAAAAAGCAGGAGCAAGTGTGTACTTAGCTGTGATTTTAATTTAATTTTAGACGGATTCTTGTTGGAATGTGTTGGAATGTGTCCCCAGAGGACCCAATTTGTCACTGAGTGTCACCCAGTTCAATACAAAACGTGTGGCTTCCTAACCTTCTAGAATGGCTTTCCTTTGGGGTCCTCATGTAGGGTACACATGGTCACAATTAATTCTCAGTATAGGGCAAAGATTATACTCTAAGGGCACACTCAAAAATTGACACTCTAAAGGTGTGGATCCAGAGGTTGTTGAAATAGGAGTTCAGTGACTGTCAGTTGGTGTGGAGCCCAGGAAGGTCAGTGTGGGCAGTGGAAGACATTTGGATGGTGCCGTCTATTATTCCATACAAGGAGCTCCAGGGCCAATGAGCTTCAAGGCAGGGACTTCAGTTCTCTAAAGTGCTGGGACTTGCTGAAACAAGGACAGAGTCCACTGTGAGATGTGGAGACTGGCAGAGGCAGCAGCTTGGTTAGGGGCACAGGTATGAACTTTACCTATGTTCAGTGGTACAGACTAGATATGTGGTTTTTAATGGTGCCAACTCAGTGGCCTCTGGGAAGAGGCTTCTTCCTCTGATGTATTTATCAGGTGACAGCATTGAGAGTTATTGGACTCCATGTTTGTCATCTGGAGGAGCCCAAGTGATAATGTGTTTATGCATATGTGTGTGATCCTGCTGCTAGTGTTAACAGTAACAAAGCCCACGTTAAAATTATGAACTATGGTTGTGGATCATTCTTACTTTGTACAAATGACATTTATGAGTTCCATTCCCAACAGTGCAAATGAAAAAAGGGGTCGCACTGCTTCCACAATGTAAAGATTCTCAGCTTCATGACTAATCTCAGAAGAGATACAAGCCAAGCCATTGATCTCACAGATACACCAGTCTTTAAATAGAAAACTCTGGCCTCTACCCAGGTAGGGAATACAAGCATTCTCCTTCCTGCTGAAGCAACTGCATTCATAACCACAGCTGTTGCTATACAAAAGGCCCAACTTCTTTGCTTTTTGACTAATTTCTGAAGATAAATCAAACAACTCCCAGGTAGCGTGTTGTTTAGGCTGAAAACTCTGGCGTATTTTTTAGAGAGAATGAGATTAATAACTCACCAAAAGTACTTTACCTGTAAGTTTTCACTCAGATTTGATGGACCAATACACAGCTTGATGTATAAACAATAGCTCGGGAACATCATAGACTCAAAACCAACTTTCCAAGAACTTTAAAACAAAAATAATTCTCATCAACACATGGAACTTCTACAAAAAGATGACATAAAACTCCATAATAATAATCTTGTTCAATGTAAATGTCTTAGATTGACCAATTAAGAGAGATAAAGAGGTATAGGGATTAGAAAATTTATTCAACCTTCTGCTGCCTATAAGAAAAATATTTGAACATTAAGTGCAAATTCAGTCTCAAAGTCAAAGATTGGTCCATATTTGTACTAGATGACATCAATTTAAGGTCTTAAAATGTTAAAAGAGACATATAAAGTCATTTCTCATGATCAAGCTATATGTACATTTGGAATAAATCGTTCTCCCAAATGCACCTAAATGCACTCCTATATGCACCTGACAAGAGACCAGAAAAAAAATCTTAAAAGCAATATCTAATAGTCTTGAAAGTAAACATCAGAATAGACGCAATAATGTCTGGAGACTTCAACATTTCTGTCATCTCTTTATATCAATTAAACTAAAATTTAGTAAGGAAATACTTGCTTTGAAGGGAGAAATGGAAGAGAGGAGTTTAGTATCTATCTATATGTCTATCTACTGTCTATCTATCTATCTATCTATCTATCTATCTATCTATCTGCTATCTATCTATCTATCATTTTATTCCCCCCCCCAAATTAAATACACTTTCTTCTTCAATGCACAAAAGACATTTTTCAAGTTAGACCACATGCTGAACCACAAACATACCTCCATAAAATTAAAGATAGAGGGCCCGGAGAGATAGCACAGCGGCGTTTGCCTTGCAAGCAGCCGATCCAGGACCAAAGGTGGTTGGTTCGAATCCCAGTGTCCCATATGTTCCCCCGTGCCCCAGGAGCTATTTCTGAGCAGACAGCCAGGAGCAACCCCTGAGCAACGCCACGTGTGACCCAAAAACCAAAAAACAAAAAAAATTAAAGATAGATATTGTATCAGTTATCTTCTTAGATCATGATGCATTAAAAATAGATTAATCACAAATCAAAATGAAGAAATAACTCAAACACCTGGAAATTAAATAGCTCACTATTGATCAATCAATGGGTCATAGAGGGAATCTAAGGATTCCTGAAAACACAGCGCTGGAGCAGTACTCCAATGGGTGATGCACTATTCTTGTATGTGACTCACCCATCTTTGAACCCCAGCACCCACATAGTCCCCCAATTCTGCTAGGAATAATTCCTGAGTGCAGAGCCAGGAGTAACCTTTCAGAACTGCAAGATATTGTCAAAAAAAAATTCTAGGGAAAAAAAATGAGAACTACCAGAACCTGTGGGTTCTGAGGTATAAAGACCCACTTAGGCTTAATTAGCATTAGGTAGGTACATCTATCTGACAACTACATCTGCCCCACCCATGTATATTGAGTCTGAGCAAATAAAAATCACATGGGAAGAAGGTTGGCAATCAGTCCACAAGGTTAGAAGCCTCCTAGCCCCATGCTTTTCTTCCTTTTGGCTGTCTTGTTTTCTTAATTAATTTATTAATTAACTTCTAAATTCCCAGCTTCAAAAAAATTCACCCTGGGTTGGTAAGTGGAGCCTCTACAGTCATTTAATGATCAGAAACAAATGAAATAATGTAATAGTCTGCTATCAACAAGAGCTTACTAAACTTTTTGTCAAAGTATTAATGATCTAATTGGAGATACAATCATTTTCACAAATTTGTCATTGTACTTCTTTTATTAAAAATTTCTTTCTTTTTTATTTTCTCTTTTTATTCTTTTTCAAATTATTTTGCTTTCACTTACATGTAAACAAGTGTATTATGGTCCACTATGTCAACTATGTGATGAATGTTCTTTAAATGAAATAAAAAAATTTTAATTACATTTTATTTGTAATGTTATACACAGGGAATCTATAAATGTTTTCTATCACTGTTTTCTGAATAAATAGTTTTGTAAAAGAATCATCATTATGGTTTCTACTAAGATGAACTATGTATAAAGTGGACTTATTTTAGTCAAAAGTGTCAATTACTGGTGGTGAGGATAAGTTCAGGAGAAAACACTATTTGCATAGGGATGTGAGGGGAATTGTATATTTTATTCTGATACTCTTGTCATTTTCTGGAACATTTGTCATATTCTGTACATTTCACTAGATGCCATCACATTTCACCAATCAGCAATCTTCATTCATTCATTCATTCTTGGCTATCTGTCTCCCAATCCCTACCCTCTCTCCTCTGCTTTCATGACCCAAACAGCTGTAAAGGCATCTTGGTGAAACATGCTGTATCCTTTCTTGTTCTTACTCCTCCCCAACACTCTTGGTGGTTCTCATTCTTTCATAAATTCAATTTTATGGGTACATGCTACATCAATAAAAATATTTCCTCTCTTCTGTTGCCTCTATCTATGATGCTGTGGTAGCCTGGTTATCTTTTCTTTTTCTCCTTTTGGTTTATGCTACACGAGTCTAGGTGCTCAGGGTAACAGAGAGATACTCACAATTTAGTTCTCCAGGGTTGATCATGGCCTAAAATGTCCTGGGGATGTCAAATGTAGCCTATCCAGAGTTTTTGTTAATTTGGCATGTCAACAGAGCTCCTTGGTTGAATGGTGAAGCTGCTTGTTCTCATTCTTTGTGATATATGCCAGTCTCTGTGGTATGAGATGGTATCTCATAGTTGTTTTTATTGGCATCTCCCTGATGATTAGTGATGTGGAGCATTTTTTATGTACCTTTTAGCCATTTGTATTTCTTTTCTTTCTTTCTTTCTTTCTTTTTTTTGTCAAAGTGTTCATTTCTTCTCCCCATTTTTTGATGGGGTTAGATTTTTTTTCTTGTAAGTTCTGTCAGTGCCTTGTATATTTTGGATATTAGCCCCTTACCTGATGGGTATTGGGTGAATAGTTTCTCCCATTCAGTAGGTGACTCTTGTATTCTTGGCACTATTTCCTTTGAGGTGCAGAAGCATCTCAGCTTAACATAGTCCCATTTGTTTATTTCTGCTTTCACTTGTTTAGAGAGTGCTGTTTCCTCCTTAAAGATGCCTGTGGTCTCAATGTCATGGAGTGTTTTACCTACATGTTGTTCTATATACTTTATGGTTTTAGGTCTGATATCTAGGTTTTTAATCCATTTGGATTTTACCTTTGTACATAGTTTTAGCTGGGATCTAAGTTCACTTTTTTGCAAGTAGCTAACCAGTTGTGCCAAAGTCCCTTACTGTTTGACTATCACTCCAATTTATAATACTTTGTCTTTTTATCAAACTTACAGCCACTTCCCCCTCCCTTTGTTGCTGATGTTGTTGCAATTGTGGTGCACATTTGGTTGTGGTATTCACAGGTACTCACAGGTGTTCACAGGTATTTAATTCTGATACTCTGTCCCTTCTCTTGTAGTCCTTGCTGGGTCACTATGAATCTAAGCACTCTTTTGTAGTACCAATGTCAACATAGTAAATATTTCAGACAAGATTGAGTGGTGGGGAGGGACCCAGAGGTTGACCTCGGGACCTTAAGAGGTATTTTAGTCAATGAGTTACTTCCTGGGTTCTTTGTCAAACTTTAGTACATTTCACATAACCCAATATGAAGACCAAATTACACTCATTCACTCATTCTATCTAGCTCTGAAACAGTCCCTGCCTCTCTACTTTGATGCTATATTCCTTACCTAGACAGCTTAATAACCTATTGCTAGATCCTACTGTCCTGTCTTCTCACTTTCCTGGTACCACTGGTAGTCTCTCTCACACTCGCTCTTTCTCTCTCTCTCTTTCAGGGAACTGATTGCTGCTATAGTTGAAATGTTCAGACATGAAGATCTACTTGCAATGTTTATAGGGATATGAAGGGAATTGTGTATTTCATTCTGATACTCTTGTCATTTCCTGGAACATTTGTTGTATTCTGAGCATTTCACCAGATGCCATTACATTTTACCAATCACCAAAGCTACATTCATTCTTTTATAGTTACCTGTCTCTCAATCCCTACCCTCTATCCTCTGCTTCTATGACCTGAACAGATGTAATGACATCCTGGTGGAACATGCTATATCCTTCCTTGTTCTCACTCCTTCAAAAAACTCTTGGTGGTCCATTCTTTCATGTCACAACAATAAAAAATATTTTCTCTCTTCTGTTGTTTGTTTATGATGCTGTGGTGGCCTGGTGATCTTCTCCTTTTCTCTTTTTAGTTTATGCTACACCAGTCTAGGTGCTCAGGGGAATAGAGAGAAACTCATAGGCTCAGTTCTCCAGGGATTGATCACGGCCAAATTAGAGGACTAGGAAGTTCCAAGATAGATTTTGAAACTCCCACATGTACAACACACAAAAACCACCCTTTGAGCTCTTCCTTGACATCTCATCTGTCACTTGGGGCAGGAATGAAGAGGATCTGGCTGGGGGTGCACCTTTGGTTGCTTAGACCCTCTCAGGGAGACAAAAATCAGCTATTTTTCCAAACCCAGGACTCTGTGTGAGGTTGAAGAGGAAAGAGAAAATTAGAGAAAAACTATCCTGTATCTACAGTGCTAAATTAGATGAAGGAGGAGTTGGTGTTGATTGTGGGGTCATGTTTGGTTTCTGAGGTTGGAACAGGAAGGATCCCTAATGAAACCAGTGCAGTGACCCACAGGACCAGTAGTGGACAAGGATGTGTGATAGCACCAACTTCCTTTCCCTTGTCCCTGAGCCTATTCTTTGACCTTCTTCTTCACAGGGGTCTATAAGCATGCACATGTGCCCTGGGCTCTAAATTTGTGTGGAATTTGGTGCAAATGTCATTGAAACGAACTTTAAAGATTTAAAGATTTGTGAAGCTGAGCCAACAAGCTTATATGGTGACTGTGATGGTTCATGAAAATGGCTGCTAGGATTTCTGGAAGCACAGAGGCACAAGCAGGAGTATGGAGGCAAACCAGCCCGCTCTAACCATCCCTGAGGAGGTCAGTAACAAAACAAGCAAACCTAGAGTATTGAGTGGCTAGAAGACTCAACAGTGATGAGTGGAAAAGAGGTGAAACTGAGTCATGGTATGGCAACATTTAGGACAAAAGACTTGCCTGCCTCCTCCCAGGGGAGATAGGGCTTCAGCACCATCAGCTACAGTCCTGTAGTCAGGAGATTTTGCTGCTAGTTGTGCCTGTCTTTTGAGAGGTAGATGAATCTATCTATGGATTTGGCATGTGCACAGACATGGTGATCAGCTGGGGATCATAGATGTGGCTCATTTTCTTCTTTCTTCCTTTTTGATTTCTCTTTCTTCATTTCTCCTTCCTTCCTTTCTTTCTTTTTACTTTTTCTTTCTTTCTTTCTTTCTTTCTTTCTTTCTTTCTTTCTTTCTTTCTTTCTTTCTTTCTTTCTTTCTTTCTTTCTTTCTTTCTTTCTTTCTTTCTTTCTTTCTTTCTTTCTTTCTTTCTTTCTTTCTTTCTTTCTTTCTTTCTTTCTTTCTTTCTTTCTTTCTTTCTTTCTTTCTTTCTTTCTTTCTTTCTTTCTTTCTTTCTTTCTTTCTTTCTTTCTTTCTTTCCTTCCTTTCTTTCTTTCCTTTCTCTTACTATATCAGCACACCTCAAGGACCAAACTCTGATAATCAAATGATCCAAACTCTACTGCTCTATTGCTTCTGTGATATCCTAAAACTTGAAACTATTCTTCATAAAAAAGATAAAAGGTCAAATATTACACGGTGCAAGGAGCTCAGACATTACACCATGATGTGTGGTGACCCCACATGACTGAGATACCAAATAGGACCCTGACAGCTCACTACTCAGGCACAGTGTTTACTAGTAAATTCCCTTAAAACAAGATTTCAGCACCAAGGAGAGCACATGTCCTTCTGCCATGGGCCCATCAGACAGGAGGTGAAGTAATGAGGTTTATTAGGAGGATCCTGAACTTTAGCCTGTTGGGAGGTAGAGTTGATGCCTGACTTGTGGGTGTCTTACAATGAGGAGAGTGAAGACTAGAGTACACAGCCCTTTAGCAGGCAGGGATATGAGCATGAGAGGTCACATATGGGACAAGGCAGGGTGGTTCTGGGAGAGCTGAGAATATGCTTTGAGATCATCTGTTCTTGGTGCTAGGGTGGAACCCTGGGCCTCCTGTAGGCAAAGCTGTGCTCTAGCCCAAGGCACAACTAGGTCCCATGTGAATCCACTCAGCACAGCTCTGAGCAGATCTGGACTCACATGAATCAGGGGAACATTCACATCACATCAGGATCAAATTTTGGGAGACAATGTTAGGATTTGAGTTGACACCCTAGTTGGGTCTCAGAGTCAAATACCACCTCTGATAATGCAAGATGCAAAAAGGAGTTTATTCGACTATTCAGGACCAAGTTTCATCCAACCAAAAGAGTCTTGACAAGGACACTGAAACAAAATCTTAGCCAGTCTAAAAAGATATCACTAGCATTAAGCCTTTCATTGGTTAATACAAGCAGTTCAACTTTACAACATACATGATTGGCCTATAACTCTCATGCCATACATGATTGGCTTACATCATTTTGCACACAAGGCACATTATTTCTTAGCATTGATGTTTCAACTTATCTCTAACTTATCTGACTCAACTTTGGTTGTGAAGACGCTCTTACCAGGTGGAACTTTCCAGACCCACTGAAGTTCCTCTATCCAAATAGAATAGGGAGGGTATTGACACCCCTGCATTCTTTCTGTGGCTTTATTTCTGAGTTAACCCCCTCTGCTTCAACTAACAGTGGAAGCTTTAGCTAACCTGCCCAAAGAACTGCTTTTAACTTGTCTCAGGAGAAATTGCTTTTACTAGGATTTGGGCTTGCTTTAGTTTGGAACCCTTATCATGAACACCAGGAGAACTTGGTCCTCACAAAATCATCTCCAAGGAGTAGAATATAAACTTCTAATGGAAAAGAGAATGGAATGCTGCAGATATCTCCTCAGTATTCCAGTAATGGGGATAGAGCTTCTATTCTCACCCTGCATATCCTCCAGACATCTTCTAGACACCAAATGGAAACCTATGGCAGGATTGTGTGAGGTTTACAGGCAGAGAGCACAGGAAACCATCAGAACTCATTAAGATCAGGAGGGGTCATGAAGATTGAACCAGGAGATTCCCCAACACATCAGCTCCCTTCTGGTACCCACATTAGTTTGCTGATAGCTCCAGCAACTGGGCTTCATATATGCGCTTGGAGGGACGCTGCGGACAGGACAGGTCATTGTTGGGGGGCAGAAGAGTGTGAAAGATACTCCAGTTTCCCTTACATATATTCCAGGGGGCATAGTCCACTATCATATGCAGGACATAAGAATATTCAGGACTGATGAGGTGGGGGAACCCAGCTCTCTTGCCCCGGGTGATCAGGCGCCCTCTAGCATCATAACAGCAGAGCTGGGAGGCCGTGGAGTTGAAGTCCTTCCGCAGGGAACGCATGCACCGGCCATCAGCGGGGTGGTAGAACTTGTTGTCTAATTGCAGTTTTGGAATGTCCCTCCAGTAGAAATTGCGGTTATGACGATGGTCGAGCCAGCCCACAAGCTTAGGGTCTGATCCCGCATACTCAGAATCAATAAGAAAATGGCAGGGGCAGCTGGGCAGTTCCTTCTGCAGTGATTTCGAATAATTTGTGTAGATGTCATAATAGTAGCTCATCCACTTGTTACATAGGTTCATCTCTGTAGGAAGTGGGGGCAGTGGTAAGGAGGACATTGTGTACAGGGAAGGTCCAGTCTCTAATAGGACAAAGCTTAGAGGGAGAGGGATCCACCAAGTGAGGAGCAGTCTACAGATAAAAATGAACAACATCCCAAATTCCTTAAATCATAGCCCTGGAGAGGATGGAGCTTGCCCAGAGCTGAGCAGGCCCTCACAGCCCCTATGTGTGGTGTGGCTTTTTTAGGGGCTGCATGTGGGGATCCTGAGTCCTAGATAGTGGATGGGAATAAGGGGTTTGGAGTGGATGACTGAGAATTGACTACAATATTGACTACATTGGCCACTCTGGCTCTGAACTGGGCCTCTCTCTGCCTCAGTCTGTCTCACAGGGCCCTTGGGATATGCTCTACCATCTGAAAAATCTGCTTTCACTCCCCCACAGAACACAGACTGCTTCACTTTTTCCCTGACTGTTAGGGCCCTGGGTGGGACTGTATTCATTGCTCCTGCATCTCCCCCATAAGAATTGAACTGCTAGAGAGCAAGTTAAGGGCCTGCCTCGAGTTTCCATGCCCAGCCCGCTGATTCCTTGCATGGGGCCATGCTAATCTTCGCTGTATCATTCCAATCTTAGTATATGTGCTTCTGAAGCGAGCAAACTTGCCCACTGATTCCTGAAGTGTGTATCTGTCACAACATTTGGAGGTGAATAGGGTAAGCTGAGACTTGGTCAGCAATTCTTGAGGTACAGTAAGATCAAGTGACATGGACACAGTGGCCATTCTTTAGGAAAGAACAAACTGACCTCATAGTGCCCTCTGAACTCTCAGACTCCATCAAGATTGTGGCAGGATAATTCGCTTCAAACACCCCTATGTATTCCACACTCACATAAGACTGCACACATCAGGCTGGTGATGCGTTCCAGTGCAGAGGGAGAGCACTCTGCATGTGGTTTTACTGAAGAATAAAGGTGCATCAATAAGCCCTCCCACTGTCGATGTCCCCTTGCTGCCTGTGACTCAACCTTGTCCCACTCACATTCCCCTCAGGGATTTCAAGTATGTCAAACTAGAGTTCAATGAAGGAGGTTCTCACCAGAGTCCTTATTGCTGGATGTGTTTCCACTGTTTGGTCTTTGCTGCTCTCCAACCTCTGTGTCTTCCTGCATGAACAGACGACAGAAAGACAGTGACATAGACTGACAATAGGCCGTGCACCTGGAGCCTGAGAAGTTAGCAGGAGGCAAAAGATGGAAACCACTTATATATAGGACTAGACTATGGCCCACTTAGCATAGGATTAACTACACCTGATCCCTGATCTTATACAGGAGTGTATGATGAGGCTGGTAACAAAGGAGTGGTGCATGAAGGAAAAAGAGTGTCTTATTATAAATTGCCCTTTTTAGAAATATTAATGAGAGCAATGCCTCTTTAATGTCATCTTACACAGGAACAAAAGTATTTACTAAAAAGGCAAATAAAGAAGGCTGTGGATGGCTTTGACCAAAGCAGTACATGATTGGAGACCTAAGCCTGGACCCCCAAGACATAGATTTAAAATGGTGGCTCTATAACATATTAAATATAATAAAAATCCTGCTCACAGCTCAGGCTGGGAAGGTTTCTAAAATCAAGTAAAGATTAACCACATTAACCTCTGATCTTAGGTCATATAGTTAATATATACAATCACCAGAGTGCCATTGTTTAGAAATAGTAAGATTAGATCTGATTCTTGATGAGGTCAGCATCCTTAGAAAATTGTTTTTGAACTATCCTAATAATGAGAATGTACGAGGGAAATAGAAAGCCTGTCTAGAGTACAGGCGGGGGTTGGGTGGGGAGGAGGGAGATTTGGGACATTGGCGATGGGAATGTTGCACTGGTGATGGGTGGTGTTCTTTACATGACTGAAACCCAAACACAATCATGCATGTAATAAAGTTGTTTACATAAAAAATGTAAAAAAATTTTAGATTAAAAATAATATACCAAAACCCTTCTCAATCCTCCACACAGATACAGAAAAAAAAGTGTTAATAATGTGTTGACAAGAGGAACCTTTAAATTGATGTATTTTGATTTTTTGCCAGTATCCTGCTGTTAAATGTATAAAATACTTAGAGAAATAAATGCAGTTGCTCTGCAGCTGAGGCTCAAGCCAAAGCACTCAGCCACTTTCCAGCACCCAAGACTTTGAGTCTTTGGTTACTCCAACCACTTGCTCACCTGTCTTCCAAGGATGACCGCTCAGCCATATATATATATATATATATATATATATATATATATATATATATATATATAGAGAGAGAGAGAGAGAGAGTGAGAGAGAGAGAGAGAGAGAGAGAGAGAGAGAGAGAGAAAGAGAGAGAGAGAGAACATAATTTGGTGGAAATAGGATAATGGATGGAAAGACTAAAGATGTCAAATTCCAAATCTTCAGATAACATTTTATCAATTCTATTGATTCTATCTATTTAGGGTTGTTTAGTGCTGGAGCTCAAATCCAGGACCTGCAAAAGGGTGTTATGAACTATACTGCACACATACCTGAATATGTCCAAATACATACACTCTCTCTCCTTCTCCTCCTCCTCCTCCTCCTCCTCCTCCCCATACTGCCTATTTCCTTCCCTCTCCTGGCCTCTCTGGCCCCAGTCCCTGACTCTTGTCCTCAGTACTCAGTCCTGAGATCATTCTAGCTGCTAGAAGATGGCTGGCTATGTCCTTCCACGCCAATCACACAAACATTTCTCAAGTAAAACCCAAAGACATCACTGGGGGCCTTGGCTCCCACTCCAGGCTCTATCCACTCAGAACTAGGGCAGCATCCAGCAGCTCCTACAAACTCTCAACACGCACTATGAACCCTAGAAAAGCCTCTCTCAGCCACAGTGCTCAACTCAGCAATAGCTCCTAACACATTCCATTCCCCAGTCGGCATCCCACAACTCACCTGTATCTCTTCTATGGGGGTCGTTGGCTGAGCCTCAGTACTCTGGTTCTTCTCCACCTGGGTCCCGCAGACAGCGACCAGCATCAGTGTGAGCAACAGCAGGCCTGAGTGGAGCCATGCTTGTGGGACAAATGGGAGCCCCATTTTAGGTGCTGCTCAGAGTAGCTTGGACCTCTTCAGTGTGCAGCGGCCTGCATGAGTCTGTGCTGGGCCTTTTATTCCCTGGAGAGGGGGCATGTGGGCAGGGCTATCCATCTTGACAATTACAGGGTCCAATCCTGCCCCAGGGACTGCCCTGCCCAAGCATGATTAGCATCAGGCTGTCCCCATTGTTCCAGGTAAGGCACTCAGTGGTCAGGAGTTATCTGGACCCTATGCCCTCCCGGAGATTGGACACTTCTGACTCAGGCCCCAGAGCTGACACAGTCCAGCCCAGTGCAAATTTCTGGTCAGGGAAAGTGGCCTCTCCTTTGTTTCCTCTTCCCTCATCAAGTGTCCAGAAGCCACTCTAGAAAAGGAGTTTCCCTAGGACTTGCAAATCCTGGCCAATATTTTCTGTGTCTCCAGGCAGATTTCTGAGGGACATGGCCTAGAAGCAACTCCCCCATATCTCCCAGCTTCCCTGATGCTTGTGGAGATGACAAGAGAGGTAACAACTCAATTTCTGTTCTCTTTATTCAGTGTATTAGGGGATTAACAGGAGACCCCAAGACTAGGGAGCATCAAGTTTTAGAAGCACGGCAAAAAAATTGAAGGCTACAATACCTCCAGCAAGAGAGTGTCAGGCAGCAGGCCATTGCCTACAATCTTCTTTTGAGATAAGGATTCAGACCCTGAGCTCTAAGGCTAGAACTGTGGGCATCCTAGTGGCCTGGGTGAAGCTGTTCAAAATAGAACTCAGTCATCCAAAATGTGGATGGTAGCCCTGAGTAAGTCAGTAAGGCAGGAGAAGCATTAGGATGATGCCCACCCTGGCCCACCATGCAGTCTGCGGCTGCTTCTCTGATAATTTCTAGAAGTCTGAAACCTGGGCATCACTGCTTCCATGAGCCAAACTCAGCTTTCTAGAGACCAAAGAGCTGATGGGAGCCTCTGGCAGCATTGCTTCCTTCTATTCCCCCACGCCAGGGCCCCTAATGCAGCATTTTTTAAACCACTATGCTGCAGCACACTAGTATGCTGTGAGATATTGTCTGATGTGTTGTGGGAAAAATTCCAAATTCATCCATAACATGCGGCTTCTGCTCATAAATAGACCAATCATTAGATTATTTCATAATAAAGTAATTATAAAATAATTTCTTTGTGTTTATTTGATTCCTACTCAAGAGAATTAATTGCTTTATATATAGTTAATATAGTCAGAAAGTTAACTTTTTTTAACTTTTTTTTTTGGCTTTGATGCTCAGGGGTTACTCCTGGCTAAGTGCTCAGAAATTGCCCCTGGCTTGGGGGGACCATATAGGACGCCGGGGGATGGAACTGCGGTCCTTCCTTGGCTAGCGCTTGCAAGGCAGACACCTTACCTCTAGCGCGCCACCTCGCCGTCCCCTCCCCCCCTTTTTTTTAACATTTTCTAATGGTAGTGATATTTTTTTCATGAAAAAAAGTGTTTCTATGCACAAAAAGATTGAAAACCACTGCCCCAATGAGTCTGCTTTCTTTAACTTGGATTTTTTTGTTTGTTTTTGGATTTTGGGCCACACTCAGTGATGCTCAGGGATTACTCCTGGCTCTGCACTCAATAATCCCTCCTGGCTTGGTGGACCATATGGGATGCCAGGGATAGAACCAAGGTCTGTCCTGGGTCAACATGTGCAAGACAAAAAACACCCTACTACTTGTACTGCCACTCTGGCTCCTGCTTTTTTTAATTTTTTTTTTTTTTTTGGTTTTTGGGCCACACCCGTTTGACGCTCAGGGGTTACTCCTGGCTATGTGCTCAGAAATCGCCCCTGGCTTGGGGGGACCATATGGGACGCCGGGGGATCGAACCGCGGTCCTTCCTTGGCTAGCGCTTGCAAGGCAGACACCTTACCTCCAGTGCCACCTTCCCGGCCCCGCTTTTTTTAATTTTTAAAAGTTCTCAATTTCAACACTGTAGTTTTACAAGGTTTGTTTTTGTTTTTTTGTTTTGTTTTGTTTTTGTTTGTTTTGGGGTCACACCTGGAGGTGATCATAGGTTCTCTTGACTCTGTGCTCAGAAATCACCCTTGGAAGGCATGGGAGACCATATGAGATCCTAGGATTCGAACCAAGCTCCATCCTGGATTGGCTGCTTGCAAGGTAAATGTCCTACCACTTTCCTATCTCTCTGACCCCAGTTTACAAGTTTGTTAAAAATGCAGGTTCTCTTCACAGTTACATCATTGTTCATAATTGCATTTCAGTCATATAGAGTACAAACCATTCACTAGTGCACATTTTCTTTCCCCAGTGTCACCAAGTTTCCCTCTGGACCTCCCAACCTGCCTGCCTATGTGGCAGACATTTTGCTTCTCTCTCTCTTCCTTTTAGACATGTGGTTTGCAATAATTTTACTGAAGAGGTATCATGCCTATCACTTTATCTCCTTTCATCACCCAGTTCTTGTCCAGAGTAATCATTTCCAACTATCATTGTCATAGGTGTTCCTTCTCTGCCCCAACTGAAACAACAACACCCTCCACCCACTGCTATTTGTAGCGGTTGAGTTCTTCTGAATTCTCCTGCCTAGGTGATGAGACAGTCACCATCACAGCACTAGGACTGGGGTTTGTACACCAAGCAGAGCTCCTGCTACCTCTGCTCCCAGTCCAGAGATGTATTATACTGAAGGTGAAGGAGTGAGCTTTATAAGAAAGATCCTGAGCTTCAGAGCAGCCCACTGGAGACTAGGCCTGGGGTGAGGGGGTCTGAGAAAGGGGACAGCGAGGGAGGGACATAGGATTGGAAAGACACAGAACATTAGATCAGGTAGGAGGACTAAGAACCCATAGGTATATTCCCAAGAGAATGAGCATTTGTTCTTCCTCACCCTGTGGGTGTAGGGCCATGTGGGGTTCATAGGCAGAAAGCAGAGGGGTTATTCAGAGTCCACCCAGAACAGGAGGGGCATGGGAGCTGAACAAAGAATCTTTCACATTATAATTCACTGCAGTTATGTCAGGTACCTCTCCTTGGAGGGACATGAGGGCAGGATAGACCACGTTGGAAAGTAGCACCCTCTGGTAGTGGATTCAGTCCCCTCTACAGAAGGTTCATGGAAACAGATCCAGTGTAAAGTGCAGGTCAGAGGAAGTCAGGGTTGATGATTATGAGTGGCCCAGATCCCCTTGACCCAGGCCAGCAAGTGCTTGTGGGAATCATATCAGCAGACCTGGAAAACCAACTTTGTATCTTCAAACAACACAGTGCACAGGCACTAGTACACATAGGGGTGGTACCTGTTTAGGAGTTCTTTCTTGCCACTGGCATCCTTCCAGCCAAATGTTCCTCCGAGATGCTTGTCAAACAGGCTCCTGAAAATGCTCTGGGCATCATTGGGATACATGCAGGAGCAGCTGGGCAGGCCATGTAACCTCTCATTCACATACTGGATGATGAAGGAGTGACAGCTCAGCCACCTGTTACATCTGTCTGCATCTGCAGGAAGTGGGCATAGCAGTCAGCAAGGCATGTGTGTGCAGGCCTGCTGGGGCAAAGCAGCAGCTTGGGTGGGCTTAGAGAAGTAGGGACCTATTGGATTAACTGGGTCTTACCCTACTCAATATTCGTTTTCCACCCCAGGGTGTGATTTGGTGTTGGATTACTGGATTCTACCTTACTTGGTATTTGTTATCCGCCCAGGATGTGGTGTGGTTCTGAAAGAAGATAACACCACCCACTGCCGCAGCTACCACTGCCATGATGCTGATGGTGCAGCTCCAGCATAAATTTGAAGTATCAATCTAAATCAGCCTCAATGAACTTGATGCAAATGTCCCTCAGCATGGAGCATGGAGCTTGGGCAGCACCATTGGTGTGCAAGCTCCTCTTGATCCTCTCCAGTGGTTCATCTGCAGGAAGGCCTTCTGCTCTGGGTCATTGCTCTGGCTGCTGTTGCTGTTGGAGTCATTCAAGTCATTGGACTGCAAATCATCCTCAGAGAAGAAGGTAGGCACACCGCTGTTGCTGATGTATTCTCAGAGGTCACTTTTTTTTTTTTTACCACTTCCCTTTACCACAGACTATTGCTTACAACTGGTTTTGGCTTTTGAGAGATTCTTAACTCTAGGACATTTCCTGATCTGTAACTGCTGTGAGCTGTTTTGCACACTTCACAAGACTACATTGCCATCTGAAGATATAATTCAAAATTTATTCTTTCCTCAGACTATTTTTAAAAAGTCTTATAGGGTATATGGATATCTCCTTTTTATATTTCTTAATTTTATTTCTTCAATTTGTATATTATTTTTTTTGTTTTGTTTTTTGGGCACACCCATTTGATACTCAGGGGTTACTCCTGGCTAAGCACTCAGAAATTGCCCCTGGCTTGGGGGGACCATATGGGACGCCGGGGGATCGAACCGCGGTCCTTCCTTGGCTAGCACTTGCAAGGCAGACACCTTACCTCTAGCGGCACCTCACCGGCCCCTGTATATTCTTTATTGTATATTTCATTATACAGTTATAACTTTCATCCTTTGTAATATTAAATTTTTTATTTTTTATTTTCATTTTTAATAATTTCTTTATTTAAACACCTTGATTACGATCATAATTATAGTTGGGTTTCAGTCATAACAGGAACACCCACCTTCACCATGCAACCTTCCCATCACCAATGCCCCCATCTCTTCCCTCCTAACCCCCTACCTATATTCAAGACAGGCTTTCTACATCCCTCACTCACTGACATTGTTATGATAGCTCTCATCGTAGTTATTTCTCTAACTGCACTCACCACTTTTTGTGGTGAGTTTCATCTCTTGAGCCATTCCTTTCAGCCCTCATCACTGGGAATTATTTCAATGTCTTTAACTTTTCTTAAAACCCATAGATGAGGGACTGGAAATATAGCATGGAGGTAAGGTGTTTGCCTCTCATGCAGAAGGTCAGTGGTTCGAATCCCGGCGTCCCATATGGTCCCATAAGCCTGCCAGGAGCAATTTCTGAGTGAGCCAGGAGTAACCTCTGAGCACTACTGGGTATGACCCAAAAACCAAAGCAAAGCAAAACAAAACAAAACAAAACAAAAACAAAAAAAACATAGATGAATGAGTCTATTCTGTGTGTTTCTCTCCCTCTGACTAATTTCACTCAGCATAATAGATTCCATGTACATTCATGTATAGGAAAAATTTATGACTCCATCTCTCCTGACAGCTGCATAATATTCCATTGTGTATATGGACCACAGTTTCTTTAGCCATTCATCTGTTGACAGGCATCTTGGTTGTTTCTAGAGTATGACTATTGTAAATAATGTTACGATGAATACAGGTGTGAGGAAGTGATTTTTGTATTGGTTTTTTTGTTCCTAGGATATATCCCTAGGAGTGGTATAGCTGGGTCAAATGGGAGCTCAATTTCCAGTATTCTGAAGAATCTTCATATTGTTTTCCACGAGGGCTGGACTAGACAGTACTCCCACCAGCAATGAATGAGAGTTCCTTTCTTCCCACAGCCCCACCAGCACTGATTGTTTTAGTTAATTGTAATGTGTGACAGTTTCTGTGGTTTCACCCTTTCTTTTAGATTTTCTATTAGAAATTTTTAGAAGATAGTGTAGATAATACCTTTAGAGTTTTGTGCTTTTTGTTTCTTTGTTTTGGTTTATTTTGAGTCACACCCGTCAATGCTCAGGGGTTACTCTTGACTTTGTACTCAGAAATCACTCCTGGCAAGCTTGGGGGACCCTAATGGGATGCCAGGACTTGAACATCATCAGTCAGTCCTGGATCAGCAGCGTTCAAGGCAAATGCCCTACAACTGTGCAATCTCTGGCCCTTGTGCTTTTGATACAACTAGATTATAGGAATTTTTCGGTTGTTATTATTTTCCCTTTAGGCTCAAAGAGTATCTTGTGGCACCATTCATTTTGCGTGGACACATTAAAATTGGAAAATATTAGATAATAAGAGGAGTTATTTATTAGGAATGAAAACTCAGAAATGTTTGGTTACAGGGAGCCTTCCACCCTAGACATTTTCCATAGTGACTTGACTTAGGTTTTAGTCACTTCTACATTGGCTGATCATCCCTGAAACTTGGGTCTCATCTTTGGATCTGGCATGGCTTTCTACAACTAAAGCAGAAATAGGCCATCTACCAGGATTACCCAGATTGAGTGAACAAAACTGCTAAGATCCTCCCCAGGGAGGAGAGGAAGGAAATTGAGGACCCAACTTTGGCAAAAGGAACTCCCAGAGCTTTCTTACAGCAGGAGATGCTAAGAACTTGCTCCCCATGGCAGTGAAGGAGATGGCTGGACGATGCACTGGGCTGTGCCCTGGTGACTCATAACCCAGAGCTTTCTGGAACTATAAGGCTACTCCTGGTTGCTAGCTTCTGCTAGAATGGACCTTGGAATTTTCTTAACACATGCTTGCCCTGGAGTGGGCTAACATGCTAACGTGACTACATAATGGAAATCAGCCATGACTCGCTTGAAGGCAGATTTCTCTGCCTTGCCACATAATTGTAAGATAAAATCAGGAGATCCCTCATGTCATCCTGACTTCGACATAAGGTATGTGCTAAAACCAACATCTCCATTAATGATACTTGACAGCAAAAACCATGATTGAGAACAACTCCTGGGGAATTTCTGAAGCTATTTCACCCCCTTTAGCAGATGTGGATTATTTTCTGCATCAGTGTTTGATTTTAAACCTGTGTCTCTCCAATGTCCTGGTCTTGGAGCATGAGGCTTCTATAACACCCTGAGCACTACCAGAAGTGATTTGTGAGTGCATAGACAGGAGTAATCACTCAATATGACTTTTTGTGATAAAAAAATTTTTTTAAATAGGATATACCAGGGTGTCACTTGGCTGAACCCATGTAAGTCTTTATGTCACTAAGCAAAGAGGCAGTATCTCCTTGTTGCTCACTGATGCCAGAGTGTGCACCTACAATATGAACTGCAGAAAGTGTTCATTCTAGTGAGGCAGCATTGACTGCCACAGATCACAGCCCCAGTCCCTCTGGTTGTTTATGCAGATTTCCCAACCCTGAGAAAGCGTTTCATCACTGCCATCCAAGTGTATCCTAATCTCTACACCCATGCTCTGCAACTTCTGCCAGCTTCTAGGTGCTCTTGGACTGGAACCCGGATCTCTGGGGCTTCTTTGAAGGGACCCTGCAGATAGAAAACACCATTAACATGACCATCAGAAGGCCTTGGAGGACCTGCATTTGTGGGGCAAGTGGGAGCCCCATCTCAGTCTCAGTCACTGCTAATAGGGGCTTAGCTTCACTACAGTGCTTCAGTGTCCTGCTGGAGTTTGTGCTGGACCTTCTCTAACCTGGAGAGGGGTCATGCTGGTAGGACCTCCCAACATGCCACCTACAGGACCCAGCCCTGGCCCGGGGTTTGCCCTGTCCAGACCTAATTAGCATCAGGCCGCCCCCATCCTTCCAGATAGGGCTCTCAGGGATCAGAAGTTGCCTGGATCCTATGCAGCTTCCTGAGATTGAGCACTTCCAACTCCTGCCCCAGAGCTGGCACAGTCTAGCTCAGTGAGAACTGGTCAGGGAAAGTAGCCTATCTTCTGTTTCCTCTTCCCTCCCCAAGTGACCCGAAGCCACTCCTGGGACAGGAACCCCCAGGGCTTGCAGATCCTGGCCAATATTGCCTGTATCTCCAGGAAGATCTCTGATGAAATATTGTCTAGGAGCAGCTTCCCCATACCTCCAAACTTCTCTGATACTGGTGGAGATGACAGGAAAGGTAGTAACCCAATTTGAGAAGTTAGCAGAACACCCCCAAATCAGGGATCATCAAGTTTTAGAAAGACATCAATCAGAAGACATCTTCAGAAGATATTGAATTGTCACTGGTGTCACCTAGTATCATGAGCAAAATATGAGGCTCTGATTCTTCCAGCAATATTTTTGAGTGGGGTCACTGCCTACAAACTTTATTTGAGATAAGAATTCAGACCATGAAGCCAGAAGTATGGTGTCTTAGTGGCCTGTGTGAAGATGCTAAAAATAGAATTCAGTGAACTGGCAGGTGGGTTGGGGTCCTGGGAAAATCAGCCGGGCAGCTGAGGGTATTAAAATGGCAGCCACTCTGGCCCATACAGGGTTTCCCAGAGCCACTGGGCTTCAGCACAGAAACTGCTCATTCCAGAAGTGCTGGGTGCCTAGCTGGGACATAAGTTTAGTCCACCATGAGATATGGAGGACTTGTTACAGAGTGTAGCTTGGGAGGGGATCAGGTCTGAGGCTCCATTCCATGGCGTGGGAAGAGCAAACAGAGTAGAGGCCACCTTCTCTGATAGCCCCATTGTGGGTTTGCAATGGTACGTCTGACTGTGCCACACTGAGGAGCTGATAGCATGGAATGTTTTTACATTCCATCTCCTAAAGGAGCTTGAGTGTTTTTGTGTGTGCAAAAGTGAATGTGTATGAGTATGTACATGTCTGTGTGTGTGTCAATATTTGCTCACAATGTGATGAGTAGTAGGTAAAAAGTTAAAGGTAGTGAACTCTCCTAAGTCAACAGTTTTCATTGAAAAGGTTCTATTGTTAGGGCTGGAGTTGTGGGTCAGTGGTATAAATATTGGCTTGAATGCATGAGATCCTGGGTCTCATCCCCAGAACTGCAAAAGAATTCCTTATATATAAACTTATATGAGTCAACTTATTCAGAGGCTGTCTTGGGAAAAACCCTTCAACATTCTCTAAAGACCTGCAGTCTGGCTCTTGGGGACAAAATGTGGAGGCATCAGAATGTGCAGGGTTATTTATAGCACTGTTGACACTCTATCATATCACCCCTATTAGAACTAGGCACTTTGAGCCTTGCATGTAGAGCTGTTGATCTGTGTACCCAAAAGGCTGAGGTGCCCCAAAATCTGGGTGTGCTGTGTGGCCAATAAGACTTCCTTTATGAGACTTAAAATCATATTGTTGGGCCTGGAGAGATAGCACAGCGGTGTTTGCCTTGCAAGCAGCCGATCCAGGACCAAAGGTGGTTGGTTCGAATCCCGGTGTCCCATATGGTCCCCGGTGCCTGCTAGGAGCTATTTCTGAGCAGACAGCCAGGAGTAACCCCTGAGCACCGACGGGTGTGGCCCAAAAACCAAAAAAAAAAATCATATTGTTTTGTTTCATTTTAATTTTGTAGAGGAATAGGGAGTTCAGGGAGAAGGGGCACATCTCAGGACTTACTCTCGGCTCTGTGCTCAGTAGTGACCAAGTAACCCCTGGCAATGCGTAGTCATGCTGGGGAGGCGATGTAAAGTCCTAGTGGCTGCAAGCTCCTGATCTACTGTATGAACTCTCAGGTTCATATAAAACTCTTAAAAAGGACTGCCTAAACCAAAGCACATGTCAACTGGGCCTCTAATATTTCCTAAATATTCTGTATGTCAGTGACAGGATCAGCCTTGATTTACTTATTGACAAACCAATACTCACTGTGAAAATATTCAAGTAACATACAGAAAGCTAAGTGAAAAACATGTGTGTGTGTGTGATACACATAGAGCACAGTGTTTCATTTCCTACCAACATGTGTTTTGATTCCTGACACCACCCTGAGGTCTCTGGTTCAACCCTGGATATCCCAGCACCTATAGGGTGGCCTGTCTATCTCTGGAACAGGATGTCCTCAGATCCTAAACCAAACTACTGTCCTGACTGGCTGAGAATCACTTGGCTGAGAATCACCCAAGTCTCCTAAGCACAACTCTGTATGCTCCCAAATAAAAAGTTTAACTTTTGTTGATTTAAAACTAACTCCTACAACCAGAGCTACTCCTACAACTGTGAATAGACTAAACATAGGTCACTCCAGCAGTTGGGATTTTTGGTTTTCTCTGGGACTGGTTAGAAGTCACATCCAACCTAATACTTTTTTTTGTCATCAGCCTTGCCCCATTATCCTCCTTCTGTTGCTGCTGCTGTTCAAAATATTGGGGTGTCAATAGTTGTGGTGCTCACAGGGACTTGAGAGAGTCTCATATTCTTTTCTGCTCCCCCTGTACCTTCTGTAGTTCTTGCGGTGGTCCTATGGAGTCAAATACTTTATTATTGCACCAGAAGTTCAGACAGCTCCAGTACTAGGACCATGTTATGCTCATCTGGAAGGTCCTGGGGTTTGAATTCAAGGTCTAAAGTGGCAAGGTAGGCACTAAAAAAACACTGAATCGTTTTCTGGGCTTTGACAAATTTGGGCATGTTTTGCCATATCTAACTCCAAAGTTACTTTCATTCATCATCCATCTAGTCATCCTCCACTCATCCTTCCTATAGACTCTGATGCTGTCCCGCTGACCTTGAGAGATAAAATAACTTCTATATTAAGCCAGCTATATCAGTTTTTAATTAATAACTTCTAAATTAATCCAGGTATGTCAGTTTTTATTCTTATTCTCCCCCCAATGACATTGGTTTTCTTCTTTCCATATTTTTGGTTCTGCCAGAATATGTGCTAAGAGATCTGTACACACTCAGGCTCCAAGTGGCTCTCAGATGTGTTTGGGGTACTGTGCTCTCCCAGTAATGGTACCAGAGTTCTCTGTAAATAGTACATATCCCAACCCTATGAACCCTCATTTTAACCAGCAACCTGTCTTCTGGCAAACACCCTACTTTTGTGCCGCTGCTCCAGTTCCTTTGCTTTATGTTGTTTGGTCTTGTCGTTCAACTCTAAACCCTAACAGTACAAGATAAATCTGTGGTGATGTGAAAGGTTAAAATGATCATCCTGTTTATTTTAGGGTTCATAGGACACAGGTGCTATTGGTGCTGGATGCAGGGCTATATCTGATCCCTGGTTTGGGGGATCAAATGGATCTTTAGTGACACCAATGCAGTGACCCACATGGATCAGAGAGAGGCGTAACTGTCTGGTTTAATGGAGTTTCCTAGTCCTGATCCCCCTTCTCCACAAGCAAGTTTGTTGACCTCCTCCTACACAGAGGCCATGAGCCTACATACCTGACCTGTTATTTCAAATACCATTTCCTATCTCACATAGACCTAGAATCATTTCTTTTCTTTAACTATTTTATTGATAGGTACCACCTGAGCTACATTAACACTGTTCCAGGGCTACTGAGTACCTAAATCAAACTCAGAATATCAAATAAACTAGGAATGTACCCTACAATTGGTTAATCACTTCAGACTCAAAATCTTTCTTTCTATTTATGTTTATGGCCAGGATGGGGGATGAGCACAAAACTGGTGGTGCTCATGCATCCCCTCATCAGGTACCTGAACCAATATGGTGGGGAAGCCAACATGAACACCAGAATAAAGAGCTCGTTCTTCAGTCCATGCAGTTGAATCCCAGGATTTGTGCTATTTTTAATTTCCCAAACCTTTAACCTAAAATGTTAGAAAGAAGAGATAAAGTAATAAAGGAAGGAACAAATGAACAAATAAGCCCAATGTAGAAATAAATTAATCATTTTTATAAAAGACATTATAATATACATAGGAGACCCTAAACTTTCCACTAAAAAACTAAAAGTATCCAGCTACAAAATCAACAAAAAATATCTGGCATATTACTATATGAAAATAATGAACCAGGAAAAAGATTAGCTTCTACTGAAAATAGTATAAAAAAGTTGAGTACTAAGAATCCACTTAACTGCCCAAATGGTTCCCAACTGCGAGAGACTGGAGTGTTGCCTGTGCATGTTTTTCTACTGTCCTGTGTCCTGAACCTCTTGTGAGTGGACCAAAAAGGGCCCAGCAAAATCGCTTTCCTAGAGTAACCCAGGCGGGGCAAAAAGCCAAGAAAGGCTGTGTCTTCGAGTGAAAACCAGCTATAGGCAGTAAATTGTAGAAAGGCAGGTCCCCTGTCTGTGACGTCAGGCTGAAAAAATCTGCTCCAGCCCAAGTGGTTCCCAATTGCGAGAGACTGTGAGTGTTGCCTGTGTGTGTTTTTCAACTGTCCTGTGTCCTGAACCTCTCGTGAGTGAGCCGAAAAGGGCCCAGCAAAATCACTCTCCCAGAGGCTCCAGAAGAGCATGGGCTCCACTTCGCTTCATGGCCGTGCGCTCTTTCTAATGAATGAGCCCCACTGCAACACGCAGAAAAAAAATCACACTAGGAGCTGTGCTGGATCTCTGAAGCCCAACAAATCTCTCTGAACTGTCTTCTCTGCAGCGTGATCAGGCCTAAGATTTGATCCTGTGTGTGGCTTCATCCACGAAAGGCTCCCCTTCCTTGGAAGTGAGTAGACCCGCCCAGAAAGGGTGGAGCCAGAGGAGCATGGCCGAGCACATCATTTAGCCAATGAATACCACCACAACACATAGAAAAACCCACAATACAAGTGTGAAAACGGGAAACAACGCAGGCCAGCACCAGGCATAGAGAATGAAGATGGCAACTCTGATGACCAGAAAACAGCCAACCAACCAGTCATTCTCTCAGATATGGAGTTTAGAGAAGAAATATGGAGGATGCTCAAGAACTCAAAGAAAGCATAGATCGAGTTGAACAGAACCCTAATAAGAACCAAGAAACTGTGAAGACAGAAATCAGAAAACTCCAAACTGAAATAACAGATTAAATAACAGGTCTGAAAAACTCAGTAGACAAATTGACAGACAAAATGGATAAGCTCTCCATCAGGGTAAGAGACCTGAGGGTAGAATTAGTGAGCTGGAGGATGAGATGCATAACAACTCCATACAGCAGAAGAGATAGGAAAAAAGCCTTAAAGCAAATGATTAGACAATGAAAAATTAGTCAAAGAATATGAACAGATGAAAATAGAAGTCTATAATAAGCTCAACAGAAACAACTTAAGAATCATTGGAGTCCCAGAGACCCAGGAAGAAAATCTCCAGAATCAACGGTCAAGAACATCATTAAAGAGAAACTATCAGAGCTAAAGAATACATGCGATCAAATCCTGCATGCCCGAAGAGTACCAATTAAAAGAGACTCCAGAAAAAAGAACACCCCAAGACACATCCTAGTCACAATGACGATTCCCACAGATAGAGACAGAATTCTGAAAGCAGCAAGATCAAAAAGGGAAATTACATTCAAGGGAGCATCCTTGAGATTTACAGCAGACTTGTCACCAGAAACACTCAAGGCCAGAAGGCAGTGGTGGGACATAGTGACAAAACTCAATGAAATAAATGCTTCGCCTAGAATACTGCACCCAGAAAAACTCACTTTCAGGTTTGAAGGAAGAATACATGGCTTCGCAGATAAACACAGCTCAGAAACTTTACAGACTCAAAACCAGCTTTAAAAGAAAAACGGAAAGACCTACTTTAAGACAAGACTGACTGACAGACACACCAAACTTCGACACAAAGATGCCACTAAATCCCATGACAATTCTTTCTCTCAATGTCAATGGACTAAATGCACCTGTTAAGAGACACAGAGTGGCTAATGGATCAAAAACTCAATACAACCTTCTGCTGCCTACAAGAAACACACCTAAATAGTCAGAACAAACATAACAAGCAGTGTTGGCAGGGATGTGGAGAGAAAGGAATTCTTATCCACTGCTCGTGGTAATGCCATCTAGTTCAACCTTTATGGAAAGCAATATGGAGATTCCTCCAAAAACTGGAAATCAAGCTCCCATACGACCCAGCTATACCACTCCTAGGAATATACCCTAGGAACATAAAAATACAATACAAAAATTCCTTCCTTACACCTATATTCATTTCAGCACTATTTACCATAGCAAGACTTTGGAAACAGCCAAGATACCCTTCAACAGATGAATGGCTAAAGAAACTGTGGTCCCACAATGGAATATTATGCAGCTGTCAGGAGAGATGAAGTCATGAAATTTTCCTATACATGGATGTACATGGAATCTATTATGCTGAGTGAAATAAGTGAGAGAGAGAGAAAGACGCAGAATGGTCTCACTCATCTATGGGTTTTAAGAAAAATGAAAGACATTCTTGCAATAATAATTTTCAGACACAAAAGAGAAAAGAGCTGGAAGTTACAGCTCACCTCATGAAGCTCACCACAACTAGGGATGAGTTTAGTTAGAGAAATAACTACGTTTTGAACTATCCTAATAATGAGAATGTACGAGGGAAATAGAAAGCCTGCCTAGAGTACAGGCGGGGGTTGGGTGGAGAGGAGGAAGATTTGGGACATTGGTGATAGGAATGTTGCACTGGTGATGGGTGGTGTTCTTTACATGACTGAAACCCAAACACAATCATGTATGTAATAAAGTTGTTTAAATAAAAAAAGAAACAGGGGGCCGGGTAGGTGGCGCTGGAGGTAAGGTGTCTGCCTTGCAAGCGCTAGCCAAGGAAGGACCGCGGTTCGATCCCCTGGCGTCCCATATGGTCCCCCAAGCCAGGGGCGATTTCTGAGCGCTTAGCCAGGAGTAACCCCTGAGCGTCAAACGGGTGTGGCCCAAAAACCAAAAAAAAAAAAAAAGAAACAGGAAAAAAAAGGCTGGAGAAAAATCATCCAGGCAAACAACACCCATAAAAAAGCTGGAGTGGCCATACTAATATCATATGATGCAAACTTTATACTCAGAAAAGTTGTAAGGGACAAAGAGGGACATTTTGTATTAATCAAGGGATATGTATAGCAGGAAGAAATCACTCTCCTAAACATGTGCACCGAATAAGGGGCCAGCAAAATATTTAATACAATTGTTGACAAATCTGAAAAAGGATATCAATAACAACACAATAATTGCGGAAGACCTCAACACGGCTTTGTCAACACTTGATAGGTCAACCAGACTGAAACCCAACAAAAGAGAGGAGGACTGAAAGTTACAGCCCACTTCATGAACCTCACCACAAAGAGAGTTTAGTTAGAGAAACAACTACATTGCAAACTATCCTAACAATAAGAATGTCTGAGGGAAATAGAAAACCTGTCTAGAGTACAGGTGGGGGTGGAGTGGGGAGGAGGGATATTTGGGACATTGGTGGTGGGAATGATGCACTGGTGATGGGGGGGGGGTTGTCCTCTTATATGACTGAAACCCAACCACAATCATGTTTGTAACCAAGGTGTTTAAATAAAAAATATTATTTAAAATAAAAGAATCCACTTAACAAAAGAGATGAAATAACTATCATGAAAAGGACAAATAACTTAAAATGTAGAAGACCTTAGGAAATGGATAAATACTCCATGTTCATAGATTGGAAGAATCAATGTCAAAATGATCATCCTACATAAATTATCCTATAGATTCTATGCAATCCCAATCCAATTCTGGTGATATTCTTCAAAGATTCCCATCAGACAAAAGGTAAAGGAATGTTTTTTATTGGAGGTTCCTGAGTTACAGCACAGCAAGCTGTATAGGGTTGACATCTGACTCATGGGGGTCTGAGAATGGAGACATAGTGTCCCGATCCATGGCATCCCATATGGACCCTGAACTCCACAGCCCCTAAGCTGGCAGGAGGATACAGAGATGAGGCAAGGAGGTTCTGGGAGAACTAGTAACGTGCTTTGAGATATCTATTCTTGGTGCTAGGGTGGAACCTGGGGCCTCCTGTATGCAAAATTGTGCTCTAACCCAAGGCACAACTGGGTACCGTGTGAATCCACTCAGCACAGCTCTGAGCAGATCTGGATTTACATGGTAGCCTGAATCAGGCACTAGAAGAACATTCACACCACATCAGGGCCAAATTTGGGGACACAATTGTTAGGGTTCATGTTGACACCCTAGTTGGCTCTCAGAGTCAAAGACTACCACTGATAATGCAAGATGCAAAGGGAATTTATTTGACTAGTAGGTCTCAAGTCTCATCCAACCAAAAGAGTCTTGACAAAGACCATGAAGCAAAATGTTAGCCAGTTTATTTAGACATCACAAGCATTAACAACATAAGCATTTCATTTGTTAATTCAAAGAGTTCAACCTTTACAGCATACATGATTGATCTATAACTCTCCTACCATTCATGATTGGCTTATATCATTTTGCACACAAAACGTATTATTTCTTAGTATTGATGACTCAACTTATCTCTGACTCATCTGACTCAACTTTGGTTGTCAAGGGGGCCTTACCAGGTAGAACATTCCAAATTCACTGAGTTCCTCTATCCTAATAGAATGGGGAAGGTCTTGACACATCTGCCTATCTTCTGTGGTATTTATTTTTTAGTTAACTCCCTCCATCATGGCTCAGAGTGGAAACTTTAGCTAATAGTGAAAAAGAACTTAATGTTTTAACGTGCCTGAAGAACTGTTTTTAACCTGTCTCAGGAGAAACTGCTTTTACTAGGGTTTGGGATATTTTTAGTTTGGGACCCTTATCATAAACCCCGGGGGGCTTAGTCCTCACACAACCATCTCCAAGAAGTGGAATATAAACTTCTAACGGTAAAGAGAAGGGAATGCTGCAGACAACTCCTCAGTATTCCAGGTATTGGGGATAGATAGAGCTTTCATTCTCAGCCTCCACATCCTTCAGATATCTCCCAGAAACCAAATGGAAAGCAATGGCAGAATTGTATGAGGTTCACAAGCAGAGAGCACAGGAAACCATCAGAACTCATTCAGACCAGGAGCGGTTACAAGGATTGAGCCAGGAAATTCCCTAACACATTAGCCCTCTATAAGTGCCCATATTAGTTTTCTGAGAGCTCCAGTAACTGGGCTTCATATATGTCCTTGGAGGGATTCTGAGGGCAGGACAGGCCATTGTTGGGGGGCAGAAGAGTGTGGAAGATGCTCCAATTTCCCTTACAAAAGTTCCAGGGGGCAGAGTCCACTATCAAGTGCAGCTCAGAAGAGAAATCAGGACTAACGAGTTGGGGAAACCCTGCTCTCTTGCCCCGGGTGATCAGGCTCCCAAAAGAATCATAGCAGCAGAGCTGGGAGACCACGGAGTTGATGTTCTTAGGCAGGGAACGAATGCATCGGCCAGCAGAGGGATGATAGACATTCTCGTTTTCTTTCATTTTTGGAATGTCCCTCCAGTAGAAATTGCGGTCCTGATATTCGTCGAACAGGCCCACAAGCTTGGGGTTGGATCCTTCAACCATGGTTTCCATATGAAAATTGCAGGGGCAATTGGGCAGTTCCTTCTGCAGCGGTTTCGAATACTTTGTGTAGAAGTCATAGTAGTAGTTCACCCACATGTTACAAAGGTCCATCTCTGTAGAAAGTGGGAGCCATGGTGAGGAGTATAGTGTGTGCTGGGGCAAAGCTAAGAGGGACAGGGATCCATCAAGTGAAGAGCAATCTACAGATAAGGATTAACCACATCCCAGATCCCTTCAACTAGAGCTCTGGAGAGGATGGAGCTTGCCCAGGGATAAGCAAACCCTCGGGGCCCCTGTGTGCAATGTGGCTCCTTTAGGGACTGCATGTGGTGATCCTGGAGTAATAGGTAGTGGTGTGGGGATAAGGATCACTACTCGGAGTGGATGGCTGAGAAGCACTGCAATATTGTCTACACTGGCCACTCTGGCTCTGAACTGGGCCTCTCTCTGACTCAGTCTGTCTCACAGGGACCTTGGGCTGTGCTCTACCACCTGAAAAATGTCCTTTCACTCCCCCACAGAACACAGACTGCTTCACTTTTTCCCTGATTGTTGGGGCCCTGGGTGGGACTGGATTCATTGCTCCTGCTTCTTTCCCATAAGAACTGAACTGCTAGAGAGCAAGTAAAGGACCTGACTCTGGATTCCATGCCCAGCCCGCTGATTCCTTATGCAGGGGCCATTCTAATCTTCTCTGTAGTGTTCCAATTTTGGTATATGTGCTGCTGAAGCAAACAACCCTGCCCACTGATTCCTGAGGTGTGTATCTGTCACATCATTTGATGGTGAATAGGGTATGTTGAGACCCAGTATGTAACTCCTGGGTAATAGCAAGACCAAGTGACATGGACATGGTGGCCATTCTTTAGGAAGGGACAAGCTGAACTCATGATGCCTTCTGAACTCTGAGACGCCAAGATACTTCACTTGAAAAGCCCCTATGTGTTCCACACTCACATAAGACTGCACCCATTAGGCTGGTGATGGGTTCCAGTGCAGAGGGAGAAGCACTCTGCATGTGATTTTACTGAAGAATGAAGGAGCATCAACAAGCCTGCTCCCTGTCGATGTCCCCTTGCTGCCTGTGACTCTCAACCTTGTCCCACTCACATTCCCCTCAGGGATTTCTAGTATGTCAAACTAGAGTTTATTGAAGGAGTTTCTCACCAGAGTTCTCATTGTTGAATGTGTTTCCACTGTTTGATCTTTGCTGCTCTCCAACCTCTGTGTCCTCCTGCATGGACAGATGACAGAAAGATAGTGACATAGTCTTGACAGCAAGCTATGCAGGTGGAGCCTGAGAAGGTACTAAGAGGCATTACCATTCTCCCAACCAGATCATTCTCTTTACCCACATCTTGGTACCCCAAACACATAAAATCAATAGTTGAGGTGGGGTCTGCCTCTGAGATTCCTAAATATTTGGGCATCTATTGGGGATCTACATTTGACCTGGGGATTCAGAAAAAATTCAACTTGTCTTGGGAAGATCTACCCAGTTGAGAGAAGCTGATTTTGCATATTTCACTAGCCCTGGATTTCCTCTGCTTTGGGGTCTTTAGTAGCTGTGCAGTGAGAAAGAGTGTTGGTGTGTCACCAGAAAAGCCCAGAGGCTCCCTGTATCCATTGGGACAGAAACAGTAACATAAAATGTTGTGCATGGACTCTTGGTCCCATTTCAATGATAGGACCAAACCAGAGGCCTCTAAATGCAAGAATGAAACCCTCCTCTGAACTATATATAGCCTGTGCTCCAAAAGTGAATATCTAATACTCCTTTGAGCTGTATCAAGCATTAAAATATATTTAACATAATTTTGTAGAAATGGGATGATGGACGGAAAGACTAAAGATGTCAAATTCAAAATCTTCAGATAAAATTTTATCAATTCTATTAATTGTATCGATTTAGGGTATGTTCAGTGCTGGAGCTCAAACCAGGAGCTCAAACCAGAATGGAGTTGTGAGCTATACCACACACATACCCAAATATGTCCAAATACACTTCTTTTCTCTTTCTCACTGTCTCTGTCCTCTTTTTCCATACTGTCTATTTCCTTTCCTCTCCTGGCCTTTCTGGCCCCAGTCCCTGACCCAGTCCCTGAGATGATTCTAGCTGCTAGAAGGTGGCTGTCTATGTCCTTCCATGGCAATCACCCCTTTCTTCAAGTGAAACCCAAAGACATCTCTGGGGGCCTTGGTTCCCAATCCAACCTCTATCAACTCAGAACTAGGTCAACATTCAACCAACAGCTCTAAAAGACTCAACACCCTCTCTGAACCCTAGGAAATCCTCTCTCAGTCACAGTGCTCAACTCAGCAATAGCTCCTAACACAATTCAGTGCCCAACCGGCATGGCACAGCTCACCTGCATCTCCTCTACGGGGGTCCTGGGCTGAGCCTCAGGACTATGGCTCTTCTCCATTGGGGTCCCGCAGACAGCGACCAGCATCAATGTGAGCAGCAGCAGGCCTGAGTGGAGCCATGCTTGTGGGACAAATGGGAGCCTCATTTTAGGTGCTGCTCGATGTAGCTTGGAGCCTCTTCAATGCTCAGGGCCTGCTTGTGCTGGGCCTTTTATTCCCTGGAGAGGGGGCATGTGGGCAGGACCATTCAGCTTGACACTCACAGGGCCCAACCCTGCCCCAGGGACTTCCCTGACCAACCAAGCCTGATTAGCATCAGGCTATCCCCATCCTTCCAGATAGGGCTCTCAGGGGTCATGAGTTATATGGACCCTATGCACTCCCGGAGATTGGTAACTTCTACCTTAGTCCTAGAGCAGACATAATCCATCCCAGTGCAAATTTCTGCTTAGAGAAAATGGCCTCTCCTCTGTTTCCTCTCCCCTCCTCAAGTGACATGAAGCCACTCCAGGAAAGGGGCTTCCCCAGTGTCTGAACATCCTGACCAATATTGCCTGTGTCTCCAGGCAGATTTCTGAGGGATATGGTTTAGAAGCAACTCCCTTAAATCTCCAAGCTTCTCTGATGCTTGTGGAAATGACAGGAGAGGGAAAAACCCAATTTCTGTTCTTTTTACTCAGTGTTTGGGGGATTAACAGGAGACCCCAAGACTAGGAATCTTCAAGTTTTAGAAGAACAGCAGTCAGAAAGTGTATCCAGGGGCTACAAATATAGCACTGTGGCAGGCATATGCCTTGTATGTGGCTGACCCAGGACAAGCCTGGATTTGATTCCCAACATGCCATATGGTCCTCTGAGCCAGGAGTGATTTTTTTTTAACACAGAGCCAATAATAACTGCTGAGTGCGGCCATGTATGTCACCCCAATAAAAGACAAAATAAATTATATGCAGAAGATCTTGAGCTGTCACTGGGTGTCACCTAGATTCATGAGCAAAATATGAGGCTCCAATACCTCCAGGAAGATGTGAATGTGTCCTCACATAGCAGACAGCAGGTCATTGCCTTCAGTCTTCTTTTGAGATAAGGATTCAAACCTAAGGCTACAACTGTGGATATCCTAGTGGCGTGGATGAGGCTGTGGAAAATAAAACTCAGTCACCTAGAAGGTGGGTGGTAGCTCTGGGTAAGCTAGTGAGGCAATAGAAGGCATTAAGATGATGCCCACCTTGGCCCACCATGCAAAGTGCGGAGGCTCCTCTATCTTCTAGGAGTCTCAAAACTGGGCATCGCTGCTTCCTTGGGCCAAACTCAGCTTCCTAGAGACAAAGAGTTGATGGAAGCCTCTGGTAGCATTGCTTACTTCTATTCCCCGACCCCAGGGCCCCTGATGAGTGTGGGTTTTTTAACTATTAAAAGTTCTTCATTCCAACACTGTAGTATACAAGATTGTTAAAAATGCAGGTTCTCTTCACAGTTACAACACTGATCATGATTGAACTTTAGTCATATAGAATACAAACCCTTCACTAGTGCACATTTCCTGCCCCCAGTGTACCCAGTTTTCCTCCTGACCTCCTATCCTGCCTGTCTATGCAGAAGACATTTTGCTTCTCTCTCTCTCTTCCTTTTAGTCATGGGGTTTTTACTTGAGAGGTATCATGCCTATTGCTCTATCTCCTTTCATCACCCAGTTCTTGTTCAAAGTGATCATTTCCAACTATCGTTGTTACAGGGGTTCCTTCTCTGCCCCAACTGAACACCCCCCCACATTTGTGGCTGTTGAGTTCTTCTGAACTCTCTTGCCCAGCTAACTGAGACAGTCACCAGCAAAGCACTAGGACTGAGATTTGCAGACCAAACAGAGCTCTAGCAGCTTCTGCTCCTACTCTGGAAATATATCAGACAGATAGTGAAGAAATGCGTTTTATAAGAAAGATCCTGAGCTTCAGAGCAGCTCACTGAGGTCTTGGCTGGAGGACATGGTTTGAAAAAGGGGACAGTGAGGAAGAAACACAGGTTGCAAATACACAGAACATTCCATCAGGTAGGAGAACCGAGAACCCACAGGTATATACCCAGAAGACTGAGCATTCTTTCTTTCTCACTTCATGCCTTGTTGACCCTCTACTCAATTCTTCATGAACATGGTGGGTGCAGGGTCATGAACAGGTGGGCTCACAGGCAGAAAGCAGAGGGATTAGCCAGATTCTACCCAGAACAAGAGAGTATGGGAGCTGATCAAAGAACTCTTCACATTGCTATTCACTGCAATTATGCCAGGTACCTCTCCTTGGAGGGGCATGAGGGCAGGACAGGCCATTCTTGGAGGGCAGCACCCTCTGATAGTGAATCCAGTCCCCTCTACAGAAAATCCAGGGAAACAGATCCAGTGTAAAGTGCAGATCAGGAGAGAACTCAGGGTTGAGAAAATTCTTGAAAAAATAAAATTAATTCAAATTAAAATAGAGAAAACATGAATTTTAATTTATAATTAAAATCATATTTGATAAAAATTCTAGCCCCATATTGTCTTATGAATGTTATTAAATCCTTGAGGAAGAATTTATTCTAACTTTTACTCAAATGTTATTGAGCCAATGTCACCAATTAACTTCCAGAAAACACACTTAAATATCTATTTTATTGAATGATTATTAAATAGTATGAATGATTTTTATTCATCACAAGAAAATTAAGTTTTCATTCATTTTTATCTCATCCTAAGATTCCAACCTAGTTCTCCTGGCTTCAATCACAGGTATGTTGTGTGTGACGCGGCCCCCTCGGCCCAAGCCAGCAAATGCTTGTGGGAATCATATCAGCAGACATGGGCACCCAAATTTGTATCTTCAAACAACACAGTGAGGAGGCACCAGTGGACAGAGAGTGTTAGCTATTCAGGAGATCCTCCTTGCCACTGGCATACTTCCATTCAAATGTTCTGCCCAGTCGCTTATCAAACAGGCTCAAAACGCTGCTCTGGGCCTCATTGTGATACATGCGAGAGCAACTGGGCAGGCCATGTAACTTCTCATTCACATACTGGGTGATGAAGAAGTCACAGCTCAGCCACCTGTTACATCTGTCTGCATCTGCAGGAGCTGAGCACAGCAGTCATCAAGGCACGTAAGAGGAGACTGTGTGGGGCCGGAGAGATAGCATGGAGGTAAGGCGTTTACCTTTCACGCAGAAGGTCATCAGTTCGAATCCCGGCGTCCCATATGGTCCCCCGTGCCTGCCAGGAGCGATTTCTGAGCACGGGCCAGGAAAAACCCCTGAGCACTGCCGGGTGTAACCCAAAACAAACACACACACACACACACACACACACACACACACACACAAAAGAGGAGACTGTGTGCAGAGAAGAACCAGGCCCATTGGGGCAAAGTAGCAGCTTGGGTGGGCTTAGAGAAGTAGGGACCTATTGGATTAACTGGGTCTTAACCTACTCAATATTTGTTTACCACCCCAGGGTGTGATTTGGTATTGGATTACTGGGTTCTACCTTACTTGTTACTTTTCTCCACCCTAGGGTGGTATGGTCTGGTTCTGGAAGAAGATGATACCACCTCTGCTGCAGCTGCTGCTGTGATGCTTATGGTGCAGCTCCAGCATAAGTTTGAAGAATAAATAAATTGAGCCCCATTAGACTTGCTGCAGATTGCCCTCAGCATGGAGCGTGGGCAGAACCTTTGGCATGCAAGCTGCTCTTGATCCTCTCCAGTGTTTCATCCTGCATGAAGGCCTTCTGCTCTGGGTCATTGCTCTGGTTGTTGACTCTGTTGGAGTCATTTGAGCCTTCGGACTGCAAGTCATCCTCAGAGCAGAAGGCAGGTACACCGCTATTGCTGATGTTCTCAGAAGTCACTTTTTTACCACTTCCCTTCACCATAGACTGTTGCTTGCGACTGATTTTGACTTTTGAGAGATCCTTGGCTCTAGGACATTTCCTGATCTGTGACTGCTGTGAGCTGTTTTTCACACTTCACAAGACTACATTGCCATCTGAAGATATGATTTGAAATTTATCCTTTCCCTTTCCTCAGACTATTTCAAAAAGACTTATAGGGGATATATATATATAATATATATTATATATATATATATCCTTCATATATTTCTAATTTTATTTCTTCAATCTGTATATTCTTTATAGTATATTTCATTATGTAGTTATAACTTCCCCCATTTTTAGATTTTCTAATAGGAATTTGGGGCCGGCGAGGTGGCGCTAGAGGTAAGGTGTCTGCCTTGCAAGTGCTAGCCAAGGAAGGACCGTGGTTCAAACCCCCGACATTCATATGGTCCCCCCAAGCCAGGGGCAATTTCTGAGCACTTAGCCAGGAGTAACCCCTGGGCATCAAACGGGTGTGGCCCAAAAAAACAAAAGGAAAAAAAAAGGAAAAAAAAGATTTTCTAATAGGAAATTCTAGAAAAAATTATGGAAAATTCGCTTGTAGTTTTGTTCTTTATTTAATAATGTTCCTTTTTTTAAGATTCGCTATTAAGAATTCTTAGACGATAGTATAGATAATACCCTTGGTGTGTTGTGCTTTTTTTGTTTGATTGTTTCATTTTGTTGGGTCACACCTGGCAGCACTCATGGGTTTCCCTTGGCACTGTGCCCAGAAATCACTCCTGGCAGGCTCAGGGGGGTCGGTGGCATGCAAGGTAAATGCCCTACAGCTTTACATTTTCTGGCCCATTGTGCCTGATAGAACTAGGTTATGGGAATTGTTTGGTTGTTATTATTTTCTCTTTCTACTCCAATAGTATCCTGTGCACCATATTTTTTGCAAGGACACATTAAAATTGGAAAATATTACGTATTAAGAGGAGTTATCATTCATTAGAAAATTTACTTTTAACTTTTTTGTTTTTGTTTTTGGATCATACCTGGAGGTGCTCAGGGGTTACTACTGGCTTTGTGTTCAGAAATAGCTCCTGGCAGGCTCGGAAAACATATGAGATGCCGAGATTTGAACTACCATGGGTGCTGGATTGGCTTTATGCAATGCAAATGCCCTACCACTGTGCTATCTCTCTGGCCTGAAACACAAAATTTTTTGTTCCAGGGAGCCTTCCACCCTGAACATTTTCCATAGTGACTTGACATAGATTTTAGTCACTTGGGCATCAGCTGATCACTTCTGAACCTTGGTTCTCATCTTTGGATCCAGGATAGTTTTGTACACTTAACGCAGGAATCAGCCATCTACCAGGATTACCCAGATAGAGTGAATGAAACTGCTAACATCCTCCCCAGGGAGGGGAGGAAGATGTTGGGGACCCAGCGTTGGCAAGAAGGACCTCCCTGGGCTTTCAGAGAGTTTACAGCAGAAGTTGCTCAGAACTTGCTCTCCATGGCAGTGAAGGAAGTTGCTGGAAGATGCAATGGGCTGTGCCCTGGTGACTCATAACCCAGAGCTTTCTGGAATTATAAGGCTGCTCCTGGCTGCTGGCTTCTACTAGGTTGGACACTGGAATTGCCTTGACACATACTTGCCCTGGGATGGGCTAACATGCTAACCTGACAACAAATTGGAGACCAGCCATGACTTGCTTGAAGGCAGATTTCTCTGCCTTGCCACATAATGGTGAGATAAAATCAGGATATGCCTCATGTCATCCTGACTTCGACATAGGCTATGTGCTAAAACCAACATTTCCTGGCAGTAAAAACCCTGACTGAGGATAACCTTTCCTGGGGAATTCTTTTTTTGTTTTTGTTTGTTTGCTTGTTGTTTGGTTGGTTTTGGGGCCACACCCAGTGAAGCTCAGAGGTTACTCCTGGCTACGTGCTCAGTAATCGCTCCTGGCTTGGGGGACTATATGGGATGCAGGGGGTCGAACCGTGCTCTGTCCTAGATCAATGTATGTAATGCAAAAGCCCTACTACTTGCACCATCAATCCCACCACTTCTTGGAATTCTTGAACCTGTTTCATCCTTTTCTGCATGTGTGATTATTTCCTGTATCAGTGTTTACTTTCAAGCCTGTGTCTTTCCAATATCCTGGTCTTGGAGTATGAGGCTTCCATAAAAACCTGAGCACCACCAGAAGTGATTCCTGAGTGCAGAGACAGGAATTATCACTCAACACCACTGGGTGTGATCAAAAATTAAAAAAAATTAAAAAGAAGATATTCCAGGGTGTCACTGGGCTAAATCCATGTAAGTCTTTATGTCACTCAGTAAAAAAGCAGTCTTTCCTTGTCCCTAATTGATGCAAGAGTGTGCAAGGGAGGCAGCATTGACTGCCACAAATCACAGCCCCAATCCCACTGATTGTTCGTGCAGATTTCTCAACCCCGAGAGAGCTTCTTCATCACTGTATCCATGTGTATCCCAATCTCCACCTCCATGTCCTGCAACTTCTGCCTGCTTCGAGGTGCTCTTGAACTGGACCATGGAGCTCTGGGGCTTCTTTGAAGGGTCTCTGCAAAAGCTACCACAATCAGCAAGAGCAGCAGCAGGCCTGGAAGGAACTGAACTTGTGAGGCAAGTGGGAGTCTCATCTCTGCTCATAGGGGCTCAGCACCTGTCCAGAGCTTTGATGTCCTGCCTGAGTCTGTGCTGGACCTTCTCTAACCTGCAAATGGGGCACGTTGGCAGGATCTCCCAAGCCACCTACAGGGCTCTGCCCTGTCCTGGGGTTTGCCCCGTCCAGACTTGATTAGCATCAGGCTGCCCCCATCCAGGTAGTGCTCTAAGGGATCAGGAGTTGTTTGGACCCTGTGCAGCTCCCTGGCACAGTCTAGCCCAGTGAGAATTACTGGTCAGAGAAAGTGGCTTCTCCTCTGTTTATTCTTCCTCCCCTCAAGACTGAATGACACTCCTGGGACAGGGAGCCCCCAGGGCTTGCAGATGATGGTCAATATTTCCTGTATCTCCAGGAAGATTTCTGAGGGAATTTGGCCTAGGGGCAACTCCCCAAAACCTCCAAACTTCTCAGATGCTGGTGGAGATGACAGGACAGTTAATAACCCAGTTTATTATTTATTTTATTTATTTTTTAATATTTTTTATTTATTGAAGAAAATGCATCACATAGTTGACATAACTGATCACAATACAATTGTTTTAGGAAGACCACAGCAACATGATTAAGAAAAGTAGAAAATTGAAAGAAAAACTAAATAAATGGGAGATAAAAGGAAGAAAACGTTCAGTGGCAAGTATATTTTTTTAAAATTATTGAATCACCAATTGTGGCACGAAGTTGAGTCCACTGCTGATATATCTGGGGTCCCAAATATCTCCCAAATTGAGAGACCAACTCCCATTCTCGGGGAGACCTTGGCAATAATTGTCCGCAATAAATGATCCAAACAAAGAGGTTTTGAGGGACAAAAGGTTTGGCCAATAGAGCCTAATACTCCCTGGTTCGATCTCTCTCCTCTCCTCTCCTGTTTCTCCTCTCTGTCTTTCTCTCTGTCTCTGTCTCTTTCTGTGTCTCTCTGTCTCTCTCTGTATCTCTGCCTTTCTCTCCTGTCTCTCCTGTCTTCTCCCTCTCTGTCTCTGTTTTTCTCTCTTTCCTTCTCTCTGTGTCTGTCTTCTCTTCTCCTGTCTTTCTCCTCTATCTCTCTTTCTTTGTGTCTCTTTTTCTCTGTCTCTCTCTCTGCTCCCTCCGTGTGTCTCTCTTCTTCTTCTGTGTGTCTCCCTTTCTCTTCTGTTTCTGTATCTCCCCGTGTGTCCTTCTGTCTGTCCTTTTGTTTCTGTCTCCCCCCTCTCCTGTTTCTGTGTCTCCACTCGTTTCTCTTTTTCTCTATTTCTCTATGTCTGTTTCTTTCTCTGTCTTTCTCTTCTCTCTCTGTTCCTTTGTTTCTGTGTGTCCCATGTCCCCTCTTCTGTTTCTGTGTCTCCCTTTCTGTGCTTTTGTTTCTGTGTCCCCCCTGTGTATCCTTCTGTCAGTCCTTTTGTTTCTCTGTCCCCCTTTCTTTCTCTCTTCTCCCCCTTTTATCCTCTCTGTCCAACTGCCTCTCTCCAACTCCCTCTCACCAACTGCCTCTGTCCAACTGTCTCCTTTGGCCTCCCCTCCAAGCTCCTTTATTTCTACAACCAATGAACTCATTAAAGCACTAGCAAAAAACTTAGTAAGCTCTTTTTTTAAAGGATAAGAGTGAAAAAATATAGTAAAAACAGTGTGAGTGACAATTGTTGTTTGCATAGGCCAACCAAAATATGGGAGAAATAGAAGGGGAAAGCCTTGGCCTAAATACAAGAAGATCTTACCCCTGAAATTTTCTGGCATAAGACAGTCTCAAGGCTCCAGCCATTCTAGGTTGTCTAACCCCTGAGTTATCTAACTCCTGTGGTCCCGGTAAAATTTTTTTCACAGATTCATTGTTGTTGGTGTCGGGTTTCTGTAGTTAAAGCTTCTGGTTTCTGTGCATCTTCTTCATTGAAGTCAGGACGATATTAAGCATACTATAGTTTCACGTCACCATTAGCAGACAATATGGTGAACCCTCCCCTGCAAGCAGATTGTTGCTGTTGCTAAGTCATCTGGTTGTTAAGAGAACACTCTTTGGCGTAAGTCAATGCCAGGGCAATGGTAGGGTCTTCTCAGGTAGAGGTTTGCTTCCTGGTGATGTTATAGACATTTGTGGTTGTTTCTGTAGATGGTATCCATGATTCAGGGGTATATAGGCAACACTCATTTTTATGAGGCCTGAGCCAAGTCATTATGACCATATTCAGAGTGTAAAGGTCCCACTGCATTACAAAATTTGTGTTTCTATCTCTATTAGATAAGAGGTTGTTTGCATATGTAATATTTTCCTATTTTAATGTGCCTATGCAAAAGGAAGACAATGCCACAGGTTTTATTGTGCATATGGGGGAAGAGGGAACAAGTCCAACAATCCTGGTAACTTGGCTCTAACATGAACTCTAACAAAGAGGCTCTTTCACAGAATTGCCTATTGAACGGATCGAAAAAAAAATCAATGGGCAAAATTATCACTATATAAGAGGATATTCAATAAGAGTTATAGCTGTTGAGGAAATACATCTTAGATACTCAAAAAAGATATACATGTCCCTTTTATGTATTTAGAAATAGTCGAGGGAGTGTTAAGTCCAGAACACCACTTTGGTCTATAATTTGGCCTTCTAGAATCTTCAAAACTACTTCCAGCAGTCCCATATCAGAAAATGTCTTTGAGTGGGGACTTCTCAAAAACTGAGTATGGGGGCCAGAGAGATAGCATGAAGGTAAAGCATTTGCCTTTCATGCAGCAAGATGGTGGTAGCAAGTACATGTACACAATGAAGGGAAGTGGAATAAAAGAGGTCACTGAGAGTAGATCAACAGCAACAGAGTATTGGTTTCTTCTCAGGCTGAGAGTCTATTTTTTCACTTTGGGAGCTGGTTGGCAGCTGTCTTGAGTGGGGATAATGATCTGCTTGTGAGGAGCTAAGAACTGAACGTAAAAATGGTTAAATGTGGGGGAATAGGGGGTGGAATGATTGAGTAAAGGACTAGAATTGAGCCTATACGGTGTTGAGCCAAGGGGGGAAGGACAGTATATTACATTCTGTATAATACAAACAAAGTTCGATATCCTATTAAACTATATGAACTTTATGCGTGGGGGCTATTGCCCCCGCATGGTTTGAGAATGGGAACTAGTAGGAAGGAAACTTGCCAGCGACTGCTCAGGCCCATCCCTCTTGAGCTGGATGGGGTTTGGGAAGGCCTGGGGTCTCCTTTAAATTCCTCCCTGGCATCCACTTTGCTGGCATCCTGGACTGACTCCCAGGGATAGCCCTAGAGTCTGAATAACCCAATTTCTGTCTCTTTACTCAGAACACCCCCAAGACCAGGGAGCATCAAGTTTTAGACAGAGAGCAGTCAGAAGGCATGTCCAGAAGATCTTAACTGTCACTGCATCTCACCTAGTTACACAAGCAAAATATGAGGCTCTAATTCCACCAGCAATACAAATGAATGGGGCTTTACATGCAGGAAAGCAGTTTACTACCTATAATCTTCATTTGAGAGAAAGATTCAGATCCTGAGGCTATATACTGTGGGTATCCTAGTGGCCTGGGTGATGGTATTAAAAATAGAACCCCGTGACCTGACAGGTGGGTTGGGTTCCTGGAAAGGTTAGCTGGGTAGTAGAGGGCATTAGAATACATTCACCCAGGGGCTGGAAAGGTGGCGCTAGAGGTAAGGTGTCTGCCTTGCAAGCACTAGTGTAGGACGGACCACTGTTCGATCCCCCGACCTCTCATATGGCCCCCCAAGCCGGGGTGATTTCTGAGCGCATAGTCAGGAGTAACCCCTGAGCATCAAGTGGGTGTGGCCCCCCCCAAAAAAAGAATACATTCACCCTGACCCATACAGGGTTTTCCAGAGCCATTGGGCTTCAGTGCAGGGACTGCAGATCCCAGAAGTGCTGGGAGCATCACCGGGACATAAGCTGAGGTGACCAAGAGATAAGGAGATTTGGTTCAGGGAACTGCTTGAGTAGGGGATCAGATCTGAGTCCCTATTCCATGACCAGCAACACAGCACATATATGTGGGTTTGCAATGGTACGTTTATCTGTTTGCCACACTGAAGAGCTGATAGCATGGAATGTTCTTACACTCTACCTGAAAGAGCTTGATTGGTTGTGTGTATATGTGTGTGTGTGTATGTGTGTGTGTGTGTGTGTAAGAGAGAGAGAGAAAGAGAGAGAGAATATGTGTATGTACTTATCTGTGTGTGTCAGTATTTGTTTGCTCTGCTCACAGTGTGAGGAGGAATAAGTGAAAAATTAAAGTTAGTGAACTCTCCTGTCAACAGTTTTTATTGAAAAGGTTCTATTGTTGGGGTTGGAGTTGTAGGTCAGTGGTATGAATATTATTTGAATGCTTGAGATTCTTTATCTCATCCCCAGCACTGTTAAAGAATTTCTGGTAAACTTATATGAGTCAACTTATTTAGAGGCTGGACTAGAAGAAACCCTCCAACATCACCCTAAAGACCTGCAGTCTGGCTCTTGAGGACAGAATGTGGAATCATCAGAATGTGCAGGGTTATTTATAGCACTGTCTATTCTCTATCATTCAGCCCCTAACAGAATGGACACTCTGAACCCTCCATGTAGAACTGTTGACCTATGTACCCAAAATGGGGAGCCCAAAATACAGGTGTGCTGTGTGGCCAATAAGACTGCAAGGCATTCCCTTATGAGACCTAAACTCACGTTGTTTAACAAGATCTCTAATTCTAGAGGTCTTATTGAGACAACTGCAATCAAGCAGATCTTCTGGAAACATAATGAAAGACTATCCTAGGCTTAGTCCTAGGGTCAGAGCAAAAACCAAGACTACCAATTACAGAAGACTGATTATTACAAGAGTGATGGAACACAATTCCTAGAACTATAAAGAAAGACTCCATCCCTAGGTTCCATCCTTTGATCTGTGCAAATACCAAGATCTCTAGCTACAGAGGCATGATAAACGACAGAGTGGAAAGTTTCCAGACACCAAAAATGACCTAGGTGGGAGTAAAAGAACATGTACATGTAGCCATGACAGTATACTTCAAGGTGGGAGCAACCCTGTATCTCTTAGGCCAAAAGAATTCACTTTCTAATCTCTCCAATATTTACTGTGCCTATGCAAGAAAAAAAAAAGCACAAATTAAGGTTTTTATTTGTTTTGTTATTTGTTTTTTTGTGCTTTGTTTTTATTTCAGGACCGTGGTTATTATGTGGTTGTTGTCTATATTGCTGTGGTGCTTTTGAGGATTTTTTTTTTGTTGTATTGTTGTTATGTTTTTCTTCCTTTTTCCCTTTCTTAAATTGACAGTTATAGCCTCTAGAAGGACTCCTTCCATTTTTTGCTTTTTTTATTTTTGCCCCATTTTGTCTTATTTTATTTTATTTCTTTCCTTCACACAGAACCATATAACTTGAACCATCTTGTTTCCCCTCACAAATGGAGGATGAATAAGAGAGGGTACCAAGATCAAACAGTCTTGTAGAAATTAAAAAATGATCAGACTTATATAGCCAAAGACAACAACAACAGAATCATACCCAATTTACAACATGCTAGACACAGAGGGGGGATATGGGATGCATGCTGGGAATAGAGGTGGAAGGACAACATTGGTGATGGGAATGCCCCTGGTTCAATGTCACTGTGTACCTAAAATATTACTGTGAAAGATCTGTAATTCACTTTGGTCAAAATAAAAGTGAAAAAAAAGTCATGTTGTTTAATTTCATTTTAATTCTTTGGAGGGATAGGGGTTCAGGGAGAAGGGGCACACTTGTTGGTTCTCAGCTCTTACTCTTGGCTCTGTCTTTAATAGTAACCAAGTAACCCCTGGCACAGCTTAGTCATGCTGTGGAGATGATATAAAGTCCCAGTCTCTGCAAGCACTTGACCTCCTATATGAGCTCTCGGGCCCATATAAAGCTCTTAAAGGGCTGCCTAAAAACTAAAGCATATGTCAAATGGGCCTCTGGGGTTCTCTGAATGTTCTGTGTGTCCATGACAAAATCAACCTTGATTTACTTATTGACAAATTGATACTTATTGTGAAAGTGTCCAAGTACTATGCAGAGAGCCAGAAAACAAATGAAAAACATACTTGTGTGTGTGTGTGTGTGTGTGTGTGTGTGTGTGTGTGTGTGTGTGTGTGTGTGGTTCAGAGAGTTCAGTGGTTCATTTCTTACCAACATGTGTTTTGATTCCTGACACCACCCTGAGTATCTCTGGTTCAACCCCAGATATCAGAGCACCTCTGGGGTGACTTATCTATCTCTGTCACATGATATCCTCTGACCCTAAACTGAACTACTGTCCTGACTGGCTGAGAATTACCAGGAGTTCCCAAGTCTTCTAAGCACAGCTTGGTCAGCTTCCAATTAAAAAGTGGAACTTTAATTGACTTAAACTCCTACAGCTAGAGCTACTCCTAGAGCTGTGACTGGATGAAACATAGGTCATGCCAGCAGGAATTTTTGATTTTCTTTGGGACTGATTGGAAGGAGGCAGGAAAAACATCAACATCCAACCTAATACTTTGTCTTTAATCAACTTTGCCTCATTTTTTCTGTTCCTTGTTGCTGCTGCTGTTGGAACTATTGGGGTGTCCATCTGGTTGTGGTGCTCACAAGGACTTAAGAGAGTCTCATCTTCTTTTCTGATCCTCCTGTACCTTCTTCTGTAGTTCTTGCTGGGGTCCTATGGAGTCAAAATACTTTATTATCACACCAGGGGTCCAGACAGCTCTAGTACTAAAGCCATGCTATGCTCATGTGGAGGGTCCTGGGGTTTGGATTTAAGATCTGAAGTGGCAAGGTAGGCACTAAAAAAAACACTGAGTCATTTTTCTGGGCTTTGTCAAATTAGGGCATGTTTTGCCATATCTAACTCCAATGCCAATTTTATTCATTCATCCATCCATTTGTCCTCCACTCAATCCCTACCTCTAGACTCTGATGCTGTCCCACTTGCCTTGAGAGATACAATAACCTCTAAATTAAGGCATCTATATCAGTTTTTATTCTAATTCTCCCCCAAGACATTGGTTTTCTTTCCTTTCCATTCCATTTTTTTGACTATGCCAGTATATGTGCTAAGAGATCTGTACATACTCAGGCTCTAAGTGGCTCTCAGATATGTTTGGGGTACTGTGCTCTCCCAATAATGGAAACAGAGTTTTATGTAAACATTACATACCCCAACCCTCTGAACCCTTATTATAAATAGCAACTTGTTTCTGGGACAGGGAGATAACAGGATCTGGCAGTGGGGTTCATTATTACATGTTTTATACTCTAGGAAAAAAAATCTATATGGCTGCTATTATCTAGCCTATGACCTGGTACTGTGAAGCCTAGAACAGAAGAAAATATATTTTAATGAACAAATAATAAGTTTTCATTTAAAACTAACACATTTCCGGGCCGGGCGGTGGCGCTAAAGGTAAGGTGCCTGTCTTGCCTGCGCTAGCCTTGGACGGACTCGATCCCCAGGTGTCCCATATGGTCCCCCAAGCCAGGAGCAACTTCTGAGCACATAGCCAGAAGTAACCCCTGAGCGTTACCGGGTGTGGCCCAAAAAACCAAAAAAAAAAAAAAAAACCAAAAAAAAAAACTAACACGTTTCCATGTAAGGGCTAAATTTCTATCCCAAGGCTGCTAAAACCAGAATATACCACCCTAGACATCTAGCCATAAAAGAATAAAATGAGGGGCCGGAGAGATAGCACAGTGGCGTTTGCCTTGCAAGCAGCTGATTCAGGACCTAAGGTGGTTGGTTCGAATTCCCGCATCCCATATGGTCCCCCATGTCTGCAAGGAGCTATTTCTGATCAGATAGCCAGGAGTAACCTCTGAGCACCACCGGGTGTGGCCCAAAACAAAACAAAACAAAACAAACAAAGAATAAAATGAAACACCCTAAACACCCTGGCTAACAGCCAATCAACTTAAAGGTCAAGAGCTTATGCTTCTAGCCCTATGTAACCTGGTTGGTGACCCCTGTGGGGGTTGCTTTTGCGAGGAGGTGCCTGATCAGTCAGTTTGATGCTTGTCAGTAGATAGAATAAAGCTTTGCTTTGTTTCAGTTGTGTGGTCTCATCCTTTATCTCTAGACACTAACATTTGAGGGCTTGATGACCAGATCACCAACATAGCTACCAAGGTCTCATGGATATTCTGAGACCTTCTCAAGGTAGGTTTAAGGCCTTACTGAGATGGAGCTTCAGGTGTGGCCCAAGGGGAAAAAATGAAAGCAGAATCACCCCCAGGCTAGAGGTAGTTCAAGGATGCCTCACTCCTCTTTAGGCGTGTGCAAGAACCATGAGGTTTGCAGCAGGAGTTGTGAGGTTTAGTGGAGTCCTAAGAGTTGCTGCAGAAACTGAGAGGTAGAAAGAACTCCCATTGATCCATTGTTCTGTAGAGGGTCAAAGGTTGTGCCAGAAGCTACCCTCAGCTACCCTCCTGCCATTCTTAGTGATATCAGAGGAACATCTACAGAGCTTATCTGCATGTATATGGTGAAGCAGGGAAGGAGTGAGGCAAAATGAAGGAAGAAGTCTTGTGAAACTAAGGTCAGTCCCCATGCTGCCTCTCTGTGAGATCCTTGTCCCAACAGAAAATCATGAGTTTACGTTCCTCTTCCTTCTATGAATACTGCTGATCTATGTGTCTGTCCTTGAGAACTCAGGCAGAGGAAGGCCTGCCTGGAGCCAGGCAGTCTTGGCTGGACTGGACAGGTAGCAGACAAGGGCTGGGGGCAGAGATAACTCCCTTCTAACTGTAGAAGTTAGCTGAAGAACAGGAGAAAACTTAGATGCTGATGAGACCAGCAAAGGGATGCTGAGTGATAAAAAGGAACTATTAAGATATTGGAAGATTAGAAACTCAGGCCTGAAGGAGTTAAAATCATCTGGAGAAGAGGCTAAGGAAGCTCAAGGTCTAACTCTCTCTTTTATCTCCCTCCCTTCAGGAATTCCTCAGCTTTGGGCACTTATTTAGCCTTTGTTAAGGAATCAGCTATAAACTACAGACTATCAAAAAATATGACCATTTTAAAACTCAAGCCAAGTAGGTTACAAAGAGCAGCTTTAATTTTAACAGGTTCTCCCTTTTAATGGTATTTTAACTTTCACTTGAATAGGAATAGCCTCATTAGCTTTTTTTTTTTTTTTTGGGCCACACCCGGTAATGCTCAGGGGTTACTCCTGGCTATGCGCTCAGAAGTCGCTCCTGGCTTGGGAGACCAGATGGGACGCCGGGGGATTGAACTGTGGTCCGTCCTAGGCTAGCGCTGGCAAGGCAGACACCTTACCTCTAGTGCCACCACGCCGGCCCCCTCATTAGCTTTAGTGGTTTCAAATAATAAAGAATTAGGTGGAAAATTTTGCAAATTACTTATATTGAATTTTCAGGCTATATTGTTAATTAGTCTGCCCAGTTCATGAGAATGTGTGGTATAGCTAAAGTAACTCAATTTCATGTCAATTTTTTTGACCAGATATCAAACTTAATGGTGGCCTTAAAATAGCTTTAAGCGAGAAATTCTATGTAAATGGAATGGTATTTGATTATCACTATCCAAAAGATGGGAAATCTATAGAATTGATGTAAAGGTCTTTAATACATACCCCAAGAACAATTTGGTCCTGTTAAGTGTAATCATGTTTAGCAATTTATTTACAAATTTTAAAAGAGCATTGTCAAGTTTTTCTCCTGAAGTGGCAGGGTTGGTTTCAAGGGGAAACAGAAAAAGGCAGAAAAGAGGCCAGAGCACAGAGCCAAGAATGGCCCTGTCCATGACCTGAGCTGTATTTGTGGCAGCAGGAAAGGAGAATGAAGAGAGAAGAGAAAGTTAAAGAAAGAAGCATAGATGTGTGGTTTATGCAAGAAAGATAATGGATGAATTTATGAATGTTAGGGAATAAAAACGGTCAGTTGTGAATTGGAATGAAGAGAAGTTACAGAGTAAATATAACAAAAAGTACAGAATATTTGAGGATGTTGGTGATGGAGCCGTGGTGCAGTGATAGGGCATTTGCCTTGCACACAGCTGACCTAGGAAAGAGACAGTGTTTTGATTCCCCCCAGCATCCTATATGGTCCCTCAAGCCAGGAGTGATTTCTGCACATAGAGCCAGAAGTAACCCCTGAGGATCACCAGGTGTGTTCCCTTCTCCAAAAAATATGTTTGAGGATGTGTAATAAGGAAATAAACTGTATGCTCAAATTGAATAATTATTATAAGTGTGTCTCTAAATTAGAAATGATTTACAGATTTTGTATAGAGAATTCTATGTAAAAGAAGCTCAGATTCTCTAAACTCATGCTACAATGCTTTTAGAAAATTGGACCTTTAGAGATTTCAGAAAATGCATGCCTAAAGAGTACGAACTAAAAGAGACCTGAAGAAAAGCACTCCAAGACACATTCTAGTCACAATGACGAATCCAACAGATAGAGATAGAATATTTAAAGCAGCAAGATCAGAAAGAGAAATTACATTCAAAGAAGCCTTAAGATTGACAGCAGACATGTCAAAAGAAACCCTCAAGGTCAGAAGACAGTGGTGGGATATTGTGACAAGACTGAATGAAATGGATGCTTCACTTAGAATACTGTGCCCAGCCCAACTCACGTTCAAATTTGAAGGAAGGATACATAGATTCATGGGTAAGCAATTGCTAAGAAACTTTACAGATGCAAAACCAGCCTTAAAGGATGAAAGGTCTATTTTAAGACAAGACAGACCAATAGACACACCAAACTTATACACAAAGATGACATTAAATCTCATGACAATAATCTCCCTCAATGTCAATGGGCTAAATGCACCAATTAAAAGACACAGATTGGCAAAATGGATAAAAAAGATGAATCCAACATTCTGCTGCCTACAAGAAACATATCTGAATAGTCAGAACAAACATAGACTCAAAATCAAAGGCTGGAGAAAAATCATCCAAGCAAACAACACCTTAAAAAAGCTGGAGTGGCCATATTAATATCAGATGACACAAAATATAGACTCAGAATAGTTGTAAGGGACAAAGATGGACACTTCTAATCAAGGGATATGCACAATAGCAAGAAATCACACTACAAAACAGATGCACCCAATAAGAGACCAACAAAATATCAAATACAATTATTGACAAATTTGAAAGAGAATATCAATAATAACACAATTGTGGGGGAATAACACAGCAGAATAATTGTGGGAGACCTCAACACAGCCCTGTTACCACTTGATAGGTCTGAAACCAAACTAAAACCAAACAAAAATATACTTACTAACCTTGAAAAGAGAAATGGAAGAAAGAGGCCTAGTAGACACACACACAGACACACACACACACACAGACACACACACACACACACACACAAGACACTCCATCCCCAGAAACCTGAATACACTTCTTCTCCAATGCACATGGGTCATTCTCCAGGATGGACCACATGCTGGCCCATAAAACATATCTCTATAAAATCAAGAGGAAAGACAGGCTACCTTCACTAACCACAAGGCTCTGAAATTAGATGTGAACTACAAAGGGACACAAAAGAAAAACTTTAACACCTGGAAATTAAACAGCCTACTATAGAACAACCAGTGGGTCTGAGATGAAATCAAAGAGAAAATCAAAACTTTTCTGGAAACAAATGGCAATGAAGACACAAACTATCAGAATCTATGGGACACAGCAAAGCAGTACTGAGAGTAACATTTTTAGCTTTGCAAGTACACATCAGAAAGGAAGAAGGGGCATACTTGAATAGCTTAATGACACAGCTTATAAAATTAGAAAATGATCAGCAAAAGGAACCAAAAATAGATAAACAGAAGGAAATAACAAAGCTTAGAGCAGAAATCAATGAAGTGGAAATCAAAAAAAAAAAATAAAAATTGAAAGATCAACAAAAGTCGAAGTTGGTTCTTTGAAAAAAATAAACAAGATTGATGGACCATTGGTAAAACTCACAAAGAAAGAAAGAGAGAAACTTGATAAATCATATTATAAATGAAAAGGGAAAGATCACTACAGATATCGCAAAGATTCAAAGGTTAATTAAAGACTACTTTGAGAAACTCTATGCCACGAAACATGAGAACCTGGAAGAAAGATAAATTCTTGGACTTATAACCTTCCACAGTTGAATAAGGAGGATGTAGCATATCTAAACACTGCCACAGCATACATAAACTTTTAAGGGAGCTCAGTCCACCAGATGTATCCTCAGATTTTCCTGGTGGGGAGAACTGAAATAACCCCCATGGGGTTCCTCAAAAGGCCTGCTGTGGATGCCTTTTCTCCTACGTGGATGGTTGAGCAATTTCCGAAGAGGTGCTTGGCATTACATTTTCGGTCATTTGGCTATCTCTCCTTTGTAAATTTCAGGCAAAATTTTGGCCTCTATCAAATAATTTGACTCAGAAATCCCAGCACCAAAGATTACTAAGAGAACCCCTTTTTCTGGATAATATTTAGAACCTATAAGTTAAGACAATGTTTTTTCTCTTTTTTAATATATTTTTTATTTAAGTAACATGATCATAGTTGGGTTACAGTCATAACCAGAACACCCCCCTTTACCAGTGTAACATTACCCCCTCCCCCCTTCCTATCCCCTACCTGTATTCGAGACAGGTATTCTATTACAGTTATTTGTTTTTAAGTTCAGTTAGTTGTATTTTTTTCCTTAAAGGATAAAAGTAAAAATATATAGTAAAGGTGTGGTAGTGGCAATTGCCATTGTTTGCATAGGTCCAGAAAAATGGGAAAATCAAAAAAATCCTTGACCTGATTACAAAAAGGCCTCACCCCAGAAGTTTATTGGCATAAGACCAACTCTGGGTTCCAGGCATACCAGTCCGTCCAACTCGAGTCACCCTCAAGGTCCTGGTGAAACTTTTTCACACTTTAGCTATTGTTGGTATCAGATTCCTATATTTAAAGACTCTGGATTCTGTGCATTTCTTTCATCAATGTCAGGCTGATGTGGAGCATCCTCTAGTTTCAGCATACCATTAAATGCGGAGCAGTCTGCCCTGCATGCAGACTGTTGTTAAGTCGTCTGGGTGTTGGGAGCACTCTTTGGAGTAAGTCAATGCCAAAGCAGTGGTAGGTCTTCTCTGGTAGAGGCTTGGATCCTGGTAATGTTATGGACAATTGTGGTTATTTCCATAGATGGTATCCATTGTTCAGGTGTGTGTGGGTGATGCTCATTCTTCTGAGGCCTAAGCCAAATCATTATGCCAATGTTCAGGGTAAAAGACCTAATTACATTACCAAATATGTGTTCTCATCTCTATTAGATAAGAACTTGTTTGCATATGTATTATTTTCCCATTTTAATGTGCCTATGCAAGAGAGAAGCAATGCCACGAGATTTTGTTGGTGCATCTGGAGGCTGACGAATAAAATCCAACATTCCCCGTAACTTGGTTCAAACATGAAATCTATACAGAGATATTCTTCTACCAGTATTGCTTATAAAACAGATCTCAAAGGGGGAAAATCAAACAATCAAATAACAAATCCAGTGGGCAAAATTGTCACTATATGAGGATATTAGAAAAGAGTTATAGATGTTAAGGAAATACATCTGAGATATACAAAGGAGATACATGTGTCCCTTTTGTGTTTTAGAAATAGTCAAGAGGGAGGGAGGTATTTCCGAGACACCACTTTGGTCTGTGATTTGGACAAGTGAAGAAAACATGGAGTCATATCCTCCCCTTGTTGCCTGCTGAAGCTTCCGACTCCCTGAGAGGTGTTTGCTTCCTAATAGCTGGAAGTTGAAAGATCACCAGTCCCCTCCCAGCCCCTTGCAGGAGAAAGGAAGCCTGGGGTCTCTTTTAAATTGCACCTCACTGGAACTCACTTGCTGGGACCCTGAGCAGGTGTCCAGAAATAACCCTGGGAATGGGGAGGAAGGAGAAAGAAAGCTGTGGGGGGGGCAGCTGAGGCTGCATCTTCACCTTATCTTGGCCAAAAAGCCTACAGCATGAAACCTTGCTGTGACGCATTGCCTGCTGAAGCTTCAGACTCCACCCAAAAAATTACACCTTGGCCAAAACAAAAATCATTAGTACAGAAAAATGGTTAAATGTGGGGTAACAAGAGATGGGAGTGAGGGAGTAAAGGAGTAAAACAAGCTCCTGGACGGCGTTCAGATAATGACAAGCAATGAAACACAATGATATCCATATATTTGTCATAATGTTCACAATGCATAGGTTTAATAAGGAAACTTCCCTGGTAAGTCCTATTGCCAGAACCTATTATGATGCTATTCCTTTGGAGCTGGTAGGGAAATGGGGAAAGCCTTGGAAAACCAATAAATTCCTCCAAGGGACCCCCATCTCACTGGCTTGCCCAGCCATGTGGCCAGGAAAAGCCCTGGAGCACCAGAAGAAGGAGGTAGAGAGCTGCAGGGGTGACCCATGTTCCGCACCCCTTCCTTGGCCCAGTTAAAGAGGCCCTTGGCATGGCGGAGGGCTGCCAAACGCCATGCTGGCCGAACCTCCCGGCTCCCAGGAAGGAAGGAGATCCTTCCCGAGCTAGAAGGCCGAAAGGTCAGAGCTCCAACCCCCAGACCCTCCCTTTGGAGCCAGGAGGGAAATGGGGAAAGCCTAGGAAAACCAATAAACTTCTCCAAGGGACCCACCTTGCTGGCTTGCCCAGCCATGCGGCCAGGAAAAGCCTTAGAGCACCGGAGGAAGAAGATAGAGGGGTGCTGGGGTGACCCATGTCCCACACCCCTTCCTAGGCCCTGTTAAAGAGGCCCTTGGCATGGCGGAGGGCTGCCAAACGCCATGCTGGCCGAACCTCCCGGCTCCCAGGAAGGAAGGAGATCCTTCCCGAGCTAGAAGGCCGGAAGGTCAGAGCTCCCACCCCCAGGCCCTCCCTTTGGAGCTGGGAGGGAAATGGGGAAAGCCTAGGAAAACCAAAAAATATGGAACGCTTCACGAATTTGGGTGTCATCCTTGCAGCAGGGGGCATGCTAATCTTCTCTGTATCATTCCAATTTTAGTATATGTGCTGCTGAAGCGAGCACATTTTTTCTCTTTTTCAAATATTTTGTTGCAGCTGCAGTTTCTGGTAATCAAGGGCGAAGCCAGAGAGCAGACCCCTGGGCTACTGGCTCGTTCCTTTACTTGAAACAATAAAACAATAGAGTCTAAAACAATAGAGTCCAGCCTACTTCCTCCTAATCCTAATTTTGCATTTGAAATGAGCTTGCAAAGAGTTGCCTTGAGTTGTAACCTTCTCCTTTGTAACTTAGAATTTTTACAGTCACACCCATAGCTTAGGTATTGTTACTGTTGTACTTTGCTTTGTGATTATAATTATTCTTCACCTCTGACTAATTTTACCCCTATAAATCTCTCTGCTTGAAAAAATTAAATTTGTCACACTCCTGCCAGAAGATGTGTTGACCGTACATACTGTGTGTGTGGCCTTCATTTTTTAAAAATATTTTTCCATGGGCCCGGAGAGATAGCACAGCGGTGTTTGCCTTGCAAGCAGCCAATCCAGGACCTAAGGTGGTTGGTTCAAATCCCGGTGTCCCATATGGTCCCCCGTGCCTGCCAGGAGCTATTTCTGAGCAGACAGCCAGGAGTAACCCCTGAGCATCACCGGGTGTGGCCCAAAAACCAAATATATATATATATATATATTTTTTTTTCCATACGCTGGCCCAGGCAACCCACTCTCCCTGAAGTGGATTTATTGAAATCCCACTGGCGCTGCAAGACAGAAGCCGCTTGCAGCAAAATATCTCATCACTATTGAAAAAATTAAAACAGTAATCAAATGTCTGCCCCCAAAACAAAAACTCCAGATGAATTCACTAATTAATTCTTTTAAACTTTTCAAGAGGAAATACTACCAATCCTGGCCAGGCTCTTTCATAAAATTAAAAAACGGGAACACTTCCAAATAGTTTTTATGAATCCAACATTGATATCAAAACCAGTCAGAGATACAAAGATACAGACCAATATCCCTGATGAACACAGATGTAAAGATCCTCAACAAAATCCTGGCAATGCCTCACCAAGTGGGTCCTTCACTACGATCAAGTAGGTTTCATCCCAGTAATGCAAAGTTGGTTTAACACCCATAAGTCTATAACAGAATACATAATATCAACAACAAGAAAAATAAAAACCACATGATTATGCCAATAGATGCAGAGAAAGCATTTGATAAGCTCCAACACCCATTCTTGATAAAAAAAAAAAAAACTCTCAGCAAGATGGGAATGAAAGGAACCTTTCTCAATATAGTTAAGACAATCTACCACAAACCAATGGCAAATATTATCCTTAAGGGAGAAAAACTTTCCTCTAAATTTCGGTACAAGACCCTTACCACTCCTATTCAACATAGTACTGGAAGTGCTTGCTATAGCGATTAGGCAAGAAAAAGATATCAAGGGCATCCAGATAGGAAAGGAAGAAGTCAATCTCTCACTATTGGCAGATGACATGATACTATATTTAGAAAAGCCTAAAGACTCTACCAAAAAGCTTCTAGAAACAATAGATTCATATAGCAATGTGGCAGGCTACAAAATTATGACTCAAAAATCAATCGCCTTTTTATACGCCAATAATGACAGAGAAGAAATGGACATTAAGAAAACAACCCCATTCACATTAGTGCCACACAAACTCAAATATCTTGGAGTCAACTTTTTTTAAACTAAATTGTTTATTTAAACACCGTGATTACAAACATAATTGTAGTTGGGTTTCAGTCATAACAAGAACAGCCCCCTTCACCCATGCAACCTTCCCTTCGCCAAACTTCCATCCCTTGGAGTCAACTTGCTGAAAGATGTGAAGGACCTATACAAAGAAAACTATAAAAAAAAACTATAAAACCCTGCTTCAAGAAATAAGAGCAGACACGAGGAAATTGAAACACATTCCCTGTTCATGTATTGGCAGGATTAACTTCATTAAAATGTCAAGAGTCCCCAAAGCATTGCTCAGATTTAATGCAATCCCTCTAAAGATACCCCTGACTTTCTTCAAACACTTCTGAAATTCATTTGGAACAACAGACACCCATGAATAGCTAAAGCAATCCTTGGGAAAGAAATATGGGAAGTATTACTATCCCCAATTTTAAACTGTATTACAAAGAAATAGTTATCAAAACAGTCTGTTATTGGAATAAAGGCAGATCCTCAGATTAGTGGAATATGCTTGAATATTCAATATGAATTGAATATGTTCCCCAGACATACAATCACTTAATTTTTGATAAAGGGGCAAGAAATCCTAAATGGAACAAGGAAGACTTCTTCAACAAGTGGTGTTAGCACAACTGGTCAGCAAACCAGTTTCACTTGCAAAATAGCAAACTCAGACCCCCCAGCTAACACCATGTATGAAGGTAAAATCCAAATGGATTAAAGACCTTGATATCAGACCTGAAACCATAAGGTATATAGAACAACACGAAGGTAAAAACACTCCATGACATTGAGACTAAAGGCATCTTTTTTTTAGAGAAAAAAGAGTTATTTTTATTTTATTTTTTATAACATTTTTATTTAAACACCTTGGTTACAAACATGATTGTGGTTGGGTTTCAGTCATATAAGATGACACCCCCCCCATCACCAATGTAACATTCCCATCACCCATGACCCAAATATCCCTCCTCCCCTCCCTACCCCTACCTGTACTCTAGACAGGCTTTCTATATCCCTCATATATTCTCATTGTTAGGATAGTTCGCAATGTAGTTATTTCTCTAAACTCATCACTCTTTGTGGTGAGGTTCATGAGGTCGGCTGTAATGTCCAGCCCTCCTCTCTTTTGAGACTAAAGGCATCTTTAAGGAGGAAACAGCACCATTCAAACAAGTGGAAACAGAGATAAACATATGGGAATATATTGAGCTGAGAAGCTTCTGCACCTCAAAGCAAATAGTGCCCAGGATACAAGAGCCACCCACTGAATGGGAGAAACTACTCACCCAATACTCATCAGATAAGGGGCCAATATCCAAAATATACCAGGCACTGAAAGAAATTTACAAGTAAAAAATCTAACCCCATCAAAATTTGGGGAGAAGAAATAAAAAGAAACTTTGCCAAAGAAGAAATACAAATACAAAAGGCACATGAAAAAATGCTCCACAGTACTAATCATCAGGGAGATGCAAATCAAAGCAGCCATCTCAGACCACAGAGATTGATGCACATCACAAAGTATGAGATAAGCAGTGCTGGCAGAGATGTGGAGAGAAAGGAACTCTCATTGCCATACTTGAAGTGAGATTCCTACTACATGTTGCTATGGGGTTCATGTTCAATCAAAAGTGTGTGGCCACAGAGCAAAGCGCAGCAGCTGCACTCCTTTTATTTTCCTGTGTTCTTCTTTGATTGTCGATGGTAATCAGGAAGCAGTCACCAGTGTTGCTTTCTAAAGAGTCCCCTTTAGCCCAAAGACAGGCAGGAATTAGCCTCCATCCTTCTGAGCGGAGGAGTCTTCTAATGTGAATGTTAACATACGTGGCTCAGAACATTTTTTCAGAAGAATTTTAATTGCTGCAGAAAATCTTGAAAAACGTGGTTAGGAGCATTTAAAGAAGTAGTTACTATGCCTGAGAACAATCCTACTATGTAAGCTGAATCACTTACTGCATTTCATGACTCTGAAACATGTACGTAATAGTAAGTAAATTAAAGTAGCAAGTTCTGCAGTAAAGGGCTAGTGATACCATCTGTTTCTGATGACAACCCATCAATGTAAAACACAGGGCACCTGTCCTTTAAAAACCCAGGCCTTTCCATCAGGATAATAAAAGAAAAATTCTCCTAAAAACTCAGATAGGGCTCATTCAAGGGGCTCATAGAGAGGTAGATATATTCTATTTCTTTTTTCTAAATTGAAAGAACTATTATTTCAGAATTAGAACCTAATAAGGATACTCCTCTGAGCCTTGCTTTGAGGATAAAGCAGTGATCAATTCCAAATAGGACACAAATGTGCAAGGTTGCTTGTTGTGTTAATCAACCCATTTTTAAGACCCAGATAGCTTGGCTATAGCATACATAGGAGAATGAGGAGTTGCAAAAAGTAAAAGCTACAGTCTCTCTCCAGGTGTGAATATGGAAAGATAGCACTTTTGGAACTCGTCCATGAAAAAAAAATCCAATTCCTCTTGGGCCTATTGAGTTATAAACATCTGAGGCTATTTAAGTCCAGATTTCCTTCCAAAATACTAAGTTGCTGAATTTTGAGTTTGGACTCCCAAATGAAGATTTACATCACCTAAGAGTTTTTGAAAGTCATTAAGAGTCCTTAGATTTTTATGATAAATAGAAATCTTTGGACACACTGAAGAATGCTCCAATACAATTCCCAACTATTAAAATGGAGGCAAATTCTGAATTTTTCTAGGACTATTGTATAAACCAGCACCTGAAAGGAGCTGACAGCAAATTCATAAACACATCGTAATTCTCTATGAGTAGAGAAGCCATCATTATGTCATCCATATAGTGAACCAAATATGCCTGGGAAACTTCTGGTTGCTGGATGTAAAACCACATCAACAAAATATTGACACATGGTGGGTGAGTTCACCATGCTCCAAGGTAAAACTATCTATTGAAATTGCTGCATGGGGCCCCTTTTATTGAGAAAAAAAAAACAGAAAAGCAAAGTGCTTTCTATCTTTTGGGTGAATAAAAAAATGTTATTAAAATAGTCTTTTAAGTCAATTATTATCAAAATCCAGTTTGGGGGATGGCTACTGGTGAAGATATACTGGTCTGCAATCATCTCATAAAAATCATGGATGCATTTACAGCTCTTAAATTATATAAAAGTCTAGCTACCTGGTTGTTTCCTAATTACAAATCTAGACTAGTTCCATACAGAGAAGAAGGTCTCAGTGTATCTGAATCTCAGCTGTTTGTTGACTAAGTTTCTAAGTGCCTCTGGTTTTGTGCTGTTATTGGGTCACTGGGGAATTCAGATTGGAACATTGAACTTCCATTTGATTGGAATGGGTTCTGGGTGCTTTAACTCAATGGCCTCAAAAAGGCAAAACATCTGAGCTGGGTGCTGAAAAGTTGCTGGATGATAAGGAGAAACATCTGAGCTGGAAAAATGAGAGGGGGTTAGATGAGAGATGTAATATTCTGCTCTCCATTGCTTATGAAAATCGCACCCCCAGAGGTTCATTAAAGCTATGTATGGTAAAACAAACAAACAAACAAACAAAAACAAAAAACATGGAAAAACATCACCACCACACACAACAAAAACAGCCTTTTGGTTTTCTAGTCCTATGCATTTCAAAAATCTAGTACTCTGGTGAACAAAATCTGGATGCAAGGTGCCCCTTATTCCTTCTAAGTGTAATAAATATCTTGCAATTCCCAGTTATGTGGCCTAAATTTTAATCCACTTATAGATACTTCCACTCCAAGTCAAACATTCCTTCAAAATTCCTGAATCTCAAGGGTAAACATTGGATTTTTTCCTCTTTAAGATTTGCAGTGAAAGCTATTAATTGATTAGCAGATGCCTCTGGTTTTGTACTTCTGAACCCTCCCTCCCTAATGCATTCTGACTTGCCAGGCATAACATAAGAAAATAACAAAATTTAAATTGTGTTTTGACCTTTTTTAAAAGTACAAACTGGGGCCAGAGAGATAGCACAGCAGTAGGGCATTTGCCTTGCATGCACCGACCTAGGACAGATCGTGGTTTGAATCCCAGCATCCCATATATTGCCCCGAGCCAGCCAGGAGCGATTTCTGAGTGCAGAATCAGGAATAACCCCTGAGTGCCACTGAGTGTAACCCAAAAATAAAATAACAAAGTACAAACTGTGGAAAAGAACTGTTATTTCCTCAAAGTGTTCATAATCTATAATTCCCAGGTGAATAATGATTTCTTTGAGCATTAAATTGATTCTTCCTAAAAATCATCCCTAAAGTACCTGGATATATCAGTTCTGTTATATCAGATCTTATCTTGTAAGGGCACTGAGCTGTTATTTTATTTAAATCTTTGGGCAAGGTATAGAAAGGCCACATATTTCTTAAATGGCAGGCTTTTATGGATGTATGCTGCAGAGTTCTCTTGGTTTGGGCAAGGAAGCTGACCTATTGATGGAAAGGTTCCCTGATTTTGTGGGTCCAGGGACTGGCCCCCAATCCAGTTTCCCAAGATAGGTTGATTAAATCTTAGTCTTGAGAGGCAGGTTCATGAGCCAGAATATAAAAGCATTGCATTCTGCAGTTTTTTGTAAATGTTTCATTTTGATGCAATTCAAGCATCTGAACTCACGGGACCTGTTTGGACCCCTCCCCTTGTTGCTGGGGAGATGGTAAGGAGATGAAATTAAATACAGTCTCTTGCCCAATGAAATCCTTTGCCACACCTCAGAAAAAGTCCAGGTGGTTTCCTTGGATAAAAGCCACCTATCTGATTCCCCCAGAGTTTTCATCTGAATAGCATATGTTGTTAAAGGTGTGGTGGCAGGGATAGGGGGGTATTGTATGTTCAAATATTTCTAAAATCATGTAGAACTCCCAATAAATCTTCTTTCTCCCTAATGGGATGTAATATAGCCCGAATATTTTCATCAGCATTATCAAAGGCTAAGGTTTTTGTCAGGAGTTATTGAGCTTCCAATCTTTAATCTGCCTTCTACTAGTCTGTCAATTTCTCCAGAAAGTCTGCATATGGCTTTGTAGCTCCCTTAAAATCTTTGTTTAACTACCCTTGTATTTGATTTCTGAGTCAATTCTTTCTGGTCTTCAATGCAACATTCCTGACAAGTCTCAAAAGAGCACAGTGTAGTCTTGCCTGCTTTTTTATCTTGGTGAAGTTCCCTTCTTTTATTAGCACTACATAAAGAACATGACTTCTGGTGCCGGCGCGGTGGCACTAGATGTAAGGTGTCTGCCTTGCCAGCGCTAGCCTAGGATGGACCTCGGTTCGATCCCCCAGTGTCCCATATGGTTCCCCAAGCCAGGAGCGACTTCTGAGCGCGTAGCCAGGAGTAGCCCCTGAGCGTAACCGGGTGTGCCCCCCCCCCGCAAAAAAAAACATGATTCCTGCAACCATTCTTTCAGAGTGATCTAATCTATTAATTTTACCCTTAATACCTTCAGAAAACCACATTTTCCATTGTAAATAATGGGAAGAGCTCTAACCAGTTTGGCTACAATATTAAAGTTCTGGTGGGTCCTATACCCACTGTCTCTCCAGATACCAAGGAATTTAACATAAAATGGAGAATGAAGACGATACTCTGAAGCACACATTCTTAAATTGACTGAGGTATTTTAAATTTAAACCCTCATAAGTTGAAGCTTGTTTTCATGATTGGGGGATTTGTTTCTGGTTCTATATTAATTCCAATCTTCCTAAGGAATAGCTTTTGTGGTTGACTGTTTTCCTGATGGGGAAGATATATTTCTGATTATGTATTAATGCTCATCTCCCTGATATTTAGACATTGTGGGGGAAGCAAGTCTTTTCCACACTTTTAAAAGAGTGGTTGAGAATCTTTTAGTCCACTTTCTGATTCAAAATCTGATTGGGCCATTGTAATATCATTTTGGGCATTTGTTTCATTTTGCAAGTCAATATCATCAGATGAAGCAAGTAGAGGCTCTTCAGACAAATCACCAGTAACAGACAGTAGAATGCCAGCTTTAGGCTTTAGGTTTGACCATGTAATTACTGGAAATGTTTTTATTTTTTGACTTTGGAGGCCGTTTAGAAACAATAAAAAGTGATTTAGAAACAGTTGAAAGCATTTCAGAAATTTTAGTGTGATGTTAGAGTATTTAGCTCACATTTTTTGCATCTCATGATACATACAAACTAAAACAAGGAAAAGACTACCAGAGCTACCAATGCATAAATTACTACTTCGGTATGTTTTATCTTGACAGTTGGAAGAAAGAAGGTAGCAATTTGAGTGAAGAAAATCCAGGGTCCCTCAACCCTCTTTCTTTCTTCCTTCCTCTCTTCCTCGTTTCCTTCCTTCCTTCCTTCCTTCCTTCCTTCCTTCCTTCCTTCCTTCCTTCCTCCCTCCCTCCCTCCCTCCCTCCCTCCCTCCCTTCCTTCCTTCCTTCCTTCCTTCCTTCCTTCCTTCCTTCCTTCCTTCCTTCCTTCCTTCCTTCCTTCCTTCCTTCCTTTCTTCCTTCCTTTCTTTTTCTTTCACTCTTTCTTTCATCTTTCTGTCTTTTTTTATTCTATATCAGCACACCTCAAGGACCAAACTCTGATAATCGAAGGGTCCAAACTCTACTGCTCTGTTGCTTCTATGATATCCTAAGACTTGAAACTATTCTTCATAAAAAAAATTAAAAGGTCAAACTTTACACCGTGCAAGGAGCTCAGACATTACATCCTAATGTGTGGTGACCCCACACATGGCTGAAAGACCAAATAGGACCCTGAAAGCTCACTCCTCAGACACACTGTTTGCTAGTCCAGGTCCTTAAAACAAGACTTCAGCACCAAGGAGAGCACATGTTCCTTCTGCCCTGGGCCCAGAGACCACATCAGACAAGAGGTGAAGTATTGAGGTTTATTAGGAGGATCCTGAACTTTAGCCTGTTGGGAGGTAGAGTTGATGCCTGACTTGTGGGTGTCTTACAATGAGGAGAGTGAAGACTTGAGTACACAGCCCTTTAGCAGGCAGGGATATGATCATAGGAGGGCACACATGGAGACAAGGTAGAGTGGTTCTGGGAGAGCTGAGAATGTGCTTTGAGATCATCTGTTTTTGGTGCTAAGGTGGAACCTAGGGCCTCCTGTAGGCAAAGCTGTGCTCTAGCCCAAGGCACAACGAGGTCCCATGTGAATCCACTTAGCACAGCTCTGAGCAGATCTGGACTCCCATGAATCAGGGGAACATTCACATTACATCAGGACCAAATTTTGGGAGACAATGTTAGGATTCAAGTTGGCATCCTAGTTGGCTCTCAGAGTCCAAGACCACCTCTGATAATGCAAGATGCAAAAAGGAGTTTATTCGACTATTCAGGACCAAGTCTCATCCAACCAAAAGAGTCTTGACAAGGACACTGAAACAAAATCTTAGCCAGTTTAAAAAGACATCACAAGCATTAGCAGCATAAGCCTTTTATTGGTTAATACAAACAGTTCAAATTTACAGCATACATGATTGGTCTATAACTTTCATACCATACACAATTGGCTTATATCATTTCGTGCACAAGGCACATTATATCTTAAAATTGATGTTTCAACTTATCTCTAACTCATCTGACTCAATATTGGTTGTCAAGGGGGCCTTACCAGGCCTTCCAGACCCAACGAGTTCCTCTATCCTAATAGAATAGGAAGGGTCTTGGCACTCTGCATTCCTTCTATCGTTTTATTTCTGAGTTAACCCCCTCTCTTCAGCTAATAGTGGAAGCTTTAGCTAATAGTAGAGAAGTACCTAACCTTTTAACCTGCCTGAAGAACTGCTTTTAACCTATCTAAGGAGAAACTGCTTTTACGAGAGTTTGGGCTTGTTTTAGTTTGGGACCCTTATCATGGATCCCAGGGGATCTTGGTCTTTACACAATCATCTCCAAAAAGTGAAATATAAATTTCTAATGGAAAAGAGAAGGGAATTCTGAAGACATCTTTTCAGTATTCTAGGTATTGGGGAAAGAGCTTCCATTCTCACCCTGCACATCCTCCAGACATCTCCCAGATACCAAATGGAAACCTATGGCAGGATTGTGTGAGGTTCACAGGCAGAATCCACAGAAACCATCAGAAATCATTCAGACCAAGAGGAGTTATGAAGGTTAATCCAGGAGATTCCCCCACACATCAACCCCCTCCAGATGCCCAAACTAGTTTTCTGATAGCTCCAGCAACTGGGCTTCAGAGTTGTCGTTGGAGGGATTCTGCGGACAGGACAGGTCATTGTTGGGGGGCAGAAGAGTGTGAAAGATACTCCAATTTCCATTACAAATTTTCCAGGGGGCATAGTCCACTATCATATGCAGATCATAAGAGTAGTCAGGACTAATGAGGTGGGGGAACCCGGCTTTCTTGCCCTGGGTAATCAGGTGCCCACTAGAATCATAGCAGCAGAGCTGGGAGGCCATGGAGTTGAAGTCCTTCTGCAAGGAACGCATGCACAGGCCATCAGAGGGGTGGTCGACATTTTCGTCTTCTTTCATTTTTGGAACGTCCCTCCAGTGGAAATTGCGGTTCTGACGATGGTCGAGCCAGGTCACTAGCTTAGGGTTTGATCCCGCAAACTCGGAGTCAATAAGAAAATTGCAGGGGCAGCTGGGCAGTTCCTTCTGCAGTGATTTTGAATACTTTGTGTAGATGTCATAGTAGTAGCTCATCCACTTGTTACATAGGTCCATCTCTGTAAAAGGTGGGGGCAGTGGTTAGGAGGACAGTGTGTACAGGGAAAGTCCAGGCTCTAATGGGACAGAGCTTAGAGAGACAGGGATCCACCAAGCGAGGAACAGTCTACAGGTAAAATTAACAACATCCCAAATTCCTGGAGCCATAGTCCTGGAGAGGATGAAGCTTGCCCAGAGCTGAGCAGGCCCTCGGGTCACCTATGTGCAGTATGGCTCTTTTAGGGGCTGCATGTGGGGATCCTGAGTCCTAGGTAGTGGGCGGGGAGAAGGGTCAAGACTCGGAGTGGGTGGCTGAAAAGCACTGCAATATTGACTACACTGGCCAGTCTGGCTCTGAACTGGGTCTTTATGCCTCAGTTTGTCTCTCAGGGCCCTTGGGCTATGCTCTACCGCCGGAAAAATGTCCTTTCATTCCCCCACAGAACACAGACTGCTTCACTTTTTCCCTCACTGTTGGGGCATAGGGTGGGACTGGATTCATTGCTCCTGCATCTCTCCCATAAAAATGGAAATGCTAGAGACTAAGTTAAGGGCCTGACTGGGATTCCATGCCCAGCCCGCTGATTCCTTGCAGAGGGGCAATGCTAAGCTTCTCTGTATCATTCCAATTTTAGTATATGTGCTTCTGAAGCGAGGAAACTTGCCCACTGATTCCTGAGGTGTGTATCTGCCATAACATTTGGAGGTGCGTAGGGTATGCTAAGACAGGGTACAGCAAGATCAAGTGACATGGACACAGTGGCCATTGTTTAGGAAGGGACAAGCTGAACTCATGATGTTCTTTGAACTCGGAGACTCCATCGAGACTGTGGCAGGATAATTCTCTTCAAACACCCGTATGTATTCTACACTCATATAAGACTGCACCCATTATGCCGGTGATGGGTTCCAGTGCAGAGGGAGAGCACTCTGCGTGTGATTTTACTGAAGAATGAAGGTGCATCAACAAGCCTGCCCCCATTTCTGTGCCCTTGCTGCCTATGACTCTCAACCTTATCCCACTCACATTCCTCTCAGGGTTTTCTAGTCAAACTAGAGTTTAATGAAGGAGGTTCTCACCAAAGTTCTCACTGTTGAATGTGTTTCCACTGTTTGGTGTTCGCTCCTCTCCAACCTCTGTGTCCCCCTGCATGAACAGATGACAGAAAGACAGTGACATAGTCTGACAGCAGGCTGTGCAGGTGGCATCTGAGAAGGTAGCAGGGGGCTTACCATTCTACTAACTATATCATTCTCTGCCCCTCATCTTGGTACCCCAAGACACATAAAATCACAAGTTGGGGTGGGATCTGTCTCAGAGATTCCTGAAGATTTGGGCATCTATTGGGGATCTACAGTTGATCTGGGAATTCTGAACAGCTTCAACTTGTCTTGGGGAAGATCAACCCAATTAAGAGAAACTGGTTTTGCATTTTTCACTAGCCCTTGAGTTCCTCTGCTTTTGGGTCATTAGTAGCGGTAGGTGAGAAAGGGTGTTGGTGTGCTACCAGCCCAGAAGTTCCCTGTCTCCATGGGAACAGAAACTGTAACATGAAATACAGTGCATAGACACATGATTTCATTTCAGTGATAGGACCAAACCAGAGGCCTCTAAATGCAAGAATGTAATCCTCCTCTGAACTGAGCTGTGCCCTCAAAGTAAAAATCCAATACCCCTTTGAGCTGTTTCAAAGCATTAAAATATATTGAACATATAGGTTGAAGAGATAGCATGGACGTAGGGCATTTGTCTTGCATGCAGAAGAACGGTGGTTCGAATCCCAGCAGCCCATATGGTCCCCCGAGCCAGCCAGGAGCAATTTCTAAGCTTAGCACCAGGATTAATCCTTAAGAGCTTCCGGGTGTGACCCAAAAACGTATATATATATATATATATATATATATATATATATATATATATACCAAGGCATATATATATATATATGCCAAGGCAGCTCTAGTGGAGTCTGTGTTATATGATGAAAGCCATGCTCTCGGACCTAAGGCAAAGCTTCATGGAAGTTAGTCTCCTGGAAAGTTGCAGGTGGTCTCGGAGCAAGAAAATATTCCTCACGTCATTTACTGCTTCTGGGAATAATGACATTTTTTTTCTTACTCCATGCTACAGTAACATGGGAACACTGGGTTCTATAGAAAACCCACAATATAATTATTTGAGATCACGTTCATGATTTTACAAATCACACAGAATCTTCTGAGAATGATTATTTAGAAAAGAACCCTTTAGCAGAAAATCAAGGAATTTTGCTTAAAAGCTATCATTAATATTCTAAAGAATAGTATAATACCGGGCAAAAGATGAAATCCACCTATATATAGGACTAGACTATGCCCAATTAGCACAGGATTAACTACACCTGATGCCTTATCTTATACAGGAGTGTATGATAAGGTTGGTAGCAGAGGAGTGGTGCATGAAGGAAAAAAGAGTGTCTATCCACACAGAACTGGGGCCGCATCCAGCAGCTCCAACAGATTCTCAACACCCACTCTGAACCCTAAAAAACTCTCTCACTCACAATGCTCAACTCAGCAAAAGCTCCTAGCACATTTCAGTGCCCAGCCGGCACCCCACAGCTTACCTGTATCTCCTGTATGGGGGTCCTGAGCTGATCCTGAGGACTCTGGTTCTTCTCCACCTGGGTCCCGCAGACAGCGACCAGCATCAGTGTGAGAAGCAGCAGGCCTGAGGGGAGCCATGCTTGTGGGACAAATGGGAGCCTCATTTCAGATGCTGCTCGTCGTAGCTTAGAGCCTCTTCAGTGCGCAGTGGCCTGCTTGGGTCTGTGCTGGGCCTTTTATTCCCTGGAGAGGGGGCACGTGGGCAGGACCATCCAGCTTGACACCCACAGGGCCCAATCCTGCCCCAGGGACTGCTCTACCTAAGTCTGATTAGCATCAGACTATCCCCATTCTTCCCGGTATGGCGCTCAGTAGCCAGGAGTTATCTGGACTCTATGCACTCTCTGAAATTGGACACTTCTGCCTCAGGCCCCAGAGCTGGCACAGTCCAGCCCAGTGCAAAGTTCAGGTCAGGAAAAGTGGCCTCTCCTTAGTTTCCTATTCCCTCATCAAATGTCCAGAAGCCACTCCAGGAAAGGGGTTTCCCCAGGGCCTGCAAATCCTAGTCAATATTTTCTTTGTCTCCAGGCAAATTTCTGAGGGATATGACCTAGAAATAACTCCCCCAAATCTCCCAGCTTCCCTGATGCTTGTGGAGATGACAAGACAGGTAACAACCCAATTTCTGTTCTCTTTACTCAGTGTATCAGAGGATTAACAGGAGACCCCAAGACTAGGGAACATCAAGTTTTAGATGCACAGCAGTCAGAAAGTGTATCCAGGGGTTGGAGAGATAGCACAGTGGTAGGCATTTGCCTTGCGTTCAGCTGACCCAGGATGAACCTGGGTTTGATTCCTGACATCCCATATAATCACCAGAGTCAGGAGTGATTTCTGAGCACAGAGCCAGCAGTAACCCCTAAGCACTATCAGGTGTGGCCCCCCTCAAAAAAAAAAAAAGACAAAAGAAAGTGTTTCCAGAATATCTTGAGCTGTCACTGGCTGTCACCTATTTTCATGAGCAAAATTGAAGGCTATAATACCTCCAGCAAGACATTTTGTCCTCACATAGCAGGCAGCAACAAACTTCTTTTGAGATAAGGATTTAGACCCTGAGCCCTAAGGCTAGAACTGTGGGCATCCTAGTGGCCTGGGTGAAGCTGTTCAAAATAGAACTCAGTGATCCAAAATGTGGATGGTAGCCCTGAGTAAGTCAGTAAGGCAGGAGAAGCATTAGGATGATGCCCACCCTGGCCCACCATGCAGTCTGCGGCTGCTCCTCTGATAATTTCTAGAAGTCTGAAACCTGGGCATCACTGCTTCCATGAGCCAAACTCAGCTTTCTAGAGACCAAAGAGCTGATGGGAGCCTCTGGCAGCATTGCTTCCTTCTATTCCCCCACGCCAGGGCCCCTAATGCAGCATTTTTTAAACCACTATGCTGCAGCATACTAGTATGCTTTGAGATATTGTCTAACGTGTCATGGAAAAAATTCCAAATTCATCCATAACATGCCACTTTTCCTCACAAATAAACCAATCATTAGATTATTTCATAATAAAGTAATTATAAAATAATTTCTTTGTGTTTATTTGACTCCTATTCAAGATAATTAATTACTTTATATATAGTCAATATAGTCACAAAGTTAAATGTTTTAATTAATACCTTTATTTAAACAACTTGATTACAAATACGATTGTAGTTGGGTTTCAGTCATGTAAAGAGCATCCCCCTTCACCAGGACAATGTTCCCATCACCAATGTCCCAAATTTCCCTTCTCTCCACCCCACCCCCACCTGCACTTGAGACAGGCTTTCTCCTTCCCTCATTCATTCACATTGTTATGATAATTCTCATTGTAGTTGCTGCATTAAATAATTAACGATGGAGAAGGATGGAGGTGGATGGATTTTTCTCTGCCATCCCAGGCCACGTGGCTCCATAATCCCCATCCAGCTGGCGGGTCCCAGGTTTAGGTAAATGGCGGAATCAGACTCATTCAGAGACAGGCATCAGGAAGCATCAACTTTATTCATGCCCTATTCACCACATGTGTGTGGCCTATATCATAACCTTTCAAACACAGCCATTCTTTGCTAGCCCTGCATCTTAACTCCTTTCAGCCATCTTCCCTTTGACCTCCATGCTGGCCAAAGACCCAAAGAGCCAAAGCCTAATCCCCTGGGTCAAAGGCCTTATCTACCTTTTCCAAGACCCCTCCCAGGAATGGGCGGGGTCTTGCAGGTAAAGTCCAGTTACCTAGGGAGAAAGGAGGGATGAGGCTTCAGTAGTTATTTCTCTAACTGTACTCATCACGCTTTTTGGTGAGCTTCACATTGTGAGCTGGACCTTCCAGTCCTCCTTTCTTTTGTCTCTGGGAATTATTGTAAAAATGTATTTTATTTTTCTTAAAACCCAAAAATGGGGAATACTATCCTGCATCTATCTCTCTCCCTCTGACTTATTTAATTCAGCATAATAGATTCTATGTACATTCATGTATAGGAAAATTCCATGACTTCATCTCTCTGATGGCTGCATAATATTCCATTGTGTATATGTACCACAGTTTCTTTAGCCATTCCTCTGTTGAAGGGCATCATCTTGGTTGTTTCCAGAGGCTGGCTATTATAAATAGTACTGCAATGAATATAAGTACTTCCAGTGCTATGTTGAATAGGAGTGGTGAGAGAGGAGAGCCTTGTCTTGTGCCAGAATTTAGAGAAAAGGCTTTTAGTTTTTCTCCATTGAGGTTAATATTTGCCATTGGCTTGTGTAGATGGCCTTAACTATATTGAGAAAGGTTCCTTTCATTCCCATCTTGCTGAGAGTTTTGATCAAGAATGGGTGTTGGCAAAGAAAGACGCTAACCTAGGTGCCATCCTAGGCTCAGTGCAAAGCCCAAGATCACCAACCACAGAAGATGGATTAAAATGACACTGAGGTAACAGAACCTCTAGAATCACAAAGACTGACTTCATCATAAATCCCATCTCAGGATCTGTGCAGATACTGAGACCTCTAAACACAGAGCTCTGATTGTATCACCCTGGACAGAGCAGAAGTCTACCAACCACAAAAACGCCACTGGGAGAGTAAATGATCCTGACCAAAGTCTAGAGTTGATCCCATGACAGTATACTCCAAGGACGGAGAAACCCCATATTTCTTAGGCCAAGTGAATTCCTTTTCAAATGACCCCAATATTTACTGTGCCAGGGCAGGAGGGAAAAAACAAAAATACAAAAAGCACAAAACCTTGGTTATTTATATATATATATATTTATTTATATATATATACATATATATATATTACCTTCATGTATTATTATTTTTTTATTTACCTATCTATTTTGGTCGATTTCTCTCTTTGGGTGTGATTATTGAAATTGTTGTCCCCAGTTATACTTATTTTTTCTCTTCCTCTCTTTTCTTTCGTTATGTGCTATGCCATGTTTCTTATTTCAAGACCATGGTGTGTTTTTTGTTTGTGTGCTTGTTTTTGTTGGTTTTTTGTTTGTATTGTTTTGTTTTTTTGTTTGTTTTTTTGTGGTGCTTATCGATATAGCTGGAGTCCTCACTGGACATTTGACACTTCTTTTGGTACTGGTGGAGTGTTTCACCTTTTCTTTCTCCTTCACCTCCCAAATCGATGATGAGAGCCACTAGAAGGATTCCGCCCATTTTCGGGGTATTAGACTCTTACCCCAATTTATTACTTTTTTCTTTTTCAGGCAAAACCACGTAACTTGAAATAGCTGGTCTTGCCTCCAGTTAGAGGGGGAAATAAGGGAGGCCTCAAGACCAAACAGGTGCAAGACTACTAAGTAATAGGTTAGATACAGAGGGGACCACATATTCTAGCCGCCCTGGGGGTGAGGGAAGAAGAAATGGGAGGGAAGACAAAAACGGACGGGTAGGGAGAACAATTCGGTGATGGATGGGAATCCCTCCTGATTTTATGTAAATATGTACCTAAAATATTATTGTCAACAATATGTAAGCCACTATGATCAAAATAAAATTATATTATAATAAAAAAAAGAATGGGTGTTGGACCTTATCAAATGCTTTCTCTGTGCCTATTGATATGGTCATGTGATTTTTATTTTTTCTTGTTGATGTTGTGTATTATGTTGATAGATTTATGGATCTTTGCATCCATCCTTGCATTACTGGGATGAAACCTACTTGATCATAGTTGATGACCTTTTTTATATATAATTTTTTATTTTGATCATATTGGCTTACATATCTTTCACAGTAGTATTTTAGGTACATATTAACACTGAACCAGGGAAATTCCCATCACCAAATTTTCCCTCCCTCCACCCTTGTTCCCATCCTGTATCCCATATTCCCCATCCTCACCCCCCAGATTGCTGGAATAAGTGGTCCCTTCTGTGTCTAGCTTATTACCTAGTGATCATATATCTGGTTGGCCTTGGTACCCTCCCTTATTTTCCCCTCTGTTTGAGAGGCAGAAATAGATCGTTCAAGTTATGTGGTTTTGTTTGAAGAAAGAAAAAGCAATAAAGTGAGGTAAAAGTCAAATAAGCTAAAAATAGGTGTAGTCCTTCTAGAGGCTCTCAACCTCAGTTTGAGAGAGGACAGAAAAAAAGGAATTGAAATACCACAACAATACAAAAAGAAATATTGAATAAAATATCCAATGAGCACTACAGCACTAAAGGCAAGCACCACTTAATAGTCTCGGTCCTGAAATAAAACCATGCCAAAGCACAAAAAAAAGAGAAAGAGAAAATAACATAAAATAAGATTGGGGACATCAACTTCAATATCTACACCAAAACAAAGAAGTCAAAAAAGATAAAAATAAAAGTAAAAAATAAATAAATAGACAAATAGATAAAAAATAGATTATTTTGTGCACCCCCACCCAGTTTTTTTTTCCTGCATAGGCATAGTAGAAGTTGGGGGCATTAGAGCATTAGAGAGGAAATTCCCTTGGCCTAGGAGATACAGGGTCTCTCCACCCATGAAGTATAGTGTCATGGGATTGACTGTAGACTCCTTGTCTGTTCATTTACTCTCCCTCAGTGTTTTTGTGGTGTATGGAAGACTTCTGCTTCATCATGGGCAATAAAATCAGACCTCTGTATCTAGAGATCTTGGTAGATGCACAGGTCGAGGAGTGGAGCTTATGATGAAGCCTTTCTTTGTGGTTCTAGGAGTTCTGTTCCTTACGTGTCATTTTAATCTGTCTTCTGTAGTTGGTGGTCATGGTCATTGCACTGCTTCTAGGATGGAGCCAGGGATATAGTCTTTTGTTATGTTTCCAGAAGACCCGTTCAGTTGCGATTATCTCAGTCAGATCTCTGGCATTAGAGATCTTGTTTCTTGTACAGATCGTAGAGCAAAAAATTGGCTAGAGCTTTGTTGTTGGTCCCAGGATGAGTACTGTCCAGTCATGGTTGTAATGATGAGTCATCTGTAGATAGTGATCTTAGATTTTGCACAAATCAAGGGATAACAAGTCTTCTGATGGAAATGAAAGGAACCTTTCTCAATATAGTTAAGGCCATCTACCATAAGCAAATGGCAAATATCCTCAATGGAGAAAACAACCACATTCACATTAGTGCCACACAAACTCAAATATCTTGGAGTCAACTTGACTAAAGATGTGAAGGACCTATACAAAGAATACTATAAAACCCTGCTCCAAGAAATAAGAGAGGACACACAGAAGTGACAATACATATCCTGCTCATGGATTGGCAGGATTAACATAATTAAAATGGCAATACTCCCCCAAAGCATTGTACAGATTTAATGCAATTCCTCTAAAGATACCATGACATTCTTCAAAGAAGTGGATCAAACACTTCTGAAATTCATTTGCAACAATAAACACCCTCGAATAGCTAAAGAATCCTTGGTAAAAGGAATATGAGAGGCATTACTTTCCCCCAATTTTAAACTGTACTACAAAGCAATAGTTATCAAAACAGCATGGTTTTGGAATAAAGACTGACCATCAGATAAATGTAATAGGCTTGAGTACTCAAAGAATGCTCCCCAGACATACAATCACCTAGTTTTTGATAAAGGAGCAAGAAATCCTAAGTGGAGCAGGAAAAGCCTCTTCAACAAGTGGTGTTGGCACAACTGGATAGCCACTTGCAAAAAAGGGAACTCAGACCCTCAACTAACACCATGCACAAAAGGTCAAATCCAAATGTTTTAAAGACCTGGATATCAGATCTGCAACCATAAAGTATATAGAACAACATGTAAGTAAAGCACTCCATGACATTGAGATAAAAGGCATCTTTAAGAAGGAAACAGCACTCTCCAAACAAGTGGAAGCAAAAATAAACAAATGGGAATATATTAAGCTGAGAAGCTTCTGTACCTCAAAGGACATAGTGCCCAGGATACAAGAGCCACCCACTGAGTGGGAGAAACTATTCACCCAATACCCATCAAATAATATCCAAAATATACAAGGCACTGACAAAACTTTACAAGAAAAATACACCTAATCCCATCAAGAAATGGGGAGAAGAAATGGACAGGCAATTTGATAAAGAAGAAATACAAATGGCCAAAAGGCACATGAAAAAATGCTCCACATCACTAATCATCAGGGAGATGCAAATCAAAACAACTATGAGGTACCACCTCACACCACAGAGATTGGCACACATCACAAAGAATGAAAACAAGCAGTGTTGGCGGGGATGTGGGGAGAAAGGAACTCTTATTCACTGCTGGTGGGAATGCCATCTAGTCCAACCTTTATGGAAAGCAATATGGAGATTCCTCCCAAAACTGGAAATTGAGGGCCCGGAGAGATAGCACAGCGGCGTTTGCCTTGCAAGCAGCCGATCCAGGACCAAAGGTGGTTGGTTCGAATCCCGGTGTCCCATATGGTCCCCCGTGCCTGCCAGGAGCTATTTCTGAGCAGACAGCCAGGAGTAACCCCTGAGCACCGCTGGGTGTGGCCCAAAAACCAAAAAAAAAAAAAAAAAAACTGGAAATTGAGCTCCCATACAATCCAGCTATACCACTCCTAAAAATATACACTAGGAACACAAAAATACAGTCCAAAAATCTCTTTTTACAACTATATTCATTGCAGCACTATTTACTATAGCAAGACTCTGGAAACAAGCAAGATGCGCCTCAACAGATGAATGGCTAAAGAAACTATGATACATATACACAATGGAATATTATGCAGCCATCAGAAGATATGAAGTCATGAAATTTTCCTATACATGGATGTAATGGAATCTATTATGCTGAGTGAAATAAGTCAGAGAGAGAGAGAAAGACGCAGAATGGTCTCACTCATCTATGGGTTTTAAGAAAAATGAAAGACATTTTTGCAATACTTTTTAAAGACAAAAGAGAGGAAGGCTGGAAGTTCCATCTCACCTCATGAAGTTCACCACAAAGAGTGATGAGCTTAGTTAAAGAAATAACTACTTTGAGAACTATCCTAACAATAAGAGTATTTGAGGGAAATAGAAAGCCTATATAGAGTACAGGTAGGGGCAGGATGGGGAGGAGGGAGAATTGGGACATTGGTGATGGGAATGCTGCACTGGTGATGGGGGATGTTCTTTACATGACAGAAACCCAACCACAATCATGTTTGTAATTAAGGCGTTTAAATAAAATATTATTTAAAAAAAAGACTCCCATCAGACAAAAGGTAAAGAAATGCTTTTTATTGGAGGATCCTGAGCTTCAGCACAGCAAGCTGTATAGGGTTGACATCTGACTCATGGGGGTCTGAGAAAGAAGACATGGTCACCCAATCCACAGCATCCCATATTTACCCTAAACTCCACAGTCCCTAAGCAGGCAGGAACACAGTTTTAGGAGGATACAGAGAAGAGACAGGGATATTCTTGGCAAACATGGGAACGTACTTTGAGATATCTGTTCTTGGTGCTAGGGTAGAACCTGGGCCTTCTGTAGGCAAAGCTGTGCTCCAGCCCAAGGTACATCTAGGTCTCATGTGAATCCACTCAGCACAGCTCTGAGCAGATCTGGATTCATATGGTAGCCTGAGTCAGTCACTAGGAGAACATTCACACCACATCAGGGTCAAATTTTAGGGAGCAATTGTTAGAGTCAAAGACCACCTCTGATAATGCAAGATGCAAAAGGGAATTTATTTGACTAGTAGGGCCCAAGTCTCAGCCAATCAAAAGAGTCTTGACAGGACCTTGAATATTAGCCAGTTTATTTAGACATCACAAGCATTAACAGCATAAGCATTTCACTGGTTAATACAAAGAGTTCAACCTTCACAGCATACATGATTGGACTATAACTTGCACACCATACATTATTGGCTTATATCATTTTGTGCACAAAATACATTATTTCTTAGCATTGATGATTCAACTTATCTCGACTCATCTGACTCATTATTATTATTGGTTTGTCATGGGGGCCTTACCAGGTGGAACATTCCAGACTCACTGAGTTCCTCTATCCCAGTGGTGGGCAACCTTTTTTTTCAACTGAGCCAAATCTTGCCAAAACCTGGATTGAAATTTACTTTGAGAGCCACAGTTTTAAAACCAAAAATACATAGGATGGTACACTGTTTTTAGTTTCAATAAGTTTTTATTGAGAATATTCTGCATGCCAGTATCCACATAGGTTGGGATGATACAAATAACACAACTAATAAAACAAAAACTTTAGAACTATATTATTTATTGGTAACATTAAACCCCATAAAATTTGCCTTACAATGTAGAGAAAATTACATCCTGACAACGACTGACAAAGTCACAAACACTAATGTGAACATTGGCCTTGCATTTCCATGGATAGTTTGAGTAAGTCAGGTTTATATGTTGTTGTTGTTGTTGTTGTTGTTGCTTTGGGGGGATAGGGAGGATCACACTGGGCAGCGCTCAGGGGTTACTCCTGGCTCTACACTCAGAAATCGCTCCTGGCAGTCTCAGGGGACCATATGGGATGCTGGGATTCGAACCAATGACCTTCTGCATGAAAGGCAAACGCCTTACCTCCATGCTATCTCTCCAGCCCCCATATGTTGTTGTTTTTAATTTTACGCACGATTCCAGGTTCTCATCGATGAGACGATTTCTCAATTTACTCTTGATAAGATTCATGCTTGAAAATGATTGTTCACATAAATATGTAGACCCGAACAAGGAAAGAACAACAAACGCTAGCTTTTTTAGTTGATTATATGAGTCAGGAATACTATTTTAGGTGTTAAAAATCAACATATCGGGCCCGGAGAGATAGCACAGCGGCGTTTGCCTTGCAAGCAGCCGATCCAGGACCAAAGGTGGTTGGTTCAATTCCCAGTGTCCCATATGGTCCCCCGTGCCTGCCAGGAACTATTTCTGAGCAGACAGCCAGGAGTAACCCCTGAGCACCGCTGAGTGTGACCCAAAAACCAAAAAAAAAAAAAATCAACATATCTTCCTTCTCCAGGTCTTTCAAAGCAGACCACTTGTGCTGTGCACTAAGTTCACATTTGTGTTTCTCCAATCTTTCTAAATTAGCAAAAAAAAAAAAAAAAAAAAAAAAAAAGACATTCAAATTTTGAGCTCCACAGTTCTTTGTTTTTTAAATCCAGCAATTGCATTTCAAAGTTGCCAATGTCGATATTAAAGGGAGAAAAATTTAATTCTGTTACAGTGGCATCCAGAGGTTTTTTTTTTTATAACAAAGACCAATGTTGCTTTGCTGTTTCTGAAATCCTGAAACCTTTTGAGAAAAACTTCCCTCAGATTTAAAAGTTCTGTTTTAAAATAGGTAATGTCAATATCAGAATTATTTTCTTGGCAATGTTTCAACAGGCTTGGAAAGTGAATCAAAATTTCTCTGTCAAAATCTTGAGCAAAAACAGATAATTTGTTTTCAAACAAAATAACTTCTTCTAACATGGAAAAAATTGTGTTTTCTTTCCCCTGTAGTTTATGATTAAGCTGATTTAGATGTGAAGTAACATCCACAATGAAATACAGTTTTTGAATCCGGTGATCATTTGTTAATTCTGGATAGTGAACACCCTTCTCGAGGAAAAAGGCTTTGATTTCTGATAATAAAGAAGCAAGGGGCCGGCCTTGCCTGCTCTAGCCTTGGACGGACCGCGGTTCGATCCCCCGTGTCCCATATGGTCCCCCAAGCCAGGAGCAACTTCTGAGCGCATAGCCAGGAGTAACCCCTGAGCGTTACCGGGTGTGGCCCAAAAACCAAAAAAAAAAAAAAAAAAAAGAAGCAAAATGTTTCAAAACTTTTCCTCTTGATAATCAAAATGTGCTGAAAATTTGAAACCCTACAATATGGAGAAGAAACAGGTAAAAGAGAAAAGCCTTTTAACAATCTTTAAAAGCAAGAATAGTGTTCCAGAGAAAAGTAGTGATTTCACTGAAAGGAAAAAAAATCTGTTGACACTTTAGTGTGTGCTGCAAGAAACCAAACTAAAATACACACAAAAACAAAAACAGCACTTTTTTAAAGGCATATGACATCATATCATAAAGGAATTATGATAGAGTACCTGAAACATTTTAAAAATAATTTTTATTTAAGCATATTTGTTATAAAATTATTCATACTTGAGTTTCAATCATAGAATGTACACCACCCTTCACCAGTGCACTTTCCCCACCACCAATGTCCCTTGTTACCTTCCCCTTCACCCTCCTCTGCCTATGGGGCAGGCATTTTGCTTTTTTTCTCTCTATCTCTCTTTTCCTTTATGACACCGTGGTTTGCAATATTGTTAATTAAAGGGTATCATGCATGTTACTTATCCATTTTCAGCATCCAGTTCTTGTCCAGAGTGATAAGTTCCAACTATCAACGTCATAATGTACCTTTTTCTATTCTAACTGAACTCACCACTTTTTATGGCAAACTTCCTATCATAAACTAGTCCTCCTGTCCTTCATCCCTATTTTCTCTAGATATTATTACTATACTGCCATTTATTATTCTTATATGCCACAAATGATTATTCTGTGTCTACACCTCTCCTTCTGACTCATTTCACTCAGAATAATAATCTTATGTGTTGATGTATGTACAGATGATGCACTGTGCATGGCTCAGTGTTTCTGTGTAGTCACAAGAAACTGAAGTTGCACCCCCGTACGTTGTATCCACTCATTGTCTGATAGACTGGATTCAAAAAAACTCCCTGCTGAACTAAACTCTGTGACAGATGACACAGTAAAGATAATTTGTGAAATTCACAATTGTGATAAAATTCAGGTTATTCACCATCCTGGGTGAGAGTATGGATGCCCACTACTAGCATCTTCTCCATGAGGAAGTGAAATGTCTGTTAAGGGAAAGGGTGCTGCTCTCTTGCCTTGTTGGCAAGAGGGAAGATGTAGTACAGTTCCTGTGAGAGCAGAACTCTGACTTTGTACAGCCCCAGTTGGACAAGGAATGGGTAGCTAAGCTTGTTTTCTCTATGAACTTAATATTTCTCTGCAGGGAAGTTTCACAAGTAGTTTTTACAGTGAGACTTAAGATGAATGTTCAGAAAAGAATCTGAATCTGGGATAACTGTGTCTGAGAAGGAGATATTGAAATGTTTCCACTCTTGCAAAAAATTTCTGATTACCACTTATATGATGCAGAAAGTCATAATCAATATGAAAAACAGCATTTAAGGGCATTAGCTCACAACTTTAATCATGAGTACTCTGAACATGAGAATCCACAGAAAAGAAAACTCTGGGTTGAGAATCCCTTCATGGAAGATGCCCACTCTTGTGCAAAATAAAATATGTGTTTTAAGATCACTCCAGGCACTGTATTTCTAAACCCCACCCAACCTGGCCTGAAGAAGCAGGGTAGCAGGAAAGAAATAATAAAGCAAGCTAGCCACGAAAGGATGATCTAGGAGTCCATGGCCTTTTACCTTGTACTCTCTGCCTCGAGCCCAAAAAACTTGAACACCTCTTTCTTTATTAAAACCAATTCCCTATACCAGGAGGCTTCAGGTCAAGAGAGAGACAAAAGTACATATTCAGTGGACTTTTACATATCAAAGAAAGATGTTTAAGAAAGGATGATGTTGGGGGAACACCTTTGTTTGGGGTTAATACTGGGTATCATCTTACACTCTTGGAGCATGCCCCCTGGGCTGCACACAAGGGCATGCACTGACAGAGGCTAGAAGCAGAGTCCTGACTCCTGGAGCGGCAGCCCTGCACACAGAAGAACCACATTAAAAAAAATCTAAAGAGCCGCATGTGGCTCGCGAGCCGCGGCTTGCCGACCACTGCTCTAGACACATCCCTACAATGTTCTGTGGTTTTCATTTCTGAGTTAACTCCCTCCACCATGGCTCAGAGTGGAAATTTAACTAATAATAGTGAAAAAGAACTTAATGTTTTAACCTGCCTGAAGAACTGCTTTTAACCTGTCTTAGGAGAAACTGTGTTTACTAGGGTTTGGGCTTGTTTTAGTTTGGGACCCTTATCGTAAACCCTGGGGAACTTGGTCCTCACACAACCATCTCCAAGAGGTGGAATATAAACTTCTAATGGAAAAGAGAAGAGAATGCTGAAGACATCTCTTCAGTATTCCAGGTATTGGGGATAGAGTTTCCATTTTCACCCTCCACATCCTCCAAACATCTCCCAGACACCAAATGGAAACCTTTGGCAGGACTTTGTGAGGTTCACAGGCAGAGAGCACAGGAAACCATCAGAACTCATTCAGACCAGGAGGAGTTATGAGTATTGAGCCAGGAGATTCCCTAACACATCAGCTTCCTCCAAGTACTCATACTAGTTTGCTGAGAGGTCCAGCAACTGGGCTTCATATTTACCCTTGGAGGGACGCTGAGGACAGAACAGGCCATTGTTGGGGGGCAAAAGAGTGTAGAAGATGCTCCAATTTCCTTTACAAAAGTTCCAGGGGGGCATAGTCCACTATCAAGTGCAGCTCAGGAGAGAAGTCAGGACTGATGAGTTGGGGGAACCCAGCTCTCTTGCCCCTTGTGATCAGGTGCCCACCAAAATCATAGCAGCAGAGCTGGGTGGCTCTGGAGTCGATGTTCTTCTGCAGAGAACGCATGCACTTGCCAGCAGAGGGGTGGTTGGCATTCGCATATTCTTTCATTTTTGGACTGTACCTCCAGTAGAAATTGCGGTTCTGGTGATGGTCAAACAGGCCCACAACCTGGGGGCTGATTCTACAAACGGAGAATCAATAAGAAAATTGCAGGGGCAGCTGGGAAGTTCCTTCTGCAGTGATTTCAAATACCTTGTGTAGAATTCATAGTAGTAGCTCACCCACTTGTTACATAGGTCCATCCCTGTAGAAGGTGGGAACAGTGGTCAGGAGGACAGTGTGTACAGGGAAGGTCCAGTCTCTAATAGGACAAAGCTTAGAGGGAGAGGAATCCACCAAGTGAGGAGCAGTCTAAAGATAAGGATGAACCACATTCCAGATTCCTTGAACCATAGCTTTGGAGAGGATGGAGCTTGCCTGGGACTGAACAGGCCCTCACAACCCCTATGTGCAGTGTGGCTTCTTTAGGGGTTGCATGGCTGGATCCTGGAGCCCTAGGTAGTGGAGTGGGGATCAGGGTCAGGACTCTGAGTGAGTGACTGAGAAGCTCTGCAATATTGTCTATCCTGGCCACTCTGGCCCTAAACTGGGCCTCTCTCTGTCTCAGTCTGTCTCTCAGGGCCCTTGGGATATGCTCTTTCCCCTGAAAAATGTGCTTTCACTCCCCCATAAAACACAGACTGCTTCAGTTTTTCCCTGACTTTTGGGGCCCTGGGTGGGACTGGATTCATTGCTCCTGCATCTTCTCCATAAGAATTGAACTGCTATGCTAGAGAGCAAGTAAAGGGCTTGACTCGGGGATTCCATGCCCAGCCCACTGATTTCTTGCACAAGGGGCCATGCTAATCTTCTCTGCATCTTTACAATTTTAATATATGTGCTGCCAAAGCGAGCACACCAGCCCTCTGATTCCTGAGGTGTGTAACTGTCACATCATTTGGATGTGAGTAGGGTATGCTCAGACACTATCAGCAATTCCTGGGGTACAGCGAGACCAGGTGACATGGATACAGTGGCCATGGTTAGGAAGGGACAAGCTGAACTCATGATGTCCTCTAAACTCTGAGACTCCATCAACACTGACAGGATAATTCGCTTGAAAAGCTCCTATGTATTTCACACTCACATCAGACTCCACCCATCAGGCTGGTGATGGGTTCCAGTGCTGATGGAAAGCACTCTGCATGTGATTTTACTGAATAAAGGCACAACAAGCCTGCCCCCTGTCCCATTGCTGCCTGTGACTCAACCTTGTCCCACTCACATTCCCCTCTTGGATTTCAAGTATGTCAGACTAAAGATTAATGAAGGAAGTTCTCACCAGAGTTCTCAATGTTGAATGTGTCCCCATGATTTGGTCTTTGCTGCTCTCTAACCGCCATGTCTCCCTGCATGGATAGATGACAGAAGGACAGTGACATAGACTGACAACAGGCTGTGCAGGTGGAGCCTGAGAAGGTACCAAGAGGCATTACCATTCTCCCAACCATATCATTCTCTTGCCCTTCATCTTGGTACCACAAGACACATAAGATCACTATTTGAGGTGGGGTCTGCCTCAGAGATTCCTAAAGATTTGGGCATCTATTGGGGCTCTACATTTGACCTGGGGATTCAGAACAGCTTCAGCTCGTCTTGGGGAAGATCTACCCAGTTAAGAGAAACTGGTTTTGCATTTTTCACTAGCCCTGGATTTCCTCTACTTTTGGGTCATTAGTAGTGGTGAAGTGAGAAAGAGTGTTGGTGTGTTACTGGCCAGTTCAGAGGCTCCTCATCTCCATGGGTACAGAAACAGTAACATGAAATACAGTGCAAGGACACTTGATCCCATTTCAGTGATAGGACCAAACCAGAGGGCTCTAAATGCAAGAATGTAATCCTCCTCTGAACTGTAGTTTATGCTCCAAAAGTGAATATCCAATACTCCTTTGAGCTGTGTCAAGCATTAAGATATATTGAACATATTTTGGTATAAATAGGATGGTGGACAGAAAGATTAAAGGTGTCAAATTCCAAATCTTCAGATAACATTTTATCAATTGTATTGATTCTATCAATTTAGGGTATGTTTAGTGCTGGAGCTCAAACCCAGAACCTGTAAATGGAGTTGTGAGCTATACCACACACATACCCGAATATATTCAAATACCCTCTCTTCTCTCTTTCTCACTTTCTCTCTCTCCTTGTCCTCCCCAAACTGCCTATTTTCTTCCCTCTCCTGGCCTCTCTGGCCCCAGTCCCTGACTCCTATACTCAGGACCCAGTCCCTGAGATGATTCTAACTGCTAGAAGGTGACTGGCTGTATTCTTCCACTCCAATCACCCCAATATTCTTCAAGTGAAACCCAAAGACATCCCTGGGGGCCTTGGCTCCCACTCCAGGCTCTATCCACTCAGAACTAGGGCAGCATCCAGCAGCTCTAATAGACTCTCAACACCCACTCTGAACCCTAGAAAATCCTCTCTCAACCACAGTGCTCAACTCAGCAATAGATCCTAATACAATCCATTGCCCAACTGGTACCCTACAGCTTACCTGCATCTGCTGTATGGGGGTCCTGGGCTGAGCCTCAGCACTCTGGTTCTTCTCCATCAGAGTCCCACAGACAGTGACCAGCATCAGTGTGAGCAGCAGCAGGCCCGAGTAGAGGCATGCTTGTGGGACGAATGGGAGTCTCATTTCAGTTGCTGCTACACAGAGGCTTGGAGCCTCTTCAGTGCTCAATGTCCTGCTTGGGTCTGTGCTAGACCTTTTATTTCCTGGAGAGGGACATGTGAGCAGGGCCATCCAGCTTGACACCCACAGGGCCCAACCCTGCCCCAAGGTCTGCCCTGCACAAGCCTGATTAGTAACAGGCTATCCCCATCCTTCCAGATAGTGTTCTCAGGGGTCAGGAGTTATCTGGACCCTATGCACTCCCTAAGATTGGTTACTTCTGTCTCAGGCCCAGAGCTGGCACAGTCCAGCCGAGTTCAAATTTCTGGTTAGAGAAAGTGGTGTCATCTCTGTTTCCTTTTCCCTCTTCAAGTGACATGGTGCCACTCTAGGAAAGGGACTTCCCCAGAGTCTGCAAATCCCGGCCAATATTTCCTGTGTCTCCATGTAGATTTCTGAGGAATATGGCCTTGAAGCAACTCCCTCAAATCTCCAAACTTTCCTGATGCTTGTGGAAGTGACAGGAGAGGTAACACCCCAATTTCTATTCTCTTTATTCAGTACATCAGGAGATTAACAGAAGACCCCAAGACTAGGGAGCATCAAATTGTAGAATAACAGCAGTCAGAAAGTATATCCAGGGGCTCAAGATATAGCACAGTGGTAGGCATATGCATTGTATATGGCTGAATCAGGAAAAACCTGGGTTTTATTCCTGACATCCCATATGATCCCCCGAGCCAGGAGTGATTTTTGAGTGTAGAGCCAGGAATAACCCCTGAGTGCAGCCATGCGTGTCCGCCAAAAAAAAGATAAAAGAAAGTATATCCAGAAGATGTTGAGCTGTCACTGGGTGTCACCTAGTTTCATGAGCAAAATATGAGGCTCCAATACCTCCAGCCAGACATGAATATGTCCTCACATAGCAGGCAGCAGGCCACTGCCTACGATCTTCTTTTGAGATAAGGATTCAGACCTGAGGCTACAACTGTGGATATCCTAGTGGCCTGGGTGAAGCTGTGGAAAATAGAACTCAGTCATCCAAAAGGTGGGTGGTAGACCTGGGTAAGTCAGTGAGGCAGCAGAAGGCATTAGAATGATGCCCACCCTGGCCTACCATGCAGACTGCGGCTGCTCCTCTATCTTCTAGGAGTCTCAAATTTGGGCATCGCTGCTTCCATGGGCCAAACTCAGCTTCCTAGAGACCAAAGAGTTGATGGGAGCCTCTGGCAGCACCCCAGAGCCCCTAATGAGTCTACATTTTTAACTATTAAAAGTTCTTAATTTCAACACTGTAGTATACAAGGTTGGTAAAAATGCAGGTTCTCTTCACAGTTACAACTTTGTTCATGACTGAATTTCAGTCATATAGAGTACAAACCCTTCACTAGTGCACATTTCCTGCCCCCAGTGTCCCCAGTTTCCCTCCTGACCTCTCATCCTGCCTGCCTATGTGGCAGAAATTTTGCTTCTCTTTCTCTTCCTTTTAGACATGTGGTTTGCAGTAATTTTACTGGAGAGGTATCTTGCCTATCACTTTTTTCTTTTTTTTAAAATTATCTTTATTTAAACACCATGATTACAAATATAATTGTAGTTGTATTATTTCAGTCATGTAAAGAACAACCCCCTTCACCAGTGCAACATTCCCACCACCAATATCCCAAATCTCCCTCCTCCCCACCACACCCACATCTGTATTCTAGATAGGCTTCTACTTCCTTCCATCATTCACATTGTTATGTCCTATCACTTTTATCTCCTTTCATCACCCACCGAGAACCCACAGGTATATACCAAGAAGACTGAGCATTCTTTCTTCCTCACTTCATGCCTTGTTGACCCTCTACTCAATTTCCTCATGAACATTGTGGGTGCAGGGCCATGTGGGGTTCACAGGCAGAAAGCAGAGGGGTTAGCCAAAGTCCACCCAGACCAGGAGGGGCATGGGAGCTGATCAAAGAACTCTTCACATTGCTATTCACTGCAATTATGCCAGGTACATTTCTTTGGAGGGACATGAAGGCAGGACAGGCCATTCATGGAGGGGCAGCACCCTCTGGTAGCAAATCCAGTTTCCTCTATAGATGATTCAGGGAAACAGATCCAGTGTAAAGTGCAGATCAGGAAAGAACTCAGGGTTGACAGTTGTGGAGGACCTGGCCCCCTTTTCCCAGGCCAGCAGGTGCTTGTAGGAATCATATCAGCAGACCTGGGCACATAAATTTGTATCTTCAAACAACACAATGCAGAGGCACCAGTGGGCAGAGGAGTATTAGCTGTTCAGAGTTCCTCCTTGCCACTGGCATACTTCCAGCCAAATGTTCTGCCCAGTTGCTTATCAAACAGGTTCGAGATGCTGCTCTGGGCATCATTGAGATACCTGCAGGAGCAGCTGGGCAGGCCTTGTAACTTCTCATTCACACATACTGTGTGATGAAGGAGTCACAGCTCAGCCACCTGTTACATCTGTCTGTATCTGTAGGAATTGAGCACAGCAGGCATCGAGGCATGTAAGAGGAGACTGTGTGCACAGAAGATTCTGGTCTGCTGGGGCAAAGCAGCAGCTTGGGTGGGCTTAAAGAAGCAGGGGCCTATTGAATTTACTGGTTCTTACCCTACTCAATATTGGTTTACCACTCCAGGGTGTAATTTGGTTTGGGTTACTGGGTTATATCTTACTTAGTACTTGTTCTCCACCCTAGGACGTGGTCTGGAGGAAAATAATACCACTGCTACTGCAGTCACCGCTGTGATGCTTTTGGTGCAGCTCCAGCATTAAGTTTGAAGTATCAATAAATTCAGTCCCACCAGATTTGCTGCGGATTGCCCTCTGTATGGAGCATAGAGCTTGGGCATCACCATTGGCATGCAAGCTGCTCTTGTTTTTTTCCAGTGCTTCATCCTGCACAAAAGCCTTCCCTGGGTAATCGCTCTGGCTGCTGTTGCTGTTGGAGTCACTCGAGTCATTGGACTGCAAGTCATCATCAGAGAAGAAGGCAGCTACACTGCTATTGCTGATGTGTTCTCATAGTTCACTTTTTTTTTTAATTTTTATTTTGACCATATTGGCTTACATATCTTTCACAGTAGTATTTTAGGTGCATATTAACATTGAATCAGGGGAATACCCACCACCAAATTTGTCCTCCCCCACCCCCGTTCCCTTCCTGCAACCCATATCCCCCACCATCACCCCCCTGGCTGCTAGCGTAAGTGGTCCCCTCTGTGTCTAGCTTACTATTAGTGATCATATATCTATTTGGTCCTGGTACCCACCCTTGTTTCCCCCTCTATTTGAGAGGCGGAGCTAGATAGTTCGAATTATGTGGTTTTGTTTGAAGGAAAGAAAAGCAATAGAATGCGGTTAAAAAAAAAAAGCTGAAAATGGGCGGAGTCCTTCTAGAGGCTTTCAACCTCAGTTTGAGAGAGGATAGGAAAAATGTAATTGAAACATCTCAACAATACAGAAAGAAATATGAAATAAAATATCCAGTGAGCACTACAGCAATAAAGACAAGCAATACACAATAGTCTCGGTCCTGAAATCAAGCTATGCCAGAGTGCAAAAAGAAAAAGATAAAATAAAATAAAATAAAATAAAATAAAATTGGAGACATCAACTTCAATATCTACACCAAAACAAAGAAGTAAAAAAAAATCAATCAATCTATAAATATATATGTAGATAAAAGGATTATTTTGTGCTTTCTTTTTTCCTTTTTCCCCCTGCATAGGCACAGTAACTATTGGGGACATTATAAAGGGAATTCCCTTGGCCTAGGAGATAGAGGATTTATCCACCCCTGAAGTATACTGTCATGGGATTAACTATAGACTCCTTGCATGATCATTTACTCTCCCCTCGGTGCTTTTGTGGTGTTTGGAAGACTTCTGCTGCATCATCGATGGTAAAATCAGACCTCTGTATCTAGAGATCTTGGTGTCATAGTTCACTTTTTTACCACTTCTCTTCACCATACCAGGGGTCTCAAACTCGCGGCCTGCGAGATGTTGCGGACCTCCGCGGCCGCGACCGGCCTTCAAATATGTGATTTTTATTCGGTAAGCGAATAATCGCGAATACTGCGATATTTGAAGGCCAGCTGCATTCCACAAAATTTTGTACGGAGGGCCGCAACAACTCACGAGCCGCGAATATAGACTGTTGCTTGCAATTGGTTTCAGCTTTTGAGAGATCCTTGGCTCTAGGACATTTCCTGATC